>NC_141284.1:13985757-14715757 GCF_037954325.1 Fistularia commersonii | reverse complement strand
GGGTTAGCTTTCCTTGTGGTTGTACTAAGTAGTTCACAGGCCTGAAGCTCTAAAGCCTAAAGTAGCTGCTTTTCATCTTAAAAGTTGACTAAATGTACTGATGTTAAAATCCTGTGGCATGCATCACCATTCTGTAAATCTTTTTGACAACACCCCACCTGGATCTGGTATTCAAGGGTTCCCTGGCATGACTGAGGAAATCGTCTCTGAATTACTAGAGAGCAGATTACATGAGACAAGTGCACAAACAAATAAAAGATTACAGGCAGTGAACATGTTTCAGTCTAATGCCCTTTCAACAAGCAGTGCTCAGCACAATGCTTCTCTCTCCCCAAGCTAAATTTGGATTTCTGCTATGATGTGAAGGCCTGCTGGCCAGCTATATCTTCCACCAAATGCACAACCTCTGTAATGACAGTGTTTCACAGGACTGGACTGTCTCCTCCGCTGGAATTAGTTTGGCTTTGGAGTTCAAGTGACTACGGGGTTTAAACATGGATTTTTTTTTAAAGGGGGGGAAGAAAGACTCGCTGTTGTTCTTGAAAAGCTGTGTTTATCCAGGATTAGAGACACCAGCATGTTAATAATTGTTTCTCACAGAACTGCAAAGAAGCACTTTCCTGTAATCCCCTAATCAGGCATTACACCTCTGAGCGAAGCCACAACGCAGGCGCATGGTGTGTGTGACGCAGCACGCCCACAGTGTGTAATTCACCCGCGTCTCCCCCAACACCACACCCACCACATACAAAAGCACCTGCTCCTGCTTCATTTCCTTTGAAATCGACTTTGCTGCATCCACTCCGTCCAATCATTCCTACCAATCGGTTGTAGTAATATTTTTCTCTCTCTGTGATGATTATGAATACATCATTTCTGTGAAAGAAATACAACTCACATGTATGGACATGACTAACTATTTTAGGTTAGAAGTATTGTTAGCGCGCACCTCACAGGACGACATTTATATGAATGCTCAGATCATGACCTTCAGTTCATTTTCTTTTTTTGAAACAAAAGTAACGGTGTGTATGGATCTTCTTCTTCTATTCCTTTTGGCTTTTCCCCTCAGGGGTCACCACAGCGAATCAACCTTTTCCATTGAACCCTATTCTCTGTATCCCCCTTTCTCACACCAACTGACTTCATATCCTCTCTCGCTATGTCCATAAATCTTCTCTTTGGTCTTTGTCTAGACTTCCTGCCTGGCAGCTCCAATTCCTGATCCTATCCTTACTGGTCAGTCCCTAAGAGAACCTCAATATCTTCATCTCTGAATTGTGTATATGGATATATACATAAATATATTATATATACATACGTTTAATCATTTTAAGGCAAATATGAAATATTCTGATAAAAATTATTGATGCTTCCTAAAAGTTTCCATTGTTGAATTGTCAATCGACCTAAAGTCAAGAGCGGAGTAACCAGTCATTCGTGATAAATTTGAGTCACAGAGTCTAAAGTCATCAGAGGTGCAGGCTTGTACACCTCTAACACCCTTGTAATTCCTCTGAGGTTGCAGAGTTCGCCGGTCATTGGTCAGTGTGTCAGACGTGCTCTCTGGTCCCGAGGCACCAGGTCAGACACAAGGCCAATGAACCCACTGAGATGATGACAGGTCCGAGCCTGCTGACGGGCGGCAACACACAGTCCTGGGAATGTCGGGCCACGGGTACACGATAACTCATCAACACATCGTGTTTCGGGGCTTTTAATAGCAGCAACTATTGTTGTCCTTAGGTTTTAACCAAATTTGCACCTGCTTTAAAAATTCAAGGTTATAATCATGATTTTGTTGCCTGGGTTCTTGTATTGGTCACATTGTTTATTACAGTTGTGTATCCTCACACATATGCTTGTTTTTCCAATTACCCCCTTCTGAAATTCACCTCCATTCCTTATAGCATTCCAATGTTTTCATTTTCACATTAAGCTTTTTTTTATGGCCATTGCTGGTGTTTGATGTTTGCTTGTTGCCCTCCCCCCCGGTCTGGGCCCCCTCTCACCATGCTAGGCCTGGACGAAGAGTGCGACGAAGGGATCGGCAGGGATTAACCTAAGGAATTTAATTAGTCCCTGCTCCTTACATTTCAATCTACTGGGCTGGTGTTGCTGGAGCTGGACTTTCGACAACCAGCGGAGTGGAGAGGTGTGGGGTGTATTGTGCAGAGGCAAGACACGCGTTTGACAAACAGATTAGTCTAGCACCCTGTTGGAGTGAGGCAATGAAGAGGGATGGGTGGACCTTCGGAGGTCTCAAATACATAAGGGATTATGTTAGCCTAAGCACGCCTTGGAAATGTTCTTCACACTCGCTGCCACTTCAGTTGATTCCATCATACAACATATTGTACAGCAGATCTGCCTGTACATTGCACCTTCACAAGGATTATAATGTTTGGATCCGGAAACTGTTCAATTTTTTTCCGTTATCACTCATCCTTTAGTTTAAAGTTGTGTTGAGCTGTTTCACGTATAACAGAGTCTTATCCAATATATGAATAAAAGGCATAGTTAGGAAATATTTTGTTGAAGACAAAATCTGAGAAATAACAGGCTGTTGTATCCAATCGCGTTACATGATGGTGGTGGTCTTGTAAGTTGTACAGCCATAAAAAGGAGCACATCCAGTTCACTGTCACAGTCACACTGGTCACAGCAATCGTTAATTGCTAAAACTGAATAATTAATATTCGCTAAATTTACTTAGTTTTCATTTAGATTATTCTTCATGCGCGATTCATGTCTTTGTAATATAAATGCAGAGACATTTATTCATTATTTTTAATAATCAGTGTGGGAATTCAAAAAAATGGATGAATAAATGGGATGGGGGTTAGGGTTAGGGAAATAAGGGTCTACTAGAAAAAAAAGTTAAATGTTGCACTAAATTATCCAAAAGCAAGTAGTTGGAGAGCACAACCACCAACCACCGAAAGAAATCTCTGACCTTTGGTGAATTAGCTAATTTTAACAAATTTTAATCAGAATCATATCCCTCACCCAAAGGACGGTGGCTCTGATTATCAAGACTGTATTTTGTTCATAATTGAGACCAAGTGTTTTTGAGTATCCGGTATTTCTTTGGCCCCTTGCTCGTTGGCCCGGTGGTACAAGCGGGGGTTGCTGTGCGCTTGGGGTAATCACCACTCAATCCAAAGCCACACTGTTGCATTGTAATCCTGATGCTAAACTGCCCATTAACCCATCTGGGACCCACAACAGACCCCCCCCCCCCACACACACACACACACAAACACACTCAGAGCCACAGTGGCTGTGTGTTAGAAGTGTTGTCAGTCCTGTTGGTGCCTTCAAGCGGGGGGGGCGGGGCAGGGGGATGTAGTCCAGCAAATTAAAAAAGCTGCTGTAGGAATGTGGCCAAGTCCCAGAGGAGCACCTAGCACCCGTTCACTGACCTAGTGGTCACTGGTGAATCCCATGTTTGTATTCCACACACACACCCGGCTCCGGGGAACGGTCCCACAAGCCTCCTGTGGGACTACTGATAATTTAAGGCAAACATAATGTCCCTGCTTGTTTGACACCCGTTTAAAGCTCTTCAATCACATGTGTTTGCGACAGTCCAGCCCCGCAGCAGTGTCCCTGTCACACCCCATCAGAGACCTAATCAATGCTGTTTGATTGTCTTCCTCATGACAAACCAATGGACCCTCCTGGAATACATCTGTAGAAATTTGATGTGGTTCAGGTTTTTTTTTCCCATATTTGACACATTTTTATTTTCAATACAAAGCCTAGTTAGGGCATGTGGAGTTGTCCGTTCCCCCTTAACCTCCCCCCACATACACACACAAACATTCCCCCTCCCTGTGCAAAGCATGCCAATGACAGTGTGTCTCTAATTAAGAACTCTTAAAGCGCTATGGACCATAATCATTAACGAACTGTGGCATCCTTACTGTTAGCAGGGGTGTGGGTGGGAGGGATACTGATTTAACTGATCTGGGGAAAAAAGTACTCATATGAAAAATGTTTATTTAGGTTTCTTCTTTTTGGAGAGAAAACCTATTGAATCTATAATTCATTGAATCTATGTTACTCATTACGAATTGTAAAAGTGATTTTTGGTCCTATATCTGATAAAGGGAAAGGATGAGTGAGATGGGAACAAAAGTCACGTGTCGGCTACCAGAAAATTCCCACAATTTTATTTATTTGGCTCCAAGACAAAGCATTTGGCCAGACTTTATATATTGCATAACTTGTTTTTCTCAAGGGTTTACTGACAATTATCTTGCTTTCTGCTGATGTAGTCTTTTTGCCATCACTGCTTACTAAGTTGTTGCAGATTGTTAAAGTAAATCGTCACTCACTTTCATGTCGATTCCTTTAGTTTTCAGGTCATGACAATAAAAATATAATATAAAAATGATATATAAATAATAACATAAAATAAATTCATGATGATAAAATAGAATAAATAAAATATAAATATACCTATAGTGTATATTGAGACAGTCAAGGGATTGGCACTGCGACAGTCAAGGGATTGTATTGGAAAAAATGCTTACTAAATTATCCAAAAACAACAAAATTAACAAAGATTTGTTTTTGGTTGGAGCATCAAAATTTATAGAATGACGGTTGGACAATATTTGAATCAATTTGTCCATCGCAAGTTATCCTTCTTTATAAACAGTTTGGGTGTTTTACAATGGCTTTTTGTTGTTTTTTGAATTATTAATCATTAGAACTGCTCCCTGATTGTTCTACACAGTAATTCCATACCCCCCAAAAAAACAACTGTCCACCACCCGGCCTCTTGTTTTTTATGTTTGTATTTTTATGGAAATGCAAATCAAAACAAATGCTAGTGTTTGTCTTGATGAAAGTAGGCCAAACAGCCGCTGACAAACAAGAGGGGGGAGTTGTAGGTCAGGGCGCCACAAGCCATGTGTAACTGTGCCTGTCGAGAGAGCATGACACGCTCTAGTCAGCCACAATAGGCACAATAACATACAAACACGCTGACAGTATGATGTAACATTGTCTAGACTAAACAAAAACGCACGCGTTATTTTTTGACCAGACACATCCCGAATATAACCTACTAAAGATTTGGAACAATTAAAAACATTAGTCAGCCAATAATATAACATCTGGTAACATTTTAAATCAAAGTCTTAAAGGTGGTTTTTAATGTATATTTTTCAAATTGGGAATTTAAAAAGGATATCTAAGCAATAAATATTTGCTTTTTTCCTCTTTTTTAGATTGGTATATCTCAAAAAAAAATCACAAGATCATCAAATAACCTCTCTATACCTAACAACATGATAGTTAATACAAGTTGATCAAATATTAAGAAGACTTTAGATGTTACTGGTGTCTACAGATGGGTTTGAAATGGAAATTACAATCAACAGCTCCCCCTCAGGTTTGACAATTTGATTTTTATTTAACACTTTCGAAGCTCAATACATGCAAAATTGTCAAGGATCTCAAGGGATCCTCTTGGCCTCTTCACAATCCTGTGTTATTTCATTTTCCGTAGCCTGACCCAGGGGTCAAGATCCTCTGGGTGTGGACAGACTCAACTTGACCTGACCTTGGTGGCCCAGCGGTCCCCGGAGCTGAGTCCTTACTGAGTCAGTGTGACTGACACTCTGGTGGAGTTCATTAATCACAGAGCTGCAGCTCGAAGCTAATTATTGCTTGTTTGAAAAAAAATCAATATCATTGATTTTCAAACCGATATGGACTACAAGATGAATATATGTATAACAAGTGGCAGAGGTTATATTTCTGTGTTTTTAAAGTACTTAAATGATATGAGGATGTTAATTGTTATTTCTTAATCAATAATTTCCGAAAAATCTGTATTTGATATACACTTGCTGTCGATTGGTGTATTCATTCCATTCCCTGGTACTTTGACACCGTCAAGTGTGTCTTTGTTCATCAAGAGCTCAAAACACTAATTGTCATGAAAGTAGCCTAAAAATCAGTTAACAGGCTTCATTGTTTAATAAGCCTTGAAAGTCCTTGAATATGAATTTCATTAGCAGCAGAAGTTGACCTGTTATTTTCATGCCCTCGATGTATTCATGTAGACCCCATTTAATTATAATGATGCAATTGTTTTAAGTGACCCCACCCGTCTCTCTCTCTCTGTCTCTCACACACACACACACACACACACACACACACACACACACACACACACACACACACAAACACACACACACAAACACATGCACACACAAGTCAATTTCTTTGTCTTGGTCCCTGTTGTCTGGCACAATACCTTAGGTTACACACACACACACACACACACACACACACACACACACACACACACACACACACCAGATGCCCCCTGACGCCAATTCAGATAAAGCGGGCACGTGATCGGCCACAGGCCCTGCCAGCCTCATGGTATTGTGTTCCTCCCAGGCAGGCAGCCGGCCTCCCTAAATACCCTTTTGTCTTGGGTGGGATAACAAAGCAGTGGCCAAGCCGCTGGTGTGGCACACGCACCGCCACTCATCCCCCTGGTCTGTGACCCAAACAGGTGGATGGAAGCGAAAGGCTGGTGGTAGTGGGTGGGCAATGAGAGGGGAGGAGGAAAGAGGCTGCATCTGTCCCCACACTCAACGACTCCCTGAGTCAGCCACAACTCCATATGCTCTTAGGAGAGAGGGTGGCCGGCATGCAGACTCAGACTAACAGGTGGAAGGGGGACGGCGTGGAGGGGGATTAAGAGAGGTGAAATTGATCAGAGGATAGTGGGATTTTCCGACTAAATTAGCTGAATGAGGAGAAACAGAGAGATTTGATTTTCGTTGGAAGATATCACTTAGCGGAGATTCTTAAACCGTAAGCCATATTAAACATTTAGCCTGCTTTATGAAATGGGCTTTTTGTCTCTTCCTTTCCGCCCTGAAGTCTCTTGAATCACAGTAACATCGTTCCTTCAGCAGCCGACAGTCTGTTTGTTTGTTCATTGTCTTTTCAGGCCTGCAACTCCGGTATGTTTGAAAACATGAACTTCTTCTCTCGGCCGTGTTTTAAGCCATGCTTTCCTTTCTATTATCAGTGCGTGTTGTCCGCAAATAGCAGAAAACACCAGTGAGCCTCCACCAGATGGTACAGAAATAGTTAATGCTCGATTCCAACTGTATTCATCTTCCTGTTTAAACTGTTAATTATTGGTTCATCAACTCTTTATAAGCCCCCTTGACTGCCACAAAGTGGGAACTAATAGTTTTACTTAACCGGAACATTTTGAAAAAGAAAGTCATGATATAATGCCTGACAGCCACAACAGGAGGGATGGCGCCACCCTGCCAATGACTTGAGGTGCGTATACTGCATGCTGTTCTCAATAATACAAACTAGATAATAATTCAAGCTTTTTAATAACAATTGTCGTCCTCGATGAATTGTTGAGAGGAATTTACAGTAAACCATCTATATTTTTACCTATCAGCTCTTACTCTGTCATCCCAACTGCAAGGGATCGGTTGGCCTTGACTCAGCCGTGCTGATTTTCCCACGCATATTTTCCGATCTTTTCTGCATTTTTTTTCCCTCGTCTCTTTTCTGAACGAAGCTTGTTTCTTTGTCATGAAAAAGAGCCACGTGCTGATTAAATCACTTTCCTTGTGAGACCCTACATTTTTTTTCCTTTCTATGACTTGCTCATGACACAAGTCAGCTTTACTCTGTGTCAATATAGGATCCAGAGAGTACTTTTTGCAATTAAACAGTCTAAGTATCAACAGTAAATGAAGTCTCAGTTGTCTCAGTTATTGGGCCAAACTTGCACTACAGAGCCTTTTCATGGCAGCCATCTTGACTGATCAGGACAGGAAACTGGCAGTCCGATAAAATAAAAGAATTCATGTATAATCAGTTGGCCTCCATTCAGAAATTTTCATTATCATTATTATTATTATTACTTGTGCTTTGCTCAAAGACTTTGAAATGGAGAAATTCTCATTTTGTAGAAATCAGCATCATTATGTAATTGTTACAGTGTGACTTCAGGGCATTTATTAAGACTGAATACCATAGCGAGCTGACGTGAACAGGTTTACCCTTTACTTCCTGATGTAGTTTTTTTTTATCACTGCACACAGCAGTTTGTAATTGCGAGCATTTGATTCGAACAAATCACGTAAATTCAAGATTTTTCTGAACACCTTGAATTAACGTGTTGCAACGTAAACAAAGTGTGTTTTGAAGAAGTTCAACTCACAGGATGCGGTTGTCGAGCTCTTCATTGCACACACACACGCAGAAGAGAAAGTCATCTATCTTCTTGCCTTGTGATAGGGACCCTGGCAAATAGGCAAATTTCCCAAAAAGTCGGTGTGCTCCAATCGCCGTGGCTGTGTTCCATTTATTGGAGCCAGCTTCAACGCTCAATGCTCATTTGCATTCTCAATCACTGGCATGCTTTCTGGGAATGTTCATGAAATGGAGCCATCACTGATGTTATTACTTACACGTTTGATTTTCCTGATTTGGCAAGTACCAGTGTCTGCCATGGAATGGCGCTGCAGAGGGATGGGAAAGGATGGGATGGGATAGGATGGGATTGGATGGGATGGGCTCGGATAGGATGGGATAGGATGGGATAGGATGGGATAGGATGGGATAGGATGGGATAGGATGAGATAGGATGGGATAGGATGGGATAGGATGGGAGGCCAACTCAAATGGAACGCTCTCATTCTATATAGGAATTTCCCTTATCCTGTCTTAAGCCAGAACCATCTTTGCTCTGTGGCAACAAAGATAACTTTTTATTACAGTTCAAAGATTAATGCTAAAATGCCTCTATTGATTGAGTGCACATATAGGATTTGTGGTCCTTAACTATAGGTACATTACTACTCTGTCTCCCACTACTAGTCATCCCCATCGCCATAAATCAGTGGAGCACATTTTTTCATTTTTGGCCTAAAAAAGTGCTAGAGTCTTCGGTCAATGTTTAAGTCTCTATGCCTCTTATGTGATAGAGATGCCTGTGTGCTTTCAAGTATCCAGGGCACATTGAGCGCAGTCGAGCGCCGGTGGGCCGGAAATTCAAAAGCAAGAGGTTCTGCCTGACGACACCCTGAGACAGTTCATCGTTGTGTAACCCTCAATGAAATATTGAAATAAGAAAAGAGGAGATTTTGTCATGGGGCTTATTCGCCTTTCTGCACTGTAGTCAGACTAACTTCTGTCCATCTGGCTCCAGGTCTAATCTGTTGGATGTATCTAATTACTTTGGGTTCCTCCTACAGGCCTTCCGTCTCACAGGAGAATAGTGTTTGCAGGAGATTAAGAGACAGTGTTTGTCAGAAAGGTGTGAATGCACATGTGTTAATGGTCCTAATGAGGGGTCTCGAGGGTGTGCACGGCGAGGAGGAGCGCAGCGACTCTGTCACAGGTACTGACTACTGCTCAGTGAAAACAGTGGAACCCTTTGTAGTGATGGCGCCAGGGACAAATCTGAACGAAAAGGGTCAATCGCGGCTGGATTGTGTTTCTGGTAATGGTTAATTATTCTTAGAGAAGCTTTGCCTTTTGTGGATTAATGTGTTTGTGAAATCCCGGGGCCAGGGATTAATGTGAAATTACGAAAAGACATTGTTGCAATACTTTTCTCCTCTTTTGAGATACACTCCAGCTGTTTTAGATATTCTACATTGGCGCCCTTCACCATGAAGTCATTAAATTTGTAAGCTTTCCGTGATCAAAAGGTGTGTTTGAGGCCATTTGCTCTGGAGTTTGATCATACCTTACATGTAATGTCAAATGTCACTTTGTCCTGCCATTTCCCTAAATTTCCCTTGAAAATGAGTATTAAACATGGAGTATAAATCAAAAGCTTGCCATGTTAATGTTGTTAAATACCCCCATTGGTGTTTCTTCAGAAATGTTTTTTCTCCGAAGCTTTTAATGCGCCAACATTTTAGCTTTCCATGAATACTTGATGGTTGAGTTGGGTTCTCCAGCTTAAATACCACGTTCTAATATGAAAAATGAAAGGCCTATTTACAAATGTAGTGTATTTAACCATTCAATTATGTACATGTATTTTACTTAAGTATTTCTACTCAACTACTAAACAGAGGAAAATAACACATTATCAAATTCATATTGTCATTTAATTGTTTTACTTACTTTTCCAATCTAGGCAATTTCCCAAGTCTTGGAGTTTCTATTATTTACATTTTATTTACCTTTTAGTGTGCTCTGCATTTGAGCGAATGGCACAAAATAAATTACCAGATGATGCACAACACATATATGTATTAAACTGTAATGCACTGTATACTATTAATCAACCCAAAGTATCTAAAATTGTCTGTTCGAGTTACTTTTTACTTTGATTATGTCAAAGTACATTTATTTGGGCAACATTTCCAATGCTGGGCTACACTTGTAACAGTTTATTTGGGTTACAGGCCCTTTGGTGAAGTTCTTTGTCTCCTGCTGCTTGTGGATTAAACTGCAACAATGAGTAGGCTTCGTAAAAATACCATTGCAGCAGAAGCAGTTGCTTTCCCTGCATTTTTTTCAGTAAAAACACATTAACTGAGAGTGTCGTGTGAATGATTCCAATAAGGCACGACCATTTCCTCCGACTGTGACTTCGCGGCGTGTGTGATGAACATCAGTGCAAAAAAAATTACCAGTGAGTGATATTTTCTCTGAAGCCAAGTGGAGTTCAGTTTGAAATTTGTTGCCCAAATGGTCTGTTTGTGAACTTTGATTTCTAATTACTTTGGAGCAATTTATCTATTTCATTCTTTGCATCAGCACTTTTTGCTGAATATTACCATTTAAAGTAATAAAAGCGACTACAAAATATTTCTATTTCTTTCTTACAGTTTTTTTTTTAAATGAAGTGCAATATGTGGCACAGCCATTTAATCCAAGTAGTCTAAAATATATGCAACATTCAACCATAATACTGATAGAGAGTGACATTTTAGTATATCATTTATAGAAATATAGTATTGGCATATTATGGAGGGACATGACATTTAGCATTTGCAAAAACAAAAACTTGATCTGTGCTAAATACAGTAAATGGACAGCTTGTTTTATTTATAACAAGCTTTAACTAACTAGGTTTTAACTCCACCAGCAATAAGTATAGTAATATGTTTTTAACATACGCTGAGATCTGTTAATCTTCTTATGGGGTAGGACTTGTTTTTTTCCCCTCTCAATGGCTTTACAAAATAGGCCTCTGTAATGGATGGTTATGCTCTCACTGACTGCCCCCTCTCCCAAACGCTATAACTTGAAATAGGCCATCAAGTGGCTAATGAACTGATAAGCCCTTTGTATCCCATGGCTCTTATGAACATTTACTAATTGTTTAGGCATATTTGATGGAGTTTTCAAACGGCTGCATGCAAAAAAAAAAGTAACATAAGTTTAAAATGAAATTGCGTCCCACATATAAGGTGTCCTGTCATGCAGTGTTTTTTTTTTTTGCCGAGGACTGAGTTGTGGGCAGAGGTTATAAATTACAATGTGAAATTAGGTTTGATACGTTTTCGGGTTGTCTTGCAGGTTGGGTGAAGCTTTCTGGTGCTACAGAATGTGTGGCCCTCTGATTTATCAGACCTCCAGCTAGTCAAGCTGCTAGTACCATTATCAGTGTTGGATCTGTAAATCCACGGATTTGTGTGAGCAGTCTGAGAAATTAAAATAACATGCTTTTACAGTGCTTACTTTAAATCTCTTTAGACTTCATTTTTTAAAACATCTAAATCTGTTATTATGTAGGGCATACAAAACCATTTAATGTAATCTTTGACAAGATTATCAAATTCATTGATGATGTCACAAACTTAAATAATTTCAGAAAATGTCGACTAAGCCATGCTAAGCACTTTCAAGGGGATAGTACCGGATTATCTTAAATATATTTATTTTTGTTTGTTTGTTTTTTATTAGTTGTTGACACATTTTCCACACTGGTTTATTGATTTTATTTAATTTTTTTTTCCTCCCTTTGTTTTAATCACAATATCTTGCAGAGAACACACATGCGCGCGGCATAAATTTCATGCCGGCTATCCGACATGAAAACTCGAACACCAATGTGGTGATCTTAATCGAAATCGCTGTGAACTTCATCTGAAAGCCCTCGTTTAAGTTTTCAAATACAACATAAACAAACAAACAAAAAAAACTCCCACATTCTGAGATTATTTAAGATGCAATCTTCCTCCCTCCCTGTCTTTCTACAAATCGATCCAGCGTTTGATGGATTCCGAGAGATGCTCCAAGTACTGGCGCAAGAACTAACTTCAGCTCCAGCCTGATTTTGCATCATCATGTAATTTTCCAACTGTCGATCACACTCAAGTAATCCGAAGGGTGGGACTATCAATCCGGGGCCCATGATTGACACAGGCCCTTCGGACCCTCGGCCTAACGGGTGGTGGGGTTCAAATCCCCCTGCCTTCAACACACACCGGCCCGGTCAATGCCCGGGCCGAGTGGGTTCTGAAGGGGCGTCTCACTGCCCGCCGTTACACACACACACACACACACACACACACACACACACACACACACACACACAGACACACACACACAGGGGGTGGAGGGTGGAGGCGGATTAACGTGGCGTCTGTTAGGCCCATATGCTCCGCGGCTCCGCGAAGGTCTTGATTAAAACTCTTTGTATGGACGAGGAGCGGCGGAGGCCCGGAGCCGTGTCCTTATCCGCCTCCTGCACTTTGTGGGCGCCAGGTCACGTTCCCCCAAACAGCGGAAGTTGCATCGATTCTGCAGCAGGAACCGGAAGTGCCATCAGTGGTCCGGAACGGAAGTACGGTGCGGGGCGCCCAACCGTCCGCCATGTTTCGAAGACCTTAGTGCCCATTGGGTGTGAATGTTTTATATTTTATGGACGTAATTTTTAGTAGGTCGCATCTATTTTCCAGGGACTTCCTATTAACACTGCTCACCAGTCTGACCTCGCGGTAAACTTTCATTTTCATTTAACTCCGTTGCTCCGGAAGGATGCTAACCCCCCGCCCCCCACCCCACAACTTCTCTTGAAAATTCAAACACATTTTACCCCCCCCCCCCCTCCCCCACACACACACACACACACTCACACACACACACACGAAGAAAGAAACATTGTCTCCACAAATTCGCTTGTTCTCATCTGGCTTTGTTGACGCGCTTGCGTCTGTCAGGTCGGCGACGCGCATTGAGTCATCAGTCAGGTCCCGGAGAAAAAGAAAAAAGGTAATAATACATTTAATAATCTCACGAATAATAGCTTTTCCGTTTCACTCTTGAATGCAAGTTATGGATACGGACTGTTGTACAATTAAGTACTTCAAAAGTATAATCCGTGCGCGCACACCTAATTCGAGAGTACGCGCAGGAGCAGGAATCAAAGTAGCTCTTCTCTTGAACGCTTCGATTATTTCAAGCCAGGCTTTTAATTAGAGTGCTCCTTTAGCGGAGACTCCAGTGAAAGAGAGATTATTGGCAGTGTCAAGGATGCTAATTGAATGTTGGACTTCTAACAATTAGCCATGTCGACTCATTACACATCCCGTAGTCGTCACTGACTCCGCCGGCTCCTGTAAAACGACTCCGGCGTCAGGGATGGAGAGCCAGAGCAACTTCTCTCCAAGGAGAAAACAAACCAACCAAAACACGCAACTTCCGGGATTCAGTTTCCAAAAGCGCACATCTGTCCAAATCTGAAAAAAGTGACGTCAAATCCCGATTGGGATTGAATGCTCGTTCAGTCTGTTCAGCGGGTGGAACCTCAAATACGAAACAGTGATGATTTGAGTTTTACCCGATCATCTAAATTCACATAAATGAATATGCAGTTTAAAAATGAATTTGCAGTAACTCGGTAAATGATAATGCTTCAAATGTCCTGTGAGGGAGTCAAGTCTGGATTTTTTTCTCAATGCAAATTGTCGGTTCACATTATAAACACCTGTGGAGACGACTAAACAGAAAGCTCATTAAAACACATTTCACATCATTTTCAATCTCTGCTCCCGTTTCATTATAAACCGATCTGCAATGAAAGCGAATTCCTCGATAGCTTATTTCCCCCCTCTCGGCTGTTAAAAACACTGGGCTTCACATGAGAACGCACATCTGGATCCCGCGGGTCGCGGCGGTGGGCTTTGAGCCGGACCCCGACCCCTCGGCCCGGAGAAACCCCCGCCGATAAAATATTGGGATTAACATTTCTCGAAGGCGGGATTAAAGACGCCCTCTCGAGATACACTCCTTGCAAACGGACAATCCGAAGTGAACTAAAATAATACACATTAATAAATTAGATCCCACTGCTGAACAGATCCCAGGTCTGCTGAACAGACCTGACCAAATGCCACATTTCAATTAAATGGTTTATCAAACGTCATATCGGAGTTTTAATGTAGCTATCAGAACAAGACATACGACCTCATCTGAATGAAATCTTACAGTGTTGCAGCGTTTTTAATACAAATAAATCAAATTATTTTAAATGTCAGTTTAAAGTCATGAATTTAAGCTCGATCTTAATTGTTCCTATTTCTATTATTACTGTATCATTTTCATATTATTATCTTATGACTGATTATTACTCGGCTTGGAAACACACTCCTCGGGTCTCTTTCCGGTTCGAACCCTAATTTTCAAATTATTCCAATAATCTGAAACCTGAAAAACAGACTAAGACCTTCAATTTTCTCGCTGTGTTTTATTGGAAAACTACAATGTGACCCGACGTAGTTTGTTTTAAAAAAATCCATCAATACCTCCAGTTACGCACACAGCTCTGACGCGCACACGCCCAGACCGTGGTACGCTCACAAGACGTTTATTCGTGTCTTTTCAGCGGTGAAGTCACATCATCCATGCAGACCGCGAGAGGGATCCACGACTGCCGTGCTCGGATCGGTGCAGACGCGTGGATACCCTGCCATTCCCCGTCACACACGTGGAAAGTCTCGCCTCTTGTCACGTTGCCGCACATCCGACCACATCGGTATCCGTTGTTGCCCCCCCCCCCCCACATTCACACCCTCGCTTGCGCGCGCGCACACACACACACACACACACACACACACACACACACACACACAAAGAAAAGACGTTAGAAATCTAATAAAATCACAGCAGAGACTCTGATGCGGGGGTGGGGGCGGCGCTGCGGGGGAGGGAAGGGGGCTCACAAATTGCATACAATACAACAGATCACAGTTTCGAAGGCTAGCACAGATAAAAAAAACACATATGTACCATTTATATAAGACACACACTGATTGTCTCTTAGAAACTACATATTGATTCTTTATAAACACTTTTTTTTTCTTAAATAAAGTAGTGCATCCATGTCCACACGCACCGTCCGCGTCCAAGCGTCGCTCCGCCCGATCAGGTTCGGGTGAAGTCTTGTACGAATCTTTGCAGGAGGTCTGTTCATCCCGACTTTATCTGCAGTTTTCTTTTTCGAACGACCGTTCAGTTCCGTGACCGTGGCGCGCTTTTTTTTCTTTTCTCTCCGAGGGTCCACACGGCGGCCTCCTCAACAGGTCGCTTTACGACCCTCGGTGTGTACGCGCAAGCGCACACACCAAGGGGCCGCAGACCTCGGAATGAACTGAATGGAGAAGGGGGTCGGGTGGGTTGGGGGGGGGGTCTCTTTGCCGATGCTGAAATAAATTAAACCTCTCCTCTAGGAGGACAAAGGGGTTGGGGGGAAGAAACCTGGAGGCCCCCGGGAGCCCTGCGTCGCAGCGCGGTGCGCATTTTAACCAGTCCGGTCAGTTTCGGGATTGGAGGGATGGCGTCTGTGTGGGATGTGATCGTCACTGTTTGTGCACGGGGTGTTTGTTTTTTCTTTTCATTTTCTTTGTTTTTCTAGTGTCATTCGCTCTGCTCACAGCACCTGAAATTTCCACGAGGAAGTTTGATCCTTATAATCCAAGCAATCGGCATTGAAGTTCAGCTTCCACGACGCGGCTTGGTCTTTGTAATCCAGGCAGTCCGCGGTGGAGTTGAAGCCGAGGCCGGACGTCCCGTAGCCCTGGGTGGAGAGGGACGCCGGGGACTGGTTCAGGTGGCTCGTCACCGCGTTCGTGCTCATCGGACTGAGGGTCGAACCGGGCCCCGACAGCTGGTGATGCATGGGGGTGAGGTATGAGCCGCAGTCCATGCCGCCGAAGTAGGACGTCGAGCCAGCGTAGCCCTGGCTGTAGCCGGACGCCTGGGTGTAGGTCATAGGGTACGACCTCTGCATGCAGGAGGATGAGGTAGACAGCGGGTCCGAGAGCGGAGAGATGGAGGCCGGGCTCCAGATGGACACCGGAGCCGTGCTGGTGGAGATGGCGGGGACCGTGGTGGTGCTGGTGGGGGGAGTGAACTGGCCGCTGGCCCCGCTTTCGGAGCTCACTTCTCGGGTCGGAGAACTTTTCTTTTTGGCGGGTCGCACCTTGTTCTGGCCCCCGTTTTGCTGCTGCTGCTGCTGCTGGCGACACTTGGCCCGCCGGTTCTTGAACCAGACCTGGAGCAGACAGTTTTTTTTTTTTTCATCGTAATTATTGCCGAACGTCCTCAATCACAATTCCTCTACGACAGAATTATCACTCTTCAAATTACACATATTTAGAAAAAAAAAGTTAAACTCCACTACAAATACCAAACGTCCAACATTGCCATAAACACATACGAAAACAAATATAATGTCCTAATCAAGGAGTTTGGTTAAAAGAATACAAATCTCGAACCGCCGACATAATTTCTTATTTTAAATTAATTAGACACAATATGATCCGACAGCAAACTCATTCGATGTAATTTTCAGCCAGCGCTGTTCCCTGTGGCCATTTTCAAATATATACACCAATTTATCGATGCAATTTGATACCACAAATCGATTCAATCAATAGTTTAAAAATACTGCTTCGATTGGATGTTAAATTTTATTTGATTAAAATAATGACTCCAATTTTAGAAAATTACATACTATTAAATCTGACCTCACACGAGTGTTTTTTTTTCAATTAAACCACATTTCTGGTTTCCTCACCTGCACACGGGACTCAGGAAGGTTTATTTTCAGCGCCACCTCTTCGCGCATGAATATATCCGGATATCTCGTTTTGGCGAACAACGCCTCCAAAACGTCCAGCTGGGCGCGCGTAAAAGTAGTCCTCTCTCTCCTCTGTTTCCGTGGAGTCGCTGCAAGTACAATGACGCATTAAGTACGTCTTCAAATAGCTTATTCTCTTGACGTACTGACCGTAAAATCAATTCCAATTGATGTAAAAATGCTATTCCATTTTACGTAATTTTTTCTACTTGAGATTTGACGCTCACTGAAATTCCTTAGCATTTTATCGTGCAAGTGAATATAAAGTCACCAAAAAATAAACAGCCATTCAATTAATTCTCTCATCACTAACATGGAACTTATTTTAAATTAATTCATTCATTAATTAAAGTCACTTATAGACAAAAATGCCTTGCCTGCGCAGGAAAATTGGCAATAATTTCCGTCTTGGTCTCACATAAACAGCCTTCTACATGTGTTTTGTGTGTGTGCAAAAAAAAAAGGAAATGGCGTGTGTGTGTGTGTGTGTGTGTGTGTGTGTGCGTGTGTATTTTTTTTCCCTCAAACGCCAGCGTGCAAGCCGTTTCTACGAACTCTGCAGGAAGTTGAAACCCACCTGGATAGCCTACCGACGGATGCAATAGGTCCATACCGGAGGTAGTTAAGCTCAAGCCGTTGACTGTGTAAGGTGGTTGCTTTAGATACGACATCATGCTAATGTTCGTTTGTGGGCCGAAGTTGGAGAAAATTTTGAAAAGTGGCGGAGCCTCAGAGGTGAACGTGGCGTCCTCCGCTCCTCTGTGCGCTCCTCCTTACGCCGGGAACCTGAAGGCGGAGGCCAAAGAAAGGAGAACTGCATTTAGCGACAGGTAAGCGCGCTCGCACACACACACACACACACACACACACACACACACACACACACACACACACACACACACGCACACACACAAATGCAACACTTTAAAAAAAACACATGTATTTTGTTATCCCCCCCTACTTGTTATTTAATGTTGTTGCATGGATCCAAACCTTACGCATTATATCGATCCCAAATCATAATTTTTCCAGGCTGAAATTATGGTAATATAACTTTACACCGGTTTACCTGAACACCCTCGTTTGCGGACGTTGCGTGAACGCGTCTGGCCGAAAACACGTGATGGTTGTTGTTGTTTTCTGAAAAGGAAAGCGGTCGACGTGCGTTCGCCGCGACGGCACCCTCCTCATCCCCACTGCGCGTCATGATTAGCCAAATTTTCCACCCCAAATATCCAACGGTTTCAACGCCCTCGTCCCAATCTGTCACACACATCCGCACACCAGTTGTACACACCCACTCAATAACAATTAGCCTGTCCAAAATTAATTATGACAAATATTTTTTTTTTCCCGTCCCTGTTGATGTATTGACAAGATAATCCGGGTGGCAGCTTGCTGGAAATGCACTTCCGTTTATTTTCGGTCCAAAAGTCTCCAGACTCCCGTATGTAATTCAGTAAATGAAACTCTTCTTTTTCAAAAAATATTCTAAAATTGAAATCGATCGGATGGAGTGTCAGTAACCACCACCTCTTAACAGACAGGGGGTTAGACATTCATATTTATTCAAAACAAAACTTACATAAATTCAATCTCTATCAGTTTAGACACTGGAATAGAATTTGTCAGGAGAAACTCCGAACACTCTAGTAACATATTAGAAGTGACATGTTGGTTTTCTCTTCTAAATAATTGATGCGAGGGGAATGATGAGAACCAGCGCAGGCCTCAAACACAGCAGGCCCAGCGGATTGAACATTCTTAATTGCCCCTTGTTATTTTATTTGAAAAAAATATTGCCCGTAAATTTCAGATTCCGGAAATATGGAGTCTCTTTTCTCCCGGTCTGTTGTGTTGGATTAACATGATGGGACGGAGAATCTGCCAAATACACTCCAGTGTAATGACACCATTTTGCAAAAAAAAAACAAACAAAAAACAACATAATGTCCAATAACAAAATGCAATTCCTCTTTTTTGTGTTCGATTAAATTAGCGCGAGTTTCGGCAAACGATCGAAAGATTATTAAAATCTGCAGATCGAAGCAGGTTCGTCTGGCGACGAGAAAATCCCTCGCCAGCTTCTCAAAATTAAAATAAACCGAGCAGTCTTGGATTTATAGGGAAAAAAAAGAAATTGGGGTGAATCTAAAAGTGCCATCGTTCACTCACCCTAGAGCTCCTGACTGCGTCATTTACTGCGAGAAGAGATTATTTTATTATAATTCTAAATTACTATTCTCTCCAACTGTGGACTTTTAAAGTTCTTGTTCTATTGCTGTTTGTTTGTTTTGTTTCGTTTTTGTACGACATTGATTTTATTGAAGTCGATTTTCTGATTTACTTCATTTTAACTGCGATCCCTCATATTAGGCGATGATAATACAAGAAATAATAATAATGATCAATGGAACCACTATGGTTATTAATGTGTAATAACTTCAACTTACCCTGGTACGGACAAGTGAGACTCTCTTTGTCTAATCGTTGTCCTGTGGCGGAGAAACCGGGCAAAACTCGGTAAAGATCAACGACGTCCGAGACGGTAAATAGACCAGAAAAAGCCGGTGCGGAGGTAGAGCCAAGGGGGTGTTCAGGAGCGGCGCGGTGCGGGGGAAAGTTCACCGCCGAGCGGCTGCATGAGGTCTGGAAGCGACGGGGTGGTGGTGATGGTGATGGAGGAGGCGGAGGCTGCGTCTACGCCTTTAGGATTTGTTGGTGTGTTTGAGAGAAGTGGTTTGATTTGGATTTTGTACAAAGTGCCAGCCAATAGGAGCCGCGGGACCGAGCTGAGGGTCTGTCATAGTCTCCGTCTCTCACACTGGTGGGGAGGATTTCCCCCCCACCACCCACCCCCCTTCCATCCCTCCATCCCTCCACCCTCCTCTTTTTTTTTCTGGGAAACAAATGTCTCCAGCTACTTTTTTTTGACGCGCAGTTTTTAGCCAATGGCGTCGAGAATCAGGGCCACCGGCAGCATCCCCGTCCCGCAGCGGGGAGAGAGAGAGAGAGAGAGAGAGAGAGACCGGGTGGGGAATCAACGCACGTCTGCCGGCGGATTATGAACAGAGGAGTTTTTTTTTTTTTTTTAAAAAAGCAAGGAAAAAGTCGGATTTTTGTTTTCTCTCTCTTTAATATTTAACTTTAGACATCGACCTCATCCGGCCGAGCTGGTACGTTTTTCTCTGACGCCTGAGTATAAGGAGTGGGACGCATTAGCAAGTATTTATTTCTAATCAATTCTGAAAATATCACTGGAAATAAACTTTTAAAGTGGAGTATCATGCAGTCCACCAGTTCAGTTAAAACTCCAAATCAATAAGTAGATTTGGAAAAAAAAATGACAGCTTTATCTGTGTTATTTCAATGAGAGCTTATCTAGAAATATTATCAGTGCGTTTTTCCTCAACAATAAATGGGATATTCGGTTAAAAGTGACGCATTTCATGAGAAAAATAAAAAACAAAGTAAGAAAACCTATACTTGAGCTAAACACTGAATCCGGATGCCGCACGCTGACATTCCAGTGTGTCGCAGCAAAAAAAAAAAAAAAAAAAAGGGGGGATCTGGAGACTTCTGTCCTTAAAACTGTCCTCCCATCCGCACAGCGTGCCAGTCCGCTCCAGCCGCCCGGGCGCAGGCGCATTCGTGGGCCCGCGGCGACGTTCACCACTCCGCACATCCACTCGCGAATTCCCACGGCCGTGGGGACCGAGCCACGCACCGGGGCTGCGGCGGCCGGAGAATAGAGGAGGGTCCGGGGGGCCCTGCAGGCGCGCCACGTGATGAAGGTAAATTACTTTTACATAATCTTTCTCTGCAGACAACCGGTTCGCAGACCGACTCGGAACGTGAAGCGGCAAAAATTAAAAGTAACAACAGTGTAATAACACATTAATTACACTGCTGCTTTATTTGCCACTCGCAGAGCGCTCCACGGGACACGAACCCGCCGCGTCTTACGTCACTGGGATGTTGAACCTGCGTGCCCATCTCAAAATAATATGCCGAGGGTTTTTGTCACGGTTTGGTAAATGTATCATCTTAAGAGGCTTTGTGGAACACCTACACACACACACACACACACACACACACACACACACACACACACACACACACACACACACACACACACACACACACACACACACAAAAGCACAGAGGAGCGTGCGCCCGCACGGACACACCCGCTTCACTTCAAACAGATTTGAATATTGATTTAGATTTATAAACACAGGCAGACGGCGGATTTTATGAATCTCGCTTATGTCTGCACGGAAGGCCGGAGTCAAAGTGCAGCGACGGCTCACCGCCCGCAGCCGCCAGAGCGGGAGATCGAGGACGATGGAGAGAGAGAAGAGAAAAGGAACTTGACAAACTCCTCTCTTGACAGGTTTCCGTCAACGGACGCGGACGTTTGGGACGATTATCCCGGATTGGTTCCTGCCGGAGGACCGGAGCCGCGACGCGCTCAGGTAACCTGCAGTTTCCCGTCCCCTTTTAACAGGGCAGCCAGGAAATCAATGAAAAAAAAAAAAGAATGAGAAGAAACATAAAGAAGTCGAGCTGCTTTTTGAATTTTAGTCGAGTCTGCTGGGGGTAACATCAGGTGGAGCAGGTGGCCTTCCAGGGATGTGATACATTTGCGTCTCCACTTTAACATTGAACGCACAACATCCTGTTGCAGCTCAATTCAAAATACCCCAACTCCTTTATTTTTTTATTTTTTTTATTCTAACCCCAACAGAATTTTTAAAACATTTTTTTTTAATTATTACTATAGTAGTTTTTTTTTTCTTTCACCCTTGCTTTTGCCAAACGATAAACGGCGTAACGCGAGATTTAACACTTGACGCCGTTCCATCCGCGGGATCTCGGTGTTTTGAAACGACTAAATAATGTATGAAAGCGCGGTGAGAGGAGCGGGGCCCCTCCGCGGGGACCCCCGCGTGTTAAAGAGACGTTTAAAAGGGGAAGCGGGAGTGGAAGCGCCATCGGCGGGCTGCGCTCCCACTGACTCCCGGCTAATTGACGGCGCCGGCGTTTTATCTCCGCCTCCGCTCAACTCCACCCGAGGGCGCGGGATCCTCAGGGCCCACGGCAACCTGTGATTTCCACCCTTTAATAACCGCCTCATGCATCCTTCTTTTTTTTTTTTTTTTTATACATATCAAAGAAAGCGCTCCTGCCTGGATGTGTGACCCCGCTTTGATAACCGTGACAGAAATAAGTCTTTTTTTTTTCAATTTATTATTGCTTTTTTTTTTTAACCCTCACCCTTTTAAATATGGTTAATTAACAAGCAGGCATCTCTCCTCTTTCCTGTTTCCTGTTTCCTAACTCCTCACGCCTCTCCGCATCATTCAGGCGAAGCAGAGAAATAACGACGTGAAATCACCGGATGAACAAATGCACGGTTAAAAAATAAATAAATAAAATTAGGGACCAAAAAAAAAAACAAACAAACAAAAAAAAACACACACACACAAAGTGCTGATTTAAATATTGGCTTCCAAATGTTGCTGGTGAATCGAAGCCATTTAACACATATACATCTTTTAAGTGTGCAGGCTGCTTTCTTCTCCTCTGCCTCCTTTCCTCCTTGTTTGATATTCGCATGGCTGAATATGAGGAATGTGTTGGTGGAATTTATTCTGAGATTAAAACAGGCAGGGGGAGAGGAAAAGAAAAAAAGAGTAATAAAATCCACAGTAAGCAATTTATATAGAAATATTTAAAAAGTGTAATGTTGAGACAAGCATTGCCTTCAGCGTGTGGGATTTAAATTCAGTCAGTCAGTTTTTAATGCCTGCACTGCAACACAATTATCGCAAATAAAACCAAAACACTTTTATTGACTTCACTGTCCTTATTTCATTTCTAGCTGTTTTTTCCCCCCAACACTTTTAAACATCAGATGGAAGATCAGAGCCAGCGTATGAATTTATTGTAAAAAAAACAACAAAAAAAAACATACATATTTAGTACTATGTAAGCGTAATAGGATTTTTTTAAGAGTAAGGACAGTGAAATGATTTTTAAATTGTTCCTCATTTTTCCATGGGTGAGGAGAGCTTCACCAGCCTTTGTTTAATTATTGTGGTTCTGTATGTTGCATGCGTTTTGAAGTGAGTGGGAGAGAGAGAGAGAGCGAGAGAGAGACAGACAGAGAGAGAGGGATGAAACACAATTATCAGGAGCTGTATTTTAATTAGCCTGCCAGGTTTGATGGGTATATGTTGTCATTGTCGACGATATTCGGAAAAAAAAGGTGAACTGTTGGAAAGACATTTAAACATGGGGTTTCCCCTCATGATCCTCTCCAATCAAAGACAACAAAACATTTATGTCGCGTAACATGTAAATGACCCCAGAGGTCATCAAAACACGCTTAGAGTCCTACCCGTGGATTAAAGGGGGGAGCGACCCCCATTCAGTGTCAGTTTGGAGAGAGTTTACTGACACAAAACCCCCAAGACCGACTCACAAGGAGGGATTCTGCAGGGATTTTATCTCTACAATTAATGTCACAAATTCAGTTATGGTGGAAAATCCAGCTTAAATGATTACATTATGCTGTCGAATGAGTCCGCACTCTAGTTTTTGGCTTGTGCCTCTATACTGAAAAGGTGTCGCGATCATGAAATCACAGAGTTTTATATCCCACACAGATTTCCTCAGAAGATGTAATGTGATGTCCCCATGGTGCTGAGGCTGTGCTTTAGTGTGTGTGTGTGTGTGTGTGTGTGTGTGTGTATGTGTGTGTATTTGCCAAGTTTGCTCTTTCCATTACTATGACGTGCCTTTTAATTAGTGCTATAATTGTTTATGTTGTGTTTGCATAGGAGTTCGCCAACAAACAAACGGATGCAATTAAACACACACTCGCCTTCAGATCATCAATGAGGAGACAAAGTCAAGATGGACAACCAGCAAGGACAAATAAAAGGCATGGGGTGGGGGAGAGACGATGTGCGCTCTGCTACTTCAAGGTTAAACAGAGTAAAAGAACTTCCCACTCTGGATCGTTCCCGGTTCTTCCGAAAAGACAGCGTTTGACAACTCATGTGCTCGGTGTCGACTTTGGTCATCTAAGGGCTTAAGATTTGGGAGTCAAGCTCATTTATGACTGTGTCTCTTCACTCTCAGATATGAACTGTTTCGGGAAAAAGAAATCAAATAAAAGTATTTCTTGTTTATTGCCGTCCGGCCAGTCTGCCCTCCTCTTCCTCTTCACCTCGCTAACAGTAGGCTTCTTCTTTGAGCGCTGAGGTGTCTGCACGGCGTGGTAAAACCTGCCCTGCAGACCGGACCTCTCAAGTCTTCAAAGGAGGAAGAACTCAATGTGGGGGATTTATTCAGGCTTATTTGGTAACCTAGGATTTGAATTGGATTTTGGGAGGCATTCATAACACATTTGAAAATGTTACATTGTGTGATTTTGTGTGTAATCCCCATAATAAATTTTAGAAATGGTCACAGTACTTGGCACTAGCACAACTGTGGCTACTCATGATTTATCAAATGGTTTTCTTGTCTTGCCTCTCAAGGTGAGGTGAGTGTTCCCTTCGAGGAGACACGGCAATCTCAGCCAGTTGGAGAGCTGGTGAAGAGTCAATTCTTCCGCTTTAACCTTTCTCTCAACACTGTTTTGTTTATTTGACCTGAATATGTGATAGGGTCAGCCACCACGCTTCCAGAGGGATTCTCCCCACCCCACCCCATCACCACTGGAGCATTACAACCTCCAGTGGATTATACCTCCCTGGGAGGACGGTTAGTGTATACATATACACGCACACACACAAACACATACTCTCTCTCTCTCATACACACACACACACACACAAACACACACACATACACACACACACACATACACAGCAAACAGCAGATCATTTTTTTCTTCGTAATTGGTTAATCAGTTCTTGCAGCAGAAATCTGTCCAACAATAAATGTTCTACACTAAAAACGATTCTCCGTTCCTAAAAAGACCGCCTGCAGATAAGTATTGTACATAATAAAATAAATAATAATTATAATAAAATATTCTAGCATTGCATATTCAAGATGGTCTACAACACTGCTCTTTGCCATTCCAGGATGCACTGACAGGGCAGGGAGAGTCTTCTATTTCAATAAAACCTCAATTCTCAATGCATGTTTTCCGCCATATTCAGTTCACACAAATCAGAAAATTGTCACCGAATAATATATGCATTAAAGTTGAATTGAAGTTGATCTCTAAGCAGTTGTCTTTCTTTGGCACTTTAATGTAAATGCAAACACATCTCTTACATATTGAGAAGTGAAATGCCATTCTTACTTTACCCAAGTAAAGTAAGAATGAAAATTTGGGAAAAAAGACTTTTGGCCAGGTGCCTTCATCAAATAAAGTAATATTTTAGTTTGCTGTTGGCTTTAAAATATCCCAAAATGTCATCTACTGGAGTTGCTTATTTATGGATATGGTGCTCCACCGCTTGTTTTTCCCCTCTGGTGCCTTCACTTTCCTTCTTAGTTCCATAAGACTACAAGGAATGGTATGTGTGTGCGTGTGTGTGTGTGTGCGTGTGTGTGTGTGTGTGTGTGTGTGTATGTGTGTGTGTGTGTGTGTGTGTGTGTGTGCGCACGTCTGTCCTGTCCAAACCCCACTTTGCTATGAATGACACTTTGGCGATGCCCCCAGCTCTCCACTTCGACTTCTCAAGTGTACCCCCTGTTAGTGCCAGCAATGCCAGTGCCTCTCATGTCTTTAATATCTCTCTTTGGGCCCTTGGGTTTTGCCAGTCAAGGCTCCCCTGTGACAGTTGGACATCGCCCTCGCATGTGGGAGACAGCAGTGGGTGTTTGTAGCGTTCCCAGCCCCAGGCCTGTTGGGAATCTGTGATGGCTCGCCTGTCAGCCTGCCCCTCCCCTGTAATTAGGAGAGTAAACACAGCGCCTGGCTCGGTCAGGGGGAGATGCAGGAGGGGACCCTCCGGCTCCTGTTCTCCTGATGCTTGAGCTGTCCAGGAGCCCCTCTGGACTGTGACAAAGGGTTAGCCGGTGATATGAGGCCCTGTAAGAGACTGGGATGTTCAGGGAACACAGTCAGGCGTCTTTCGTGAAAAAATACGATTTCTGTATGTGGAGATGAGCATGGGGCATGTCCTTTATTGGAACTCATGTCGGGTAAATGTAACTGATAAATAAAAAATGAGGGATAAAACTGTTTAAACATGACAGCAGAACTCACAGAGAACGTGATGTCTGCAGGGTACACAAGTGAAATTGTATATTTCTCAACCAGTAGTGCACTTCTGTGGCGGATCACATAAAACACACCATTGCGGAGCCTCCTCTCTTCACCTCTCTCCTGGTTGCTTGGGCGACCGGTCAGGGGTTAGAGGAATGTGTTATGGGCTGGAGTTGTAGCAGTAGCTTAGGACCCGTTTTTTGAAGGGGGGGCTGCGTCCCACCAAACTCCAACCCCTCCACTCCACTCCGCCCAGGCAAAGAGGCTGGCTGCGGGAATGCAGGGACCGGGTGGGAGGGGGTTCTCTGGTGGACCTGCCAGAGAAATGCCATGCGGGGAGCGACAAAATGAGAAACCTAGATCGATAGAGAGCGAGAGAAAGAGACGATGGCCAATTGAAACGCAGCCTGTCACTGTCATTCTGCTCCTGTAGGATGCTATCTGATGATGGGCCAGTTGCTGAATGAGCATTTGCCACACAGACACAGTGGCACCGCATCTGACTCAGGCCTTTCTCAGACGGCTTCGGGCTCCATGGGTGTAACTGAGGCCGCTTGAAGTACGTTTTGAACATAATGTACCGAATTGATAATATCGTACGTTGAATCGATTGAGCCTCCGTTCGGATCACTCATCTGTGATAACAGCCATCTGCCTTACTTTCTGTACATGAACATGATCGCACGCACTAGTTTTTGGTGTAAGTACATTTCAAATCAGATGGTGCGCATCAGTGTGTGCATGTGTGGACAGGGAGAGTATAAAGGGAGGGTTCCCAGTGTACTTGCCAAAGTCTTTACACCGTCCAGAGAGCCATGCTGCAGCATCATGGCCCACAGCATGGTAAGACATGGGGCAGATGGGTGCAGTGTAGCAGCACAACCTCCCCCTTCTCCTCCCAAATATAAGGCAGCAGTGGTGGGAATGGCACAGTGTGAGAGGGAGTCTGGGTTCATGGCTGAAACAGAAAAGCTGTTGGAGGGGCATTTGGGGGCTGGGAGCGAGTGAGGACTGAAAGCTGTTGGGGGTGTGTGTTGAAGGAGGGATCCTGCAATGGAGAGGGAAAGCCAGTCTTCTTGTCACATCCCTTTGAAATCCAAGTGCAGGGGCACGAGCCCAGGGAGGAGTGGCAGCGTGGCCCAGCGCCTGGGCAGACAGGCAGTCACCGTACTGGGCCGGAGTCCAGCTCGGCCCCTTCCCACCCCAGCCCACCCCGTCTGGCTCAGGCTTATGGGAGTCAGGCAGCCGACCCCCAGTGGACAGGCCGGAGCCCTGCATTAGAGAGGCTCATCTCAGAGTCTCTGCTGAGTTTGAAACAGCGGCAGCATCCACCGGAGAGAGAGAGAGAGAGGGAGAGAGAGAGAGAGAGAGAGAGAGAGAGAGAGAGAGAGAGAGAGAGACCCCGCGGAGTGTGGGAGGCAGGGGGGGGGGGGGGGCCTGCCTGCACCCAGGCCTCTGGATGGGGGCCCAGCGGAGTCTGTTACTGATGATAACCCCCACCTCGCCGCCAGGCCATTCTGCCTTCGGGGCCTGTACAGGTCCACACATCCCCATGGCAACAGTGGCATGGCCGTATGTGAGTTGGCAGCAAGCCAAATGCTGCCAAATTGGGATGAGGGAGAGACATTAAGGGGGGAATGCTCGATCCTGAATCTTTTCACCTTTATTTTGTGTTCGGGTAATAGTGTGCTTCGGCTCCACTGTTCCGGAGTATCGGAGATTTTGACAGTTTATTTTCCAAGCACCCTGGGCACCCGATGCCAAGACAACCACGCAACTATTATATTTGTCGCTCTTCGGTCTCACGCATCTTTTCCTGCACCTTATCGACCATCACGCCCGGCATTCAATAAATTTGGACCACCGAAAGGAGTTTTCCTTTGAAAGATTTGATATTTCAAGACACCTTGTCACTCCAATTATTGGGCTGCATAAGCACAAGTAGTTCAATGACATTCAACGCAGACACCAAGAGTTGATTCCCTACCCACTCTAAGCCACTGGGAAGATACTGTATAAGTGGTTGGGTGGTGTTTACTGAAAGTGGATCGCCGCTGTTTGTTTTGTTGTTCATCTTCAGGACCATAAACACTGCACAGATTTCCTTGGGTGGTATTTGAAACGTGTATATTTGTGTGCCTGCCATGTGTTATATTTGCTGATAACAGGATTTACTCAAATTGCGAATCACCAGTTGAGAAAGGTTAATTGTCAGCGCAACTGGTAGACTGGGGACAAGCAATAATTATTAGGCTAAGTTGCTTTATTATTTAGGGATGCTAATTAGGCATTAACTGTGGTCCCCTTTTTGGATCACAAGTTCAATTAGATGTCAAATTGCATTAAGTTTACTTTGACATCCGCTGATGAAACTAAGGGAATGCTGTTTTGTAGATGTCCTTAGTGTGTTTATTATTATGAAATTGAACTGTTCTTGAGGTATTGATCAGAAGTTTAGTAATGGGATTTTCAGAAATTGCTCAATGGAATGCCTTCTATTTTTTCCATGTGAGGATAGACAGTTCGTTTTATGATTGGTCTGTTTTTGTGTAGTTTAGGTCGCTGGAAGCTTAAGCTCCCATTGAGAGGGATATATAATACATGCTCAAAAAAACAAAAAAATAACAAACCCCAACCAAGAAACAAAAAACTTGAACAGCGGTTTAAAGTCCATTCTTCCACCGCACCAGTTATCACTCCACTTATAAACACTCGGTTTGGTTTGTGTGCCACCCATGTGGATGAGTGTGGCATTAAGATGAGGTGGAAAGTGACAAGGAAAGAAAGCAAGAGATCAAGGCATGACTGCCAGTGCATGTCATTGCCCTACACTCTCATCAAATAGCCCCGTGCTGCTTATGTTGCTGCCCAGACGCAAATTAATTTGGACGCATGGAAAGACTGCAGAGCCCAGGACTCATCTCTGCCCTTTAAAAAAAGAAAAGACACCAGCAGAGAGCACTTTTCCAACAAGGGGAGAGGGGGGTTTGATGGATTTCAGTGGAGGGCTGTACAGTGTCTGGAATAAGATGGGAGGGTACAGAGGACACGGTTGAATGTGCTTGTCCTGCTATGATGACAAGATGGCTCAGCCACCACAGAGCCACTGGCCTCGCCCCTCCACTCCACTTTCTCCCCCTTGTACTCCCCCTCAGGACACTAGCAAGGGTAGAGTTGGGGGAGCCAAGCAGGGGGAGAGGAATACTGACGGTTAGCTGCCGATTAATCTTCTCCTTGGCTCACTGCAGATTCTTTCACTACATGCCCCACTCCCTCTTCTCCCTAAATCTGTACCTGCTCATCCCAGGGCCTGCTTTACAGGGGGGCTCTTGATCAGTGAAGTGATGGAGAATGGCTCTCGTCACACACTCTAAATAGGATCTACTAGCCCTAGGAGTAAAAGGTGAGAGCTTCATGGAGCTTGGTAAAAATAGAGGAGGTAGTGATGGTGATATGGGGGATGGGGGGGCTTCAAAGGCCAGATGCCAGAAATGAGTTGCGCTCTGTTTGAGTTTTACGTGAGCGTGAATGTTCTTGCCGGCGCAAAACAAGCAGTGAATTCCACTGTGTGATTTTACAAGGTTTTAGGCTGAGGGGAGTGGATCGAGGCAGAGGTCTTCTTCTCCGCTGGCATGTCGTTAACCTCCCGGGGACCGGGGGAAAAGAATCGCACGTCTCTGTGTGATTAAAAGTCAGTTTCATTTGTAAGGTACCTGGGGAGAGCTGGATCCCTGCCTGAGGACAAGGTAACAAAACAACCGCACTCTGATGTGAGAAGTGATGGACACGGGATCCAAATCTGCATAAGAACGCACTGGTTGATAAATCAACCTCCTAGGCTCAGTATCTGGTGGCTAAGATATAATACCGCAGTTTGCTATCACAAGCTTCCCCAAAATCACCACATTTTTTTTCAATTCGCTTTTGCCAATGGTGCTTGATACACCTTGAATAATTAGTAGTGAATTATGAACTGAATTATAGCATAGCTGCATTTTTCGTATCACAATTTTACTGTCATAGTGGTTTGCGGTGTTTAGGATTTTAGAACAAAATTGTACGGCGACGGGCGCACATTTTTTGCAAATTGTGGTTTTTGACAAGTCGCGGATGTAACAGTGCCCCATCGAAAGTTTGAAATTACTTTCTGAAATCTAGCAAAATGCAATTATGCTGCTCAGTTTCTCCCGCTGTCAATTTACCATAGTAACCATCATTTGCCCCGCAGAGGATTTTAACATCATGACCAGAGCCATCAGGACAGACTCATTTTATAATAATAGTAAGTGTAAGGGAAATTACACAGACACTTTGTCTATCGATATGGTTCCAAGTTTGTCTGCAGCTTTGAGGTGAGGTGATAAAATGGAGCAGAAAACCGGCGGAGAAAGTCCGAACAAGAGATTGGTAACACTTGTCGTCTTGTGATCAAACACCAGTGGTGACTCCACAAACTTCTATCCCTTCTTTTCAGCATTTCTCCTTTCCTCCCCCTTCTTTTCTACAGTAGTAATGCCCCTCACTATTTTTCTACATCTTATCCCTTTTAATTAGAAAGCAAATTCTGCAGCCCGGAGAGACCTAATCCCCTACTACCCAACAATGCACCGAGTGGCTTTGAACAGCCGACCTGCAACCCTCAACCCCCAATGCCTTAAATTCCCCCCACTGCCGGACCTTCGCTGGGGAGGGGGTTTCTTCCCAGGACATGATTACTTGCGAATACATGTGCTGCAGTATTTGCAGAACCCACATATTTGCATTTTAGAGATGTTAATAGTAATTAACAACTAAGTGACACATGTGACAAAAATGATACAAGTGTATGCCAACTCGGTCTATCTCCCTTGCGAGATGTAGCCTCAGCTGATTTGCATATATATTAATGTCCCTTATTGTATAGATTAGATCCCATTAGTTGTGGTGAGTCTGGCAGAAGGTGCAGTCACAACGATGCTAAAAGTCCCGTTATTATGTTAAAATCGTGTTTAAATTGTTGGAGGGCAGCAAAAAAAGAAGGGGTTATAGCACTGATGAAAGGTTAAGGGTGATTAGACTCCGACCATCCTGACAGTCGTTTGAGATAAGACCTTTTTAAAATGGAACTCTATTAACAGCCTGTGAATTAACACGTCTCGTATCTAAAATGACCAGAGTAATGACAATATATCAGACAGTAGCACAGTCTGCTGAAATAAAATCCCGGTTACAGTTCAGGGTCTGAGTCCTTTTCATCTTCTCCTGTTAAAATTGTGATCATTTGCTGAGCTGTGTGCGTGTATGTGTGTGTGTGCGTGTGTGCGTGTGTGTGTGTGTGTGTGTGTGTGTGGTGCGGTGTGAGGCTGCGGGGCTCGGATCCCGTGGAGGTGAGGTCATCTGATAGCGGCGACGATGAGACAGAGACGACGGGAGCAGTCTTGTGAAATAGCAACACACTAATTTTCCTTTTTGCTGCTTTCGATTCACTCAAGAACGGAGATGTTAGAAAGTTTAGTCACCGTTAAGTTTTGAATTGCGCTGCTTCTTTTGCACCCTATTATGTATGTTCTCAATTATATTAGATAAACATGATATTAATTTCTATATTTGAAATGCTCTGACAGTAATTTTGAGATCAAGATTATAGGGGACCTTTGAAGACTGAGTAATATGGACAATGAAATTACAAGTAAATTCTAACCTATAAAGAATTTATATACAGCATATGTACTGCTGAAATATTAGATGAATATGTTGATGAAGATGCGCAAATTAAAGTGTCAATATTTTCTGCATCATGATGTGCAAACTGCTGTTTATCTATCTATTTATTTATTTATCTATTTATTTATTTATTTATTTATTTATTTATCTATTTATCTATTTATCTATTTATCTATTTATTTATTTATTTATCTAGCAATCTATTTATTTATCTATTATGTTATTAATTATTAATTATTGTTTAGTACCTTTTTGACCAACTGAAAATTGCTAAGAAAAAGTAGAAACAGTGCTGAGGGTATTTGTGCGAGCATTCACAAATCTGTCTGACTCAGAGAGGAAAAAGCATTTTTGTTCAAAGGAGACAGATGAAAGAAAATCTCTTCCATGAATGAATAAATTTGGCCTGTGCGGGGAACTTAATAATTTGCAGGCTACATTCCCCATAACTGCGTTTCTTCTCCAATTTCAGTCTTTCAGCTCTGTCACCTCTTACATCTCACTGTAACAATGTTGTCTTAAAGGAATTCAAACAGAGTTTTATTGACACAATGAATGATCTTTCAAAGGAAACACCAATTACATGAAATAACTTCATTTAGCTTACATATTAATCATCGCTCTGCTAATTAGCATTGATAGAGATGCCCTGAGCAGGGATAGTGTGTGCTGTGTGGGGGTGCCGGAAGATGAGCATATTCTCCCACTTACATTTACTTAAGGCTCCCTTCCGAATTAGTTACTCACATTGTCACTCTGTCTGTCACATTTTGCCGAGACGACGGTGCAGTGGGCTGACTCCCCGAACACAAGAGTCTAAACATCCAGCAGAAGAGCGTGGGTCACACTTTCTGCCTTGGGCCCCAGAATTACGTTCTGACTCGAGGGTTCAATTTTGGTAAAGCTACTTAGGAATCATTCTAACCCCTGCCTAGATGTATTTTTTTTCCGAGGCCAATAGCTCTCATTACCATTTTGGACACTCGACGCGGGAAATGTAGGCCGTCCCTGATGTTTAGTTATTATGCACAGTGTGGCGTAAGAAGCAAAAATGGCACCTGGGAGAAATTCACTGTCACACAGCTTTTTTGACTACTATTTTGATGAAAATATTTGCTCAAATCAGATATACAATATTAATTAATATATGACTGTTTAGAGGGAGAGGCGCCAACCTATTAATAAAACATCATTGCTTAATGTACTACAACAACACATTAGCATGACAAAATCAATTACTTTGATTTTCTATTCATGTATTTCTCTCAGCATATTTGCAGTTCTCTGTGTGTACTCTGAGGTGGCGTTTCCTGAGGCGGCAGCAGATGGGGGTAGGGTGGCGGCGGTTGAGGGGAAATGGGGGTCACGGTGAGGACTTCTGGGAGTTGTGGGGACGAGCACCTCAATGGGATGTTTTTTTCTTTTCTTGTACAGTTTTGTTGTCTAAATGTTTTACAAACTTAATTGGCATTCCCTGGGGACGGCTAGCAGCTGTCTGCCTGATGGCGAGGGTTTCTAATTTGGTGCGATGGCGAACGCTAGCTGCCGTGGTAGCTAGCAGAGCGTAGCAGGGTGTGCAACACCCTGCACATTGCACATGGTCTGATCAAGCCAGGTTTGGTTGTTTTTCCCTTGTTTGTTCATCAACAGATCTTGCTTCACCAGAAGAGTTACGCAGCTGCTATCTAACAAGCAGAGGTAGTTCTGTGCTGAACACCAGGGAGTTTGTAACAAAGTGACTGAAAATTAAGAAGTATAACACTATCAGTGTTAAAGTGCAGCTTTGCCTGAGACGTTTTTTCCCCTTTAAAAGAATATATTTAAAAAGTTACCAACAGTGACTCATCAAGGACTCTGATCCCTCACATCCTCTCTTCAGCAAATTTTCCTTAACTGATTTCCACTCCTGACTTCACGCACCTTCTCTCCCTACCGCCAGCCAGCCATCCGTTCAATTTGGGAATCTGATGCCACTGGAGGATTTCAAAGGTCAAGACACCCATTTAAAAAGTCAAACTCAGCTTGATTTCAGTGTTAAGCACTAATTCAGATAACAGACTAAAGAGCTTGGAAGTCTTAAAGGGTTAGTCAAAAAAAGATCTTGGATAAGAAACTGCAGATGGAGTGGACTTGAAACAAAGACTATTTATAGCACTCAAAATTAAAGCTCCAGCATTCCATAAGCAAACAAAGAGCTGTTTATATATCGTATTGAAAAACTGTAAAGACTATATTCATGTTTTCATCTAACATTTTCTTCTTCTCCTTTCGGCTTTTCCCTTCAGGGGTCGACACAGCGCGTCAACCTTCCCCATCTAACCCTATTCTCTGTATCCTCCTCTCTCACGTCAACTATCCTCTCTCACTACTTTCATAAATCTTCTCTTTGGTCTTCCTCAAAACCTCATGCCTGGTGGTTCCAATTTCAGCGTCTATCTACCAATATATTCAATATCTGTCCTCTGTACCTGACCACACCACCTCAGTCTGGCTTCTCTGACCTTCTCTCCAAAACATCTAACATGTGCTGTTCCTCTGGTAGACTAATCCCTGATCCCATCCACTCTCGTCCCTGCCAAAGAGAACCATAGCATCTTCATCTCTGTGACCTCTAGCCTCTCTTTTCGTCATTGTAACTGTTTCCAGGCCATACAACATTGCTGGTCTCACCACTGTCTTGTACAACTTTCCTTTTTTTCTGGCTGATAGTCTTCTATCGCATAGTACCCCTGACGCTTTTCTCCACCCATTCCAACCTGCTCGGACCCGTCTCTTCACCTCTTTTCCACACTCACTGTTGCTTTGGACTGTTGACCCCAAGTACCTGAAATCCTCCAACTTCTTGATCTCCACTGCCTGTAGCCTCACTGTCCCACCCGGGTTCCACTTATTCACACACATACACTCTGTCTTGCTGTGACTAACCTTCATTCTTTTCCAGCACATACCTCAACCTCTTTAGTTTTTCCTCAACGTGTCCCCTGCTCTCACAACAGATCACAATGTCATCTGCAAACATCTTGGTCTATGGTGATTCCTGTCTAACCTCATACATCAGCGTGTCCATCACCAGGTTCTCTTTAGCAGGGACGAGGGTGGATAGGATTAGGAATAGGTCTATCAGAGGAGCAGCACATGTTAGATGTTTTGGAGAGAAGGTCAGAGAAGCCAGACTGAGATGGTTCGCTTGGGTACAGAGGAGGGATATTTAATATATTGGTAGATAGACGGTGGAATTGGAGCTGCCAGGCAGGAGGTCTTGAGGAAGACCAAAGAGAAGATTTATTGACATAGTAAGAGAAGATATGAGAGTAGTTGGTGTGAGAGAGGAGGATACAGAGAATAGGGTTAGATGGAGAGGATTGATTTGCTGTGTCGACTCATGTAGGGAAAAGGTGAAAGAAGTACTCTTTCTGGGCATGAAGCCTTACTGCTCTTCACAAATGCTGACTTCTGTTCTCAGTCTAGTTTCCACCACTGTTTCCCATTACTTCGTTGTATGGCTCATCAACTTTATCCCTCTATAGTTGCCGCAACTCTGCACATCCCCCCGATTCTTAAAAATGGGCACCATTGTGCTGTGTCTCCATTCCTCAGGCATCTTCTCACTCTCTAAGATCCTGTAGAATAATCAAGCCAGAAATTCTACCGCTGCCTCTCCTACTTCCACACCTCCACAGATATATCATCAGGAGCAACTGCCTCTCCACTCTTCATCGTTTTCAATGCCTTCTTCACTTCACTTTAACTCTGCAACTGTCAGGGTATCACACCTGATCCCAATTTGTAATCGGTGCCAGCTGCAGCAGATGCCGCTAATCAAGATCCCTATAAAGGGCAGCGGCACGCTCTGCCTGGCGCCGGGGGATTGTGGCTCTCACAGACCACTGCGGAGCCCTGCCACGACCGGACCCGGCCGTTTCTAACATTGGACCGTGACCCTCCCTGCCTGGGGCCCGTCCTGCTTTCCCCCTGCCTGGGGCCCGTCCTGCTTTCCCCCTGCCTGGGGCCCGTCCTGCTTTCACCCTGTCTGGGGCCCGTCCTGCAACCTGTCCTGGTGAGACTCACCCCTGTGCAACTCTGTCTCGGGGCCAGGGGCTAACCAGTGACACCCTACCTGCCGTCCCACATACTAAAGCGCTTTCAACCCAGATTCTGCTCTGAGGTGTGGTTCCCTGCCCGAGTCCGCCCCCGCGGCCCGTGACAGCAACTTTGTGGTCTACAATAGTCACCTCCTCTACCCTTGCCTCTCTTTCATATTCCACATTCATCAGCTCTTCAAAGTACTCTTTCCATCTCATCACTCTTCCAGCATCCGTCAACACATTTCCCTCTCTATCCTTAATCACCCGGACCTGCTGTACATCCTTTCTGTTTTGCCAACCTGTATAGATCATTCTCTCCCATCTTACTGTTCAACTGAGCATACAAGTCATAGTTCATCCTTTGTTTTGCCTTTGCTACCTATATCTTTTACACTGTATCGCCCTGTATGCCTGTCTTTTCTCTTCGGTCCTATCAGTGTCCGACTTCTTTGCTAACCATTTTCTCTGTGTTTTCATCTCGTATGAAAGGTTAAAAAACAGTATGAAATTAGAGAGCAAAGACGACATGATACATATAAGTACTTAATCTGTGAAGAATAGGTATTTTACAATTTCTAGTCATACGGATAACTGACAACATACTTTCAGTATTGTTCCGCTTTGGTCACCCAGTGTATTTGTGCACATAGTATTCCAAAATCCTTAAGAATGAAGCACTATGTTTTGCATAATTTGAAATCTGTAGTCAGTTAGTGGAAAAGGTGGTGATAGAAGACTAATTGAACATTTTCACCTTGAAACAGAAAATCAGAAGCACAAAACCATGCTATGATCTGCATTGTATACCTCCGCATCTGAAAAGGTGGTCTGAGGTCCAAGCCAAGCCTGAGGCTATACATTTTGATCTGCACTTACAAAAAATGCCATTCGGTGATGTATTACTGAGGAGTTATTACAACTTCTCAACCGTGACTGTGGCTCAACTGAAAACCAGCAGTGTCTACTTGTTATCAAAAAAGATGTATAAGCTCATTGATTTCTAAAATATCTTGAGCTTCCAGCTTTGTGCTTTAACTGTGTGAGTTGAATTTTGATCATTCATTTTCAACAAAGTATTGCAGTGTCTTCCCTCTTACAATGGTTGCAGGTAAGAATGACAAGAAATTCAGACTCAGAAGTAGTACAAAAAAAAATAGTTAAACTGCTCGGGCTATTATCACATACACTCATTTTAATCAAACAATTTTCAGCTGTGAGTTCAGAAAATTCAAAGTAACTGTTCAAATTTCCTTGATGGTTGGATTGTCCACCAAAGCACTTTTCTGCTGGAAATGCCAGGGACTTTTCAGAAAACCAGGTTGCTATACAAGAGCACTTTCTCTGGTTCTTGTTCTGATCTAAATGCTGGCTTAACCATAGACATAGATAATGTTAAGTCAAGTCAGACTTTATTTATGTAGTGCCAAGTGACAACACAGTTGTCTCATGGCACTCTTCATGTAGAGCTGGTCTGTACCACACTCTTTGAAATAATTTACAGAAACCTGACAATCCCCCAGGAGCAAGCACTTGGCTACAAGTGTTGAGGAAACACTACTTTTTAACAGGCAAAACAACTTGGACAGATCCAAGCTCTATACAGGTGGCTGACTGGTTGGAGTAGAAGAAAGGGAGAGAGATGGAAAGCAAGATTGTGATAGTGATGGCGGGTACGAGTGTCGGGAGGGACAAATGATGTGTTACTAATAATAACCGTAGTGCATACAGCTACATGGTTCCTCAGTTTTGTTTTGTTGTTTGACTTACCTGTTGGATGGGATAACTGCTGTTGAGCTTCTCCCCTCCTCATTCCAATCCAAAAGGAACAAGACATGAGGCTATGCTTTCCAAAGACATGTGGCGGCTCAAAGACGGGTGTTTTAGTGAGTTGTGCTTCCTATTGAAAAATGATTCTTGAAAATTCTATACAACACAAATACTTGGTTGTGATCGGGTGACGACTCAATGACCTAGATTTAGGAAAAATCAACATATAGGCTAAAATACAGCAAATAATTGTGAAAAGTAGCTTTTTTTGGGCAACGCAGCATCTCTTGTTACTGTCTATGACAAAAACAGATTGTAGAACTGGTGCCCTGAGACTGTGGTTGTACCACAGCAGTAGTTTAACATTTCTCATCTCTCAAAAAACAGAAAAAAAGCAGCCAGTGCTGAGAAAAATCCCAGTACATAGACTTTGTTGATTTGCCTCAGGGATGGGAGTGATTTGATCAACATGACCAACAGTAACCCCCTTAAACACATAAAAAAAAGCAATGAAAAACCACAAACATCCGTCCATCTTCCACTTGTTCTGCACTCAGGGTCACAGGGGATGCTGTAGCCGATCCCAGCAGTCATCGGGTGAGAGGCGGGGTACGCCCAGGGCTGGTCGCAAGTCAATCACAGGGCCAAACACGTAGGCAAAACCGTTCACTCACTCACTCATTTGGGGCAATTTTCCCAACTAACCTGCTACATGTTTTTGGACTGTAGGAGGAAACCAGAAAAACCCAGAGGAAACCCACATGGGGGAGAACATGCAAACTACCCACAGAATTGAACCAGAGTCACCAAAGCGCTAACCACTGCGCCACCCTGTGTTTATAACCTTTAGAGGAAAACTTTACAAATGTAACATAAAAAAATGATCGGCAACAAACTAGTTGAGGTGAGGCTCTCCGTAGTGACCCATAAGGTGGGAGAGGGCTTGGTGAGGTTGGCCCCTGCCTGCGAGCTTCGTCTCTGTAACTGTTGACATTGTGTGCACATTATCGCCAATGCATGGCACCGCATAGTCATACAGGATAATTGGTCTGCAGGAGAAGCACAGCAGCAGGAAATTTCAAACTCGCTGGTTTTCCAAGGGTAAACAGGACTCGGCTAGTCTGGCAAGGTGGCCGCGGCAAAGTGATTTTTATCAACATGCAACATGGCGGTCTCTAAGAATTTTCATAAAATGCTATGAATGATGTCTCGAATAGTTGATTGCATGCCATACAGATACTTTTATGGTTTTGTGTTGAAGCGCTGACTTCTCTCTTGGCATCTCTACACCGTGAGCAGGACTTTGTGTTTCTTTTCCTGGATCTGCAGACATCTTCTTGAGAGACGATTCGTAGGAGAGTAAAGTTTTGATTCGGAAACATAATATCGCTTGAGCGCATTATCAGCAGTTGACTGAGAGCTGTAACCTCTTGGCTAAACATGGCCACTCAGCAGAGATCTGTAGGAAAGCCCATCAGTTTTTTTTTCATCCACTTTTTTTTTTGTAAACAAGAGGCTATTTCCAGAGGATGTAGAGGATCAAGGGATTTAAAGCTAAGTAAGAGAAGTGCATTCATCATGCATGTGGCTGATGGCTAGAGATGGAGTGAACATATGCCGAGGTCTTTATTGGCATTCTGAAGGAGATTGGAGGAACAATCAATTAGCCATGAAGCTGTGTGTCCCGGGGGGCTCTTTGGGTCTCCAAACTTACACTCACAGAGATGGTAATTGACTGGGCCTGGCATGAAGTCCATGTATAGGTTTTCTTGGAAATTATGATGAATGACTGATACTTTGGGTGGCTGATTTATCCATGGGGTGCAGGTGGCTAAGGTATACATGCAGAAGGGGTATCTGAACCTGGGTGGTACGGGCAAACCCAGTGTTAGTGTTGCCACTCTTGACTTTAATTGGCCCCGTAATAGTCTAATTGATAAGTGTTGTGAGCTGGACAAGGAGGGGCCAAAGGTCTGTTCTGCACCCCTGGCTGCGGTGCAGACTTGAGAAGAGCATGCGGGGGCACTGCTGATTATTCAACACGTTTCTCTAATCCCAGCCCTTGTGGTAGGAACCTGTGAAAGAGCCCGGTCTTTGTGCCGGGGGGCTAATCGTGTTTTGGAAACGCCGATCGAGGCTAATCTTCTGGCCTGCCTCTAATGTGGAGCCGCTGATATCCTCTGCTGCGATAAATTAAGCTACTTATTAATCTAATTATGGTACATTCACCCACAAACTTTCATGTGACTTGGAAAGCCCCCTTCGCCATAACCCCCCTCCCCCCTCTACACACACACACACACGCACACACACCAAACCCAGATCTTGAGACTGACTCCCCTCTCTCCCTTTCTTTCTGTCTCTGGCTGCCTGGCCCTGGCCGGCCCAATTAGGAGCCCTTGCCCCTTAACAAGTTTCCAGGCTCCAGTCTGCCTCTTCACACAGACTGGGGTCAGCCTCATTCATCCGCCCACCCCAACCAAATCTCCACCTGCTTTATTCTGTTTCCATTTTAGGTTCTCCGTCCTCTCCAGAGTTTTGAGTTTTCATTACTAAAGCAGAATGCGTTATTGTCACTGGACATTGAAATTCAGTGTTTATGTGTGTGTGGCCACGGGGTCTCGTCTATCTCGTTTATCTGTGTCCTGGTCAAGGCTGCCAGCGGGAGTTTCTTCCCAACATGTTGAACATTAGGTCATACGCATTACAGAATCTTTTGGATTTGCCTTCCTTTGGCTCCACATACTTTAACAATTCATCAACTATGGCTTTCTTTTAGAAACCCTTAAAATTTTGACCTGCGGAATTTTTTTAAAGGCTTCCCTTCCTCTCAGATGAATGAAGAAGACCTCTATCTTGTCTTCTTTGGGCAGTGTGACGTCTTGACTTGGCCGCTTTTGTGTTGCTCTCAGCTCTGAGCTGATATCGTGGCTCCTGCTGAGGTTGTTGGTATTTTCAGAGTGCCTTAGCTCTGTCATTTGGAAGACTTGAAGAGCTGGGAAGTGAGAGCAGAATGACAGGACCCTTTGCTCCATGGACAGTGACCCTGAAGGGACATGAAAGAATATCTCTTCTGCACTTTAACAGCTCAAAGCGGGCTGCAGTCATCCATGAAGACTCTCTGCCCTCTCACCCTCTTTCTTATGCACCTCTCACTTTCTCCATTTTCGTTAATTTGAGGTGATGGGGAGTATCATTATGTTCGGACCTTATCCTACCTCTCAGTGTGTCTTTTTTAATCTTTGGCCTTTATCCTTTTCTTCAGCCCTTGTGAGCAACGCTTTCTCTTGCGGTATTCCATTTGGAACTGCAGAGGCGATTTTGTCGTCCGTCTCAATGAAAACGTTCAAATCTCTGAGTACCATTACATGCTAACCCGTGTCCCCACAAAACCCAACATCTACAGGTATACTCTGGATGACGTTAACCCTTTCCTTCTCCTTCGCTCAAGTGGCGATGCGGATATGTTTTTTCCTCAAAGCTAGTATCGGGCTGACTCAACGGGAAGGCGCTCGCTGTCATTTCTTCTCCGACACAAAGAGTTTGTGCCGCTATCAAACTCCCATTAGATATGGAGAAATGAGTGAGTGGTCTGCGTCACGTACCAAACAGCGAGGTGATAACACAATGCAGAGGCAGGCCAGGACGCTAATTGCATGCCGAATATTTATAGTCCAGACAATTAGCTGTTGCCTTTTATATGCAAAATAACAACAGCAGCAGTGGCAACAGAGAGGGATGGGGGTGTGGGGGGTAAGTAATTAAGATGCTCAAAACAGGACAGGGACATGCAGTCTGTTGTGCTCTGATTTGTTGCTAACAAACACAATAATTAGCCTGCTATTGTGGGATAATGAAGTTGCCAGTGTCCTTTTCTCTCTGCCAAGTGCCATCTTAAACAAGGATGCTCCCGTCACTACTGCAGTTACCGAGGACATGTTCGGATGGCAGAGGTGAAGAGAAGTTCAGAAGTCATAGAGCGCTACATGAGAGTGAAAGTGCGTGCGGCATCTGGGTTTGCTCCGGTCTCACAGATTGTCCTAAGAGGGTAGTATACTGTTGGCTAACTTAATATAGTGTATACACATGTACCACCCAATGCTAAGAACAAGAGGATCCATCTCAAACCACTTGTGTAACATGCAGGAAGTAAAGAACAAATTTGTATCCCGATTTATACTGTTGTTATTGTTTTTTGGGCAGCCCTCTTGCCATATTGCAAGTATGTGAAACAAGGGGAGGTGTGAGAATGCGAGACATACTATGCAATAGCTGACACAAGTCGCTAGACAATAGTCTCTGTCTGTGTTGAACGGCTATGCGTATGTGGGTGTGAGTTGGTGAACTAGTGTGCATACCTGCTTCACGCATACAGCTGTGCATATCTGACCGCAGGTTCATAGAATCAACAATGCTGTCTGGCAGGATTAGGTGGAGCTTTAGCTGATTTGATAGTTGTGGCTGATAGTGCTTGTAAGTATGCCTTTGTTCCCTTCCATTGTGGTTGAGATTAAGGGGAACCTCCTCTTCATCGTCCCGCTTCAGTGTAGTAATAACATAGATAAAGCTACTCTTTGATTGAATCATTTCTAGACCTGCACTATCTCACGAGCTGTCAGTTGTCGCTCATGTAGCAGACACTTTGTTTCGGCTCTTTCTTTCATTCATTACTCCTTCACTGTGTCACTGATCTTTGTTTTTGTATTTTTTCTCGTTTTATCTATAATACCTGTCAGTCAGAATGTGAGACACTAATGAGAATTTTTTATGTATGTTGGTTTCCACTAATGATGACTGGAATATGTTTAATTTTTGTTGACGACTGAACCATGTGTGGCATAAAAGAAAGAACTTTTCACAAGATCTTTAGAGTAACTCACTTTCTTTGGATCAGATAAATTTTGATTGGTTTGGCTACAATTTATCAAATAAATGGAGCAGTTCTGCATTCGCTGTTCAGGAAGTGGAGGACTGGGAACTGAGCCATAAAACAGCATTGTGTTTAGTGTTGTGCGGGTGTATACAGAGATTTACTGATGATGCTTGTGGAGGTGTTGTGGGTCTGTGTTTTCATTATAATTCAGTGGAACATTACTTATAGATGCCAGCCTTGTAAATGACAACCCACACTGACATACTCATATTCAAATGAGATGATCAGGAATTGTGCGACACGTTTCATATTCTTTTAGATTTTGTGGGTTTGTGTATAATCAGAAGTGGAGTTGTCTGGCAAAACATATAACAATCGATTATGATTACATAAATGTAATTTGATATCTGATATTAGTATATCTATTATTTTCCATGATTATGAGCTTTTAAATACTAAAGCCTTGCATCGAACGAACTGGAGTGTACACACGCAATTGGTTTGGTTGACTCAACCGATAGAGGCTGGTTATGGCCGTGGTTCGAATATACAATATCACCCTAACCCTCAAAAACCAAAGATAAACATCACTCGGGGTTGGCCCAAAGGATGGGAACTTGATGAATGCTGCCTGAGGAAGGTTAGCCCGATTTATTTCAGTATAACAATTTGGGGTTTGCCCAAGATCTAAAAGTTGTCTTGTCTTTGCCCATCAATGCCCAACTAAATATGACAGAGAGCAATTTACTTCGTAATTGTATACGATCTGTGTAGCTATCATCATAATTGTCATATATGCTTACACTCTTCCTATCAGCACTTCCACATCCACTGCGAACAGTAGAAACACGCTTCTACACTGTACATGTGACAATAAACGCTTTGAATCTTGAATTTTTTTCATGCATTATTTGGCTCGATATTTGTGGTTGGTTTCCATCTGGCACAGTGCTGTGTGCCGTGTTTGGTTGTGACATTTTGTTTCGAGATGCTTGGACTGCTGTTGCCTTTTAGGTTTCTAGCTCCTAGTCTGATTTTTATCACCATCAGACCTCAGTTTGATAGGATCAATAAAAGCTTATTGTTTTGTGCAGAGTAAAGACTGCTTTTATACAGAGAAACTGACTATACTGTAAATAGAGCCTGCTAGACCATGCAGACATGTCTGGTTGAAACTGATGTGAAGATGGTGTGAACAGCTGCAGATTCAGCTGCTGAATATGAAACACTGGTGTTTTTACTTGGACAAGCACCTTTTCAGAAGAGCAAGGTCTGTTCTGCATTTACAGGGACCCAAAATGTCCCCTGTGAGCAAGGTTGTGGGGATAGATGTGAGGACACATGTATTTTTAATTCAAAGGAACCTCAATGAGAACCCACTGTGGGATAAATGGCTTTTTGCATCAACTGAACGATCTGAATTATCTGTATCGTTTTTTCAGATTAAGGTAATCTTACACTTGAGCGCAAGTATTTTCTTTTGTTTGTTTTACTTCTACTGCTGAATGTTTGAGTATTGCTGTGTTGACATTGGTGATCTAAGTGTAAATTTAGTGGTCAGTTAATTAATCAAACTTTTAGAGTCAGATTTGACAGATATTATCAGATGACAGATAAAATCTGACAGATAAGTCAGATTTTACTTTGGCACAAACCCACAATACAGTTGTCTCATGACCCTTTATATATAGGACAGGTTTGGACCTCACTCTTTAAAGTAAGTTGAATGTGATAGAGACAGATGGGTATGAGGGTCAGGAGGGAAAGGCACAAATGATTGCTCATTAATAATAACTCGCTGAAATTATACATTAATAGCTTTCATATTCCTAGAAGAAATAAATGAGACAAGAATGCTGCAGCAGATCAAGCGATTCCCCCTGGGAGCCTGCAAAAGACAAGAGGACCCGAGAGAAGATATGAGATTACTCTCATGCATTGTAAGCACAAATTGTTATACGTCATGTATTCTAAAGATTTTCCAAGTCCAATAAACAGTCCTGATGTTAAGTCGGCTGGCATAGACCATCTTGGGAAGACACATCTTCCATGCGGCAGAATTTAAAATTTGCAAAATCACAAAAAAGTCATTTAATATACCAATTTGCCACCAGAAGAACACCTCTGGTACTATTGCAGCGTAGCTTGTGGTTGATTCAGAACCAATAAAGGGATATAAATACATCTTACACCTTGTATGATCTCAAATGGAGTTGTGTATGTAGAGAGACCAGTGATCACTTAACCTGTTAACATTATGATTCAGCATTAGACACATGGATAAACTGATAAAACTATAAATTGCATCAGAATATTTTGCATCAGTAAAGGCCCATAGATAAGATTGTAGTAGGAATGGAATCAGAGCCCATGATTGAGGTCATTTATTAAATGATAAATGATAACTGCTGCTGGATTAAAAAGGCAGTTCACTTCAAAATGATCAGTAAAAAACAAACTTACAAGCATTACACATATGTTCTCTTGCTCATAGCGCCAAATTTACCTGAGACAGCAGATGGGTTCTTTTGATAAATATTTTGGCAGATAGTTGGATAAATCATTTGTCTGTCACAATCAAAGCTGAAATCAGTGTGGGGGCATTTAGGTGAAGAGCAGATAAGTATTTTCAATAAAAGCCAATATTTCAGTAAAAGCCAACGTTGAAATTGTTTGTTGAGAGGAAATAGAAACTGTCTTCCATGTTGACACTTGTCGCTGTCATCTAATAAAACTAACGCTGACCGACTAAAACTCAACAGGTGCAGGGAAAAAATATTAATAAGAATAAGTGGATGAAATATAGAAATCCTGAACTCACCAAGCCAGCTGCATTGTAAACATCTCAGGTGTGGGTTCTCAAATGAGTATCAAATTAACTCTCTCCTATAAAAAATGAAGTGGTCCCAATTAGAATAGCTTAATTATTTGTTAACCTAAATCTTCTTCTGCTGTGGAATCTGCTCAGTATTTGTTAAAATTATTTCAGACCTATTTAATTGTGGAATGGAAGCCTTGTAAAATAGGCAATTAAATCTTACCTGCCCAGGTAGCAGTAGGTAACATTCTGTTTCTAAAGTTATGACCCGCTCTGGCGCCATTCTATACAAACACACACACACACACACACACACACACACACTTTATGTCATAACTCCAATTCATTTTCACAAAGACACCCTTACTGTTTGTGTCCCCTCTGAGGCTTGTCACATGACAAGAGGCGTCCAAAGTCATTTATACGATTATGTATCTTTCCTCCCTCTTTCAAACACACTAATCTCTACAGGTATTTCTCCTAGGCTCCTGTTATTAGAATGCAGCAAATGCTCTCTATTGATGCATGTCAGAGCCTCATTCTTTCATCTCCAACATTTAATTTACCGTCCTGTTGTGCCACTAATCCTGTGTCGTGCCATTTCCTCCGCTCCTCAGATTGCGCTCTCAAAGCCCCCTCTCCGCCAGATAAAGAGGAAGGTAATCGCCATTGTCTGGCTATAGATACACCAGCGCTGGCCCCCCTTCTCTCTGCAGCCCCAAATTAAAGGGCCGTCCTGCCCTTGCGCCCCCTTAATCACTGGCCTCGTTTCTCTGTGCGAGTGGACCCCAGGGCTGCTGCACTTTCATCCACAAATAAGCTTTCAGTGAGAACCACCCAGGGCTGGCTTCCTCGCAGGAGCTCCCCACACACTCCTCACTCCTCCGCTCTGCTCCATCTCTCCTGCAGCAGTCTCACTTCCAGCCTCACACACTTTCTCTTCCACAGGCTCCTTCCACTGACTGGACATGAAGAGTATTCTACTTTCACAACACCCCGATGAATTAAGTCTTCTCTCTCCTCAGGAGGTCTGACCCACTAGTTTGTTAAGGAAATTCAAAGCAGGAGCGCACGCGTCATGTCAGCTGTTTCGACTGAGAATGTGGCCAATAATATCTTCCCCGGATGCCAATTACGATGGCTTCGAGTTTAAACGTTCGTTATCGAAGAGATTTCATTTCATTCATTATCATGCGGATTTTCTCACGTATCTAAATCATACAAGACACGTGTACTTAAGCGTGAAGCCCGGGTGTGCTGTGCAATATGTGTTTGTACGCCGATACTGACGTAAACGCATCTAAATACAGATAATTAGCAACAGCTACTGAGTAGCTGTATTAGTTAACATGTAATTGATTGGCAACACAGTGTGAGGCTATGGGGGTCAATGCCCTACCCTTAAATACGCAGCGCCACTCAATAGCATTTAACTAATTTCTGTTAATTGTGGCTCTCACTTCCCTCGGCTGAATTGACATAACGCCTGAGGGCTCAGCCAAATCATCACCATTATGACATTAGCAAGGGCTTATCCAGCGCTAAGAACTTGAGCTGATACTAACACTAAGGAGTTTAGGATGCTAAGATGAGACCAAGCAATCGCACAGCTGCTTTAAGACTGATGGACAACAATGAAAGTTTACAATAAGGATCAAAATGCCTTACAAGGTTAAGGGAACTATCCAATTAGGAAAGCGTGCTGTTTAATGCATTCACACTGAGTCGGAACCTTATAAGTAAGGCAAGAGACACCATTCAAGCTTATGCAGAGCAGCTACTCTCCCATTTAGAAAACGCAAGCCGTTAAAACGGCCGCAGCCATAAAGGGACAACTTCTCTTTGCCTTTCTGCCCTGGACTTATTAAGACTCCTGTAAGAGGGATTCTTCTCTTTGACTTGGCTGAAGAGGCTGCTTAATGCACACAGCAAATTAGCAGGGGGGGGGAAAAAAAGTATTGTGCCTTTCATGAAACAAGGATGGAGGGGGATGGGGGTGTAGGGTGGGCTGGAGCGGTAAGCAACCTAGGGTTTTGGGGCTGTGGGGAAAGATGATTGCCTGTGATGTATCCCAGGTTGTAATCCTTGGACAAGCGATTGTGGGTTCCCTTTCAGCCAGCAGAGGGGCTCTGGCTGGGGAAAGGCACTGGGCTTAATTAGACTTGTCTGGGGAAGAGATGGGCTTTAGGTGTAGCTAATTAAGATCATAGCTGTGCCTGAAATGGCTTAAACTGCACCGCAATACCAGTCAGGTCCCAGAGGAGCAGAACAATGCCAGTGAGACGCGTGTTTCTCCCGTTTGTGAATGTGCATATTGGCGATTAGGTCTAGGGCTGGTTGAAAAGAGAATGCTTGGGAGGGAGAAAGCATGATTACTCCAATTTTTATTACATTTATGTAAGTTAATGAAGCGGGAAGGTGAATCGCTCCCAGTGTGCTGGTGCGATGGTGGGTTATGTAACATCAATGCCGCGATTTTCTAGCCAGATAACTTAAGAATTGTGGCTTTGCTTATTCAGATACATCTGTTTTAAGAAAACACTGAGTCACTGCGAGTCAATGTACAGTAGGTCGATTGGGAAATCTTTGTCAGACTGTCTACAAGTGCCTGGGCTGGTTAGTGCCAACAACACTTGACAATGAGATTGGAACTGAATCAGACTGGAGCCCTCTTGTGTCTTCTGGCGGGCAAAATGGTTGGGGGCCAAACAGCCGTTCTCATAATCCTCGCTATTGACAGGGTCTACTCTGTTCTCCGCCTGATCTGCTGGTCTGTCATGTTAAGGGAGCCCCTCTAGTGTTTGTGGGAACCGAGTCTCTAAACAAACCGTCAACACACCCGCAGCCTTCGGATGTATTGTCTCTGGCTTGCCACCATCTTCACTTCTTTAATCTGCACATTATTTAATTGGTTGTTGCAAAAAAAGTCACACTTTTGTGATGTATGAAAAGAGCGATTATATTCCGGCACATGTGTATTTTAGGTCTGGCTGTAGCACTGTAATAAAGCTCGAGGCTCACTTGATATTGTGAAATATGCCACAGACGTGAATAAAATTGTGAATGACTGAAGCGGCTAAGAACTACATTTCCCTCGGGTTCCTGTCCTTTCATCGTTTCATTCATCATTGTCAGGACCAGACCATTCTAGCTGTGACTTTGTTCAATTTCAGTGTTTTCCCCCCTCTGACCAGCCATCACCTTTAAATCTGCCTTTTCATATTCCGCTCAAAGCATCTTGTTCATAGAAAGGCGCCTGCCAAACCGGATCTTTGGACAAACAAGAGCTGCAGTGAAAGCGATGGGAAATGTATTTTTAAACACTGGTGAGGAATGGAAATTCTCTCTCTTATGGTTCTCCGTCTGCTTTTTAGTTTTCATGTTTCTGCAATTTGTAATAGCATCTGGGAAAATAGAGCTGGATAAAAATTATTATAAAGAAAACGCAATTTTCATAGCGTCTGCTCTGAGTCGATAATTATTTAAAGATAAATCTTGTTTTGAAGTTGATATAGTTGAAGTACATATTGTCCTCCAACTTTTCAATATTTATCCTTGAACAGTATTGGCAAATGGCACTGTCGGAGTCTGTTGTCCTTCACCCAGTACTACTTTGCATTCTTCTGTGAAGAGTGAATGGAGATAACCTGAGCAGTTGCATTTTACTAATTTACTCCTTGCCAAGCATCACACAAAACACAATATACATATGTTCTTGTATGTATGTATATGTGTATATGTATAGATATACATACATACATACATACATATGTATATTGTGTTTTGTGTGATGCTTGGCAAGGAGTAAATTAGTAAAATGCAACTGCTCAGGTTATGGGATATATATATATATATATGAAAGCTCAGCTGTTAGCCAGCTCACTAAACAATTTGTTCGAGTCCTTAGAGTTCTATAGTGTATGAGTGACAAATCCAGACAGAAATGTGAGACGAGCACATCCGATCTACCAAGGGTGGTTGTCCAGCAACAGGCTGTGAGAGAGTCACTGCCCAGCTTGACCGACAGGCCTGCAACTGGTGAAGACAACCAATCTTCTCAACCATGAACAGTTTGAGGCCCAGCAGTGCCATAAACCACATCTGCCACTGCCTTGGAAAAAGGAAATATTCAAATGGTAATTAGAGGGCCATGAATCATAAGCCCAAGGTAAGCTATGTAATGCTGGTAAGACAGTGAGTAGTGCTTTTTGGTGTAGAGGGAAATCCCTTTTGCCATTCAGGAGAAGAATTGCAACAGTAATATCATTAACTTGCACCCTGGATCGCCAAATGCCACTTAATTGCCAATAGCAGCCTTTTGTTTGGAGTGGGTGAATTTAGGCTTTAGTGCAGCAGTGTTGTTATGTATGAGAGTGAGAGGGGGTTAGATGGAAGAGGTTGTGTTGCGAGGAGAGGGGGGGTAGTAGGGTGTCATAGTGTAAGATGTCTGGAGAATGATTGCCTCTCACATGCACAATCACACACAAACGACTGACACCCAACTAAAGCTCCGCGGTAACTAGCTTAACTAAAGTCTTTAGGGAAAGTAAAATCGGACAAACTCCACTCTTCTTAATACCTGATTTGTTCAACAACATGATTTGGGGCACGTCTATTCACGGCCCTTTTGGGCCAAGCCGAGGTCTTAAGGCTCAAGGCTTGTACCTCGCGGTTATTGTGGTCTGTTTAGGGTTTGTCTCAAATCTCCTTGTGCGGGTGTGTGGACGCTCCTTATGCTGGCTAATGGGCTTCGGCAGAGTAGCAGTCTTCCAGCCCCTATTGAGGACCCCATGGAAAGCAGCATAAGCTCCGTCGAATAAAAGCTCTGGCCAGACCTTTCTTTTCGAGTTTTTCATTATTGGTATGGGGCCACCCTCCATCACCCCCATTTTCACCCCAAATCTGCTGTCCATTTCCCTTGGATCCTATGTCCCCATCGACCTCCCTCCAACTTGACCAAAACCCGGCACCCTTTTTTTAGACTATGAGCCTAAACCCATCAGCATTGTCATTACACCCATCCTCTGCTTGAAACCTGCCACAGTCCAAGACATTGGCCTCCACCCCCAGCCTTGTCTAATACCACTGATGCTGACCCTGACAGCCATGTCCCGGGGAGGGCTAAATTGAATGTGAAATGCATGGTGGGTCCTCGCAGACTCCATTGTGCAGAGGGGGAGTCTGGGACGCGAGCAGCGTCACTGCTCCTCAGTGCTGATTGAGTTTGACAGCACAACGGGAGGAGGCAAGAAAAACGTTCTCTTGGTCTCATTCAAAACTGAAATAGGGCCCTTCTGAGTCCCCCGAACTAGCTCTGCCCTCCCACATTTCCCTCCATCCTCTCCCACTTTGCTTATTTGCATCCAGCAATGAAGCAGGCTGTAACTTTGTTTGGACCACGAGTGTCCCTCTCCATGCGCAAGTGAGCTAATCTTTGCAGTGACAACAGTGGAGTTACAAATCAGGGTGCTTTGATCATGTCAGCACAATTTCATATTTTCAAGCATCAAAGTTAACAAAAGTCCGATCTGCCCCCCTCCAAGTCCACCTTAATCTATGTGTGAATGAAATTAAGTAAGTACCATTTCACTAAACCTACCCAACAAGTTGCATCTCCTCGCATGGTTGGACTGGCATGTTGACAGAAATACGAATGAGATTGCTAATTTTTTCATTAGTTTCGCTGTTCCGTGTGTATCACTGTCGGTGCATTATGGAAAGCGCTGTTCAGCACGTTCCGCTCGATGTCAGGCGGCAACTTCCCCTTGGATGCAACGAACCCTTATTTAATGCAAATGACAGTCATCCAGAATCCAATGCATCTCTTATCATTGCACATTGTCTAATCAATGTGAAGTGCTGTGTAAAAAAAATACATTGCCTCCCTGTAATAGTTGTTTTTGACCGAGTCAAGTGCAGCTTCTAGAATTAATCCCGACCTGAGATTCAATTATGGGCGCCTGGCTAAGCAGAAGAGGGATAGCACTGAGCAGGGGTGAGGGGACTGTGGCAGAGCTTGTCTTTCGGTTTGTCTATCTGTGTGAAGTGTATGAATAAGTGAACATTACTGATCTCTGACCTATGTGGAAGTTATATATGCGGGCTTATAATGCGCTGTGGGGGGTCTTAGCCCTCGCTGGTTTGTGTCTGTGGCAAAAGTTCTTTCGATCTATTCCGTCAGGAGCCACGGCATCATTCAAAGGCCGTTCACGTCACTCTCCCCGGCCATGATCTGAGTAGCGAAGGGAGATGCGCAAAATTCCGAGTTGTGAAACCTCATTGACACCTTTTTCTAATGAGTTCCTCGATCATCAGATGTGTTCCTCGGATCCGTCATTGCCTAGGAAGGAGAAGGCACTGACTTGAGGGGCCCTGATTGTGGAAGGCGAATGGGAGTCTCACGGTGACTTCATCAATGTGCATGAAAGTCAGGCTTCCGGAAATTCATTTCTGCTGCCTCTGCTGGATAAGCATGTTTCAGGTCAGGGTTTGAGCAGTGTGTTTTTGAGGCGATGCAGTGTTCATTATGAGGTGTTAGCGGGGCTCTTGTAATTTTCATTCGTATTTGCATACAGAAGTTTTGGGATCCGTCAACACTCAAATCGTGTATAAGGACCAATTTAAAGATATTAGATTAGCTTGCCATTTCTTCCTATAGACAGGTGGCAATTAAATTTGGGAGCGCAGAGTAGATTAAAAAACATATCATCGAATTAAAGTGAGCAAACAATATTGGATGGCGGCAGATGTGCCTGAACCTATACAAAATATGCACAGAATTTACTTTACACTAAAAATTGATCCTCCATGCAGCCCAAGGACATTGCTGCTGTGTCCCATCCTCCCCCTCCTCTACCCTTCCCAACAGTGGGCCAATGACAACATAAACACAGGAAAGGCAATTTAGCTCCCTCTTTTAGAACTACTTTAAAAATAAAGGAATTTTAATTATGGACACAATGAAAAAGAAAAAAAGACTAAAAAGGGAGAAAACATTCACACACAGTAAACAAAGCTGAAACAATTATCTTCTGGTGACCAGTCAGTGTTTTTAGAACAGTCATTTTAATCTTTTATTTACTGCAAAGAGAGAGAGGGGGAATGAGAGAGCATGAGACAGACAGGAGAGGGTAAGAGAGAATGGGGGGTGAAGAGCGAGGAAGGAGGAGGTGTGAGAGAGGCTAGGGTGAAAGGGAGAGAGAGAGAGAGAGAGAGAGATAATATGTGTATATTTAAAATATCCCCACCCTCACAATAAAAAGATGCATTTTTTTATTAGAGAGACAATTCTGTTTCACATCCAGGGTGGAGAAGGGGGAAGTTTGTCATTTGTTGTTGGAAATTGCTAACTGTCAACCCCTAAAGACAACATTGCATTTTTCCATTCATCAGTAAAAGAGAATGGAGTGACATTTTGAGTTTCCTCTTGCGGGATAAATCCGACCAGCAGCAACAACAAGCACAACACAATACAATGTGATGACAGCAGAGGGATTCTCGACCCCGACATTATTTAACCTGGAACATGCCTTTTGTTGACTAATGGCGGAGCCAAGTGAGGCGGACAGGTTATAAATGTCGGGTGATTGACATTGCGCTTACAATAGTCGGTCAATTTCAGATGCCGAAAACCTTCACCCCCGCCGTTGCGGGGAATAACAGTTCTGCATTGTGGGGTGAAATGCCGAAGAAAAAAAACTGGAAACCTGCTCAGCATCTTGAATGTGACTTGTCTTCGGGGCCTCGTAATTGGCAAAGAGGCTCTGCCAGTGTTAAACGTAGTATAATGAATCTATGACATCCTTTCCAAATGAGTAACTGACACCTTGTGTTTGAAGTTGCGCTGCTGCATGGATGTAGATGTACCAGCTGTGTTTGGCCCCTGGATTCCCCAGATATAAAGATTCACCCCACCGGATGCTGTTATCCTCTATTGAGTGACACTGATGCTTTATGTGGGATTGCCTAAGATAGCAAGGCAAAAGCTACAAATCTCCATTTGCAATGAGGAGAAAATTCCATAGGATTAATTTTCTGTATAAGACCCCTGCCCAGGCCCCCAGCCCCCACCCCATCCACAACTTCAGCTGTGCAGCCTGGTGTTAAAAGACCCCGAGGAATACTGTCTTTGTCATCCTGTCGTTTGGGGCCGAAGAATAAGAGAAGTTTTAATCCCCATTGTCCATGAGTCTGGGGGGGTCGGTGGCTGTAAGATGATCCAACCGGCCACACTAATCCCTCCATACCACTTTCGCCTTCACATCAAAAACACCCCCCACCCTACCACAAAGCAATGGTCTTGTGCGTTGGACCCCAATGTGCAAATTCTAAAGAGGAAAATGGAGCAAAGAAAAAGTTGCAACAACAGAACAGAATAGACTTAAAGATAGTTGCACAGAAGATAGGGCAAGCTCCAGGGTGAGGGTGGGGACATGGTAGGCTTCTTTGCGACAAGAACACACGCTCCCGCTGCTGCCACTCTCACCCTCATTTCTGCCTCTAATGCTGCTGCAGTTGCTCTTTTATACGTCTCCCTGGCAACCAAAATGTTTCCCGAATACTCCGTATTTGCCATTTTCTAGAAAGACCGCAAGCCAGGGGGAAGGGGACAGGTGCCACTCAGCCGAATGCACACGGGCTTACCGCTGTACACAAATACCGACTGTGATACACCATATTGTTTCCCTCTAAATCCTGCTGGATTACCCGGTAAAACAAAAAAAGCAGTCAAATGTGAGCGACTCAAAAGAACTGGCGGATGGTGGATAAGAAGTGAGTTTTCTGAAATGTTCGTGAAAATTACACACTCCTCGGTCGTTATATAAGATTCAACCCTTTGGACGTGAGATATTATTTCATACCTTTATAATTGGGCCATTCCTCTAAGTTTTTCTTTTGATCCATATCCAAAGACTGCGTTTCATCAGAAAGTCTCATAAAATAACTTAATAGATGTATTGCAGAGGCATCTGATAAGAGGCAATATTATGATTTGGAGAACGATGAGACATGAATATGAAATGAGACATCTTGACGAAGCGGTGACTTCTTTCGCGTTAAGGTTGGAGCCACCGAGGCGAGATAGCGGCTAAGCGACGACGACGACGACCCAAGCTCAAGGCCACCGAAGTCATCCGAACGATCTGCTGTGCGGCCTCTGGGGGCAGACACACACCAGAACCCCTCTGATGAAGTTTACAGTAACAGTGTGTGAGAGGAGTCAGGGTGGGGGCAGGGAGAGAAGACACAGGAGGGTGTTGTGTGTCTGTGTGAGGGAGGCAGGAGACAGCCGTTTAAAATTCTGTTTCCTGCAAGTGAGGAGGCTAATCTTGCCCCCATAATTCCCTGCAGCCAAAGCACCCCTCCTTCCTCAACATCACCACTCCCTTTTTTTCTATCTTGCTCTGCCTCTATCTTGCTCATTCTCTCTCTCTCTCTCTTAGTGCACACTCCATGAGTGACAGCACAATGCCCAGGCCCTCGCACGCTTATCTAACTGTAGCAGATGGTCGACTTGGATCAATGCACACACGCCACGATCAATGGCTGCGATAAAGAGCGGCGGGGATGGTACCTTCTCCCTCGCTCCCTCTCTCTTTCTATCTGCCTCCCCTCATGCCCAGCCCGCTGCCCCTGCCCAATTGTTTCTCTCCGACGCGCGTTCATCTGCATCTGCGCTGGCATCTACCCGGCGGCAGGGCCTCTGCTAGAGCTAAGGTCCCGCTGATGGCAGGGGCGCCCAATTTGGTGTCTGCTGCATCCATCCACCTCCCTCGACCTGCTCCCTGAGAGATCTCTGAGCCCCTCTTTCTATCAAGCTTATCATGAGATCACTGCTTCATCTCCCCCTCGCCCACCCTCCTCAACTTATCTCACCCTCTCTTTCTCTCCTACATTGGCTGTATCACATGTTAATCTCCCATGGCTGTTCTCATTCTCTCCAGCTATACAGGAAGCTTTCTGCTTCTGACCTTCTCTGCTCCGCTTGAATGCGCTGTTCACTGTACAGTTACCGTCCTCTGATGATGCACCTTATTGCTAATCTTGTCATCCTCATGCAAGATAAAAGAATATTTCCTTTCATGTATGTATAATTTTGCACCTCTTCCGTTGCCACGTTTCACAGAAGTGGTTCAAATGGGACATCGAACAAAGTATATCAAAGTGGGTCAAAGACGGTACTAAAGTGGTGCAGAAGTCTGACTGAGTGAGTCTCCAACAGGAACTATGTAGAGAAGTAGGCCAGCGTGCATGCTGATAAACAAATTTAAACACCATAAGGAAAGATTCAGTTCGGAAACACACTGGAGGATCAGGTAGTTTCTGAAGAGTCAGAATGCCGGTGATGACACAATATGTCACCACCAAATATCGCAATCTTTAGTTTCCCTCTTCGATTTCATTTTTATTAAGATTTAAAAAGTGCCATGGGGAGCAAAAGATGAATAGTTATGAAGCTGAAAAGACGGGGTACCACTTAGAAACAAGATTTTATTGACAGATATGCAGATATGATGTACCACACAGCATGTACACTAAAAGACAACATTCGAAGGAGGGGCGAGAGGGCAAATCACAGGCAACAATCTGGATACCAGACAGGGAACGTGTGGGCAGTGTGACCACTTTGTGGAGATGCACAGGGGAACAGGCTTGATTTTGAATATGGGGACGTCAAACGGCCCAGTGAACGCACTCAAAACTCAAGCGCCAGGACTCTTTGAAAAGTGAAGGCTAGCAAACGGTTTATAGAAGGGAAGACTTTCAGAAGGGAGAGTTTTGGCTTTTAAAGCACAAGTCCAGGGGAAGTTAGAGCCAATTATGAATCCCGCTAATCATCTACCCTTTCAGAAACAGTTTGAAGCATCTGGATCAGCCCAGCTTGCAACGTGCTCCATCCCTGACACGACTGTTGGCGTCAATCGCACCTTGTTTCAATGTAGCCTTTCCGGGGCAGCTCTCTGTCCTGTTTGGCAAGAAATGCTTTCCTTGCCAATTCTGCATCAGTTAGCTGACTGCGCGATGCAGGATATCAGGCTCCAAAACAGCATGTCATCTAGTGAATTTCACAATGACACATTAGACACACTAGATCCTCCATCACATCAACATTGTATCCACTGACACCAGGACTGACTAGGGGTCAGGGGATTTTCAGTGTAGATGTCTACATTAAAAAGATTAAAGGAGACTAAAAGTAATGAATTACATCAACAATTACAATTTAGACAAACCAAATTGGCATTTAGCCGTCCGAACAAAGCCTCAAATTTTCTTCTGCAGAGCTACCAGCATTACATAACTCTTCACTGCAGGAATACACTGCAAAGGGCCTTCTGAAGCTGTAACATGGAGCACACAAATGTAATCTTTGATCGGGAAGGGCATGGGGAGGCCTAGTTTCAGTTGAAGCTACATGAGGGCTAAATGGAGATGATATCCAGAACTTGAAATGTGCAGTCTGGAAAAAAAAAACTATCTCTGGATTAATTTTGTCCTTGCAACCCAAATTCACAAAGACAAGAGGTTGTCTGCACTCTTCTTGCTTCTTTTGTTTCCAATTTCTATTAGAACTGAATCCAAGTAATTCGCAGCTGTTGTTGGTTAAAATCTGCAGTTTACCATGTAAACTTTGGTGGAAAAAAAGCAGCAATCAAAAGGGAAAAGAATCAGCGAATAGACTCAAGCGCTATCTAGAGGAAACATCAGGGAAACTCAAGAAGGATTTTAAAAAGACAGAGTTAAAAGCATGTGTCTGAATTCCACCTGACCTGATCATGGATGAAGAATGTAAGGATTGGGTTCGATCGCAGACAGCAAGTAAATACGTTTACAGTTGTGAAGGAAGAAAACTCCCTTTTAACTGAAGTGATATTGCATCTGAACTTGACTCAGCATGGGTTTGATAAAGGTTAATCGATCGGGGGTGGGACCTATTCAAAAGCTGTTGTAAAAATGATACATTTCTATCTTTTTATTCAGGCGTTATTAATAATAATCCCTTTGGAAAAATTGCTGCTGAAACGGACGCGGCACTATGTGAGTCACCTGGTGGTTTGTGTTGCTTTCATATGACTTACGAAACAAATTCCCTGGTTTGATTTGCTGTAACATTTGCTTTAAATTCTCCCAATCATGTTCCCATTCCCTGTCTCTTTCCTCTGTTGCTGACAAATGAATGCAAAAAGTAATCTCTGAGCGCTATCTGTACGACAGCAGTCTGGCGAAAACTGATTGAACGGTACACTCCGTATCACCTTCATGAATGATATAAACTGTAGTATTTGCTGTGTGTTAAATCTAATGATTTGGCTATTTGCTATTCATGTGGATCAGCACGTGTCAAAAAAGTAAATCACATTTGAGAAGAATTTTCTTTTGATAAAATAAAATGGACATTGGTCAGGAGTGTTCTTCGAGTAGAAAACAGCTCTACTGGTCAAGATGAAGTAGTAACAAGAATAACACGCTGCTTGTATTGATAATGGTAAGAAGAGAATTGTTAATAGCTCATGCATAAACGCTCTCGGTTACTTACATTAATTGGAAAACACTGACTGCAGAGCCACACTCCCTTCTTTATATAAGAACAAACGTCGACCAACGTTACATAACTTTGACGTTAATTATACCCTAACAAAACTACATATCACTCACAGAGGCTTCGTATTCACACACACCTGCTTGTGATAAAAAAGGGATCTTTACAAAATTGCATGAATAATGTTTGCATGATATGACAAAGGGATGACAATCTATAGAAGAGTAATTTTTAAACTTCAACCAAAGCATGCGTCCATATGACTTGTCAGCTACATAAACTTTGCTCCAGAGTAGGCACTTCCTTTTGCCTTAAGGAATTTGTAATTGGCCGTTGGTGATGTAATGTGGTTCATAATAAGCCCATTAAAGCCCTTCTCTGTGCTGATGGAAAACGCAGTGGCAATATGGACACCTCCGCGATTTATACCTTTCAAATCCTCATGCATATTCACACAGTGCAGAGATGGGGAAAGAGCAGGCAGACATCCTGACAAATAAGTGCTTGAATCTCATTTCTTTCGGAGCCTAAGCTATTTCAGCAGACTGGGGCCTCTTCCCCTCCTCATGCTCTGGCCACAGATTCATTCTGTGAGCCTGGATGTTTTCATTTGCTCTTGGTCAACACGGGCAAGGGATGTGTCTTGGTGCAAGCAAAAGACAGACTTAAAAAAAGTGGGCCTGGCTGAAGAGTCTCTGATGGTGGAGGCATCTCTGCCCTGGGGTTTGTTCCACTTTAAATAGTTTTCTCATCTTTAAAGAGCATTGTAAAAGAATGTTCTCAAATAAACACAGCAGACTATAATCACACTGTGGAACCAGTGAATTTTAATCCGACTCCTGACATTTTTTCTTTTATTCTTTCATGGTTAGTTTAGCTTTAGCCAAACGCAGGTAAACACAGCTGTTACACATACCTTACTTTCACGGTAATAATCCCATAATATAATTTTACACTCTGGCATTTTTTGCGTGCTCTCGGTACCCAGATAAATAATGCCCTATGTAGTGATAACTTTCTGCCGATAAATTCCTGTTTACTAATAGGAGACAGCATTCCGAATTGGTAGCGTACGCCCGGACTGACATGTTTGGATTTTTATCCCCTCAGTGAATTTAAAAGCACAGTTTATTATTAAATTACATTTTTGTGGTTGACATAAAGCTACTTCATATTGAAGAGAAATAAAAAGAGCCTGACTCTTTGCTCATTTAAAGTTCATTTGCTCATGTACATGTAACACACTGAAACTGTCGATGAGCTCCTGAAGAAAGGAAAAAGCACAATTTTGTCAAACTACATCCTGAAAGGAAAAAAAAGAGAAACATTACTGGTGAAGTCCATCCTTTTAAATGTCAAGCACAAAAGGAAAGAGCACGAGGCCCCTGGACAGAAACGCGGACGACTATTTTCTGAAAATGAGCAGTAAAAAATCCTGTTATGGTTTTTAGAAATCCTCCAGTAATGGTGTCCTTTTCGATATCGATGTTCTTGCAATGATAAAAATCATGATAACTGATGCAACTGGTAAATTGGCAAAAAATACAAATTCAGATATCTTTAGTCCCTCTTGCTGAGTATGGAAGATCTGAGAATGATTAAGACCAATAAATGGATATTAACTATGTGATTGATGTTTATGGTAGTTGGCAGTTTGGCCTGATTCCTTTTTCTTCAGACCCTTTCAAAATAGTCTATACTTGTAGGTTTACCTGGATTCTTTGACACGATTAGCAGACATGGCGGTATGAATGAGAACCGAACCGAGATGATCGTTAAACCAGAAACGACATTTTCCTCCACTTGGTAAATGATGATCATCGACTAGCTTTCATTTGCATGATTTTCCTCATCTGAACAAATGGCTTCAGAATCATAACCAGAATAGTTTTTATTGTCATTGTAGGACACAATGAGACTGGGTCCTCCACCCAGGCAAAGGTAAACTAAAAGGAGACATAGTTTCCAAAACACCACAATTAAAATCTTGATATCAGTAAGAAATATTCAAATTCTAATTTCCAGTTCCCCGATTAGTAACTATTTGAGTAAGGATTAATGTTTATCAAGAGACTACTAAATGTCGCTGAACGCTCAGTTTAGAAGATTTTCGATTTTCACAAACAATTAAATTAAGGCGAATTTTCTCTATTTTTCTATTTTGCTCAGGAAACACTCCGTTAATACTGTTGATTAAAAAATAGGACAGTTAGAGACCATGTTTGAGACCTGCCAATCAGCTTGCTCATTAATCTGTGCTTGATAGAACACCAAATAAGGGAACATACCTCATTTTAAGCAAGGTGATGCTGTGATGGCATGCTATTTTTCTTTATTTTGTCATCTGTCATTTTTGCAAAGAGCCCCTGTGCGCACAAACCTTATGGTTCCCACGCCTGACTCCTGCCAGACAGGTAGTCCAGCTGACCACACTTAGCTGTTGTCACATGAGATGAAAGTTGATGAAAGTTGTCTCTCACTGTCCCCCTTCCCACACTCTTTAATCCCGCTTAAATTGAGCAACCAAAAAAATTAACACGTGCGCTAACGAACATTCACACTGCCCGCCTTACAACTTAAATTAGAGGTAGAACTAGAACACTGTATCTTTTACTTTTAAAACTTCATAGTTTGATAGATTGTTCTAATTGAGATTTCTATTTCTCCACTGAATTTCTGCACGGATGCTTACTTTTATTGGTTTCGTGACGCATTCATTTTGTTTACCACCTGGATAGCGGGATGGTTGCAGCTGCCATCGAAGGGGAGGAGTGGATCTTTATGAGAGAAAAACCATGAAACGGAGGGGAGTGAGGGAGCCGCGGGTCAGAGGGATGCAGATTTGTCCGAATGGAGATTTGAACACATCAATACTGTGGGTGGGCAGACACATGGGGAGACTGGGAGCTCAGGGGCTGCATGGCCACCCAGCAGGAGAGACTCTACACCCAGGCATTAGTTCAGCACCAACTCTCCGGCTCATACACACTGACAAAACCAAAGAGTGAAAAAGTAGCAGCTTTGATCACTGAATCCTCGGCAGTGACGACACCAGCATATCTAGAATTTAGCCCACTTTTGCTTAACTACAAAAAGTCGAATCCTTGCTCTCTTTTTTTCTGTTCCTTTCTTTTTTCCATCTCAGTTTCAAAGCTGTTTAACCAGTACAAGGCGGTTTGGTCCAGCAGTCTTTGTTGGAGAGAGCGGAAATACCTTTCAGTGGCTGTCATTTTGGAACTAGAACTTCATATATTAGATGCACTGACAAATCAAACAAAAGCTCAGAGAGAGACTCAATAAAACTGTTCCATATTTTCCCAAGATTTTGCACACATTAAGCTAAAAGGTAAAAAAAAAAAAAAACATAAGACGAAAAATCCTCAGTTGACAATGGCACTATCTCATTGTTTGTGATACTGAATGTAATGTCTCAGATCTCATTGGCATCTTCCTCTGGCAGCCCTACTCGCTTTCCTTTTTGTATTTTCATTGTGGATTGTTGTTTACTGGCTCCAGCGTGTTATATCAGTGACTCTCTTTCCTCAAAACACCTACTCATTTGAGGACTGAATCATTCCAGGCTAATTCATATTCCTTAGGGATTAGAGACATCTAATTTGGTGATATTTCTGTCATGCACACTTTGGATATAGTATTCAAACAGTCTTCCCCTCCCCCTTTGCCACAAGCACAAAAACACACACAAAAAAAACAAATAACGGAGCAATACATCGTGGAGTTATTGTGCTTGCCAAGCGAAGTATCTTCTCATGTGCTCGGTTCATGTCTTTATTGGACAGCATGCTGTAATGGCCAAGAAGGAGTTCAAAATACGGGCAAGAAGAATAACAGTACAACAATATTTCCCAAAATCCTAATGTGGGTACTCCAGGATATTAGCCGACCCGAGGGAGAACTGGACTGGCTCAATCAAAACATTATAAACCCTCCCTAACAGTGATTTTTACATGTTATTTACAAAAATAAGTAACACGTAGTGGTCTGACAGGGGTCACTCATTAATTGTTGACATTATTTAATGGTGGAATTTGAGAACAGAAGTGTAGTTTCCACACAAAGAGCGGAAATCACTGGCTTCCAGTACTCCTATATAAAAAGACAACAGGGACAAGTATAGCAAAATGTCTTCACGTGATTCACCCTGTGTAATCCCAATCTCCGAAATCCCTGACATGCATATCCGAGTCGAACAGACGCTATTTTCACTGTGATATTTTCAAAAATTTGCTCTGTAGCCGCTAAGGTCTGAGTTCAATATATCCCCGAAGACTCCCCGAGCTGTGTGCACGGGCTCACGCTGCCGATCGATAATTCCAGATCGGTGTTTAAATACTACAGCATCCTGAGAGCTTGACTGGAAAAGAGTAAATTGGCTTCCACTTCGACCCATGCACATGGCTGGGCATCATCCGTGGTTATTCCAGGTGACCACCGAGCAGTACTTTTTTATGTCAAACGTATTACTTATTCATTGATTTCAGTATTTTAATTCTTCAGGAGGAAGTTCTTTATCTTCTCTATTTTTAGATGGCAATATCAGGAAATATATCTCTTTTTAAATTAGGGTGAATATACATCATGAGAGTGAAGACCAGTCCAGGGTGCACCCCTGCATCCCCTGCAACCCAGAGTGCAGGATAAGAGGCAGATGATGGATGGATGGATGGATGGATGAGAGTGAAGAAGGTAAGACTCCTGAAGCACTGGTAACCATAATTGGGGGAAAACAATTTCCTTTTTCTCCCTATCCAGACTGGCAGTAGACGAAGATTTTATATTGGAATAAGCCGTCTTCATTTTCTGGTTCTCCACATCCCCCACATCAAGTAAGACAAAAACCCAACAACAAATCATTCCCTTCTGTCCATGCAGCTGTTCCAGGCTATGCATCAAAGAACATCACAAATCAGCATATTTTTTCCCTCTCTCTTACACTTTTGAGAGAACATTTTCCCATTAAAGGAAAAAAAAAAATATGTGTAGCACTTTCCGGTTTGCGCACCCGCCACACAGACAGTCACCTCCGGATTCCTGAAGTCACAAGTGTTGATGCAGTCTCTCTGCAGTTTGCTCTGCTTTTCATGAAGGTGGTGTGGCAATGATGGATAGCCGTAAGCTTCCTACCAATAAGGGCCTCCACGGTGCTGATTGGGCCCCAGAGCTCCAATAGATGTGCCCTCCAGGAGACCCACTTTAAATTAAATCCTCCAAGGCTGCCAGGCGACTTTGACGCTTTCCCCGGTGCCTCACGCCCATTCTTGACCGCCGCTTCCAACCAGCCTTACTTTTGTTCCCTAAGAACAAGTTTTTTCTCCTTGATTAATTCAACAAAAAGTAATTAAACCTTTGCATAATGCCAACATGCTTTATCTGTTCCCGCCCTTACAGCGTTGAAATAAAAGATAGGTTGGGAAAGAAGGGTGCAAGAAAGTGAGAACACTGCCAAATGACCCTTGGAAGCAAATGTTGGTCCTGTCGCACTGATAATTAAGGAAAAACACGAGTTGGCAAGGAGCTGATATGACTGGTCCGCAGTGGTGGTGCAGCTCAAGGGTTGAGGTTGTAGAGAATGGACATTCGGCCAAAAACCATGCTCTCAATTTTTGGATATAAATGCTATTTATGCAGCTGCAGTATCTGGTGATACATTGGATGTATTTTCGAATAGTGCTTTGATACTGTGTTCATGTGTGCAAATAGTGTGGAGAAAATATATTTGACTTTTATTACTTACCGGTTATTGTTAAACACCAACGCAGTCAAAGATTTCTTCTTCTATTCTTGGTATTTGGGTGAAGACATGACTGCGATTTCATTTTCAGGGCAACTACTGCTTTGATGAAGTTCTCAAAGGAGTGGTTAACCTCATGTTAGTATACTTGACCTCAATACACCATCTTCTCGTTCTGCCATCATCTTATTTGCCCCTGGAAACAAACAAAACCTCTGCCCTCTGCACCATCAGCTACCACAGCTGTATCCTCATATTACTCAGCAATTTCCATGAATCAAATCAACTGGTGAGGGGGGTTGCAATGCCCCACCTGCCCCACACCTAATATGCAAACATTTTTAACCCCAACATGATTTTGACAGCAACATTTATACGTAAGTTTAAAGCTTTGAGGACAATAAGTGTTACTTATATAGCATTAAAACATATTAAAGCATCTTCTTCCTATCAAAAAATCAGTACTTTTGCCACTTGCTGATGTTTGAATCCCTCAATAAGTATATTTTAGCTGTTCATGTTCGTATTTTGCTATACTGATACTCTATGTACATCCTTGCTTTGGTGTCCGATGCACACACACGACCCATGAGTGATCATCAAGCATATTCTGTGTTATTTGTTGCATTAACAAATGAACATACCACTTATTCTGTTTATTTTGAGAGAAACCTGTGGGGCATGAATGATTCATGGGCTGTGAACAAGGTGCAGTCTGGGGATGCCTTGATGGTTTGTAAAGTAAAGAAAGAAGTTGGTTAAGCCCCTGTCTTTGAACTACGATGTTAGGTCAGACAACCAAGGCAGATATTTGCCCAGCAAATATTTTAATCCCCAACTAATCACTTGGTGAGTCCAGTCAGTGAGTGGAGGTGGGGTTCTGGTGAAGGGAGGTGGTTAAAGGCTATGAAGGGTGCTGCTTGGTGGCCTGACACATTCTTTATGTCAGTGACACCCCCCCCCCCCTCCCCCCAATTCTCTTTTAAGGGGGAATGTGGTTGAAGGGTATCAAGGCAACTTGGATGGCAGAAGATGTTGACTCAGGACCTGCGGAATGGCCATGTGGGTGAAGGCATGCAGCATAAACATCTATGTGATTGCCACACATCAACCCAAACCTCCTTGAACAAATGCTTGTAATTAACCGGGAAAGTGATTGCATTTGTCATTGAACTTAATGTTAAATCTGAGGCAAATGCGAACATTGTGATCATGCCGCACTTTCAACCTCAGCACAAAGCCTCAGCCCTGTAGAAGCCTCTCCTCCTGCAGTTTCAATTTCATTTGCTTTGACTGAAAATGCTGTGCATGCAGTGTTCACACTTTGCATTTTTTTCCACTGATGCAGAGGAATACACTTTCTCATGCTGTGGCACTCCAGATTCCACAGCCGTTCGGTGACTCCTGGCATTTGCTATTATCAGAATACTCTTAATCATAGTGGAGACAGTGCCAGTGTCGAGCGCGAAACGGAGAGAGACACGTCAAAACATCTCCAACCGTAAAGGACCCGACAGCAAGCGTGATGGGCAAATTAGTCAGAGGCGCTGCCTAAATGGATAGCAAGGGCACAGGGGGAGAGATAGGGTGTGTGAGTGTGTGCAGAAATCAACGAGGGAGCAGAAAACAGAAAGAGAGGAACCTTCTCTATTTCACCATTCAGTGGTACCTCCTATTCCCGAAGCACTTTGCCAGATCACAACCCACTAACTGATAGAGAAATAAATTAAGGAAAGGCTGCTCAAATAGATATGATTCTGAGGGAGATTTAAGGAGTGGAACTGATTGTGCATGTCTGATTCCTGCGCTTCAGAGTCCTCACCCGGGGGGCTTGGCTTTCAAAGCTGAGTGACTTGCACGGAGAAACACTCCATTAACAAAGTTCAGCTCTCCTCTGAGCCCCCCCCCCCACACCCTACCCCCCCCCCCCAACCACCACCACAGAAGACCTCTCCTAGGCAACAGAGCTTCTTTTCTAATGATGTTCTGGGGTGCTGGAATGTACAGAACAGAGTGAGGAGTTGGCTGAGCCTGCTCCGGGGTTCGGATTGAAGAGGATAATTTCTGGCTTTTTTTCAACTTGAGTCCTATTTTCATTGTTTTGGCAATCATTCCTATCAGTGACGATAACATTATACTGGCAAATGTTGCAGGGAACACAACAGTAATTTATTAATTTCAGTAAGCAAGTCAAAAATACGAGATAATCAGGAAATGACTTTAAATGAATGCTATATTTGATTTGACCAATTATTTCAGCTACTTTAGGTGAAGGTAAAACTAAGAGTAACATGAAGATAAGCCCCACTGTACGAATTCCAACAGCAAACACACTGTAACCTTCGGTTCACACTGCAGTCCATTGTCACCTTTTAAAATCAGCATTTTAAACTATTATTTTTCATTTGTTTGTTACACTCACTAATTTTGGCCTGTTTGTTGTATGTGCAATCTGCCTAAAATAGGTTTGTAATGGTAATGTAAGTAATCCTGTGTGCTTGGTAATATAGACCTATTTAAAGTAAGCTTGTTATCAGATTTTATTGTTTCACTGACAAGCAGGGTGGCCTGGATTAATAGTATGGAGAGAAATGCACCGCATTCAGCTTGGATGCTATGACCAGTTAAAGGTGCCAATTGTCCCTGATTGAATGCTTCAGATCTCAGATTCCAAACTCCAAATCACCAGAGTACGAACAAAACTCCACTTCATTTACATCCTAACATTGCTCAGGCTTGGCTGTTCATTTTGTTTTCATTTATCCAGCAAAACGTCATTTTCTCTGATGGGCCGCAGAACTCATTTTGGAATCCCCACACCGCCAACACACACACACACACACACACACACACACACACACACACGGGGACATGGTGACTTGCTTCAGCCACAGAATTATGAAACTCAGCAGTGGATAGTTGATAATTGGATGGTGTTGAGCTTTATCAGCTTGTATATCTCCGGCTATAATGTATTTTTTGCAGTGCTGAACTGTGTTCATTACTGACGCTACTGATGATGTGGTTATCTGTGAATTTGGCCATCTCAGTTTCAAGCTGGTCGCAAAGACGGTCATAGCGAGGCGCTGATAGCATCATGCGCTCCAGGTTAACCAAAACATGCAGGTTCCAGGGCTGAAAACATCATCAAATCAATTTAGTGGAGTCAGACACAGATCGTCCCACTGACAGCAACTTTGCTCCAAATCTCTCACAGCGAATTCATCCCTCTAGACTGGCAGAAGTTCTCCGTCCAGCGTTAATAGCTTTGCCTTGAAATTCAGGAAGACAGTAACTCTTCAACGTTCCACTATTAGGATGTCTTGATGGGGATCTATTGTGATTGTGCATCACAACTTAGAAACAGGTTGATCCAACTCTGATCGGGATCTGCTCTACAAGTTACAGTTTGGTAACTCAACGTATAAAAAAAGAAGCATTCAATCAATTTAAAAGTGAGAGAGAAAGATCACAGTGTGGTCAGTGGCAATGAAAGGGAGGTACTTTTGAGTTCAGTGATTTGCTGTAATTTCAAGTATCACATTGGATATATGCATGTTAAAGGCAGACAATGGCGAAAGAGCAGGGCAGGGGGAAGAAACAGAAGAGCTGGGAGGATGAAACGTACGTCCAGTTTGTCAATGACGACTTTAGAATTGCATATTCAAGCTGACCAATATAAAATTTTACCAAAGAAGAAGTACACAAATGATCAAATGTCCAAATCTTATATGATTCTGGGGTTTACATGTTTGAGTGGCTAAGGTAAGCAGGACCTTCTTCTTCCACAACCCTGGCTACTCCGACTGAGAAAGATTATGTTTGGCCTTACAATTTATTATATTCTGATATCTGCATTTCAACATTACGTAATCCCTTTAGCTGCAAGCATGTCCTCTACACAAGTTAAAGCTATTTTCAATCATATTATATTATTAGTGGAAGTTTGCTATCTGGTAATGCAAAGAAAATAATTCCTCTAATGATTTTACCAAAAAATCTCATTGATTTTCTATTTTAAGAAATAGTTGTAGCAACAATTGGACATGTCTTTCAACATTTCTGACAAATTAGAAATGTTGAGTTGACTCAAAGTTCTGACTTTTAGGGTGTAGCAATCTCTTCAAGCAATTGATGCTGCAAATAGATACTATAGACTAGAGTTGACAATCCAAATAAAAAAAAAATCAACTCAATCTATAACCGAGTTTGTTTCAGCATTTAATTCTCAGCATTTTATTTATTTCGTTTAACCCTTCATTTGGGTCTGAAGTACTGTAAAGGGTTAATGCGACAGAGACAGAGGGGCATTGAGCGGCCTGCACTGGAGGGTGGTAGCCTGAGTCCCGAGTCCCAGGATTAGAGTCATGGGACTGGATGGAGGCAGGGCCATTACCTCTGAGTGGAAAGCCTCAAACCCAGTGACTCCTTTTCAGATCAAGATGAATATGAAATGTCTCAGACAGAAAATAGAGAGAAAAAGAAGTAGAGAGGAATGGAGGTGTGCATCTTAGGAGAGGGTTGCAGCGGTGCAGAGTAATTAGGTGAGATGGGATGGCCAGATGACAGACTCATGATCACTTTGAACGTGTGTGTCCATAATCTATACTGAGGGGTTACTGTACTGAGAGTGATCGTGGTAATGGAGATTACTTTCCGAACAAGAAGCTCGAATGGGTTATTGCCAACAAACCTGCATTTAATTTCTGTGTGATAGCGGTCCCAGGGCAGCTCTTCACAAATCTCCGTATTATTCCAGAAGTGACGCTAACACCTGAATGTACTGCAACTTTATCACTAAGCTCATGTCTGCCACTGAGCTCTTGACCATCAACCCCTTTAAACTTGTGAAATGTTTGAGAATTTTTTTTCTTTGCATGGGCACATAGAAAAGGATGCTACGTGAGTGTGGATAATTGAGCATTCTGCAGGCATGGAGCCCGGAGATAAGTGAAAGAGTCTGACCGAGTGTGATGCTGAGGCAAGGGCCAGGCACTATATTTGATGGAGAAAAGAGGAAGGGAAAAAGGAGTGGATGTCTCTGAGGAGAAGAGATAGACAGCACCAGAGTGAGGGACTCTGAGACAGAACAGGCAAAGATATGGATGGCAGACAGCAATTACTGAGACTGAGGCTCCATGCACACACAGCCAAGTGTGTGTGCGTGTGTGTGTGTGTGTCAGTATGTGAGGAAGAGACGCACAGAGCAAGAGGGGGGAAGAGGCAGAGGGAGGATTGAGATCTCTGCCTGCCTGGGTCCCTGCTGACTCTCATACAGGCAGATCACAGGCTCATCATGTCAGCTCTGTTTGTGGAAATCCTCTCTCATCAAATGACAAATTTGCTACACGTTTACCTTTATCAGATCTGGGAAGAGAGGCAGAGGGATGAGCGAGGGAAAAAGGGTGTGTTTGCTTGCAAGTGTGTGTGTGTATGTGTGTGTAAGTGCCTCTCTCTGTCGCCACTACCGTCAAGGGGCCAATTACTTGCTCCTCCGAGAGCAACTCTGCCATCTCAGGCCTTTCATTCAGCCACCCTCCTCCTCCTCCTCTTCCTCCTCCTCCTCCCCGCCCTCGCCTCTACCACGGAAACATCTGTCTCTGAATATGCAATGAGTATGTCAAAAAGAATACACCCCTGTCTCTCACAAAGCTAATATTTGTTAACATCAAACCAGTCTGTTCTGCCTCTAGTGCTGAATATGTTGCAGGAGCGGGATGCCACCGGTGCAGTCGGGAGCATCTCTCCCTCCTGCTGTATGATTATTGGCCTTGCTACTGACACCATGCTTTGCTACCCCGCTCCCTCTCCTCCTCTTGCTCTCCACCTCCCCTTTTGCCGTCCCCCTGTTCCTCATCCAGCTGCCTCCTCTTCTCCCACATCCATTAGTGTTTAATTAACGGGGTTCGTTCCTCATCATCCTGCTACGGAGCGCCCGCCTCCTTGAGTAAAAATCAATACTGACCGAAGTTTAGAGCGTCAAATTAAGCTTTCTGGATTTTTACGGATCATAGATGATAAGTGCAAATTAACCTGCCTTTATTTGCCAGTCAGAGACATTAAGCATCTCACTATTTGAGTCGCTTAATTATCTACAATGTTAAAAATCCCAAAATCAGTAAAGAATTATGGACCTTAGATGATTTCTGTGGATTTGAGGGCAATTTTCACATTTTACAGTCAAATTACGATATTTTTTTAAAGCAGTGATACTTTACCACATATGAAAAAAAAATTTAAACAGATGCCTCTTTAAAACCTGTTGAAAACAGTCATTTTCACAGGGGAAAACAAGAAGCCGTGTAGATGTGCCAGCTGATGCCAGAATTAATTTGAGAATCATTCGCTGCCAAAGGAATGAAAACTAACGTATATCAAACGTATATCTACGCGTGTGTGTATTTTGTATCGTGAAGCATATGCAGTGGGTATATAATGTGGATCGGTTTATGCTTTGCCTTTATGGGTAGTGAAAAAAACCTCAAGTAACAAATAAATTCGATTGTATTTATATTGTGTATTTATAATGTGAATGACTTTGCAGTGGTTTATATTTTCATAAGCTTGGCTATTGCGGAACCGCTGTTGTCTCGTGTCTCTTTTCCTGACCTTTCAATTTGCCATGGAACAGTCTGAGAATCGACACTTTGGGCCACACTCAGGGGGTTAGAAAGAGGGAAGAGTGAACGTCTGCAACAGGACAGACACTCTCCTCTCTGTTCATGCTGATTGATGAAAATTAAAGAGAGAGAGAGAGAGAGAGATTACAGGGAAGCAGAGATTGACTGGGGGAGAGAAAGGGTGACAGAGGACGGGAGGGAGAGAGAAAGGAGGGAAGCAGTCTATGAGAGGTGGGGGGGGCATTTGCATAATGTCCTCCACCACAGTAAGTCCCTGAGGCATCCATGCTGGATAACAGAGGACCAATACTCTTAATTCAATCTCTTTATTATTTTAATACTTTCAGAAATTAATAATTTGTCCCCATTCCACCCCCAGCCAGCCCCTCTCGTCCACAAACCACCATGAGCGTTAAGCTGAGCTGCCTAAGTTTGTAACTTTAACCCAAGAAATTGATGTGAGCAGGCCTTGAGGCAGACCTGCTAATGAATGGATAGAGAGAGAAAGAAGAAAGTTAAAAGATGGTCTTTTATAAAGTAATTTAAGAAAATCCTGTTAGCTGGATCAAGTACAAGAGTATAATTTCTCAAAATGGGAAAAAGAGGAGGATTCGCGCCTCTCCCGCACACTTAATAACAAAATTAGGGAGGTAAAAAGATAAAGAGACGGAATCAATTAGGCCAGGCCTGGTAAACAGTGCTCATTGGGGAGGGGGTGGAAGGAGCTGCGGAAGTGGGATGACGGGTGCGGCGCTAAAGCCCTCAAACCCTCAGGCTGACGGCACCTCTCACGCCGACACCGTGAATGCCAGCCCGGCTGAGTCTGCCCACCAGAGGAAGGTAGGTCAGGATTACACAAATATGTAATTTTTTTTTCTGCCCATATTTTAAAAGTGTTTTTATTCTTCCCTTCATTTCACCGTCATCTCCGCATTTTTCCCACTAGTCTGTTCTATTCTCCTTCCATGTTCATTAAATGCACTCTTTTTTTAGGCTCAGAATGACACAGATATTCCTCCATGCTGTGGGTGTGGAAAGACAGCCATCATATAGACACCCTGTTAACCAGGCATTAAACAAACTGTAGATAAGAGGTGATTATCAGGCTGTTATTGTTCCAAAGGGGAGTTCTCTGTCACAGAAACCTGACCAGACTCAATCAATCAGAGGGAAAGATGGGATGGATTGCTTCTACAGTGTGTGTGTTGGAGATTTCTTTGTGAGAAGAGGTCCCTCTCTGCCTCTTCCCTGGTTTCTAAGTGCTGCCCTAAGTGCAATACCGCTGGGACACAAAATCAGATATAAATAGCTCAAGTATGTTTGTCTTAAAGTGGTATTTTTATGAGAAGGTTAAGCAAAGATGTGTTTAAATGTGCTAAATGCCCACACCGTACTTCCATGCCTCTAATTTATTTTAAAATAAGTTATTATCCCCCCATGTTGAATTATTATGCACACTTATATATCCTGTGATTTGAATCACCACCAAAGATCCTCTACAATGTTAAAATTCATTTAAGCTATTTTTTAGCTCACTTGAAATTGTCTAAACATTTAGAACGATAGACCCTACATACATTTTTCTTTAGTGATAGTGGTATAAATCCACAGATTGTATATTGATAGTGTGGTGAGAAAAAAAATTGTAATGAAAGACTGTCAAAAAAAAAAAAAAACAGTGAATGTGTGATGTGATTTTTGCTTTATGATTTGTGACAACAGATAGATGCTGGTGTCATTTTTTTTTACGCTTGTTCGCGTGTATTTTTGCTTGCATGGCGACATAAAAATATATCTGCTAAATTATTTCCCTGCACATTTATGCTATTATATATATTGACCACATTTCAAATGTAAATGTTTATTTAAAGCTGAATTTACACAGCCAAAAAAAAAAAAATTGTCAGGTTTTGTTATATATGAAAAATAATTTAAGGCCCCTACATGTAGCTCTATCACTTGTATGAACCTTTGCCTCACATTTAGATGTGACCCTTCTGACCTTTTCCACAGTCTTTTACTTGTGTTCCACTTCCTCAGTAGATAAAAGCAAGGATGTATGGTCTCACTGGGCATACCAGGCACTGAGCACTGTTTGATTCAGACTCCCCTGGGTGTTATGACTGGGAAATAATTGCAAGTATTTGTATTTGTTTCTTTTTTGCTGTGGTGTGCTCTGGGTAATTCCTAATACCTTCTAGAGATTATATGGTAACTCCCAAACTCCCATGATTATAATTAAGCCCGACTTGGTTGTAAAATGAGCAAATACCAATTTAGTTTTGCCTCGTGTGAGGGAGCATCTCTGTGTGTTCTTTCGCATTCCTTCGTCTCTGTATGTCTTCACATCTCTGAATATTAGTTTGTTTGTGGTGGAATATGCATATGCATTGTGTTTGCGTGTTTTTATTTTAGCAAAAAGTGAAGCAGAGGAAAGAAAAATACAGGAAGGCTTGGTTAGGCTGCTAGACTAGACTGCTATCATCCCCCTTCTGGCAAAAAAAAAAAAAAGACGAGAAAAAAACACAAACATTCCCCCATCCATTCTCTTCCTCTTCCTTATTCTCTATCTTGCGCTCACTCTCTTCAGCTTTCTCCCTCTCTTTCTGTATCACTTACAAAGGCAGCCGTTTCCTCCAAAATGAGGCCACGTACGGAAGGTATGCAAATGAAATCATTGCTCGTGGATTAGAATGGGACACCATATACCCTAAATCATGATTGTCAATCATGGTTGGGGATTAAGGGATATGGGCTCACAGACCTAAAAAAGCAACATTTCCCCCCTCAGGCAGATCCCCATTGTGGGGAGCTCTGAGGAAGAGACAGCTCCAGAGGGGAGAAGAGCAATACTGGAGCACTAGTGCCCCCTTCTGTCTGCTGTTCACAGCACCATTTCCTCCTCGGTCACAGCCATACTAAACCGAAATAGAGGCTGGCACACACAGCCCTATTCATTTACATTCAATGTAGCCTGAAGCAAAGCTTGATTAGACAGATGCACATGCTTTGGTGATGCAGTGTTTCATCTTTAGTGGAGGAGAGAGACCTCATTTGTTTCTCTGGCATGTGCGCAGGCTTGGTTCAACATCAGTGGGTTAGGAGGGCCATAGGCCTTACAAATGTAACAGATGTTTGTTTGCCCTGTGAGTGAATGTGCTTAGCACTCAAGTCCCTTCACCATCAGAATCAATTTGTTCTTTATATGTTCACTGTGTGATTTTAATATGGAATGTTAATGTAACAGATGTGTGTTTTTGTACAGTTTTTCAGCAGCCCGTGTTTGGCTAAGCAGGCGTGCATGTACTTTGCAACAAAACATGCAAAAAAGGAGATTTTTGACTTTCTGATGCTGCCGTTGCAAAATGATCTAAATTATACAAAACTAGATTGATACGGTTCAGTACAGTACAATCGTATATTATAAACGCTGTTACAAAACAATAAAAATTAATTAAAAAAAACAGGACCCTCACATTAAATCTAGTAGGTGGTTAGTAGTAACTCCTCACACAGAGACATGTTTAGTAGATTGTGTGTGCAAACCCAGGAGCCCTCAGCTAGAGTGCCAGTCTGTTCCTGTGGAGCAGTCAACTAGTCAAAGCCAGCCAAGAGAGAGCAAGGCACCGGCACCAGGCCAGGAGATAGCACATGAAAACACTCCACTGTGGCAAAGAATTAATAGTGTTTTATAGGAGACAAGGCACGGGGGAGGGGAGGAAAAAAAGAGGCAGCACAACAGTTCGGCATCTTCAAAAGGCAGCTGTGAATGACTGTCGAAATCCAAAGAGGGTTCCATCTCGCGCAATCAGAGCAAGCTATCGGGATGAGAGACGAAAGCGAGAGAGGAGACTTGGCAGTGTTTGCATCCTGTGCAGGAACGCTCCTGGCTGCCCAAGACTGAAGGTGGAGCAGCACCTGTGCCACTTTGGCCTTGGCATCCTATGGACAGGAGGTCAAGGCCAGGGCAACAGCTGCATCATATCAGACACTCTGGCTTGGTGCCCAATCAAACCATCATCGCCGTTAAGTCTCACAGAAAAACTCAAAAGAATACATTGGAGAACAAGTTTTCTTGTTTCATAAACTGCTCTACGCGCCACTCATATCCTCTGGCTTGTCCCGTTCTTCAGGTGACCTGACGTTTGACCTAATTTAACCTCAGCATATTTGTGGATACAGAACAATGTCAATCTCGTGCTAATGCCATTGGATGTGAAAACCTGACAAGGTGTGTGTGTGTGTGTGTGTGTGTGTGTGTCACGGTAACACACTTTGCTGCATGTGGTGGCAGTTACCTGATTCATTTCAACTGGGGATCCTTAAAACCATCCACCATGCCTGCTACAGCCATACCACCTGAGTCATCTTTTGATAGTGGGTAAAATAAACCATCGAAATTGATATGAGCCGCCAGCGCACTAAAGAGCAAGTCATTATGCATCATTAGGTGAAGATTTAGTTTAAACGTGTTTAGCAGGAATTAAGCAAAGCTGTTGTTGACATGGATTGACTGCTGTAATGCTTTATTGTCAGTGCTCCAGGAGGCAGAGGGAGGGCCGGCCTAGTTAGGGTAGCAATGTGCCGAAAGCAAGGATTTATGGGATGTTGGAGGACTGGCTGGGTGTGCAGAAAGAGTGGACAAACGTAAGAGTATGGTTGACGATTTGGCAGAGGTGACAAAAAGGAGGAGGAAACATGGAGAAAACATGGGGGCATCTGTGGAGGAGAGGATTGAAATGAAGAATTAAGAAATGTCAATCTTAAATTCAGTATAAATGCTGAGGTTCTGTTCAATAATGAAAATGTGTTTATGCGTGGAAAGAAATAGAAAAAAATCTTTATCACATCTTTGCAACTTGTGAGTTGCGTTGCAGCTGCAGAAAACCTTTGATTTCAGGTAGCTACGTAGACATGGTGAGCTTTGAGGCTTGTATTCTCCCTTCTTGTGGCGGACAGAAGGCAAGGCATGGGTCAAAGTGGGTCGCAGTCCAGGGCTGTGCAATGCAAATAGAACTTGGAGGGTTTGTTGTATACGGGCCCCACGCAAGGAGCATGTTGCAGGTGCTGACTGAGTGCTGGCTTTGAGGAAGGACATGGGTGTGTGAAACTCCTGCGGTGGAGGCAATCCAAACAAAAATTTGCATAAGTAGCATCAGAGGTGCAACATGGACATCAGTTCAACCAGCGACAAGTTTCCCTCTTCTGTCCCGGCGCCCTTGTTTGTACGAGTTGGCGTCTTTATGTGTCTGAATGTGTATGCAAGAGCTGCTTAAACTGACGAGTAAGAGAGGACAGTCTTATCCAGCTCTCCAGTGTTGACAGTATTACTAATCCCTTCCACCTGCTCAAACACCCTCCCCAAAAAACACATCCCTCCCTGTCCTCCATGTGCCTGTGCCGGGAGTCCCTGGGGCCAGGTTGTACCTCTGCCTTCGTCTCCACACCAGTTATCGTCCCTGGCCCGGCTTCACTCCCCCAACCCCTTTCTGCGGGGTGCACATTAATCACCACAAAAACAAATAGTTTTCAAATGTTTGGAAAGGACTCACTGTTTGCATCAGGGCCTAACACAATAATTTTTACAAGCTATCCAGTTGTGATTAGGTCTGAGAGAATTGAATTTATGTGGCATTGATAATATTAATATTAGCCTAATTAATTATGTTGTTTGAACTTGCACAGCACTGTGTACCTTCTACACAACACTAACCAGCCGGAGCTGGAACTGAGCTCTCAGGCGTCTCTATCTCCCCGGCTCTTCCCAGTCCATGACTACTGCACACAATTCATCAACTCGTAGATATCTAATCCCCTCTGGCTCTGTTCACTTCCTGAAGTCTAAGAAAGAACTTTACTCTAGTGGCAAGAATCCCATGAATACTTGATGACTTCTATAGAAAGGAAGTGTTTCATCTCACTTTGAAAGTGACATTCACAGAGAGCGCTGTCCTCACTTTTGCTTCATGGCTCGCCATTATGGATACTGATAAGAGGAACAATGATAAAATGCAACATCTGTTTAATGAGTAACTAATTAAAGTAAACAGAACTCATCAAGAGACGCTTTACATAGCAGGTATTTCCAGACGGCAGGAATCATCTGCCCCCTTCTCATCGCGGAAATCAGTGACTGAAGCTCCCAAAAGCCCCATGTGATGAGCTAATTTCATTTCATTCATCATCAGAGGTCAGCATTTCAATACCCGAGGCCCCAGTACACTGCGGTCCATTCAACAATGCTGTTAGTCTTTGTGCGAGTTGCTGGATGACCAGGTGTTGAGCTGAGCAATTACAGTGATGTGGAATCACAGATCCATCACCCCAGTCATCTGAGCCTTCGAGGGACCACACAAATTGCCAGAGGTTCTAAGACCTGCTTTTAGTACAGATCACACTCCTATGCCTTGGCCTCTTGACCTCTGTGACGTGGCGAGAGGTCAAAGGTTGGTACGGTGGTCATGTGTCTCTTTTATCCAGACGGAGATCTGTCTCATGTCTGGCCGGACTGTCTCTGTCGCCGGTTTCCTAGAGTTTCAGCACGGTGGCGAGGCTGATTGTTCTACAGCGGTTTGGCTGTCCGACATTCTCCCTCTCACAGTAGCTTCAGGGTTTTTTGTCTGCACATAAATGCAGCCACAGAATTCATATATTTGGCACAATTCAAAATAGCGACCATTTAATATAATCACGGAAATTAACATCCATTTACTTATAGCTGAAATTTTCGCAAATAAACTGGTGATAGATTAATTCTTAAAAACAAATTAAATTCTCAGTCAATACACATTTTATGACCTTTGAGAAATTAATACAGAAAAAAAAAGATAAAATGCACATTTCCCAAAGTCAAGGAGCAGTAGCCGCATTTCAGTGATGTTCAAATAAATCCAAGGAACGTTCTTGAAGCTGGGGCCAAAATGATGCATTATTTAAAGCAGAGGGGGTGATCTTCTAGGTGCATCATATCATCCAAGCATGGGGGTGGGGAATGGGAGGCCTGGGAAACTGGACGGAGGGCAGCCGGTTGTTTGCTCAGTCATTAACTGAAGTGCCGGCCCAATCTGGCTGAACGGTAGTCCACTCTGAGCTGGACGAAAGCGTGCAGGAGGTTCCTGTCCAGATTGGTTAGCTGCTCACCTGAGCAGACCTGCTTGAGGTTGTCAGGGGCAACAACCAGGAGGTTACAGAGGGCGTGGAGTGTGTCGAAGAGCTGGAGCACCAATGGGACCTGGGAAAATGAAAATGAAAAAATGATCCATCAGAGCAGCGTGCGTCTTGAGCTTAAGAGATTAAGAGACAATCAGCCTGTGTTAGTGAGCGTTGAGGTGTTTGAACGTGTCTAGATTTGTCATTTTAGTTACTGCTTGAATGGCCGAGAGTACGTCATTCAGTTATTTAAAAATCACCGTTATGCATCTTTCAGGATTGATGATATGATCCTATTACTGGGCTATTAACCTCTCCATGGTATTGGTACTATACGTCAGACTCTGATAAAGGGATATTTTGAATTAAGAGTCATGGCAAAGGTGGGGTTTGATTTGGAGTATAGCTATTGAATAAAGTACTGTATTTGGATGTAATGTACGATCTATGTATTATCTTTCAAATTAAATCATGTAAAATATGGATGCCCGCCAGGTCTTGGACAAGCAAATTTGCAGCTTTAGTTGTTTGCATCATAATAAAATTACTCCCTTTGGATTTTAACACTGTTACAAATGTTGATGACACCTGAGGCTCTGTAATTTGGCATTAAATATTAATCCTCTTCCACAACTTTGTTTTCCTAATTCACTTGATGTTACACAGGCCGTGCTTTACAATGACAATGAATTCAACTGCAATCAATGCATTAACCAGTTAATGCATTGAGTCACCATTCACCACTGTTTCATTATATACTTATCTCACTGACAAATAACACAAGTAGTGCTTTTGTAAAACGGGCAAGGATTGCCCCCGTGACCAGCATAACCTGGACCTTTGTCCCCTCTCACCCTGAAATCTTTGGCACATCTTCGGTATTCAGCCACATCACAGATGGCCAGCATGCCTCCCATTGAGCTGTAACTGTACTGCTGTAGATGCTCATGGATGAGACGGTGGAAGCGAACGCCCAGCTCCGTCAGCACCGTGTCCACATTCTTCCCATCCATGGACTTCCGAACGTGCTCCACCTGCCGACTGACGTAGGCACAAACCTTGGAACAAGCCTGTCAAGAGCAAGACACAGTTATGAAGAGAGTGATTATAAACTACAAACTAATAAGTTAGCATGAGGCGGGATGAGGATTCTCATTTTTCATGAGAGCTCAGCTGGACTACGGCCGTGCATATCTTACTGTAGTGTACTGGATCATGACGTTATTCTCATCCTCAGGCTTGAAATCAGTTTTCTTCTGTTCTGTTGCCAAGATGTGCTTCATTTGCCCCAACATGCAGTTTAGTGTTCTGTAGCAGAAAAAAAAATATTTCCCAATCCCCAAAAAGGTGCAGGTATTATAACTGACGAAGACAGTGCTGTAAATGGGGAAAATGCATATGCCGAGTAGGCAAATCCGGCAGGCTCTTTTTGTCAAAGGCAACTAGTCATCTTCCAGTGTAAAATATGTCTGGTGACATAAATCGAGTCTGTTCTGAAATTTCCTTTTATCTGGTTCGATGTCAGAATCAAACACACTATTCTTTTAACACTCAATTACATTTTTAAAATTTGTTTTTTCACCGATAAAAAAAGTCATCAGGAAACTGACCTGTCAATTCCTGTATCCAATTTCACTTCCATCTGTTCAATCACCTCTTTCTTCTTGTGCAAGCACTCTGCCAACTTTGGGGATGAGCTGGTGGAAAAAAGAATTAATTGAATAAAACAATAAACAAGAAGTAGGTCTCCCTTTCCTTCGACCGTTGAGGGTCATGAAATACAATTCTCCACCAACCTTATAAGAGGCATGAGCTGGTCGTTAAACTGCTTGTCAAACAAATGGAAAATTGAGTTTGCCTGTTGGACCACGTCAAGAAAGTACAAGTTGGCATTCTTAGCATCTGCTGAGGGAATAGCTGTGGATCAATGAGAGAGAGCCAGAGAGAGAGAAAAAAAAAGTAAGACAAAAAAGAAAAAGATCTGCAAATGAGAGAAGAATACTGCGGTCACTGTTACTAAGGAAAAATGGGAATTAATATGTTTAGAATATTGAAAACGTGGCATAATCACTGATGGATTTCATTGCAATGAAATGAATACTTGGAACACCAAGTACTTGCCTACTTCCACAGTAAACAGCCTAAAAAACAATACCTGCAATTCTATATTATGGCTGTCCGATATAACAACTGAAGTGATTTTGTATTTGGGCAACTTAATGTTTGCTCTCTTAGGGAAACAGACCCTGAGATTCATAGATCAATTAAATATCTAGCCTGAGAAAATGTTTAGAGCAAGGATGGATAAAAACGCTACCAAGAGTGGATAGCCAGTGCACGGCCCACCAGTGAGTGGTGAATAAAATCCAGATAACAGGAGGATCAAGTGAAATCATCTCCAATTCCATGTGGTTAATACTCTTTTGCAGCTTTAAGTATTTAGTTATACAACTATACTGTGACATGTCAAAAGGCAAAATACTGAAAAGTCAATAAATGTATGGACTTCATTTGCCTATCACTGCCCGATCAGTCTACAAAGCCAGAATAGAGTCTACGATTCCCGCAAAGAGTTGGAATGTGCACTGCAACAGCAGATTTCTTCCCCATGTCAAGTGATCTTCATATGAGAGGTCAGATCGACACGTTGTGAGTAGACATCTTGACTGCAGCGATTTCAAGGGTACCTGAGAGGCCGATCTCCAGAGCATAATCAATATGTTCCACACAGAGATGATCAACCAGCAGCAGAAAGATTGAGAAGGCATTCTTGGGGAGGTCGGATGGATCTGAAAGCTGCATCGTCCCAATTAAAAGACAAAACATACAGATCTCATCAGAATTCAGTTTACATTGTTTCCTCTTTCTGTCTACTTAGAGCCGCTATAAAGATAGACCCCTTCCCTTCTATACAAGCTCGAGTAAGCTCACCCTGTGGCATCTCTCAAAGGCATGGCGTGTTTCCTGCAGGAGGTTGACCACCAACTCTGGGGACAGAAAAGTCTCCCCATGGGTGTCAATGCTGGGGCCAAGGGTAAGGTTTGTGCGCTGTCTGATGCGTTCCTTAAGCTCTTGGATGCTGCAAATACAGAGATGAAGTTTAAGTACCTATGCATTCTGATGTCCGACTAACTCCAATTAATCTTAGGACTGCCTGAGCCGGACCTGCCAGCACCAATAGGACGTTTCTGGTGGTTCTTGGAGTCATAGTAACGCTGTAGAATCATAGCACCTCGGGTGCGAAGGTAGTCCTTCTCCATGTCAATGTAACTTTCCAGGTAGGAAGAGAAGATGCTCTTTATGAGTTTGGAAAGAAAGGTGTGCTTGTCAGAGCCCAGGTTAAACTCTGTCAGCTTGGCGGCCAGCGCTGTGGTTCTGAAGCATATAACACAGACACAAAAAATACTGGTTTGAATATTATTGGGTATAATGGCAAAGGAAGCACGCGGTTAACAAGTTAAATACCTGGTGTAAAGGTCATAGAGGTTCTTGAGGTACTGTTCCACATCAGAGTATCGAGTCTCATCCAGTTTTTCCTTGACATGGGCCTACAAAAACATTCACATGAAAAATAATAGATTAAATTAATAGATCGAAGAGGCCTGAAAAGACAAACAAACAAACAAGCAACAAGAAAAAGTTTGTATTTTTTCAACTTTTGTGTATAATTCAGATTACACAAGCATTCATCAAACAGATGATCAAAATAAATTACATGAGCAAAAATAAGTGAATTTAAGCTGAGGAAACTGATCTGATGCCATTCAAGAGCTGAGTTGCTGTCAAAGTGACTTTATTTGATCCAATTTCTATGCTTCTGAGGGTATGAAAACCAGACCTGGCTCTATATAATGGGAGGAGAAAAAATGCCTAATATATTTGGCAGAGTGCTTGTATGCACTCATGTTTTTCTTTCTAGCTTTCCTAGAAAAAACAGTCAAATTTATGGTAGACTTAAAAGTAAAAATAAGCAATATGTAAGATCAACATCTTTGAAGGTGTTTCAATGAAAGTTATTCCATGTTCAAGGATTGATGATGGAAGATGGAAAAATGTAAAAACTGCATGAAGTTATTTAAAATTACATTTGCATAGTGCATTCTCCTAAGATCCACACCTTCTTTAAATCTCAAGAAATACCTGCAATTTGTTCTCGAATATATTCTGAATGAGTTTGGCCATGACAGTCTCTGGGCTGCTGAATATTTCGCCAACTTCTTTGTTGACCCTTTGACAGAGGACAGCTTTGTCCTCGAACACATCATTCCTCAGGTAGGCACCCTAGGAAGAACAACAATGAGTTTATCTAGAAGATGAAGCAAGTTAATAAATGATTGTAATATATGGTATATAATTATTTTAATTCACACACCTCCTGACACTGCTTGATATAGACATCCACACAGTGTGCATAGCCCTTTTAGAAAAAGACACACAGGTTACTTTCCTTTCTATCTATCTTCAGCAGGTACAGAACTTGGATGGTATAACGTCACATGTGAACTGTGCTGCTAATTGAGTAACATCTCTTGGAACAACTGAACAGAGGATGGGAAAAAATTTTAGACTTAAAAATTAAAATGAGGATACTGACAAGGACTATTCAAGGTCACCTTGAAATGTAATAGAACTGCTGCCACCTCCTGCATACGTCCGATCTCACCCCTGCGCTGGGCAGCAGTGAATTCCTGGATTAACTGTCGCTCCAGGTCATGGTACTTGCCTGAAAAAACAACCCCAAAAGTAAATTATGAAGCTTAAATAACTTCGTATTTTATGTGGTCCATTAAATGCAGAGTACTTGGGGTAAGAATTGATGGCAAATGCTTACTTGCAATTTTTGCTTTGACATCTGCAAATCTGTGAAAACAAAGCATCAAGGTGAAAACGATAACATCCATATGGAATTCTATGAAGGAAATGAGCTTAATTCTGACCGTAGTGTTCAAAACATGCAGCTCATTGGACTTTTATTGTTTGAGTGTTCAGTGTAACCTCGGAATCAGGCAAGAGGTTGAAAATGGTTGTTCCTGTAAAATTTGTTATGACTCTGCACCTTGGACCAGCTCTGGCCTGAATTTCAGATATATGTGCACACTGGGGCAAAGAAAGGAACTTGAGTTTCCTAATTTAGAAACCATTTACACATTGGAGAAAAATCACCACTCGATTTGTGTGGAAACTAGGAAAACTATTTGATTTTCATAGTGGGTCAACTGTTCCCACCTACTGTGTTTGCTTTTCCTTAAAAGAAAAAGAAAAAGAAAAAAAGATTTCTGAAGTACATTAAATTGTTCAAAGGAGTTACACTGAGGGGAGTCATCTAAATAACTGATACTCCACCTTTCCCTTGTCTGACAGTGCTGTTGTGTAAAGCTGCCTCCAGGATGCCTGACTCACCTGTCGAATGGCAGCTCCTGGGCAATGAGATGCAGCTTCTGAATGATATCAGCAGCCTCCTTAATCTGGAGAGAGCGACCGAGAGAAAGAGAGAGAGGGATGAGAGGAAATAGAGAGCACAACAGGACTGTGAGAGGTGGACATCCTGAAAGAAAGTGGGCAGGCCGCCGGCACTGTCTCCACTCGGGGATCATCATCTTAAAGTAGCCCTCCTCCACCTCCCCATGTTGAACAAGGAGCTGATAACAGACAGGCTACGTTCACCTGGGCATTGGCGGCAGCAGCAACAGCGGTCCTGACTTAGCAGCACATCCAGCTCTTTATTGGCATGCCTTTTCTGAATCGGCTGTAATCCTACAGGATTCGAAATCGCCTTCAATAATCTGTCCGGCCAGGGATATCTGTCTAAAAAAAGGGGGGGGGGGGGGGCTGTCGAAAACCACTCTTCCCCCAACCCCTCCTGACATACATGCTGACTGAAAAAGCCACAGACCTACGAAAGGCCCGCCGTCTGCAACTCCTCTGTTCCCGCAGATGCCTGCCTCAGCTAACATCATTACTTTGCTCCCGTGAGGAGGATCCAGCCTTTCTGCTCGGCGAAGGTTTTCTAAGTATCTGTCCCCCAGCTAAGATTAGCTAAATCCCATGTAAGTAATGTAGCCGTCTCCCTGCAGTCAGGGTTTAGCAGCACTTGTCTCCACGCTGGCGGCCCAACCCTCCCTTTCAGAGGGATTAGCAAAGCCATCCCCCTCCAGCTATTCACTAGCAACTTTCCTCTTTCCCCCTTGTTTGGAGGTATGCTCAGGAAAAGGAATCTGGTCAGATATTTTCCTCATGGCTTTCTGGAAAAACTAGCTCCATTTCCAGCTCTCATCCCTGGGATTGACCCTCCGTCTCACGGGTCCACATTCACTTCTGATGGTCCTTCTAACAGGAGTTAATCTGCACTATCCCAATCTCTCAACTGTAAAATTACAGAGTTGCTAAACCACCTTTCAGGGGTCATTTGTGTAACGACGGCATTGTCTCAGATTCAACATGAACTATGTAATGCGTCCTCCCTTCATCAGTGTGGCATGAGTGACTTGCTGCTGTGATGCAGAGTAAAAACCAAGGACCAACCCAAGTGCCACTCCCTTACAACCTACTACAAATGCAATTATGGGGGACATGAGCATGTTGACATCCATGCTAGTCAATCAGACAGCTATTGTCAAACAGCAAATGACAGTTTATTAATCCAAATTAGCTGAGGGATCCAACTAAAGGGATAAACTTGACAAATTAATATGGATGGTTTACTGCGTAATCCCCTTTCACTCTCACCTCCAGTAAAATCAGTGGGAGTCCTTGTCCAGGGTCCCACACATATTTCCAGTGAAGTGAACTAACAAATGTGTACCCAGTCCACTCACCTTCTCTGGGTTATTGAAAACATCACTGCGTAGCTCTCCATCCAAGAACTCGTTGAAATAGGTCATCAAACGTTGAGCTTCTACAGCCCTCTGCCGAGGCGTGTTTACGCCCTCCAGTTGATCCCCGAGGTGACACACCTTGGTTGCCACATAACTAATATGCTCATCCAGCTCCTGGAAATGCTGGAAGGCCACCTGAATTGTAATGGAGCAAAAATGACAAAGAAATGAGTGATTTGGTTATTTTGTTTGTCTTTGGTTGAATTTGACCCATCAACACACCTGGTTGCTCCTCTGCAAATCTTGAACTTTATGTGCAAATTCCTTAGCCTCACGTTGACACTGATGTTCAAGCTTCTCCACCCGCCGCTGAATCTTCTCATCCAGCTGCTTCAGTTCTTCTATGTGGTTCTCAAACTCTTCTAGCAACCTGTCATAGGAAAAGGAACGTATGTAAATGCAGAACTTCTCACTTGAATATCTGAAACCCACAAGATTACAAAAATTAGGCTGCACTGGAAAAATAATTGGGCAACACAGGGTTAAAGCTGCCCCACTGACCTCACAGTTATATAGTAGTTAATAGTCAAGTGTCAGATGCTTAATTCCTGGGTCCCCAGATTTAAGAAGCTCTGAAAACGAGTAGCTTCGTCAGCTGCATTTTAAGTGCCATCAGGACTGCAGAGCAAATGTTCTAAGTCAGCAGCACATTTCACCGAGTAGGAAACATCCCAAAATGATGAGTGTATAATCTCTTGACTAATTCCCCGAGCAATGGCTACAGCTTAAAGACATCTCCCAGCCTCTCCCAATAGACACTCATTCCGTGGCTGGTGACTCAAAGTACGGTGGCCTCCAAAGATATGTTGTCTCTGACTCCTCGCTAAGAGCTTCCAAGGAGGTGGTGGCAACAGTTTTGTGGAGGAAGTAGATAAGACAGGATGCATCTGCAGTATAGTTAAACTGTTATGGCATTTTTTGCTCACAAGAAATAACTTGCTCGCTGTGTGAACATAGCAACAAACACTAAAAATACCATGATAAATATTCATTTCGTTATCATCAAAAATACCTCAACAATGTCATTGAAACTGAGGTTAGGGATAGTGCATGGACAACTTTAGATGAGCGAGGTGAATACTGAAATTCAAATGAAAAACATAATCATGGACAGATAATTTAAACAGATTTCTTATTGGCAATCTTTCCTGATGACTTAAATGACAGCTGTAATATTAGTGTAATTTTGTAGACTGTACAGGTTTATTGTACCTAGAGACAAAAACATCTTGTAGACAATGAAAAAGTCATGGTTTTGTTTCAAAAGAAAATAAACCATGTATCTAGCAACTTATCTTTTTGACTTATTATCTTTATTTAAGTCGAATGAATAACGAAGCTGTCAGGCATGTACGTATAATTTAAAAAAATATTACACAAAGAGATTTTATTTTTTATTCAAGAGTTGCTGCTTGGTTCTACACTGGAACCCTGTGCGCATTTGTGTTCATTACGATAAGGATTTGCACATATGCGCTCTGTATATGTTGCTGACATCAGTCTACAGTAACGATACCGTTTTGGGTCAAATGCCTCAGCTCCTCCTTTGGATCCTCCCCCGGGGGTCCTCCATGCCAGCCTTTCTATATACTCATCTGCATCGAAGGGCTCCTGGTGTGAAGGAAAACAGAATATGTATAAGACAATAAACGCCCACTAATACACTGATAAACTATATGAGCAAGATTTATGACTTCCAACATCCTGGGGACACAATAGCGTTCATACTGGTGTTTAAGTTTATCCCGAAGAGCCAATGACATTCATGTTTCCTTATAAAATCCACGATCAGCAACTATCTCCTTTTGATTCTGTCGCTAACGTCCAACTGCAAGAGGCATTGCTAAAGACGAATAAAAGAAGGATAATAGTGGTACCGTAAGGATGCCATAACGATAGTTAGCTTCCCAACTAGCCTGACAGCTAACCGCCTCTGCGGTGCTTTTACCTCGAACAGTTGAGCGGTAGTCGCCATGTTCAAAGTTCGGCAGGTGGCGTATTACAATACACTTGATGTTGCGAATGTCACCGGCTTCCGCATGTATTTGCCGATTTCTCACAGGTTTGCCTTTTGTTGACAGCTATCTGGCTAGTGGTCCAGCTTCCTGTATGGGAGAGAAGGGTGGATATGATGGTGAAGCTGTTTGCAAGTACGCACGCGTGTCTGCCAGCTGATTAGTGGCAGTGAGGTCACGTGACAGGCGAGCAGGAAGTGTTTTCGCTGCGTTCCTGAAGTCGTCATGCATTTGATAACAAACGAATGTCTGACAAAATGTTTTTAAATTGAGACCACCGTTTTGCTGAACGATGAGTTTTCGCGCTTTGTGGATTATTTCTCATGAGAAAGGAGAGAATGTGTCGATACGCTTCTCAAGGTTGGTTGCTTTTTTTTTTGTTGACTGTACTTCCCGTTTACGTTATCATGGACAGCTATATCTCCTGCAAGACTGCCCCTAGCATTTTTTGTGTAACCGGAGGCTTGTCTCTACAGGAGATTTCCCACAGTGGAGTACCGTGCAAAGCGCATGGCAGGATCCTCGTATGTCACCGTGCCGGAGGACACCACCGTGGTGCAGCTCCTGCTGACTGAACTGGGGCTCTCAGATCCTCAGAAGCCATATGTACCACGCAGAGATGATTGCCTCCCTAGACCTTGGGCACCAGCAGTGGAACTGCCAGTGGACGGCGGGCCTGAAAAGGGAACACTCTGGCCAGTCTTGCACAGCTCTCAGGGTCCCCTTATTTTTGCTTGCCTGTGCTTGGTGGATGTCCCTGCCGAGCCGCGTCCACCTCTGTCCAGTCTGCTGTCTGTCTCGCAGGGCCTGACATTCCTGGCAGGCCTACAGACCTTTCTGCTTGGCTCTGGGAGTAAGCCAAATAATGAGGGGCTGGCCTCTCGCCTTGAAATGCTGCCCTCTGTACTCCTACAGGTTTGTCCACTTGGCACACCGTTTGATGTGCCACTACTACGGGCACCTGCTACATCCACGGTGCCCACCATGCCCACTGGGAACCAGAAGCAGCCTGCATGGAAGACTGGGCTATACCGGGGGCGGGCTGCGGTAACTGTGTCCCTCACAGAAACTGTTCGCTCCATGCAGTACGGTAACCAGAGTAAGCAGGACACATGGGATGTGTACGGCACTGTGACATGCAAAGTAAGCACACAGAAAAAAACAAGCAATATAACAATTTAGGTTTTTAATGTATTGTCTTTCACTCCTCCTTTTCTGCCATTAGTGTGAAGTGGAGGGGGTGCTTCCGAATGTGACGGTGACGCTCACACTGCCACCAAATGGATCTCCACTGCAGGACATCTTGGTACATCCCTGTGTTACCTCACTGGATTCCAGTATTTTGACCTCTGTAAGTGTTGATAACTATGATGGATCTGCTTTCACTGGACCGTACAAGTTCCCCTTCTCTCCTCCGCTGGAACCATTTACACTATGCAGCTATACGTCACAGGTAAAAAATGTACAGCAAACACAATTAAAATTGACTTTCCTCTTTGTCTTTAGTGTGATACCTGTGAAACTCCTAATTCCAATTCTCATTTATCAGGTACCTGTCCCCCCCATCCTTGGGTCATATCAGCTGAAGGAAGAAGAAAACCAGCTGCGTGTGTCAGTGACTCTCAAACTTCACGAGAGTGTAAAGAATTACTTTGAGTACTGTGAAGCACGCCTGCCCTTCTTTAACAGGTGAATATCAAGACATTAAATCTTAAGATTCACTCACTGCGTTGTGCATGTTTTCTGAGGGCCTCATATCTTCAGAATGCATATTAACTTGAAGTTTCAAGAAGACTTTCAATTTGTAAAATTACATTTATTATCTTAAGAATTTTGAATGACTAGAATTATGTGTATATATATTGTGTGTATATATATATGTGTATATATTATGTTGCAGAACATCAAATTATAAAGAGAATAAATATACAACTGTCAATATTGACGGTATATTCCAAATTTATACTAATGCGTTAAATTACTGTTGCCATCCTTTGCAGTTGTGCCGTAGATATGTTCTGGAAGTCATAACTAAAGTGTGGGAGACACTGTTCCCTCTAAGCTGCGCGTAAATAAATTAAACACATTTATTTCATTTACAGTTCAGCTTGGATTTTATTTTGTGCGCAGCATAGATTTGCTGTGCGCGGAGAACGCTGGAGCAGTGTGCGATTGTGCAAACGCGCGGCTTAGAGGGAACAGTGGTGAGAGAGATATTTGAACCTTGTGAATAACCTTAAAGTGATTTAAAGTGTGAATAACCTTTAAGTGAACTATTGCTGGCCCCAGTCTTACTTTTCATTTTCAATGTTATTCCAGATACTTATGTTTTTGGTGTTTGTTGATACAGAGCTTCACTCTCAATACAGTTTAGCCGATAAACTGTATTTATCATTGTGTGACAGAGACTGTTTATTCTTTTTTGTGGTGTGAAATTCAGTAATATAAATATACATGTGAAATTCCTATAATAATGATAGAATCAAATTAATAAATTTGAACATGCAATTACCAAATATCTGATCTTATACCAAATATATATTTCCAAATATATATATACGATCTCATTGTCACAGTACCTGAAATATATATTTGCCTCCATATCCTACGATATTTGAAATAAATGTAAATATCCCAAATACATCCCATAGAATTGTCATGCGCTTCATTATAATTTCTACGCAAAGCTTTTGCATTTATTTGCATGCATGTTCCTGGTTATTTGTCCAAGAAACCAATTACATATAATGTATATGTGTATAACATACATAACAGTTTGTCAAAAAAAAAAAACCTGCCTGATTTTCAAAAACTCAGAGCAGCTAGGGCAAACACAGGCAGGGAGTAATGACATTTTCAATTTTTATATTGTTTTTTGACTTTGCCTTTATCTTTATTGTAATTGCAATGAATACAAAATATCAAATACAAATGAATTATTTGTGACTCCTATAGCTAGTGCGAGAACCAAATGCAGAATACCAGTCTAGTTTGTGTTACAAAACATAGCCCTTCTGCTTAAGTTACTCACATTAGACTTGCAGTGGTTTCAATGCAAAGCATCAGGTAACTTAAAATCTTAGGTGAACAAATTAATAAATGGACTTTCTTTCCCATGTCAAATGTATTCCGTCATCCTCAGTCATGGGATTAACTACTCCATTCAGGGTCCTTGCATGGCCTCACAATGTTGCTCCCAAATCCCATCAGTGTCTGGTTTATGAGTATCATTGTAGCATCAGGAAAAAAATCAATGACAAGTCAAAATCCAATCTGTTAAATCTTGTTTTATTCCTTTCTTTTGTCTTGGAAACACAGATTAAAGCCTTTGAAGCCATTTCTGATTTGTCATAGATTATTGCTGCTCAAAAGTCGTGAGAAATATTGTTTTGTTCATTGTGGCTTGAGGGACTCCCTGCAGCACTTCTACACTTCACAAAGCATGCTTTTATTGACAGATATCAGATGGGTGTTGTGGATGTGAAAGTGAGCTCAGGACAACTCGATGTCTTCAAGGAGAAGAACCTTCTAGTCTGGCTCCTTGGTGAGCAGTGGAATCCAGGGAATGAAATGCAACACTTCGTTATTCTACAGATGAATACTTGAAACAGGAAGTAACAACTCCTTCTTTATGCTCTCCATTCAGGGCAGAAGTTCCCTAAATCTCGTGAGGTCACAATGGAAGGGAGGATCAGCTTTTCAGGACAGACGCCCGGACCCACTGACCCCCTCTGCACAGCCTTAACAGCCTATGTCAAAGTAAGCCTCAAGAAACCGTGATAAAATAATCAAATGTAGTTTTTTTTTTTTTTTCCTGTAATGATGTTTGTAGTCAGATCTAGTCTATATGATGTACAGAGTGATGTGAATTATTTAATACTCCCATCATTATCTTCACAGTTGTATTTCAAAGTCCCTGACATCACACTGTCTGGATGCTCTGTGGACCAGCACTCTGTGCAGGTTTATTCCTCTACCAAACCAAGGATTGTGACATGTATGTTCACAGTATTCTTTGAAAATATTTGCTGTAACCGCAGTGTCTGAAATAAAAGTTTCTCTTTTTTTCCTCCTCTGCAGCCCGAGAACTTCAGTCCAAAGACTATTTCATTTGGAATTCAACAGGTTCTGCCCCGGTTTCTTCCAGGCATATGTTACTGTAGCATGGAGGCAGTGGGAACGTGCTTAGTGAAGCAGACACTCCCCGCTTGAAGAGACAACCTTAAGACTATGCTTGTTAGGTCTGATATTTGAGTCCTTTATATCTTTGTTAGTAAAATATCTTCACAGTACAGTTAACAGTTTGTAACAGTATGTTTGCCTACCTGTTAATTTATGGGTGTCCTTGATAAAGCAAAGGCTGACGGCAAAGCAGCTGCATCATCGTTGAATATCCTTGTGTACAAAATTGGAATGATTTCGATAAATAATTCTGCATAAAGTTGAAGTGTTGATTTTCCTCTTGTAAATACCTGCCCATGTAGTCCTTACTTCCCAACTTCCACCCTCCCTCAGATTTATCCCATTGCGGTCACAAGGGCCACCCCTTGCTCTGACAGTCCCACTTCAATGACTCTCCATCAGCCGGATAATTAGCAGCTGTGGCCTTGTCATCAGCTGTTGTGTGCCTGGAGGAGAGGGGCGACTGGACTGTGAAAGGCCCGGCTGCTCCGGCCAGTGCCTGGCTACAAAAAGCTACTCTTAAGAGCTGGCAGGAGTCCTTGTCCCTGCCCCCACCCTTTTGACCCCCTCCCCGCCCTGTCAACTAGTGAGTACTTCAAACACACAACCTCTCTGACCAGGCTGTGATTGAGCGCTGACCCTCTGGCCCCGAGAGACATTAAAGATAGCCAGTGCCTTTCAGATTTCAGGAACAGTCTAATTGATCACAAGGATGGTGGAGATTTGGTTAACTCTTGAGGTTACACAGGTGCACTAACTCATTTAATGCAGAAGAAAGTTCATGAGCTTAATTGGGATAATATTCCATACCCAATTCTAAAGAGGACAGAGGAAGAAGTGTGTGGCGTGCGTGTGAACCCTTTAATCTATGACAGTCTAACAACTCTGCTACATTTTTATCACAAAGGCAGCACATCATTGCATTAAGTGTTGTGAATAACCAGCCAGTGAAGGGTTAAATCAGAGGATATTGTGCCCCAATATTCCACAGCCACCAGACTCCTTTTGAGTGCCCTCATTGTCTGCTGTTGGCCTCTTGTGCCCCTTGCTGGTCCAAATGCTACATTCTCACGTGGATTTCCACTCAGAAAGCTGACCATGACCAATCCTCTGTCAATTGGAATCAATTGCTCACACGGCATCCTTCACCTTCTTTTTATGTAGCTGTGTGGAGTGGCAGACAGCAAGACTTGCAGCCTTGCAGCCCTCTCCCTCCACTATGATTTGGCATTAATGCCCAGTGTGTATGGCTAGCGAACTGGAAAAGGAGAAGTTTTTTTTCTTTGTTTAAGACTTGGGCCACTAAATCTCTTCAGTGCCCCAATATGTGGTCTGTCTGGCTCCTTCAGTCTGCAGTCAGCGACCTCTCACTGGCAGACTTTGTTCAGTTGATTGTTGGCTTGCTGAGTTGGTGGATTCATTTGACTGTGTCTACCTCCTTGAGCACCCTCTCTCATACCATCTTAATCATTAATGTAGTTCATCATTGTTTTATAAACGCATAAAGTACTCAGACCTAATAGCATTTTCATCAGAATAAATTATGTGGGCCAAATAGAAAAATGTGCTAGACAATTAGATAAGCAAATTAGTTGCATATTTTAAAGTGACTATAGAAGTTCACAGTGTGTAAGGGTTTACTGCACAATTGTAAACATTTACGGTCGGTGAGGTTTTAAAGCGCACCTTTACTCAATAATGACACCCAGTGGTAGATTGGGATATAGATATGTTTAATGTCGTTTTATGAAGTATTCTCTCAAAATCTGGGGTCTGTGTAACGTTTGTGGGATTGTCTTTGGAGACATCATTCTCACAGAACAGTGTGTGTAACGTGATCTCAGAGATGATTTGCGTTGCACTGCAGTGTTTTAATCTGTGGTCGCAGGTGTTTGCTCAGAGTCTGGATCCTCAGCACATTGAAGCCTGCCAAGTGCTGCCTGCAGGGACACCACTCCAAGATTTATGCTGCTTTTAGCTGTTATTTGAACATAGACTTATTGTTCTTGAAGAGCCAAATGTGTTACCGCTCCCACCACTGGGCAATCAATTTTAGCAAATTTCTAGATCTTGTATTCAGTACCATAAAAGCTTTCAAAATTGGTTTCTTTATTCTGAATACTTGACATTTTTTATTGCTATTGTAATCATTAGGGTGAGTAATATTATTGTGATTTGAGGAAAACTAATTAAGCTTTATTAAAAATAAAGATTTTCCTCCCCTGTGCCTCTCTTTCACCAACAGGGGGCAATATAAACTCGGTTATGGCAGGAATTTCGTTAGCACGCCTTTAGAGGGATTTTCAATGGCCAGCATATTACCAACGCCATGAGAAGGTGATACATTTCTATCAACATACACATTTTTGCAATTGTCTGTTGCCCATGGGCAATAATTAAGCCTTTCTACTTCCCACATGTTCTCTGCTATCTGATTTTTTTTTTTTTTTGAGAACCTGTCATTCAGAAGAGCATATTGAACAAGAGATTGCTGGCTTGTTAGACATTGTCCCTCGGAACCAAAAGGAAGCCACAATTGCTGATAATTTATACATCAAACTCAATTTACATTCAAAAGGAGTACTTTGTGACAATGCATTTCTTTTTGTTGATGATCGTGTTCCATTTAGGGGCAGTCCCGGCTTTAGACCGCCATACTTTACACTCCACCGGCACTTTAATCAGATCCATGGGGACAGGAGGGGCCCATCCTCACAGCTGTCTCTCATGCCCTCTGTCTCTTCAGCACTACTTCATGCTTTAATTCTTCCTCAATATAGATGGATTGAATTATTAATGCAATAGATGCACTTCAGCGCCTCTATATTCTGTCAAGATGCCTTTTACCTGAGTCATACTGCCTGGCAGGTTGTCCTGCCTTGATGTTTGTAGAAAACTAAGAGGACATGCATATGGCTGCAGTCCTCAGGCTAGTATCCCCTCTTACGGTTAGACAGCTGATTTTGTTGTACAAGCCGTGGATATTTAGGGTGGATAAAAACACAAACTGACCAGTTCAGGGGCAACATTGTCTTGTGCCAGAGAGACCAGCCCAGAAGGAAAAGTCCATTGTGGTCAAGATGAGCTGCCCCTCTTTTCAACCTGTGACTATGACATGAGGACATGTGGAGCCCATTGCACCAACACTGACCCACACAGTGCTCCATCTCAAAAATTGTAGAGTTATTATATTTTTAGTTTGGTGTTAATTCTGTAAGATAACCTCATCTGTGTAATCTCACATTTAAATATGGGTCTGCAATTCAAACTTACCAACTCCCACAAATTTTAGCACTTGAGTCAGCAACCTATGGGCCATCTTTACTCCTCACCCATTGTCCAAATGCATGTTCGATTAAGGCTTTTCCGTTTTGTGAGGAAACGCAATGTTTAATGTTGTGGTCAAAATCTAGATTTATTATCCATCTCTGACGTTTGTTTCTATGGCAACGCTCCCCGCTGATTTCCCTGTTACTCAGAAGTTACTGCTTGATAGAGCAGTTTCCTGCGCTCCTCCCTCATCAGACTGCCTAGGGGTTAAAAAAAAACTTCTGTTGATTATATAAAAAAAAGCAACCCTGAGTGTTGACATTCAGATATGCGTGTAATGCATGGACTATGTGCGTGTATGTACGCACAGGTATGAATTTACAAGGAGTACCTTGCTTGTCTTTACATTCCAGGCTCATTTTAAAATGTGGGAATATCAATGCTGGGTTTGTTTGAAACCATATTCTATAAATAGATCTAAGGTTGCTTTTGTGAGGTGCTGTTTGTTGACTATGACCATTCATCTTTTTGCTCCTCTGGCTAATTCAACTGATTCGCAGTGATGTTTGGACTTTACTGTGATAAATTATTTGGTGCAAGACAATTTATGCAAGCTCAATGTGGTTGCAAAGTCCAATGAAGCATTTTGTTCCAATAAATTAAGGCCCCTCAGTTGTTAAGGTCTTCTAATATTTTCTAACTGGGTAGCTGCAGCCATTACAGAAGGAGCATTTGAACCAAACATGGTCCTTTATTTCTTAGAGCTAATTTATTCTGGATTGTTAAATGTCACTTGCCACAGTTAAGCTGACACTCTCACCTAAGCAAATTATTCATTAGAGGTCTCAGCACACTGACTGCACTCCTACAACCATAATGACTCTATATTAGTAGACTCTTGGGAGTGTGTGTATGTGTGTGTGTGTGACTGTGGCAGAGTGTGAAGTGGAAAGGCTGAAAAATGATTTCTCTGACAGTCTCATCATCACACAAGCATATCTTGGGCTAAAATCTAATGTTGCCACAATTTTATTTGATGCCAGAGAGTTATTTTGACTATCACAGTGCTATTGTTGGGATCTGGGGGTAGGGCTCTGTGTGCAGCTCCCTTCACCAGTGATCCTGATTGAGCAGGTGAAAGATTTCAACTGGGGTGCCGGCACACCCGCGGCTCATCAGGCCTTGTCAAGCAGAGGATAAGAGGAGCCTGCTGACAGCCTTTCAGTGCCAGATTGTTGGTTTTTCCTAGTCCCTGCAGTCGATGTCTTGCCAGCGCCTAGGTGACTCCCATTGCTGCTTGTCACCAGGTCCTGAGACGCCTGTGACACACTCCCAAAAACAACCTGGACCCAGCACACCTCTCTATTCATCTTCCTCATCACATAAACCCCTTAAGATGCCCCACCTCCTGAGTGTCCTTACGTTTGGGTCAGGCACACCCCCTAAGAAACATGACAGACATTCAATTGTATGACAGCGCTATGGTTTCTATCCTTGACTGCAGGACCAGAGTGGTCAATCAGGCTCTGCTTGCAACCGGAGTCTAAGTGCGGTGAGGCAGGCAGAGCGAATCGCTGTTAAATGACAGTCGCAGGGATTGGGAGTCGAGGGGCAGTATCTGTTCTGGGATGGGCCACCAGACCTCCTCTCTCCTTCGACTGACAGGACAGGAGGCTATGGAGTGGCCAGCGGATCTGCAGTAGAGGCACTGGTTGGATCGGAGAAGCTGCTGACATTACTCCGGAGACAGGTGGGCTTGACCGACCTGTGTTGGTTTGGGACCCGGAGTGGCAAACCTGAGTCTTTTGGGCTGGGCTAGGAGAAGGTGATTAGTCAGTTCTGTGTCCGACCTGGTGTTTACCCCTTTCTGTGTTCCTCAGATGATTATTGAGGCGAGTAGCCAAGGATATCGGGCTCATCCATCCTAATTCGTCTCTCGTGGTTCCATTGAGCGGTGGCGGGAGCACTCAACGCGGAGAGTTCCACCCAGATGCAGCAGCAAATGTTCTAAACATAATGGGGAAATCTAATTGTTCATGAACCGACTCCGTGTAGTCCTGGCCGGTGGTTTGCTTGAATTCCTTGATGGTACAACCAAAGCTGAAGGAGTCCTGGAACTGGGCCTTTGACCTCCTTTTCTTGCTGGAAAGGAGCCTCAGGATAAATATTTTGGTGTTGTCTTGGGGGAACCAATTTGAACGATTGAAGACCAGCGTGCACTGTAGGTTTTCACTCAAAATGTCACGACACTAGGCCCTTTCCTTTACACGGATCAGTCAGCCTGGTCCCATTGCAGAAAAATAGACCCAAAGCATGATGTTTCCACTCCCATGCTTCATAGTACGTATGGGGTTATTTGGATGCAACTCCGCATTCTTTCTCCTCCAAGCACAAGTTGAGTTTTTGTCTAACGGGTTCTACTTTGGTTTCATCTGACCATAAGACATCCTCCCAATCCTCTTCTAGATCATCCAAATGCTCTCTAGAAAACTTCAGACAGGCCTGGACATGTACTGGCTTAAGCGGGGGACACGTCTGGCACTGCAGGATTTAAGTCCCGGCGGCGTAGTGTGTTACTGATGGTAGCCTTTACTTTTGGTTCCAGCTTTCTGTGGGCCACTCACTAGGTCACCCTGTGTAGTTGTGGGATTTTTGCTCACCATTCTTGTGATCATTTTGTCCCCACAGGGTGGGATCTTGCGTGGAGCCCCAGATTGAGGGAAATTATGAGTGGTCTTGTATGTCTTCCATTTTCTAATAATTGCTCCGACTGTTGATTTCTTCACACCAAGCTGCTTATCTATTGCAGATTTAGTCTTCCCAGCCTGGTGCAGGTCTACAATTTTGTTTCTGGTGTCCCTTTACAGCTCTCTGGTCTTGGCCATTGTCAAATTTGGGGTGATAGTGGAGGTAGTGGACAAATGTCTCTTCTACTGATAACCAGTTCAAATAGATGCCATGACGACAGGTAGCGGTTGGAGGACAGAGGAGCCTCTTAAAGAAGATACAGGTCTGTGTGAGCCAAAAATCTTGTTTGTAGGTGACAAATACTTATTTTACTGTGGAATTTACCAATTCATTGAAAATTCTCCAATGTGATTTCCTTGATTCCCCCCCCCCCCCCTTTTTTTTTCTGTCTCTCATAGTTGAAGTGTACCTATGATGAAAATGACAGGCCTTGCTCACCTTTTTAAGTGGGAGAACTTGCACAATTGGTGGCTGACTAAATACTGTTTGCCCCACAGTAGGTTGTTGTGATCTGTCCAGACTAGCACCGGATGCTCGGCACCCGCCACCCAATGTTGCAACTCCTCAAAAGCAAGCTTGATGGCAAGAACTTCCCGATTTTCCACATAGTTTCTCTTGGCTGGGGATAACCTGTGGAAGTGAAAGGGTGAAGTTTTCTATCAGAGTCTGACCATTATGAAAGGACCGCACCAACCCCTTTTTCAGAAGCGTCAAATTGTTTGTGGGGATCGGGCTAGACAAGGATAGGTGCTTGGGAGAACCTCCACTTCAAGTCCAGAAAGGCTGAGTTGGCTTCGGACGTCCATTAGAAGGTGGTCTTGGAGGATGTGAGGGCGGTCAGCAGGGAAGCTGTTTGACTGTGATTCCGTACAAAGTGGCGATAGAAGTTTGCAAACCCTAGGAACCTCTGGAGGACTCCTTTCATTTTCGTTGGGTCTGTATGAAGCTGTCCGCCCTCTAGGATGTAACTGACAGGCAATTGAGGGAACCCTTATCTCACATTTCTTGGCCTTGACGTAGAGGTGGTTCTCCAGCAGTCGCTGCAGGACCATTCACACATGCTGGCAGTGGTCTGAGAGAGACTCTGAAAAGATGGGAATACCGGCCAGATCGTCAAACACAAAGATGTTCAAGAAATCGCGGAGTGGCTGGGGCATTGAAAAATCTGAAAAAACAAGGAATTCGAAGTGTACAATGGTGGTCATCTATTCATCTCCCTGGCAGATCTGAATGAGATGGTAGGTGTTGCAGAGATCAAGCTTGAAATAAACAGCCGCTTCTGGTGGCTGTGCATCAGGAAGGATGTCAAGGACTAAGTTCTTGTGTATTTTGGTTGCGACAAGTCTTCCCATTGGCCACTTTTTCAATATATGACTGTTCTGAAGAGACCCTGGTCAAATATTGCCTTCGACTTTGTCACTGGACTTCCCCCTTCAAAGGGAATGATCACCTATGATCAATCGAAGGGAATGCATCGTGGACCAATTCTCCATGGCATGTCACCGTGTTCCCCTCAGAAAGCTCCCTCTGCTCTTCAAGCAGCTTAACAGCTGGTCAAACATGTTTTTCTTTTTTTTTTTCTTTACATCCCTATTGACATTGTTCGTCTGTGGAAAAAAATATTTTTGTGCGCTGTTCTGCACCAGCCTCACATGGGGAACCATTTGTGGCACAGTGAGTGGAGCTCAAATTAGTTATTACCAATAACAATTATCAATAATTGTTAGTTATCAAAATTCTTGGAATACCACGAACTCAGTAATGATACCAACCTTTGTTTGGAGCACCACCAGCAAAGCTGGAAAACAACTGAGTAGAACATCATCTCAAGAAATAGATATTTATATAAAATGTCTATTTACAACAGTGAGGAAAGGCCAATTGATAGGGGAGGGTGAAGGGCAAACTGGGAGCTATCCTGGACAATCCTTCCCACCCCCTGCATGATGAGGTGTGGCTGTGGCAGTGCCTTCTGACAGCGGTTCATCACACCCTAGTGCAGAACTTAATGCTTCAGAACGCTTGGAAGACATACAATTGAGGACCAGACTGAAGTCCATCTTTGCTCCTTCCACTCTTTCACTACGTCAACCATTCACATGTCATGCTCAACTCTGCTGTCTTTTTTTATCCTAGTTGGTCCCAGCATGCATGCACCCTGCCTATTTTAATTTATTTTATTCTTGTCATTACTATTGTCACTATATATATTGTTGTATAGTTCTGGTTGTGTATTTCTCATCCTTACTGTTCCTTTATGTTGTCCATTATTATCCCCGAATGATTTTGCTGCTGTACATTGTGGATGTCTTGCTTTCTTCTCTATTTATATTTTTTTCATTTTTTGAGATAACAAGCTTTGCTGTGATAGGACTTTCCCCTATGAGGATCAATAAACTTTATCTTAACAATATTTTAGATTTGTAAGTTCGAGCACTGACCGAGTCACAATTTTGTCCCCATATTCACACCCAAATAACAAGAAACTCCCCTTTTGAAACAAAGCTTATTGGACAATCAGCATACAATCAGCATACTTCCGGCGCTGTCTAGGGCGGCTGCCTGCCAGTTTCTCTTCACCTTAGTGTTCTACTATTATCTATTACTGTTATGTTTTTTACTTGAAACTCTGGCACAACAATTTCCTTCGGGATTAATAAAGTTGTTCTCATCTCAGAGATGCCAATGTGTTTTGAAGGACTACAAAAATGGCGCCAACCACAGAAACTACAAAATGGCGGTCGTTGTAGTCCGAAGGTGACCGCCTGGTGCTACCACGTGACCGGGGCCGGAGGTCACAAAGCAATGAATGGAATGCCTATAGATAATGGCCTGTATAAAAATTACGTTGAGGTGCGTTTGTGTTAAGGAAAGTCGAGTCAGACGAGCAGCAAGTCAAAACGGTAAAAATACCAATGACGTGGGAATGCGGTGATCAACCCTAACACAATACTGTTCAATAACTCATGCTTGCCCGGATGCTAATATTAGCCTCTTGTAATGAGCTGATCAGGGATTGGCTGGGCAGTTTTCTCTCGGAGATCTACGAGTGCAGTCTGCGGTTCCGGTAGTTGGGTCGGGACGTCGAGCTTAGATCGGCGGGAAAATTTGTCTTTGAGTCTCTATACAGCCCCCTGTTGTGCAATCTAGAGCTGCTGTTTGAGCGGCGATTCCGGGCGAAACGCGCGAATATAAAGAGGTATTACGTCACAGCATGTGTCTCGTTGTGGTCCAATGGGTGACGGCGCTGGGACGCCCCCCCCACTCATCCCTTGCTTCCGGAGTGTGTAACACAGTTAACGGGAAGGTGAGAATTAGTTCATTGACGCGGACGCGCGGGGGGTCGATCCTTGGATTTAACTCCTTCTGGTCAACACATGGTGGTCGAATACAGAAATAGACTGAGTTAACAGAAATAATTTTCGGTTAATCTGTATTTGAGTTACGACGGGATTGTTCAGTAGAGACATTCATTCTCTTTTTTTCATTGTATTTCAGTAACAAGTCCTCTCAGTGGAATATAGAGAAGCATGATTTATCATTAAGAAGTCTTCAATCATTCCCATGAAATTAGTGCCATGACAAGTATGAGCCATTTACAATTACATTTTATTTATGCAGCCCCCTGCCTTCCTTAATACAAAAACCACAAACTAAAACAAAACAAAACAAAAAAAAACGCCAAACACAAAAGCTTGCCACTGAGATTTTGCTCGCTGTATCAACAGTTTCACCTGCAAATGCAGGGCCCTCTGTTCCTATGAAAAGAGAGCCCCAAAAACATCCTTTAGGAGGTATTCATGGAAAACCGCTTTTTGAGACCCTTGAAAGGAAGCCCTCTCCATTAACATGCACAGTGCTTCAGGTTGCTGGGCATATTCACCCATAACAGAGCAGCTGGTTTAATTGTCTCCATGACACTGAAGTCCCATAATAACCTTGTGAGCCAACAGTGTCAAAAAAGTACAACTTTAGATAGCAAAACAATTTAGGTTTTCTGTTTGTTTGTGTAAAATGTAAGAAAATGGGATTATTTTCAAGACTCCCATTGAGTCTTTATGACTTTCACATTTCTCCGTACTGTAACTCCAAACCGTGCATATGTTCAACATGTGGTGTTGAGTATTTTTTTAACCTTTTTTTTTTAAGTCTGCATAACTCCAGAAGTCCAAAATGTTAAATATCATGCATGTGTGTTTGAGGCATTTAAATAGAAACAAATTAACTTAATTTGACTGTATTGACCTCCCCAAAAATCTTTATTCCAAAAATCTCAACAATATTTTCAACCATAAAAAGATGTTTGAATATGTTGCTAGTTACTTTTGCATAAGTAAAGATGATGATATATTCTCATGAGTGTGGCTTTGACGTCTTTTATTATAAAATCAAAAAGAGTCTGTACATTATGCACTGTGATATATATAATTCTATTCAGTAAGACTTAAAACTGATACACTTTTTGATCTCATCTCTAAATAAATGTCATAAGTACATACAAGTATAAGCCAGAACTGGCCCTGCAGGTATTTATATTCACAGAATACAGTCTACAGAGCAGGTAAGAGGCCAGTCAGCTCTTGGTTTAGGTGCGTGTGAAGGACCGAGTGTGGGGAGTATTTCAAGAAAGTAAATAACACTTTCCACACTTGTTTGCTGTACTTGCAAATCCATAAATATTCTCTTCTTTTGAGGTGTCAGCATTGCATCTCCATTGTAATGTTCTGTCTTTTGTGTCCAAGATAATCACTCCTGTCTTCCTGGTAGATTCCATGTGAACTGGTTGTCCCATGTCACCTCCTGTGTCAGGGAATGGAGGAATGGACAAGACAAGGATTCATGGAGAACGTAGGAGATGTCATGCTAACGGAATGGAGACAGTGCCATTGGCGCGACTGCGGCTTCGAGTATGGACGCTGGATTCTGTGAGCTCCTCCCCGTGGTCCTCTGACTTCTTGTCTACAATGGTGGCCAGAAAGCGCAGAGTTACTGAGTCCCACTCCTCGGGCAGCAGCAGCAGCAAGAAGCCTAAACAGATGATGCAGGTGGCTGCCAGGCGCACCACACTGAAGATGACCTCATGTTTCAAAACATCTACAGCTTTCGTAAGGAAACCAAAGACGGGTAGCAGGACAGGGGATGAGGATGGGGTAAAAACAAAAACAAATTGAGATTAATTACAGAAAGTAAGATAAACCACAGGAGACTGCGTGTGCAGCGGATGACCGAAACAAATGCGGCTTATTGTCAGCGCAGGTGATCCACTTTATCCTCTACGTCTTTGCCGTCCAGAGCCCTGGGACAGTTTGCAGTAACCCACTGACCTTCATACTGTGCGTCATGGTTAAAGAAAACAACTGGTCTGCAGGCATTTAGTGTTGCCTTGGCAACCTGATCCTCCCTCAGTGAGAGAAGAGTTGCAGGGTCTGTTGAGGCACATTGATGACTGGGTTTCCGAGGTAAGGGAAGGCGGACTTGTCAGGTAATCTGCCTCTCACTGTGGCAATGAGTGTTGACCTCTCAATACAAAACTACAGCTAATGTGGCCAAGTAACCTTCATTTCACAATTAATTTATTCAGTGCTTATAAAAGTAATGATAATCAGTAAACTGGAGTTAATACAGCAATTATTCAAATAAACCCTACCTGCATTGCCTGGCACACTGAGCAGAGTTCCGATGGAAATGAGAATGGGATAGGTCAGCACCACGCCAACATGAACCAAAATGTTGAACACTATACAAAACATGAAGGAGAGGAAATCTGTAATAATCACTTCATTAAGAAAGTAAGGGTTCAGTAGAACTTTATTGGATCAATTTTTTCACATAGAAAAACTGAAATAACAATAACAAGAACTTGAGTGACGAGAAAACAAAGTTAAGATGAGCATCTAATGAATGATAGTCCTCTGTAAACTGCAGCTGGGCCAGCGTTTTTTTTCTCTCTGCTCAAATATCAAAAATATTTTTTTGTCCATATATTATACGACTATTTTATAATACAGCAATAAATTACAGTCAAGATCTGGGAGCCAGAAATTCATTGGTTCATTTAATAAGGCAAAATAAGCTTATGGTTATGTGGTTTAATCCCATGTCCTCACCATATTAAAAGTACTGCTGGTACTGAAATGCATATGGTAATTAACTCAATCTCTAAACCTGCCAGATCCTGACCACCTATTGACTGTAATAAGGGGTGTACTGTATTTGGTCTAAGTCTGTGCAACCAACATTCTGCCAGACATTGTTCTAATACACTGCAATATACTAATATATTGATACATGTATCATGTCTTTCAGACCTGGTGAATGGCTATTGATATTTGTGTTGTTGATGATACATTCTGAAATAGATGACGGTGATATTCAGAATCAGAATTAGAATCAGAATACTTTTTTGATAACCAAGGAAGAAATCGCTTTTGTCCATTATTTTTGTTATTCTAGTGAGGTGTGAACAATTATTTTCCACAACATATTTATTGCAATTATTATACATGTCATCATTAGTACTGACAATTAATGGAGGATTAAAACAGAGATGTTCTTAAAATATTTGTTGTAAATTAAGTGACAATTCTTATTTGAGTACTCAAGTATACCAGTGAAAGCTAAGATTGACAGTCTTATCTATGGTACTTGCAAGATAATTTTGTAAGATAGTATGAAAAGCCTAAGTGTTTTTTGTAGTTGTCTATTTTCTGATTGAAAAAATAGGAACAGAAAAAATAAGGGAGAACACAAAAAACACACACACAAAGGTTTCCACATCAATTCCTAATCATGGTTTTCCTTTATGATGGTCTTAAGAGTTAGAGAACCCAAACTATAAACAACTGATGTCTATCACAAACCCTTACCGTACCTTCAATTGACACCTTTGTCTTAACCTTCACCACGACTTTGTGGAGTGTATTTCCCAGCAAAGTGTCAAGATGACTGTCTACTCCCAACATGGATGATGAAACCAGCAACAGTTCCCAGGAAAGAGGCAGTAAAGACAGTAAAGAGGTTCTTACCCAACCACAGCCCTGCCAATCCACACAGGTATCCCCAGGGCAGAGAAGAGAAGGATCCCCAGTGCTCTACCCTGGTGAAGTATAGGATGAGGGGCACACAGGAGATGAAAACCAGGTTGAAGAAACCCATCGTAGAAAGGAAATGTGCCACCTCTCCAAGGTTGGCGCTGCCCAGAAACATTTTGAACAGCACCTGGATGGCAAGGAAACCATGTTTTAACTCACTTTAAACATGGTAAACTCAATTCACTGGCAAAATTGCATATACTTGATGGCGTAACCTTATAAAGAGCTGATGTTGAAGCTGAGCCCACGGCCAATGCCACACCCACAAAGGAATCACCATGAAAACCATCAGCGTAAGCCATCATTACAATACCGGTGATGGCCATTATGGCAGCCACAATCTAAAGAACAAAGTCAAAGGTTATTAGTGAGGACAATGTCACTAAATCAATATACTGCACGATCATACGGTGATATCATACAGACCCGAACTCCCATGAACCGGTCCTTTAGAACAATCCAGGACAAAAGAAAGACAAAGGCCTTGTGGCAGCAGTAAAGGGCAGAGACATCAGTGGCGGTCAACTTCTTCAAGGCCAAAAGGTACAGGTAGTTAGTCAATGTCCACAGGATTGAGAAAGGTGCTGTCCTTTTTACAAACAGCTTGAGAGTCATTCCATCCTCTCCAAAAAACTTGCTGCATTCCCTGTTAGATAACCACAGTGGATGGAGTAGTTAGGCTCTATGATCACTTTTGAAGATAAAGTTAGTTCAACTTTACTGTAAAAAGCAGAAAAAGCTCATGCTTGATAGTAATTCTACTGGGTTTGCTCTCCATGGACTACAGGGTGGAAAATTTGCAAATATTACCAATGTCAAAATACAATTATCTTCTTATTTGTGTTTATTTAAGCTGCTAACCACATTGTTACAACTAATCTAAATGTACTATGTATAAATTCATACCCTGTAACTGACTCCAGTAATGCTGCATCCTTTGAATCAATACAAGAGGTAAAGCTAATGGAAAACATTTCATTTATCTATTAAAAAAATCTGGCAATTTTCTGGTCAATTGGTCAATTGGTGCAGTTTTTTTCTCCTGAAAAAACCTCATTCAAGTCAATTCAAGTTTAGACAGAAACTCCAGCTCTTTCATCTTCACCACCTCTTCTTGAACCAAAAATATGTAGATTAGACATTTACCTGAATTTCTGAATAGGTGTTTGCTTTTCCCTTGTTGCAACCATGTGTCCAGAGTAATATATGGGAAAGAAGAGGATATTCCAGTTGCTGCTGAACCAGGAGATGAAGAAAGGACAGGAAAATGACTGGAAGGTCAGCTTGACCACCTGAGTGGTACCCACCCAAGAGGAGGAGACGAACAGCACCATCAGCAGGCCTCCCAGCACCTTCAGGACTGTGTTGGTGCATGTCTGGTAGGACCGACTCTCTCCGCTGGTTTCACTGCCCAGTGTCTCAGCATGAGACTCTGTACCATCCTCTCCTAGTGTGACAGGAAAATGTAAAAAACTAGTGAGAAAGAAAAAGCCAGAAATGAAAAAGGTGTCGATTCAATGCTCTTTTCATTTTGCCATTCCTTTCACTGACAGAAACTCGGCCTGAGTTCAGCGATCAATGATCTTTAGTCTCTACTCCCACAGTTAGGCCCGTCTTGCTGTAAAGGCATTTATGTATGGGGAAAGGCTTTTTCTAAAAAGCCTTAGGCAAGCATAGTGGTTGTGCATCTCACAAATAGATGCAGCATTAACTGTGCATCCGTTGCATTCAGGTGTGCACAGAAACCGGATGCCCAGAAAGCAAGAGTATACCTAACCACATGACATTCCACAAGAAAGTCATGACAACCTTGGCACTCATCACGCCTTTGTTTTGATTAAATATGCAAATCTAGTGATGGTTGGGATTCTTCTGGGATATTGCAGGATGAAGATACAGTATTATGACCAGAAATATTGCATTATCCCCAAAATGACACTGATACTTATATATAGGTAGATGGGAGGATGGAGGACGACAGATAAATAGCGAGTTAGATAGTTCGATAGATATAAATGCTCTGGGGGGGGGGGGGCTTAGATCCCCCCTTTTCCTTTCAGCAGTGTGATCAATTTACACCAGCACAAGAGGAAAAGATGACACATGCTGCTTGTACTCTCTTTGCTGGCTCAGCAAGTGAAGCTGTGCCATGTCCACCATGGCTGCAGACTCTTCAGACATGCAACTGCGTGCAGCTTATACTTCAAGTGATAGTATTTTCCCTTGACCAGAAAAGAACATTTAAAGGGGCAGGGGAGTCATTGTTGTGTTTGCAAAGTATGAATTTATCTACTGAAGGATCAAACAGATTATCAATTGAGTTCAAACTGCACTCATGAAAATGGCATTAAATTTGTGCAACTGGTATGATAATATTATTATTGATGCTATCAAATGAGTAGGAGTGTAGGTAACATTTTGCCAAGCCTGAAGCTTAAGGCAAAGATACGTTTACAGGGGCTAGAATAACACAAGTGTGACAATAATGCAATAATGGCAATAAGTGTGACAATGATCATAGACAATGACAATGAAATGTTTTTGTCTTCCTTTTATCAACCTCTTGTTTAAAAAAAAAAGTTTCATGTCTTTAGATTTTCTTGTTACAGATGAATGTGGTGAAATTAAACAAAATCAATGAATGCACAAGACAATCACAGCATCCTAACTCACACTCACATACATATAAACCTATTGTTTGTATTACTTCAGTACTATTTTTTTTTGCAAAGTTTTTCCTTTGGAACTTACTGGGGGTGAGGACCAATTTTTTGCCACACACAAGATTCACAAGATGTGAGACGCGCGAGTGTTTTGAGATCATAATAATGTTTACATTCCAGTGTTTTTTGTGATTGAAAATAGGTTGGTTGTTGCTCTATAGATGACATTTCCCTCAACTCTTTCATACATGTTTTTGTTGGTCATTCTGCACGTGTCTCCATGCTTCATTTCTACAGGATTGGTAAGGAAGTCTAAAAAAACTTAAGAGAAAGGCATTTGTTGGTTACAGAAAATGATGACTCACAGTCTAGTAGAAATATTGAATATCGTAAAATGGAAATATTCGGGATGGGAGTGCAGTATTGTGTTACTGATACGAACAGAGACCACAGACCCAGTTATGACAAAGTACCGTAAAGCCCTTAAAGAGATTTATGGTGCAGAGTTCTGTGAATTAACCATAAATCATTTTCTTTTAAGTCTCTGCTGTGTCTTGCAAAACTGTGAGAAAAGAGAAATACATCTCTCTTACAAAACACTTTAACATACCTTTACAATTTATCTCAGAAAATGACAAGTTTTCCTTTTTGAGGTGTCACTGCAGGTTTTTGACAAGAGTTACATTCTGTCATAAACTCTTCTGCAGTATTCTGAAAGAATCCAAAGAGCCATGTTCATGGTCAAAGAGCCTGGTCATATCCTAACACATAGCTAATGTCCACAGAGAAGTATGGAATTCTCAGTTAATGCATTTCATATGAATCATGATCATTATATGGTTCCATGGAGAAGACAGGGGCATTTTTGAGTGCATTATTTTCTATGTATACATATTTCTATTTATTTATTCATTCATTCATTTTTTTAATGAAAGTGTGCTTGTACTTGTCTGACAAGAAAAATGGATTGTGTTACCTTGCACTGTTAAAATCTAGAGCTGTGTTGGACACAAGCTCTTCTGTCCTGAGGTAAAAACCACTACAGGTTGATCTGGTGCCAAGACACAGTAACTCTGCTATTCCCTTGCCTCAGGAAGTGCCTCTCTGGGCCAAAAGTTTATTCTCATCACTGACTGTATTTCTGCTGAATAATATTGCTTCTACAAAAATGTGAAGGAAACAATACTCTGGTGTATTAACCCCATGACAGTAAATTGTAAAGAAAAAAAATTAGATGCTGCATTAAAGCAGAAAAATGCTGCTTTCACGTATTGAGCAAAAGTTTCTTCATTGCTAGAGGTTTCAGATGTCGTAGTTTTTCTGAAGAGGGTGATAGTGAAAAAGTTGTTTTGTAAATTGTACATCCTTTTTCGTCTTCTCCTTTCGGCTTTCCCCTTCAGGGATCGCCACAGTGAATCAACCTTCTCCATCTAACCCTACTCTCTGTATCCTCCTATTTATGCACTAATTGGCAGCAAAGAATTGCATTTTAGGATTGTATCCTCTCAAAACCAAAATCAGTTGCTAAGTATGAACCAGAAGCTTCAAGCATTAGTTTCATAGTAATTTGCCCATTACATCTTTGCACTACAAACTGTGTATGTACACTCTGTGTATGACGCAATCTGCTGCTGGAACCTCACATTTAAATCAAGCCTGTTTTTTATTGCACCCGTGACACCGCATGCCAGCGACATTGATGGATGGACCCCTGCTGAATCCGAAGTGAAGGTCAAAGTCAGGTCTGCAGTGTTTGCCCAGGCTCAATACAGGTTAAACAGCTTTGAGTCTTTATCTAAATTAGGTCAGAAGATGTAGCGTGGTGATGATTCTACCTTGGAAAAGGGGATTAAAAGTATCTTTTTGCAATCTGCAATCTCTGACACAAATGTTTAACATTTGTTTAACATCATCAGTTTGATGTTGTCATATTATTTGATATTTCAACAAATTCAATGTCAAAACAATACAAACAGGTCTAACTGAAGCACACCTCCTGGCACCCCATGTGTACATTGCTTTAAGGGAACCGCCAGGTTTTTTTAACTGATACGTGCTGAGAGATCGCATTCAAATTGTAAAGCCATTTTATAAGAAATACCCATCAAAATAGAGCAGATGCAATAGTAAACACATTAAGTATAAACTGTGTCCAATAAATGGCAGCTCAGTCCTTTTTCTGGCTTGGTGAATTTACCTTCAGAGTTGGGGCAGGTCAGGACCTGAGTGCTGTAGGAGCTGAGAGGAGCCACTCGGGCTGAGTGCTTCTTCATCCTCCAGTGGAGCCACAAGACACTGTCCTTCCCTGGGAAGTGTATGTATACGTGTGTATGTGTGCGTTCAGAGTGCGCACCCAAGCTGCTGCACGCTCAGCAGTTTCTCGTGCCAGATCCAAGCATCCTGACTCCTCCGCTTCTTCTTCTTCTTCTTTTCCCTACCCCTTCCTCTTAAATCTTTGTCAACTATTCTGTCTTTGCAACATTCAAGTCCTGACTCTGTGTTCCACTCCAGGCCAGCACTCTCACACTGCTGGCACTTAATCTTTCCTTCTCCCTCTCTGTCTGTCTGGATCGTGGCACAGCTGAACGGAGATAGCTCAGTGGAAGTGCGGTGGAGACCCTACTGTTGCACTGTCATGCCGTGATCCAGCAAAGCCACTGTCTCCAAGGGAGACTGAGCTTCAAGTGTGTGTGGCATGGTGCAATCATTCCCCTCATCTCTTGCTATCCTCCGCTCGTTCCTCTCTAACTCGCCTTTCCCCTCCTCTTCTTTTTTCTCCACAAATCAGCAGCTTTGTTTGGAAGGTAACCAAGCAGCCAGGGCTAATTATGCTGCGCTAGCTACTGTCCCCTCCTTCCCTCTGTCCTCCTTTCTCCCCTTCCACTTTTACCTGAACAGGATGCTCACTCCAGTCCTTGCTGCCCCTTAGAAATATCCTCTTGTCTTCTGTCGTCCACCAACATTCTTTTTTTCCGGGCACATCTCCAGCTCATCACAGCTCTTTGAGAATCATATAAATTAAAGGGCACCAATGTGCTGCCTTCAACCAAATGAGTTGTGATAAAGACAAAAATATCATATGTTAGGGCGGATTCCACCATCCACTCCGCACTCAGCACAGAGATGTGCTGGCCCCTGCACCCACATGGTCCTCTCTCCGGTGCATCACATCTACAGGTCCTCCAGTGCAGTGTACTGCCCACACTATATTTACATCTTCCAAAGTTGGCATGCACAAAAGGGGGCAGTAATAAAAAAAGAACCTCTCAAAAAGGTAGGTATCAGGATGATACTACGCCTCTCATTCACTCGGTCCAGATCTGAACAAATGATAAGTGTTCTGGAACCTGAGAACCATGAATATCATTTCACATCAGACTCAGCAATCGTGGTAAACACAGTAATTTAAATAATGAATAATATATGAACTAATCAACCTCAGTGTTAAGTTACTACAAGTTTGATAAGGCGTGAACCCATTAAATCATTTTTATTTTTTAAAAGCAATAAATAAATAAATAAATAAATAAATAAATACATGAATGAAATATGATACAAATATATACATATATGTAGTGGGGAGAACAAGTATTTGATTCACTGCTAATTTGTCAGCTTTTCCCACTTGCAAAGCCTGTTGAGGTCTGTAATTTCTATCATAAGTACTCTTCAACTATGAGTGATGGAATCTAAAACAAGAATCTAGAAAAACACATTGCATGATTTTTAAGTAATTAATTTTTGCATTTTATTGCATAAGTATTTGATCACCTACCATCCAGTAAGAATTGTGGCTCTAACAGACCTATTACTTCTTCTACAAGAAGCTCTCCTGTTCTCCACTTACTACTTGTATTAACTGCACCAGTTTGAACTCGTTCCCAGTATAAAAGATACCTGTCCACACACTCAATCAAACAAACTCAAACCTCTCCATAATGGCCAAGACCAGAGAGCTGTGTGAGGACATCAGGGATAAAAATGTAGATGTGCACAAGGCTGGGATGGGCTATGGGACAATAGGCAAGGATTCGGTAAGAAGGCAACAGCTGTAGGCACAATTATCACAAAATGGAGGAAGTTCAAGATAACGGTCAATCTCCCTCGGTCTGGGGCTCCATGCAAGATCTCACCTTGCGGGGCATCAATGATCATTAGGCAGGTGAGGGATCAGCCGAGAACTACATGTCTGGTCAATGACCTGACGAGAGCTGGGGCCACAGTGTCAAAGAAAACCATTAGTAACGCACTACGCTGTCATGGATTAAAATCCTGGAGGGAGCTTTATATATGTGTGTGTGTGTGTGTGTGTGTGTGTGTGTGTGTGTGTGTGTGTGTGTGTGTGTGTGTGTGTGTGTAAAAAACTGTGTGTATACAGTAAAGCATTATTCTAGAAGAGTATGGTGCTAAACACTTGAGCAAAGGCATCTGTACAAACAAGCGCTTTAACACAGAAGTGCTGAAAGTACATTGGTTACTTTACTATGTAATATGCATAATGAAAATATTATCATAATACGTGAAAAGATTTCACTTCATTTGACACTTTAAATCACTGACTTAATCCACTAAAAGCCAAAAGTTACATTGTTTGCAACGAAAATCTAAACAAACAGTCGTGGTTTTTAAAGAAATGTTGTTTTCCACTACAAAAGATGTGGAAAAACATAATTTTCTTTTCAGTACAAACTAAGTGCCAATCAAAAATCATAACAACATGCAACAATGCGTGATGAGTATTTCCTATTGGTTTTAATTTCTGCAGCAACCTGGGATGGCCCCATGGGGTCAAACCGCAATGCAGCCCAAGACTTCTATGTCTTATTTTACATACGGTATTATGATTAAAATGTCTTAAAAATGAATTGAAATTTCAGAACCCTTGTTCAAATTTGCAATGCTGCTACATTGGCTAAAGATAACTGTTTTTTTTTTTGTTCAAATGATGTAATTATCGGACTGTTGGTTGATTAGAATTCACATGAAATATTGGTACAGAAATAGAATATATTAGTACAGAAGGAATTTCAATTTAAACATTGACTATTCAAAGCCAACTGATGGTAAGCCAGGCAGTCAATGCAATTTCTGATGAACTTAAGTGAAATGTTAACATGATTATTGAGATGATTATGCAAAACTCTTAATAGGAGTAGCACGGCTCAGGCAGCAGGCTGACCATCTACTATACAGGATGCCAACTATGAATGTGTTCGTAAATGGGTTGTAAACAGATGGTTTCAGATAACAGCTTCAAGTTACTTCTGAATGAGCTTTTGAAGTCTTCTTTGAAATTTCAATATCATATTACCGGTACACATTAAAATAGCCCGGGGGTGGATCTTTTTTTTCTTAAGTCAGCTATGAGTTAACCATGTTTTTTTTATTTTCATGCAGCTACTGTATTTATACTATATGGCCAAAACTATTTGCTCACCAATCCAAATAATTAGAATTAGGTGTTCCAATCGCTTCCATGGCCACAGGTCTATAAAACCAAGCACCTTGGCACGCAAACTGGTTTTACAAACATTTGTGAAACAATGGGTCACTCTAAGGAGCTCATTGAATTCCAGTGTGGAGCTGTGATAAAATATCACCTTTGCAACAAATCCAGTCATGAAATGTCCTCACTCCTAAACGTTCCAGTCGACTGTCGGCTGTATCATAAGAACATGGAAGTGTAAAGAACAGCAACTCAACCACGAAGTGGACAGTGTCACGGAATGTAATGGAGACATAACGTTTCTCTCCCTTTTTCAGTATTAATGCCAGTGAGATGGCTCTATATTTGCATTCACAAATGTGGTTTTGATTGTCTCAATCACAGAAAGCTTGTTTTTCCAAACATGGATCCTGTCCTATAAATCAAGATTTCCTTTGGCCTGGCACAGTGGTTAGTGCCGCTGTCTCACAGTTTGAAGGATGCTGGTTCGGGAGGGGGGCTTTCTGTGTGGAGTTTGCATGCCTCCCATGGGTCAGCATGTGTTTCCTCTGGTTTTCATCCCACAATCCAAAAACATGCAGGAGGTCAATTGGAACATATTGAAGGAATTGCCCAGATGTGACAGAGTCAATGGCTGTTTGTCTGTATGTTGGCCTGGGATTGACTGGTGACCAGTCCAGCGTGTACCCCGCCTCTAGCCCAATGACGGCTGGGATCCCCCGCATCCCTAAGTACTGGATAAGCGATAGATGATGGATGTCTCTCCTTTCCACGCTCAATGATCTGCCAAACTTCATACAAAAATACAATGGAAAGCCTCCAAGTTGCAGGGAGTGTAAATGTCAGCCGTGTGAGCAATTCGAATCATAGTGAATACTCTCTGGTCATACTTTCTGAGATGTGAACTTTTTAACTTAAGATAAAATGGGTAAAAGTAATGCTCTTACCTTTATGTAAATGCCCTCTTGGTCTGATCAGATAGAAACAGAAGGCTTTCAATCCTTTGTGCATGATCTTCATTAAATCTATGATCAAGGAAAACCAATGCTGTGCTTACCCTCTAACCCCTTTGTTCAAATACACAAGATAAGCGACCAAGACGAATTCAAAAAAATTGCCCCAGAATCTCTGTCATGATATCGCTAGTACAATGAAAGCCTCATCTCATCCTGTTGCTCCCCAATATTCACCAGCCAAGTTTCTGGCACTGAAATAAAGACTGAGGCAAAGATTTCACTTTATATTTCCCAAGCTGAACGGGTATAGAAAGAAGACACACAGTTATCTTTGGGGTCACTTTTAAGATGAAATCAAACCTCTTCACTGACTGCATCATTACAGCATCAGAGTATGCCCTTTCATAGTAACCTGTTGGGGCATTCTGAAATATTCGCACTGTTCTCAGCTTGTCATACATTGTCACTGCTGGGTGGAACCTCCTAGTTTACCTGGACCACTGCTTCCAGACCACCTGCAGCTTGTTGCCAATCTGTCCCACAATCCAGTGCTGCATTCAGAACGCAGCTCACTGGCTCACATTGTGCTAGATGGTCCGATCATCTGATGCTGCAGGTTTGTTTTCCTAAATTCTGATGAATCCTTTTTTTTTTCTTTTATCAGTGTGTCAGGATAATCAGTACATATCATGAACATGATGCAAAAATGATGCAAAAAGCAATAATATCTCAAACAGATTTTTTTTTCACATTTAAACTCACACAAAATAATTCTTTATACTTATAGATGTGTATATTGTATATAATTGTTTTGTATCTGCAGCAGGGCCACTCTGTATTTGCAAATATGTTTCTATAGCTGTGCCAGGATGAATCAGTACCCTGAATTATTTGAAATATGTACATATCACATCCATGATGTGGATCACTTGACTTATAGCTGCCTCTGAGTATGTATTCACAGAATGTGTTGTGTAAGCTTGACTGAAGCTACAGTTTTGTGTAAGCAGGGAATGAACTGGGTGTATTGATCCTCTGAGTGTAAGGGGAGTTTCACTTAAAAATAGACCTGCTGATGACTGGAGCCAAAAGCCAGACGGGGAGGAACATGAAAAATGATCTAGTCAGCAAAGCCCAGGATGGTAATCACTTTCAGATTAGGAGAAACACCAGGAGAAAAAGTATGACAAGAGACCTCAGCTGAATATCAAATATTAGTCTATGGATTGAAACTTAGCAAAAGATGGCTTTTGGCTATTTCTCTATTTTTTTTTTTTGTTGTTTTTTTTTTCTCATAAAACACAAGCCCAATATCTTTCACGGTTGGTTGTACAGATTTGTTTCTCTCATACTTTGGCCATTCAGTTTTCTTGTTCTTCCATTTTTTTTGGACCAATAAAAGTAAATAGAATCCTACATCCTCCAAAATTATCAGTTTTGTGAAAAAAACTCAGTTAGTCTCACACACACACACACACACACACACACACACACACACACACGCACACAGCGTGTGTATATCAGTTACAGTTGCATTAAAGATCAAAGCATAGAATGGCAAAGCATCCTTCCCATTTTCCTCCTTAGCAACAGCTGTACCTCCTTGCACTGACGCACGAAACCCATCCAGGTTCTTTTGTCATTTAGATCTAGTAACACGCCTCTGTTATATGAGGCTCTTTGTCTTCTTCACCTTTCTGTGACTCATCAAATCTCAACAAGGGCTAGGACCGGAGAGAAGGGATGAGAGTGAGATCTACCTAAACATATCTCTGCTGTATCAAGGACTACGTAGCTCTGACTGCTAGATATGTCTCCTATTAATAGATTTCAAACTATCAACTCAACTGAATGCAGGGGGACACAGTGGAAGATGAGGACACCTAGTGGCAACCATACAAGACCAAGAGTCGAACGCTTTCTATTGACTATCACTAAGTAATGAAAAACCTATAACAACAGCGATAAATGGGATTAATGTTTCCATTTAATCCATAGACAAGGAAAACATAGCCCTAGTTTGTTACCTTCAAAGGTTCAGTTTTTATTGTCAATTAATGGGAGATATTCTTCAACAAACCTCCAATTATTAATAAAGTAATTAAATGACCAAAAAACTAAGCTTGAAAATACACAATGGCCATTCCATATTGTGATTTAAAACTATGAAAATAGTGTTGCAATATTGAGTCTATTTTGAGGTATTACTCCCCTATTTTTATGATGGTTTAAAATGTTGACAATTTTCATACCACACTGTAAACATCTAATACCTTGATCATACAACACTGAATATGAAGACAACCTCTTATGTTTGATGCTTTTCAGATCTCAGCGCTGTCCATATACTTAACCTGAGATTCCACATTATGAGAAAAAGTAATAAGTAAAAAAAACATCCTGTTTGTGTGACAACAAAGATCAGAACCATGCACATATCAAAGTCTAACCAGAGTTGAACTAACGATGGAAGATTTTAAATTAAGTTGAATTTATAGCTGAAATGAATCACTTTTATTGAGCACAGCACTTGAATGAGCAGCAGTCGACAAACTACTTTTGTGTCAGTGTGAGGAAGCGTGGTGCTAAAGCTTTCATTAATTTTTAAATGGAAAGTAATTGGAACAGTACACAGCGACGTTCACCGTCTTGTATTTTTAGCAGAGGATGATGAGGGCCAGTTCATGATTGATGTTGCATTTACAGACCCCACGAGGGCACTGTTTGACAGCTAACAAGAGAAATCATCCAGAGGACCAGCCATTTAAACTTTGCATTTATTGTACTCTTGAATCGACCAATATTACTTTTGGTTCACAGAAGATTCCCCACAGCTTTGGGCCGATTTTCCGGGGAGGGACAATATTTCCACGTGACACACATATGTTGTACTTACTACAGTATATGGATGTTTCCACAGTGCCTCGAGCACAGGTCAGCAGTTCTGTGATTCCCACGGAGAAATAATATGCCCATTACACGGCGGGTGTTTTTGCTGATCCCAAGGAGGACTTCAGTCGAACAGCACTCCGGGAGTTGTTCAGGCAAAACTCATATTGCATTTGACTCTGGACAAGTTATAAATAGCTCTGAGTGAGAAGGCATGGAAATGGGATAGTTGGGCGTGCATGAACGTACTGAATGCTTGAGGAGTTGTGTGTTGAAGAAAGATAAAAAATCAACTGCAGCTGAAACTTTGTACAGATGCTAAATGGATTACATTGTAATAAAAGAGTGATTGCAATAAGAATCATTTCTGTAATTTAATAGATGTTCCTTGTAGACTGAGGTCCGCTAATAGTGAAAGGATACTTCAGATTATTCTCTCTGTATGGGATGGTTTCCAGCAGTGATGCCAGGCATTAACAATAAACAGTGACAACGCTAAGCACTAGTCACTTCTGCTGCATGATGTGTTAACTCTGTGTGGAAAGCACTGGCACCACATGTTTGGCTTTTTTTAAAGATCAGAAACTTAAAGCCAGATACACAACAAATTAATGTAATGGTTTTCCTGTTGGGTGTTGAAGTGACATTTATGGGCTGCTATTGTCGCCTGCTGCAACATGAGCCTTGCAGCTGCCATAAGAATATGCAGCCCTTTGTTTGCCTGTTTGTTTGATTTAAAGGTCCAGTGAGTTGAATTTAAAATGGATTACAGTAAATGCAATATGAATATTCATTACTGAACCTCTGGTGACAGAATTGTCTCCCAAAATAAGATGCAAGCAGAGCATTCATAATATTCGTTTAGAGTGCATGTCATGCAACTGGAATTCACATTGATGAGGAACTGTACAATTAATGACACCCTTATAACAAGTTATCAATATCAAATTTTTCCGAATGTATACTACAAACACATCAGGCTTAGAGGCCTCATGTCCTCACAATTAAGATGATTACTTGTCACTGAGGAGCTGTTGCAAGTGGTGTGAAATATACACATTTTAGACATGTGTTTGGATTGATGGCTACTGGACATCTGGGTTCTTTCTGTTGCATTTCTAAGGTTGTGTCCAGTGTTTGCTGGTGGTGAGACGCCAATACACCTGTGGCGTGATACAGCTGCTAGCACCTCACATTTAAAAATAAAATTGCGATATATATAGTGTATTTTCTTTCCTTTTCTTGCTTATTTGAATAGAAATCCACAGTGTAGTATCCACTGCTCTCCCCCTGATGGCCTGAGCAAATTCATCCAAATTAAACCGCAAACTTCTCCCACGTGCTCGGAAGCTGAAGGACTTATTGCGGGGTTGAAATGACAAAGAAAGTCTCCACTTTCTTTGTCATTTCAATTTTCCTATAGTTAAATTTTTGTATATGTGCCATCGACCATGTTGCATACAGTATGGCCAAAGGACCACACTTGCGTAATGCTATATTAAAGTTTTACAGTCATTCTTTGCCAGTGCAAAACATAATTATCCATTCTGCAGTACTTCACCATGTCACTGTGTGTTTTATTTGAGACCTTGAACCATATGTAGTACATATTATGCCCAAGAGGCATCGTCTACACAGATGGCAATTGGCAATAATAGCAAACTGGCAGCAGAATCTTACTAAATATATAATTTTCCCATAGGCTTGACATGGTAAGCCAACTGTTCTATTTGCATGATCTTACCCCCTTGCCCGTTATGGAAAATAACACCAGTCAACTCAAAAGTTTTTTTTTGGTGCAAAAACTAAGCTTGAACAATAGTAGGTTGTTCATGTCATTGACAGGTAAACATATGAGTTAACTCTGTCAAATTCAAACTGCTTTTCTCACAGCACCAACATCAGAATATTTAAGGGTTGTACAAGACAGAAAAATTGTGAAGTTTTTTGCACTGAGGCACACCTTCCATGAATGCTGTCATATTCAAAAATTGGCCAATGAATTAGTGAAGAAATCCCCCATTCGCTTTGCAGACAGTGTATTTCATCAGATGAATGACAAATCTCTCAGGCCCGGCTTCGAGCTTGCGGGCATGCTGACTTTTATGAGCCTGACACAATCGCTATTCCAATCCACACCTGCGCCTTAGACCTGCAGTGACAGCGGAAATGGAATCTGAGCATTCATTTCTCTCACTTATTCTTAGCAGGTGGGCAACAAAATGATGCTGATGCAGTCCTGTATGTAGGGAACAATACTGATGATAAACACACTCTATAACTTGTCATTCAACAGACTAGACACTCATATGCAAATGGTGTTTCTTTGTCAATGTTCTGTCACTGTTTAAATTATTACTGTTTCATCAGTCTCCAGAAACATAATAGCATAAATATAAAAAAATTAAAAATATACAATACAGTACGTCATTTTGGGTGGTAAAATATAAAATAGATGACCTGTTGAAAATCACATTTATTTGAAGAATGGGGATTTCTCTTTATATGACTGAAAGAATGAAATCACAATATGACCCACAGTCCTTGTGTGAAACTGTGAAACTGTTAAACCGTTTTTGTGTGAAACTCTTAAACTGGTTTCCAGCAAACGTTAGCTCGAAGGACTAGATAATCTGGGTTACAATGTGAATTCCTTGATTTTTTGGGGGGAAATGTAATTCAACAAAAAAAAAAAAAAATGTTGCTCCTGGTAATTAAACCAGTGATTTGCAGATGTAGTTTCCTTACTCTTAAAATAGTAATGTCACTGTCTTAAAAATTTGGTGTGTTTCAGCTTTCCTTTTGCCCTGAATCAAGTATTTTATGTTCATGATCAATCTTATCTCCAGTTGCCTTGATTTTGGGCATAAAAAGCAAAGCACATCATAAAATGTTAATGCACTAAATTAATGGAGAATTTCCTTTTTGAGAACTGGATGTCCATCCCTGGTCTATCGGCTTCTATCAAAGCTGTATGACATGCTGGTACAATCTTCCAAAAGTGTAACCTTTTAGGCGTTTGACTTTAAGTGTAACCAACCAAAACTGATTGGATATTGATTTGCTGATTGGATATTGATTTGCTGAATCGGTCATTTTGGAGAGATTGTGGCTCTCAGTGATGTAAGTTTATGTTAAAAGATCTTTTTTTGAGCCAGTCAGTGTCCTTCACTTGTCTGACATCATGCAGAAGTCAGGAAAGCTGTAAGACCCAGCTGAGACTCACGTCATCAGTTTATTGTGTTGGGTTCCTACAAATGTTAAAGTTGTTTTTAGTTTGAACCACAGGGTCTTGATGGATAAGATATGTCCACAAATTCAAATGTGTGCTTGCATTTATGGTAAATCAACTGAAACTCACACTCATGGTAAACAGGTCACATCTGATGATAAACAGGCTCATCTGATTTTTTTCTCTACCTCTAAAGTTCCAGAGAGGTCCTTTAAAACGGCCTCAGCTGGAGCTGTTTGTGATGGAATCTGCTCACTCAAGCGTCCTTCGCGATTCAAAAAGTGCTTGTTACTCAGCAATGGTGATGGGTATTGCCAGGTTTCCTCAGTTGTTCCATATCTGAAAGCAACACTTAGAGTACATCTGTTATAGATGTTTTAAGTCATGAATTTGCAGCTGAGTTTTTATGTAACAGCCAGAGGGAGACTGTGTGTGTGGGGCGGGCGGGGGGGTTGCGTGACAAGTCCAATTCATTTGTGGTTTAGCGAATCTGCCTCTGAATCACAAGGGGCTCACACGTAGCTGACAGGCCCCTTGTAATACTGAACTGCCTTGCATGTTGATAGCAGTGGTTCTCAACTCTTCCACTGGAGTGGGAATGAGAGGGTGAAGTGTGATATTTCCTCAAGATCATCCATTAACAAAGTGCATCATCAGCTTGCATCTTCAAACATGTGCATTGTCTGTGTGTGTGTATGTGCAGGTTTGTGTGTATGTGAGTGTGTATGTGTATGTGTGTATGTGTGTATGTGTGTATGTGTGTATGTGTATGTATCTGTGTGTATGTTTATGCGTACATGTATGTGTGTGTATGTGTATGTGTGTGTGTATGTGTCTGTCTGTATGTGTATGCGTACGTGTATGTGTATGTGTATGTGTATGTGTGTGTGTGTATGTGTATGTGTGTATGCATATGTGTCTGTCTATATGTGTATGTGTATGTGTATGTGTATGTATATGTGTATGTGTGTGTCGACAAATTCCTCACTGTTGCTCAACCTATCAACAGATAAATAACACATTACAGATGTTTGAATATCGCCATGACACAGGTTCCTTGTGATAAGAGACATCCAGGCGTACGCACACATGCAATATAGAAAAAAAAAAAAAAAACAAATCACTATACACCTCGCTAATGGAGGAAACAAAAAATATTAGGAACCTGTAGGACGGGTCTGATCGAGTGTTTGCAGGGGTCATAAATTAAGAGTTTGTTTGTATCAATAACTTAATAACTTTGACTCTGATCATGGAACTACATAGGCGTTTTGCATTTGCATTTGTTGCATTTGTTTGCACGGCCTTGCCCCCAACCCCGCCCCCCTCTCACGGCGTGTCTCATATCACGTCTTCGCAGATGGACCCCCTCCCTGCTTTCAGCTTGGGAGCTTCACTTTCAAAAGTAGCCGCATCCACATCCCATATTCTGTGACTTGATCGTAAACTACATTTCAGTGAGACGCTGCAGATCCCCTCACTTACTTCTATGACTGGAGTATCCCGGGTTGTAGCCATAGTAGCCGGTGATTCTCAAAATCCGGTCCTCGATGTCGTGCAGTCCGTTAGCTGTCACTTGGCTGCTGTCCGTGAAGGCAGCGCGACCGCCGCCGGTCGGCGTCCCTTTACCCGGCAAGTGTGTGTTCTTGAGGGGCTCCAGTCGGATGCAAGGCTGCTCTCCACTCTCCAACATAATCTCAGCGCTCATCGTTGTAAATCCGAGTGGAAAGAGATCACGCGATGAACCCCGAAAACCACGCAAGAGACCCGCATCAACAATTTGCCGTCCGAGGGATCCACAGCCACATTCCTCCAGTGACGCTCCCGGTCGCAAAGCAAGGTTATCAAACTCCAGCGGTTTGGCGGGCATGAAACACTAGAGGGCGTGTCGCTACTGTCCAATGCTTTGCATTGAATTCGAGGAAATCCTTGGCTGTGAACCGCAGAGGGCTGCGTTCATCTTCAGCAACGGACACGCCTCGATCCGAACCACCATCAGCCAAGAGTCCTACAAATGCAATTTTTATTTTTTTTTAAATTCAAATATTATTATTATATGTCATTCACTTGTAAAGTTGTTGAGGAAAAGCAGTACTGCCTGAAGACTTGCAGCCATGCATGACCTCCAGATGATTCACAAGGTCATCATATCAGATTACCTGTATTAATATCTCTCACCAGAAAAAGCTTTTCAGATCATATTTACTTCCCCCCCTTCAAAATTCAAAGCGGATAGGATGTGCTTTGATTTTTCATTCCCCTGTTACTCGTCTTTTTGCAGTTGCAGCTACTCCGGAAGCTTCCAAAACATCCTTTTCATTTGCTTCATATTTCACGATTAACGTTGACATGGAGGATTTCGCAAGCCAACAAAATTCCGCCATCAACGTGTTCCCTCCGCATCGTTTCTTTCTTCATCGACCAAAAATGAATCAATACATTGCCTTGATTAACCTGAAGATTTACTTGCGATTTGATTCCAATATCGAGCGAGGCATTCTGCGAGGCAATCATGGAAGAGCACAACCGTGATAAAGGAAATGAATTTCAACTCATCAGATGAGCTGCAAACTGTATCTTCTGGAAAAACATCAGCTGAAAAACAGTCATTTCTAAATTTCTGCTTTTGTATTTATAAATATTGTGTCTGTAAAGGTTCCCAATCATCCAGGTCGTGGTCAGTTGGTGTCAAATCTTAACATGGAAACTGAGCAGCTTAGATGACAGATGACACATCTTCAAGAGGAATAAGTCCAGTTGCCACTATGAGATTTGGCAATCGTTTATTTTTTTTTTATATTCATTATAGTTTTAGTGAAGCTTCAGGTTCCCATATGAAGCTGAGGATTTGCTGCTTTACAATCGCGTACATCTCTTTCTCTCCAGCAATGACTTAATTCATTATCATTAACTGTGGACTTTATTGCACCACATTTTGAAGCTAATCATTTTTATTTCCAATTTCCTTGTCATAAAGCCTATGTGTACAACCAAATGAAGAGGAACCTTCTCACATCAATTCGATAATCATTATAGCTGGATTGCAAGCCAGTTAAACAGCTGTAAGATCTTTGCATATATTTTCATCACATTGAACTGCACTCACAGGAACTGCTTTACCAATTGGTATGCATTTGTGCATATAGAGACTGAACGGGCTTTTTTTTTTACATATAGGTGGAGAGGCGCAGATGGTAGAGCACTTGTCTTTGGAACCGATTTTCGATTCTTTTCTCTTCCTGGTGTGTCAAAGTGTTGTTGAGCAAGACGCTGAATCCCTAACTGCTCCGCTGGTGGACAGCAGCTTGCTGCTCATGGCTCATCCGTGATGGGATAATTGCAGAGAGCGAATTTCCCCTATGGGATTAATAAAGGACAAATTATTACTCATATTTTCTGCACAACATAGGTCAGTGGAGGATATATGAACTTAGTGTGTTATTGCCAAGCAAGGCTGACCTTTTATTTTAATGAAAACATACTGACTTGACTGTAAGTGTGTCTTGAATCAGATTTGAACATCTGTACCAGTGTGTCACTTCTGTATGAGATATTACTAACTTTAGATTACTTTCTTTACGTCAACAGCACATCCCAAAAAATATCCTTCTGAAAAATTGATAAAAGCAGGACAAGGAGATGACAAAGCTCTGACAGTTACACACTTTTGAACAAGTTACAAAATGGAAATTGAGTTTCACAGATTTGATGTTTCCTGGAACTTCCCACCTGCAAGCAGATACATGCAGTGTCGACCAGCTCGTCTGGTTACTTGACTAATTGTTGTGTTTTTCCAAACCCGGCCACGGACTATAAGGGAAGCATGCCCTGTATGCCTGTATGTTGTGTATGTTTATAAAATGCTAGATAAGTTCTGTCAAAAATTGTCTTTCTTTAATATCAGCTATCTTTTCTACATTTATTTCTCTTCACTATGGAATTTGTTGTTAAATAAGCCTGCATTTCCACAGTTCTTTCTGTATGATGAAAGATAAATAACTAAGCCGTGGTCAATAAAGCACAAAAATAGATAACTAGGAGTTTATTCAAAGAGATTCATTCCCTCTTGTTGTCCGGTATTTACAATGCAGTCCTGCTTCATCAGCCTCCCTAGTCTCTTGGTGATTTTTCCATTTGGTCTCCATAATAAAATATACTTGTACATTTAAGAAACAAACCTGGCACATGTTAGTCTCACACACTGCTCCATAGCCTCAAGCTACACTTGAATACAGGCCACAAGTGCTATTTTCATTTTCAGCACATGTATGAAATGATTCCCTCCAAGGGATAATGCCATGCAGATTAGAAAGTTAGAGTGTATTCCATCCTATACAAAGTTTTTTTTTTCCCCTCGTTATTTTCAAGCACTTATAATGACATGATTTTTATTCTAAGGTAAACCCCAGAACAATCTCTTTTCCTCAGCTGGCCACAGGTTTGGGCAGGCTTTGGAAACTTCCACTTTACTGGATCCCCCAGCTTGCAGAGGCTGCACAAAAAAATTCTGGCTCCAAATCCAATAAGTCAAGATGCAGTATTTCAGTGTCTCTGTGATACGCCTCTTTCCAAGTCCTCCACTCTTTGTGTGAAATCGATTCCTAGTGTGTGGAGAATTTGCGCCCCTGTTGGCATTCTGTTGCAGACACATGCTGGGGTTTATGATGCCCTTGGATGCCAGAAGTGCTTCCTCCTCTCTCTTACTTACTAAACCAATCTCCACCTCATGTTCTTTTGTTTCAGTTTGTTTGTGCTTCAAAGCACTTATCTCACACATTCACTTCAGGGACAGCTTTGTGGTGACAACAATGAAACGCCAATGCTCTGAAAGTTTCTCCATGCCTTTTGAAAATAGCTAATTTATTATTGGACCCTCACAAGTCTTTTGCAGCTGCAATCCAGAAAAGTTTTCTTCTATCACCTACTTTAGTTGACATGCTTTTCCATTTTGTATCTTTTAAGAAATACAAATTGTAAACAACTACATTAGAAGATTGCGCATTGCTTGCTTTCTTTCGAGGTATAAGTCTGAGGTATAAGTTTAAGTTATTATTCTCTGTCAGCTGCTAATGTATTATTTAAAAAAGAATAGCCTAAAGGCAAAATTGTTCTCTGACAGCACAAGGCTAATTAAAACTCTCTGGACCCTTAACCCACATTATGGGAACTGATTGTGCATGTGGGATCAAGCTTTTAGAGTGAGAAACTGTCGTTGTCAGTCGATCTCTGGGAAAATCGTTACGTTCTCATGGCTATATCTTGGACGCCATCATGAAAAACTCCATCATCACAACTTTAATACCCTCTCTCTAAATATTAGGACGTCATAAACCTTACTTCAGTCTCAAACATGATTAACATTTAGCTCATTCCCAGCCACTGGTTCCCTGTGCATGATAAACACTGTCTTACCTTTGCCTCAAAAGACCTGGATTTAAAAGACTGCTTATCCAGTTCATTAGAACAACAATATTTCACCTTGTGGTACTTTCTACAGTCCTTTTTTCTCTATTTTCTGTAGTGACAGGAGATTGTTTTGCTCCTGTTCAGCGGTGCTTTGTTTCCGACAAATTGTGTGTCTATTTTTAAATCCAACCTCTGATTCTTAGCCTTAGAAATGATAATTCATTTGTAAAAGAATAATCAAACCCTACTTTTACAATAGCTGCCTCTTCATAACAACTACTTGCTTGCTGCCTGTAGACATCCAACCATAAAATCAAATCTGCCCAAGAGGACATACAAAGGAGACAAAAGGTCCCATGTGACTTAATCCCATTCTACCCCCAGCATAGCAGCACCCCCACATAGGCCCAGCAAGTCACCTTAGAGATCAGTGACGGTCTCCCCAGCCACCTGATGTATAAATATTCATTGCACACTAAAGATAACCTGGCTTGTGCGGCAGAGAGAGAGAGAAAGAAAGAAGGCTGTTCAGCAAGAGAAGGGGTTGTCATTCGAATAATGTGAGCTCGGTGGTTACATGGTATGTTGGACTGCAAAGGTCATGTTGAAAGCCTGGTAAATATTTGATAACTTTAATCACCAGGACTCTGGTAATGGATGGCTTTAATTAGAGAGATTAAGGAAGATGTGCAATAAGGAATAATCTTATCAGAGATAATGTATGGTCTAAGAGGTATGTTTGGGTGATGAGGGTAAGACCCTTCGACTTATAGTACAGGACATTCTTTTGTCAGACTATTGGTGTTGATTTGATCGAGTCGAAGTTGACACCGCACAGGTCAAACACCATGTTGTCTGTAGTGCAAAACAATGGCTCTACTGTATGTATCTTTCTCAAGTCTCAGAACCTTGAAGGATCTGTAGGATTTGTTCATTCCTTACTCTGTCACACTGCAAGTTGTTCTGCCTCCAGGAGACAATTCACTGCTTGCTCTCTTATAAGGTGGTTAGTCAGCATATAAATAAAATATACAATGACCAGGCTGCGTTTTTAAAAATAGACAACCAGCAGTATCTCCAATTCGCTCACTGAAATGTTTCATGCTTGTTTGATCTTACTGTTGGAGGAAGATATTAAGTGCTGTAAACACAGTACACGCTACAAATTCAGTATCTGATGTGCTGCAAGAAACTTCACAGGCAATTACCTTCAATACTGAACTGCAACACCGTCACTAGGACTATTTTTACATTAACATTTCAATGGTAAATGCTTGTGTATTCATGTTAATAAAGGTCAAAACCTGCATGTGGCCATGCATTGGATGAGGCATACATGATTAAATGTTTCTTGGCAGGTGGTGCAGGAAGCATGATGTATTGTGTTGCACTGCGCCATCAGCAAAATGCAAACAAATATATGTTTCAAACATGAGACTTGCACACAAGCAAGCACTTAACATTTGACCTGATCCTTTATGGATAACAGACAATCAATACACCAATTTCACTGATCATCGTGTTGTACTAACCCCCCTACATCTCATCAGTAAATGAAATGACATATGGGTATTGCGAAGTGCTTTTCTGTTTTGGCTCATTTATGTTAAGTCATGCCTGATGTATTGTGTTGCAAAATGTTCACGTTAATGTGGTCAAAGTACCGATATTACACTTTTTAATGCTGCTTCATCAGCTGAAACTTGAACACAAGCGTTTGGTTCATTAATTGATAGCATACCTTGATAAGCGTCATGCTTCTACGATAAGCATCATGCTTCTACCTCAGTGCACTTTTGGTCACTAATAACTACGTGGACTGTAGAGTTTGTGCGTTGTGTGTATTCTGGGCTGTATACTACACTCTTTAATATTTGCATTTACCTTTACTTAAAAAAATGCTGAATTGGGTGTGTTGTACATATTGAAATACTAACTCTATTGCTTTTACTTGATGTCATAAAAATCAAATAGGTGAATCTAAGTGAAATTACTTAAACTATGAAGATCCATGGAATAATGTTAATGGTTGTCTCTGATGGACTATCATAATAATACTCTGGGTGTCAGTAAAGCGGCCCAAAGGGAAAATTATATTAGTCAAGGATGTTCAGTTTTTAATGTTCATGGTACGTATAAATTTGACATCTGTTGTCATGTTTAAGGTGTTGCCCTTTAATATGGGTGTCCTCTTGAAATCATCCATCCTTCTACCAGTCAGCCCTTTCTTCTAGTGATCTCCCAGTAACCTTTTCTGAGCGATGGTCTTCTTTGTGAGCTGCCTCCAGTCAGTGCTCAAGGCGTCGCTCTCCCAGAAGTTGTGTCTTGGGTCTCCTACCAGCCCGGTTTTAGCTGGCCACCTGCTTCAGAGCACCCACTCCTCTCCAGGCCACAGGTTGTCCACTTGAGTGTCTCAGTGTCAGTTCCTTGAATAAGAACCATGACTTCTGTGATGGTGGGAGATTTTTATTTATTTGTTTTTGCCACCTTGCATACATCAAAGTTTTGTAAAGAGGAGAGCCTCTGCTCCTGAAGTTATACTTAAACTATAGTGAAACTCGAACTTGATTGGCAGAGATTTGCGGCCTTGGGCATTTAATAACGTTACATCTCCCTATGTTGCTTTTTTACTCCCTCCCTCCTAACAACACTCATCATAAAAAATCATATACCACAAGTGACCAAAACATTGTGGTGGAATGTCCACATCCATATTAGTTCACAGTCTGTTTGACTCTGAATTTTTATATCTAGATCTTCCCGAAAATACCATCCAAAATTTAGTTACTTTACTTTAAAAAACAGGAACACCACAATAAACAAGTAGCATGAGGTTCATGTTGTCCTTGGAACGTGAGACTTTCCGATTCAACTTCCTAGTTGATAAATTAAAAAAGAGACGTATAAGGTTGTCACTTATAACTGCTGCAGGTGTCTCTACTTGCGCACACCACAAGTCCCCATGAGGATAATCAGGTTTCCACTGTTATCCCATTGTTTGCTGGTCCTGACCACAGCTTGTGACCATAGGAATGCAATATATGTGTAAATAAGTGTATGAAAACAAGAGGAAGCCCCAACTTTCTGCTTATATTTAGATGTATATTGATGAAGTGTGAAACATATATAAAGTGCTTGTTTTTTGAGCTCAGCAAATGGTTTTAAACATGATTTTATCAGGTAATATTGATGGCATAACCACTGCTAGGACACATTAGAGATTGGAAAATCTAAAGGGGAAATATAAATAACTGGGAATTCCCTTTGTCTATCCCAAGTTTAATATCTGTCCAAAATTAGAGAACCATTCATCTAGACGAAGCCTCATTAGTGCACTTCATTATCGTATTGTCATAGTAAAGCCATAGATATTAAAGCTGTTTGGAAAGGCAGGGATAGATGCTCAGACCCGTGCCTTTTCAGTGATATCTCATTGACATTCCCTCGCCAGAGCATAATGGTTCTTTTCCCTCAGGGATCGCTTCCCACCATCACAATTGTGCCTCCATGTCCCATTAGTTCAGTGTAATAGGTGTTACGGTCTGAGTTGCAGTTTGAGTTTAGGTCAGTGGATTGAAGATAAGGATTAACTTTGGGTGAGAGAAATATCCTATCATGGCAGGATCAGATAATCAATTACTGCATAATGTCAGTATCATCTTTTTTTGAAACATAGTATCACTGAATTAAATCATTTAAGCAGCACTAAATTTTTTATTTGAAATGAAATTCTCCACTCCGATTGTCAGACTGGTGACACATGTTTGCAGACCTTGTACAATCATGACAGAGAAAAATGTTTCCCTGCCTCTTTCAATGGATCTCTGTCTTCACATCTTATCCAAGTGAATAATTTTTTTCCTAAAGCTAGCAGTCAAATGAGCATCATCAGAAAGACAATTGTTACTTAAAACTTATTGTAACATACAGTAAAAAGTGACCCGGGTCTTAACTGTGGATGTTTTTTTAATTGATATATTGTAACATCAACACCATGCTCTCCTTAATCTGTACTACTTTATGAGCCCAGTCAACATAGTAGTCAACATAGGTGTGTTTTTTTTTTACTCCACAAGCAATTTAATTATCCCATTCAGCTTTGAGCCAGGTGGCTATTTCCTCTACAGCCCATTAAGGATGATCTAACAGCGAATTGTATCAGGAAAGAGGGTCAGTTCTCCTAGTCAAACTCATTGAACTCAAGTGCAACAAAGCCACATTGACAGTGGGAATTCAAGGTTGAAAAGGCTATTGACTTGGAGATCTATAAAGGGAGTGGGAAACTGTCCACAAAACCCTCAATGCCAGTGGCTGGTTTTTTTTTTCCACACTTCCATCAAAAACAGTCAGGGATGCTGCCATTATTCTGGACTAACCTGGTGGTGGGAGTCCAGGGTGTGGAGCTGGAGACACAAAGCTGAGCACAAGACGTAATGGGTCATGCCAAGCTTTGCACCATATAAGGCCCAACTTTTTTCTGATGACATTTTTAATCAATAAATCCTTTCACTTGTATGTCGTCTCTGATGCTGTTCATCATCCAGATAATGCCGAATATGATCTTGCCTTGGGTGTCATACCGAGTATTTTAATCCAATCTTAAACAAGATCTCTTTCCTGAAAAGTAAACTATTTGCACAGTCTTAATTTGACACTCAGTGAAATTTAGACAGGTTATTAACATGGCAGATCCCAGCTATTAGCTGTGCAATTACTGTATCTCAGTCATTGTCAATGTCTGTGTTTTCCTGAGAGGAGCAGACAAGATGATGTGCTAACAGCAATATGCATTTTTGATTAGTCCCAGTGGATGAGGGGAGTCATGAGTGTCCCTTAATAGAGTTGTTTTGGTAAAGACAGGAAGGCACAATGCAGAATGAGAACAAATAAACCTGAGACGTGACATCCTTTTCTGTCACAGCAAAACACAGAAGCTGTCAGAGTCTGGTCAAAGGAGCAACTGTTGCACTATTTTGCTTTTTTTATACCCATCTATGACACAGCATATTGTCACCATACAACCACTGATTAAAGGCTCATAATATCAGTTAGTTGATGGACGCTAATGTTATGTTCTCTAAGTGACATCGTCAGTTCTGTGAACGCTTCATGTTTGGACGATTTGCACGGATATTCTTGCTTGTTTCTTGTAATCCTGTCCATTGCCCAGACTGTTCCTTTACACCACTGGTTCTGATACGGCCAATACTCCTGCTATTGCAGTTGACAAGTCACAGTGTTTACTTCCCCTGTGACGTTCGATTTATATACTGTACAACCAATCCATGCTTGCAGAGACCTGTCCCTTGTGAGGATATAGCCCCAAATATTCCTTTTAAAACTAATATCTAATGGTAGTAGATTTTTGTTTTGATTCACTTATATTTTGTATACACTGTGTGCACAATTATTGGGCAAGTGATTTCTCTGAACATATCATCATTTTATCCATAATTTCTAATTTCAAGCTGTATGAACTTGAATGCTTATTGGAGTCAATGCATATCAGGCGATGTGTATTTGTGTATTTGTGTAATGAGGGACAGTGTGGCCTAAGAAGATCAATGATCAACACCCCATATCAAGGTGTGCAGAGTCTTCTCAGGAAAAATGGGCCAAAAAAAGAGATTTTACTGACTGAAAATTCAAAAATTGCATAAAGTCGTTCAGAGGGATGCAGCACTCTTGAACTATAAGATATTGGGGTGCGATCACAGAACCATCAAATGTTTTGTTGCAAATAGTCAACAGGGTCGCAAGTAATGTGTTGAGAAGAAAAGATGCAAATCAACTGGCAAAAATTTGAGAAGAATCAAACATGAAGCTACCGGGAACACATTATCCTCCAGTGCTGCCATGTTCCACAACTGCAATCTACTTGGAGTGCCAAGAAGTACGCTGTGTTCAGTTCTCAGAGACATGGCCAAGTTAAGATAGGCTGAAACCCAACCACCTCTGAACAAGACGCATAAGTTGAAACGTCAAGAATGGGCCAAGAAATATCTGAAGACCGATTTTTCAAAGGTTTTGTGGATTGATGAGACGAGAATCACTCTTGACGGACCAGATGGATGGGCCCGTGGTTGGATCAGTAATGGACACACTTCAACTCCGATGGCAGCAAGGTGGAGGTGGGGGTACTGGTGTGGGCAAGTATTATTAAAGATGAGCTGGTTGAAAATTGACTCAAAATCAACTCTCAGACCTACTGCCAACTTTTAGAAGACACTTTCTTCAAGTAGTGGTACAGGAAAAAGTCTATATCTTTCAAGAAGACTATCAAGAACTTCTGGGCCCTTCTTAAGCAGGAAATTTACAGTGAAGGTAAACCGTACATCTCTCTTAACAGTGTCTGGGAAGCAGCAGTGGTTGAGGCTGCACAAAAAATTGATTCTAAACAGATCAAGAAATGAACTCTGAATGGAATGCTTGTTACTGTTCTTGAAAAGAAGGGGTGGCAATATTGGTCACTGAGGTGTGTGTGTGGTGGTTTTATTTATTTTTCTTATTTTTGCAATTGTTTATTTGCACACTTAAGTTTGTTTGTTCTCACTTTAACAGGTGAAAATAAAGAAGTGCGATGGGGAAATCTTTGCTTTTCATTCAGTTTCATAATAATTCTGAAAACTAACAGTTGCCTAATGATGATGTACATAGATATTCTCTTAAGAAAGCCAAAACTTCACTTTTACTACTTGAACATTCAATTTTTGAGGGTTTAACATTTTGGATTGACTAAGAGCACTGTAGTTGTACAATAACAAAATCAATCCTCAAAAATACAACTTGCCTAATGTGTATGTAGCTTCTTGAAGGGCTACAACTTCCATTAATAATCTGAAATGAAGAACTGCAACCCAAACCCAATATTGAACCCAGACCACAGTATTTACGATCACTATTTAGAGAAATAACAGCATTATTTATTGCATATTTTGGGTGACTAGAACAAAATAAATTAATGTAAACAAAATCGGGCACTCACACAGCAAGTTTCTCTCTAAACCTGACTCGGTTAACTATGTTAATTAACATTTACTTTATTAGCTGAGGTTATATTTTCACACAAAGCTCGTTCTCAAGCTCATGAGCATTATCATGACAAGTGTTTCATTTCAGGATTTCAAATGCACGAAGGTGACGCTGGACATGTCACCCATGGACTCCCGGGATCCCGTAGTCAGGGGTGTTGCTCCTACCTTAGCAACAGGGAGGAAGGGGACCCCAGATACAGGCCAAATCTGTGCTCCTCCATCGTGACCTTGTGGGCCGCGTCCAACAAGACAGAGGAGGCTTTGGCCTTGGCCATCACTCTGGGAACAGGCATCTGCAAACAAACGTCAAATCGTTGTGATGGAGGAAGTATGTTGAGAGGAGGAAGCAGCCAGATGTTCCAGGGCCATAGCGCAGGCCAAATAGGGTCATTGGATGAAGTGGTAAAAGGTAGAGTGTTGAAAAGAGGACACTCACATGGAGCGATCTCTTGAGAATGGAATTCAACAGGCTGAGTTTCTCCCAGGTCTCCCACCTGGGTCCGTTCTGCATGACAACCATATCTCAAGACCTCCCCATTAGAAGCAATGCAAACACCAGAGATTGCAACACTTAGTCCTCTCATTGAATCAAGCACAAGAGCATTATCGTGACAACTCTTCCATTTCTTGACTTTTTTTTTTTATTCTATTTTTTTTATTCACTGGGACAATCTTATCCCTCTATGCTCGATGTTCAAAAAGTGGAACTTTAATATTTCATGTTATGTCTTGTTCATGCAGGTGTGGTGTGATCAAACAAATGTTTAAACAGTAGTAGGGAAACACGTTGGTACAACTTTCCTAAAGCTGGTAAAAATCTGCCTTATGGTCCAAACTTCCTATCCTGTTTAAAATTAACCACCATTGTAATTTTTTTTTCTCCAAGATTAACCGTGTGTGTGTGTGTGTTAATTGGGGGGGGGGGGGACAAAACAAAAAAAGACTTGTGCAGTTCTATCAGTGTAATGTTATTTTTATGCACTTGCAAATGACAAGTTGTCCTGTTCATTGCCATTTTACAGCTGCAACCAGAGTGCCACCCTCTGGTTGACCCGAGAACCACCAACTGACTGCAGGAAACCAGACATTTGTCTGTTTGTCATTTGAGAGGATGTACAGAGTATAGTTTAGTTTGAACACAAATGTGTAAATGTGCACTTCAATATTTGGCCTGTTTTCCAGATATCTAGGCAGAAGGATGTGCCTTTAAGCTCATCAGAAGAAGTACAAAATGAGATGGATCATTAAAAGGTTGAATCTGCAAGGCTGACGCTCTTCCCTAGACTTATTTCCACTAAAAGATATTTAAGCAATTTCATTTCCAATTATATCAGTGCCATTAAATAGGTAAGCAAGGCAAACTGTGTTTTCCTGCAAGTGCAATGACTTCTTTGTTGAAGAAATGATGAGGCAGTCATTTGCTGGAAAATGACTCGGAGGATACAAAAGTAATTTTATGACCATTGTTAATAGAGGTGGTGGAGAGACACCACTTTTACATCGCTGTTAGGATCCACTTTCTGTTGAAGAATCTCTTACACACCCTTGCCAACTGTTTCAATTTAGTTTTGATGGTGGTGCTTTTAATTCTACCTCGAAGGTCCTAATAACAGTTTCTGTGCTGAAAACTCATCTGGGTTTATTACACTTCTCTGGCCAGTCTGCCTCTGTGAAACAAGGATTGATTGAGAGTAATTTTGCTTCTAGAAGGAACTGCAAGTTTCAGAATAGACATAATAGATTAAGACAAACTGTTAAGTCAGACAGGACTGAAAAAAACTGGAGTAATTTCCCACCTATTACAGTAACCGAAGTATGGCACTCTTAAATTTAACCTCAAAGCTTTGTATGGCATACGTGTCTTCTAGATTTGCATTTGTCGTAGATTGATACCACCGAGGAGCTCCACTGAACACCACAGGAGGTCTTTCCTACCTGAGGCTATCAGACTTTTTAATTTCTCTTCCTTCAGCCGCAGGGAATCTTCAATTCTTTGAACTTAAGACCTTAAAACACTTTATAGCCTTGACTTTGACACTTTATAGTTTTATTTGTATTTCTTATTCTCCCTCCTTTTTTTTACTGTTTATACAATTTCCTACTATTATTTATTATTGTTATGTTTTACTTGAAACTCTGGCACAGCAATGTCTGGGATAAATAAAGTTGTTCTTACTCTTATTCTTAAAAAGACTGGGTGTTAAGTAGCATGCTTGCAAGAAATTCGGGATATTTACATGTATAACTGATATTCAGGAATGTGAAGAGTGCCCGTTGAAACAAAAATGAGATGGATGACAGGTATGAGTTTCATACATTTAACAGTAAACATGTTGAAAACCTCTTTTTGGTAAAATTAACGAGTTAAGGAATACTCTGATCAGCAGGGGCCACTGCTGCACAGTAAAACTACACTTCCTTCCTCTTCTCCTTTTGGCTTTTCCCTTCAGGCGTCGCCTCAGCAAATCAACCTTCTTCATCTAACCTTATTCTCTGTATCCTCCTCTCTCAGCAAAACTACACACCGGTGCTTTAAAAGGCAAATAAACAGTCATGTGATTTTAAGATTTCAAACAATCGTGACCAGATACATTTTGAGTTGAGACACAAAGTTGATATTTAACTGCAGCTGCTTCATAAATACTTCACTCCCTTCAGCCCACCTTCAAAAGCTTCAGCTCTAAATTTGAGATTTAAGATTACCCAGGTGATGCGTGAAGTATACGAATTTCAACACTCACATTCATTAAGTCATGGGGTTAAAATTTTATCTTGGTATTTATAAATACCTCAGGCAGATATGTGCAAATGAGATAATGTGCTATTACTATTTCACATGAGTTCACTAGCATCTAGATTTCCACATTACAAGAAGAAATAAATAATAGAAATGACAAAACTTTTCCCCATTTTAGCAAAAACATAGGTTATCAAACTTGACACCCCAACTTTTCAATAGGTAAACCAAGATAATGCAGCAGCAAGAAAAGCAACAAGTAATAATTCATTTTGGGTTTTTTTGAATTCAAGCAAAATCAAAAGATGAATAAAACAAAGAGACAAGTCATATTTGAGTAAATGTACCACTCTTGTTGCAGGCTAGAAGCGTGAAAGCCATAGTTATTTGAAAATCAAGCTTTACAATTTTTTCCGTTTTTCCCGTGAGGCAAAATGGTACCTCCTAGTTAGCAACTACATTTAGAGCTTAAATTTTATTACCGGATAGATTTGTAATCAAAATGCACCCATTATTTCTATTTACCGAAGAGAGCTAAAATTATGTTACCTGGCTCGATCCAACATCCGTTGACATTTTGTCAGCATAATTTCCCTTTTCTCAATATATTCTTATGTATTGTATATATCTAGATTGTTAAATGCCTTTTGAAATGATTTTAGATTTAAACCCTCCACTTTCTCGTCAATGGAAAAACATGGACAATGCTTCAAAGAATTGCTCAGGTATAAACCCTTTGATAACGATACTATAGACAAATGTGATATATTTAGGTAAAATGGAGCCATTTTGCCAAATCAAAAGACAAGGTAACAAATCACTTCCATACAACTAATTATGCATCTTTATACTTGAGAACCAAGGAGCCGGTGACTGTCGGACCTCCCAGTGAGAGAAAGGATGCAACCCAGCCCGCAGTGTGAGCGTCTGCAGTGAACTGACCAGATGTCCTGAAACCTGCCAAAAGGTATTGAGGTGGTACCGTCTGAAAAAAAGGCGAGTAGGGGGGGTTCTCGACTGCTCTGGAAAACAATGTTTCCCAACTGCTTTTCTGGGAACCAAGACCGGCGGTAATTTCAGATGTTATTGTGATTGCCAGGTCTCTCCGAGCCAAATTCAAGAGTCCAAAAACTCACTTTGGTATAGTCAGTCTGTGAGATAAAATCTGTCTATAATGCAGGAGTGCATAAGGGATCAACTGTTGACTTTAAAATGAGTTATATCAGTCGTGACAGCCTGGGACTATTACATGCAATATATCATAGCTCAGAGGTAACTGACCTTATGTCTGTAAAATGGTCTTTTTCAGAGATGACTTCTATAACAAGATTCAAATAAATTAGACATAGTAATTTCTCAGTGAAATCTTGATGGGTGATTGAAGCATGACACATTGGGACTGTGCACGCAACTTTACATCACAATGTGCTCTTATATTTTCTACTTTAAAGGGAAATGAACTTGAAGAAACAATCCTTTTACTTTCTTAAACTTCTTTCATCTAATTTCTGACAACCAGTACTATAAATACCAAGGTTTATTTCCCCAAAACGTAGCAACCATGAGTACACTTGTCTGGTCAGCTGAGGGCTGACTCCTGAAGGTTACTGTGTTTGTATTTCAAAAAATAATACAATCATTTCAGCTGAGGAAAAATAGTCATCTTATCAGTGATATTTTGGGTTTTGGACTGATGATCACATATTATAGGATAATATGCACAATGTTTGTTTGAAAACGCATGTCTAATAATACATGTCAGACACCGTATGTTGGAAGTAGTTTGTTCACATCAATTTTGATGCGTCATATTCCTGCCAAACACATGCATTTTTCATTATCTCAACTCTGACTACAGCGGTTATTGTTCATTTTCCTGGTAGAGAATCTTAAATCGGAGTCATATCTGAGCTGAGAAATGTCTGCTGTCCATGAACACTCAACTAAGGTGATTATTAGACACGCAATGTGTCAATATCTCAGTATCATGAAACCTAAAACATTATATATGTGTGTGTTTGGAAAAAGTCTGTACATCTAGGTCTATGCAGGGCTAGGGAAGGTTTTCAGCTGTATTTAAAATTCTCAAAGTATTAAATTCCATATGTTGTTGAATCCACATGGGCAGAAGATAGATGCTTTTGTTATTATATTTTGATATTTATGAGAATCATAAATATGTCATATGAGCATTTGGAGACTTTTTTTCTATCAAAACTGTTTTACTACATGTGAAACAAAGTTAAAACTGATCAGCATCGTTCAGGATGCAGTGTAGCAGATGTTTTTGATCGAATACAGTATTTTATAGGGAAGTAGTGTTGTGTTTCCTCCATTCTATTTGCGACAAGCAACAACAAGCAAGCTGAAAAAGAAATCAGCACTTGTGAGGTGAGTGTACAAAATATTTGGTTTTTCAAAAGCAACAGCATGAGAAGGCTATAACAAGTGACGAACTGCATCATAACTTGTCCTGACATCTGAACCAGTTCGTTGAAACGACCGGTTCAGGTTTATCTGAGACTCAATCCCCATTTCTCAATGAGGCCGATTTCCGGCTTGTGTGACTCAGACCATCTCAGATACTGTATGCTTTTAAAGGGATAATGCGTGTACTTTCGGTTCTGTCTGCTTGCACTGTTGAAATGACAAACTCCTTTCCCCTCTCTAATTTCCCCAGAATTACATCTAATCTACCACGGTAATGGAAGACTGTATGGTGCATCCACATTAGTTTTACACATGTTCAAATAGAAACGCAAGGGGGATTAAACAGCAATTCCACTTTGCCTTAGCTTAAAGATTTACAAAATCGCCAGGACCGAGATGTAAAAATCAGCAACGCGAACTGTATACTACATTTCATGAGTGCTTATTTCCCAGGCTGCAGTTCCTGATCTCTCACAGCTGTTCGGCATCTGCAGATTTGTCTTTCCTGCCCGGAGTAAAAAGTTCTGTCATTTCATGAGCGTATTTCCCATGCTCACATGCTCTGCCTGATCCTGCTGCTTGCAGGCTTTGAGGTCTTTCTCCAAGGCCTGTAATAAGATGCTGGACTAAGAGCAGCATATAACTAAAAACTTGTAGTGGAGCAAAACCACCCCGGCGTCACACAACAACCTGCTTAATAGTTACGGAGACGTGCCAGCCCCCCTTCTGCGGGAGCAAATCCCTTGTCACTGTAGATAGAAGATGTACCGCAGTGTGCAGGCTCCTCAAGTTAAGTTGGCATTTCCTCCTGTGACTTCTTTTCAATGATAAGCGGCATCCTAGGAGACACAGGGAGACGGAGAGTGGGGAGCACCATTAGAATCGTTCGGTTCTACTGCATCATGTGAGTAAAATCCACTTGCCAGAATCCATTTGTCAGATTGTATCTGTAATATGGCAGATGACACAGAGCTGGGACTCAGGTGGGTGGGATCCCCCGGGAGGGTTAGCTTCTTATGCCTCTTGCCTTTACCCCAGCGGAGCCATTAAGCTGCTGGGTTTCTCTGTGGAGAAAGTGGACAAACTCACAACAGAAGAAACCCTTTTGCTATCACTGTGGGAATATGTCCTTTCAGAGAAAATCAAGAATAACAATTAGAGGAGGTAAACCACAGAGAAGAGAAAAAGGGGAGGAAAGGGGATTCCAAGTAGAAGCCTGTCCAATCATCCAGCTGGAGGACTGGTCTTCCCCTTAAGTTCCTCTTGCTAACTAGCAGGGAAGCCTTCTTTGTGTTGTCTCCTCTCATTGGATTCAGAATAATGGCCTATTTATGCTCCTGCTGTACCATTAGTCTGCCAGCCATCACCTATTATATTTCTGTATGTTATGACCCGACTGTCACAGTTTCCCATAAATCACTTGGACCCATCCATCGTGTGATTAATCTCTCTATTTGCCTCGTGTCTGCAGCGCAGGTGCCAGAAGGATGGGGTTTCTGAACAACCAGGTTGGGTGGTGCGCGAGTGAAACGACCTCAGAAGTGTCGGCAGGGTAGCAATTGTTCAGCTCCACCATATGTCAGGATGATAGATGAGTTCATCATTCAAAACTTGCATGCATAGGCTGGAGGAATACAGGACAGACTGAAAATAAAAGACTGCTGTATTGCAGTGTCATTGATAGAATTTCTTATGTTTTGCTCAAAATTACGGTCTGTGTATGGCTAGTAGTTTTTTCAGGATTTCTGGACAATGACTTTTTAGGTAGTTTAATAGTTATCAGTGCCGCAACAAGCAAACCATCCGATTCGAATGTTCTCAGAATTAGGCAGGGGTGTCTCTAGACAGTCTCCAAAAGTTAATGGCACAAGTAAGAAATTTAAAGGGACAAATTACACTGTTGTTTTATTTCACGCCCATTTGGAAAGGCAGAAAACTGTCATTCAATTAAATTTCAAACCAGTGATATCCTAACTAGTGAAATCTTATTTTTGACACCAGTTAATGAGACTGTCGTTGCAGAATTCAAATATCTTTATTTATTCATTATCAACATCAACTTCAAGGGTGAAGCACCTTGGGAGAATGAGGATATTTGATTTAGAATAGCTTTCCTACAAACCTAATTTAATCAGATTCTTATCATCATGTATTCAGATGTATTTCTGTGCAGGGACAGCTCTTACGAATGAGAGAGATGAGGCAACTATAACATCACTTTGGCTTTTTGTCAAATTATTTTTTGTGGAAAAAGAGGCGGTTACAGACATAATTTTTCTGACTCACAAACTTACCATTCATTTTCAGCTTTAAGTTCATTTTGTTGACTTTGATCTGTATCACAGAGACTGCTCCAAATGCAATTATATGCTGCTCATTCAGACATTATCTGGGAAAGATATCACCCTTTTATTCAATACATAATTTAGTAAATGATAACATCATGGGGGATCTTCTGCTTGCATACCTTCCCAGAAAGCCTATTTCCTGACCACATCCTTCATACCCTCATCTGTCTCATTTCTTATCTCTATGTGTGTGTTGGACCTCCTTTTAATCCTAGGTCACTCAAGTCTGCCTAAACATTATGCCACCGAATGTAAACACAGCCTTATTAACACCACTAGGCCACTGTAATCTTTCTCAGAATCCCTCAACTGTAATTTGCGCCTCTGCCTCGGATTTATGCTGCTCATTATAACGTGGCAAACCATTGTTGACTTTTTTGTCAACATATACCAAATGTTGACGGCTGAGGCGAAGTCAAACAGCCGTCAAAAGATTTGCAATGTGCTTGTTCAGAAATAGATAACCAAGCACTAATGAAGACTGACAAGAGTTATGTGTGCTATTAAAACGATGGTATGTAGTGCCCACTTCTTTGTGCCCAGGAAATGATAAGGGATGCAAATAAGGCCCCTTGCTTTTAACTCCAAAGACTATTTCTAATGCCTGTTTATCCATTAAACCCTGTCATATATTTTAATTGGAAACAACACAGTCCCTCCAAAGTGATCAGAGAAAAAGACTTAAGTCCATTGCTTGGGGAGCTGAATAGCTGTGAGGTTGAAGATAGTTATATTTAACTATCCAGTTAGATCAATCCAGAATTATGGAGGTTATTTTTAATTTGATATTTTGTTCATGAACGCATCAAGAGGAAACGTGAAAGGGTCCATTCTAACTAAATTGGATGTTTTGACTCTGTTTCTTTGGTGGAGAGATGGTCTACATGACCATTAGTCCACCCTGCAGTCCTGGTTAGCTAAACAATCCCATACCAAAAACCTTATCTTGAATGATAGTATGACAACTTGGACATTTAACAGGCATCCTTATAAGCCCGATATCTTAGCTTGTAGCTCTCCCGCCTCTGCATTGCAAGTCAGTCTCGTCTCCACCGGCAGCTCCTGTTGCTTCTCTAGCTGATCTGTTTACAGTTTCAAACCAAACAGCCGGTAGCGAGCCGTCAGTCCATCTTTGTCTGTTTATGTTGCGATCTAGAATATGCATGTCAGAGCCGAGTCACAAGAACCAAGGAGGCTGGGCTCCAAGGAAGTTGGAGCGGGGGAGCTGCAGGTGCACAGGGAGGAGCCAGGGGATTATGGTGAAAGTACCAGCTGCAGAAGCACGATGAGAAGAGGAGAACGCCACTCTCACGTCCAAAGTCTGTAATTCCGTTTCCTGCGAGGAATTGGGTCACACATCGAAACGACACTGGGAACAAGACAGGACCAATCCACCTAGGCATAGCAGCTGCAGAGGGCTCATCCAGTTTAAGAGGGACTCATCAGAACATGACATTTTTATCAAATTGCCTTGTTTGCATTTTTCCATGAGAAAGTTGTAAGTTCTTGGATCGGCTCCATGTCCTCCTAGATTAGCACCTAAAGACAGTGCCATAAAAAGGGTTCCTTCGTCATATATCTGACTCAGGGACAGCCACCCTTCCCATGGTGCTCATGTTCCTCTCTGTCCCTGAGGAGACGGAGGTCCAGGTTTGACTCAGTGAGGGAGGGAGACAGAAAAAGAGGCAGTGTGACAGCGCGAGAACGAGACAGAAAAAGGGAGACATCTGCTTCTAATCTCGATGGGAAAATTCCCTCGATCCTGGAGATTAGGATGGAGTCCCCCAGTCAGAGCACGCTGGCTCCTTCGAGGCTCACCATTTGTAAGCAGGCTCCCTCAGGCCTTGTTGGCAGTAATCCAGAAAAAACCATTTAAGTGAACAAATCTCTGCTTGCATGCAGTGACGCACAATAACATAAACTGCAATGACGAAACAGGCTGAAAGGCAAACCCGTTCGGGTGATAATTCATGTATAGTAATTTTTCAGATTACACAGTCAACAGTGATATGTTATTGTTCAGGAAACCAAACTGACAGAAACATGGGTGGACTGCGTCTCCTGCAGGTCTCTCATCTTGTTTCCACGATGCCCTGAGGTGCAGCTCTGTTTATTTTCTCCTGATTAGCACTGTGTTTTTTCACTCCTTCACGAGACGCGGTTCGGGGAGTAAGTTAGTGGTCTGCGTTCATTCAACACTGCTCCTTTCTGTTGTGGTTCAAAGCCTATCTCAATGCCTTCTCACCACCCGTCCCTCTCAGATTTACTCTTGAGCTCTCAGACAAGCCCCATGATCTCAACTTTGTTGATATTACTGCTGGGATTGTCAAACACAAGCTCTCAATGACCCCCTCTTTGCTGGACCAGACTGAAAACATTCACCCACAGTTGTTGAAATCAGTCGTGTTCGTAATCACCTTTAACATTTCCAACATAAAAGAGATCCTGTGCTCTGTTGAATATGGATATTGCAGTCGGTAATTTGGCTAAAAAAAACGGATCCCGGTAATGTTGGAGTTTTCTGCAGAGTGCAGCGCATGAATGAAATTCCTGCAAATGTAATAAGAGAAGTGGAACGCCACATGGTACAATTCTCATCTAGCCTTTTTGACGTACTTATAAAGTTATGCCCCAGTTTTGTTTAAGCAATATTACCTCAGTTCTAACACGCACACACACAAATACACACACAAATAAAATAATTAATTACTCAATTACACAATGCCTTAATGCATCTCTTAAACACCATTAATCAAAGTAGCCAAATGCAACCATGGAGGAAGCCATTTGGCGACTGTTGGACATGTTTTGCATTCAGAATAATAGCGCATTATGAGATTCTGCAAGATTCAAAATAAAACTGAATCAAGATTGCTCCACGGCAACCATTTGTCACCACACACATCTGTGGCCTCCTCTGAATAGCCCCATGATGACCCATCCTCTGAGACTTACTGACGTCAGGGCTTAGTAGACTGACATCTACTCGCTAAAAAGCTCTTATTTTGGTTTAGAACTAACATGATCACCAAACAAGGATGGACACATTAATTCTTTGGTTACTGTCTACTTTGAATTTCAAATAGTTTTACCAGCCGAAGCGTGTTTTTTTTGCTTTGATTGTGCAAAGCCAGAAATGACTTCAAACCACAGGGCATAGGGGCTCCTTTCTCACAACCCCAAACTCACCACGATGGAACTTGTGTATTTATTTGTTTGTTTGCTATTTTGGGGAAATGGAAAATTGAACTCTGGTGATTGTAACTAAAGAAAATGTCGACACTAATGGAAAGTCCTATCAGTGGAAGCTTTTCAATTTACAAACTTTCATAATTGATGTGTGTGTGTGTGTGTGTGTGTGTGTGTGTGTGTGTGTGTGTGTGTGTGTGTGTGTGTGTGTGTGCGTGCGCGCGTGTGTGTGTGTATGTGTGTGTGTGTGTGTGTGTGTGTGTGTGCGTGCTGTATGTGTGTGTTGCAAGGTCTTGCACAATGCACTGGATTTGCTTAAATTAATGAATATGATGCAGTACTTGCATCGCTGTCCGACTGTTTTATCCACCCTGGTGGTCCTCATTTGTCTGCCCCCTCTGGGCAAAGCACCATCTGGGATCGGTTGTCTCCAACATCTCCTTGGCAACAACCCTTGAAGACCAGACACTAAATCCCAGGCAGAAAATATACATGTTGTCACGAGTAATGAAACCTTCTGTCCCAGCAAGTGCACAGTAGCACAACCATTTTTGAGGATTGCAAGTGGATAAACTGATGATAATAAATGGAACTGCAGCCAAATTCCCATCAGTGGGCTGTATTATTTATTATTTCAAGTTATAACTTCCCCTAGCTCTTTGACCTCCACCCACCGACTCCCTGCTCTGCTCCCATTTCCTTGTTCTACAAGCAATAGCTATTTGAGTAAATGTACTTCTTGACACATAAATAAATCTATGTGCACAGTTTTGCTTGGCCATTGCTTGTGTAAACAGTTGCGCACAGATGAACTTCACCTAACACTTGCTCAGGCCGTGGCCTACCTCTGTAATTTTCCTCTGAGGCGCTTCTTTCCTGACAATCTATCAGTTATTTTACCACCACTACTGCAGGTCACCACCTCTAAAAATTAGACTCTACAGGGTATTTGAAGCATTTCTTAATTTATTTTATTCATTATAGTGTTCCACTCACGTCTCTGTGGTTGAAGTTTAAAAGATCAGCCTTGTGGTGATTCTGTGTAACCTTTTAACCAGACTATAGCCTATAAAAGCAATATAAGTGTAATAATAGGAATCATTTTAGGAACCTATGAAAACAAATGTTTGTTTCAGATGTTTTTTTTCCTGAGATAGATTTAAATGAAGTTGGATTAAAAAAGTTAAACACATACACACACGCACACACACACACAAACACACACACACACACACACACACACACACACACACACACACATACTTATTTGCACATTTATTAAAAAGCTATTATTGCATAAGCAAAGATTACATCATAAGTGCGGGCGTTATGTGTGAAACCTTTCAAAATCCTTATATTAAGTAATCTAATCTTTTTCTTAAAAAATAAACAGCAATGTGACCTTTCTGGATTTATGTTTACTTGAACCTCTGTCACTTTAAGTAATAGGTCTTATCTCACGTTCAATAAATCTAACCATGACATTGCCACTTAAAATGTATACAGCATTAATCTTGGTTTTCTTTACCTTGTATAATAACATGTCAGAAGACTGCAAAAAAACATGAAAGTAGCTTTTGAGTATGCATGCTTTTGCTGCAGTACACCTGCTGGATTCCAGATACAACTGCTACATTTGTTTTATTTGTAATTTTGAGATTATTTTTTGGAGAGAATGCTCATGAGAACAATATCAAAAATCTCTCGCGATGTAGTTGGCATGTAGTTCCACATGTGGGAAATCTTTATCATTGCAAGACCACTTCCACATAGTTGATGTCACCCACTCTTCATTTATAAAGGTTTTTACAATTTGCACCAACACATGTAGTGATAACTCGATGTGAGTGTTGTTTTCCTTTTCAGTAACATCAACCACAGACTGATGTTGTTGTAGCTTTTGGGGGTGATGAAATTTTATCTTAAGCAAACGCTCATTTTCCTTTTACCTCCCGCTGCGCTTCATGACCAGATCATCAGTTTGAGGTCGACAATCTCCTGAACAGACAAAGAAACATTTTCATGGAATCTGTCTTCATATAGAAGTCAGCAAAGCTAGGTAGGTGTAAGTACTGTGCTTTCCGAATGTCAAATCAACAGGAATGTACTTTTATTCATGTAAAACTTGATACATTCATTTATTTTCTTTCCTCATCTTGTCATCACGGCTAGATTTGAGCGGTTTGCCTCGGCGTCAAGATTAGCCGTTGAGGGAAACAGACAGTGGCTTGCTTTTTCACTACCCAGAAAAAAAACTGAACTGTAAAACTCACCAGCATTAAATAGCCCACTTACATTTGAATAATTTGCCAGATGTGATTTCACCGGAGAAATTATCAAACCACCTGTTCAGAAAAAAATCCAACATATATTTTCCATTGAAGTCCAGAGTATGTACATACTGTATGTGTACGGATATTTAAATATGGGCCCCCAGTATGAGAAGTTAGAAGCTGAAGTGAATGCCATTGTGTCAGATTAGTGAGACAATACCTGTTAATGTACCTGAAAATCAGGGAAGATCACCGCTTTGATGCTGAACTGCTTATTGCAACCGATGTTTTGACAGATGGGCCTCTTGTAGAAACTACAAAGCCAATCAATGTTTAGTCAGTCAACTACAATCAAGAAGTTTAGATTCAATAATAAAATAAATTCAAGCTACCAGCAGCAGACAGAATTCACACGATACTGTATATTCAGTTACATAGTTACCAGATTTTCCCTTAGCAGCTGTTCAGTACAACTACGGCAAGCAAAGAATAGTAGTATGTGATGCATGCAGACTTTTGTATTGTTAGGATTAGCAGAGAAATCAGGGAACAGGAATACCTTTGGCCAATTAATGTGAATATGAGTATTTAGGGACATGTGGACAAGATGTTTTTACAGTTTAAAAGGTATATAAAGGTCCTAAATCTAGAGAAGGAAACTCTGGGAGGAATTAGCATATGTAACAAGATGTGTCACTTCCCACTGGGAGTCTGACAGTAATAAGTGCATCTTGCTAAGAGTAATGCTTTAATTAGTCCAAATTTATAAAGAAAACTCATTACGCTTGTTTGCATGTGCTTCTTTAATGTAAGCATGCTTACTTATGATATTTTATTCACTTTACTGAACAGTTAACAACTTTAAGTTCGTAATTCTTCACTTTAACCACTGCATTGGTTGTTGTATATTGGATGTATTATTCTTAAGAGTCCACCATTCTTTCTCGCTAGACACACAAGCCTGTGGCCTGGACTGTGTTATGTGTAGTCACACCCAGTTAGGGTCAGGGAAGCGTTATAGTTTGGGCTCAAATGTTTGACTTTGTAAGGCAAGGCCATACTCAAAATTGTCTTGGGTGATGACAAGAAAATGGAACTGGACAATATTTGAATCATGGCATGCAGTGAGAAATATCTGCTTTCCCCTGCACCAAAGTACAATCATTTTTCATCTCTGTAGCTAACACCAACTGGTCTCCTTCAAAATTACTGATTCATTGTATGATTATATTATATTATATATTATGATCATCATATTATTTTCAACAATCCTCTTGATATAATCACATCAGCCATAAGAAGGCAGAATCCAGAAAATAATTTATTTCTATTTGTGCTATTTATCTATTGCAGGGAATTTATTAAAAATCATCAAAAAAATGTATATCATCATATTCTTAAAATAATCACCTTGGTCATTTTTTAAGTTTTTCAGAAAACACCAAAACAAAAGATCCATTTATTGATTAAGGAGCTGATTTAGAACAATATTATGTCAAAAAAGACTTTGGCTGTTATTTTAAGAAGGTGATGATATCAGCCTAATAATTTATCTAGATGATGTTATTTAGATGTAACAATTAATCTAAAATGAGCAGTGGAGGCAAGAGTCACCAGTCACAATTAGCTTCAGTTTGAGGCTGGATCCAAAAAACTTTTAATCCCAGGTAATATTTTTATTTTATCTATTTTAAAGATTTCTCCAACTGAAAACAAAAATTGTTAGGCTTTATCGGCAGCCCTAGCTACTGCTCAAATAATTTTCGAGACAATATTGAAACAGTGTTTCAAATGTCATAAGATAATGCTCTATTGATCCCCATAGAGGATATTCATTATTCATTTATCAAATTTGTTTTTATTTAGCCTTTGATTATGAAAGCCTGCCAGAAATGATGATATCCCAGTCACAGCTGCGTGCTGTTACATAGTGTCTGGAGATTTTTCTGCAGTGAGTGATTCATAACACCTCCAGACTAAAATAACTTCCAATTGTCTGTTAAAATGTCGACTGGCTTCCTTCAAAATGAAACAATGCTCCCACATGTATAGAGTGGACATGAAAACAGGATGACACCTGAAAACCATGGAACAACAAATATGTCTGAGAGAAGCACATGTCAGTTAACATGGAAGTGTAAACAGGATCTGACAGGTTTTAAATGAATGAACATGTTGTGAAATTATACTTATCGCTTTCAGCAACGATAAGCAGCTTTTTGCTCATGGCTGGCGCACTTCCTATTTACTAGCTATTTCAAACATACGTTTCTTCATCATCATAGAAATGGCGCAGGATGATTCGTCAGAGCAAGAAAAACAGGAAAAAGCAGGTGAAAAAAAAAGGAAGTGCATTGTCATATTCTGTGTGAATGTTCTTACCGGATAGCTATACAGTTTTCTCTCATTTCTTTTAAACAATTTCTTAAAAAAACACCATCATCATCATCATCATCATCATCATCATCATCATCATCATCATCATCATCATCATCATCATCATCATCATCATCATCATAAAAAAAGAGGATATGGTACTGAGGAACGGTAGGTTCACATTGCTAAAACTGACGTTGTATATAACTTGGCCTTTCTTTTGTTTGCAGCACTGGTTGATAATAATCATGATAATTACAGCGTTATATTTAACTCTCTTGCAAAATAAAGAAAAATCTCACAAAAGAATTGTAAACCAATTGAGAAGGAGTTAACGGTGCATGGGGAAACCGAGGTAAAGAGTCAATATGAAAAGCACATTAGAACCAGTAAAATGAACAAGAAAAACAAAAGTCTAAATAATGTTGCCGGTATCCTTGAAAGATGGGGGCTCTCCAGTTCTGCACCTACCCCTTAAAGGCCCCATTGTGGAGGAAACCAAAGCTGCCACGCCAATGATGAATGGACATCATTAATGTTGTTCATCTGTGCAACTTTTACTTGGCAATCTGGGAAAATGAGGGGTCAACAGTAAAAGGGAAAAGGTGCTTACTTTGGCACTCCGCTTCTTGAGAGACACCCCTTTTCACAACATCAAGAGATGCAGCAAATCGTGACAGATTTATTTATTTGACCAGCTGAACCTCTTTCATAACTGCACAATCTCAAAGAAGACAATTAGAGAATTTTTGATCTGGATAGTAGAATTAAAGAAAAAAAACATACACGTATAAGCATGTCTTTCAACTGAACAAGCCCCCTTCAACAGACAGCAGGGAGCCTATTTTTTACTTTGGAACTATAAATAAGGAACAATACAACAGGATAGGGTCATCTTTTAATATTTCTTTCAAAGGGTGGATACTGGGGCCTTATTTCCACTCCTAAACACATTGTCTCACAGTTAAACACAAAACAAGGATAGAATAAAAGCGACCACTGAGGTGATCCTGTGAGGCCCCATCCGCCCATGGATCTTTTAAAACACAGATAGATCACTGGGCGGAGGAGGGACCCTTGTCTGGTGGAGGGTGGGGGTGTCTGTTTTCAGTATGCATATTTTAAACAAAGCGGCCTTATATATTTTGAACCTGTTTATATCGCTTGGCGTTGATCCACTGGATTGTGTTTATATCACTTTGCAGGCTGACAAGTGTAATAACTTGTACAATCAAACACTCCAAAAAGAGGATCGATTTTTTGGACCAGGAAGGCTTTTATCGTTCAGACAAGAAGTGAAGAAAGTAGGTTAGTAACAGAATAAGTGAAGAGTCATGTCCCAACTGCAATCAGGACGCTTGGATTCTGTCTTCCTTTGAGTTTTGATCAGCATCCATCACCGTCTTGCCGAGACACAATCTCGGAAAAGGCCGTAATTTAAGACAGCATAATCCCGAAACACGTCTTTCATCATTCACGGTTGTTTGTGTTACTGCCGCTCTGCCTGGGATGCCTGCATTGGGTGGAAGAAAAAAGAGTAGGGTGTCTTCGCCGGCCGATCGTGTCTGAGATGTTTAGAAACTCAACGCTCATGAGTGTGGTCTGTACAATGGCAGCAGGCAGTGGCGCTAATCAGTACATGCAAAGGAATGTGTGGAAGCCCACAAGGAATCCTTTGGTTCCAGGGATTCTGCAAACACAGAAGATTAACGCTATGTGTCAACAGTAATAGAATCTCCTTTTCTGTCTCTGCAAACTTGACTAAATAAAAGACTCTCTTTCCTACTCCTGGAGGGAAAAGCTCTGTGCATCCTGGAGGGGATCGAGGGGATCACGTCAGCGGCCAAAACTGATCTCTTGATATTTACCTTGACTACCCTGAGCACCAAAGAGAAGTATATCAGCCGCTCTGTGTATGCGGTGCCATGTAAATCACCTGCTGTGTGTAGTCTAGAAATCAGAAATAAAACACCAACGGCAGTAGGACTGCTCTGGGAAGCCGGCTCAAAGCGTCACATAAATTTCCATTCCATGTTGGAGCTTAAAGGGAGCTCATCTGATCAGTGAAGACAGATGAGGCAGAGTGGGGAGGAAGACAGGGAAGGGGAGGGGACTGGAGTGGTCAGTTTTTCTGGAGGTAGTGTGGGGCAATTAGGAGCAAGTGTGTTTTTACTCCGTGGCAGTATTGAGAACCGGACCGAGAACTCTAATGCAACATGCAGATTTTGCTAGACTGATTCATCACTTGAGGATTTTAGATCAAACCCTGCAGGGTGTATTTCAGCAGTGAACATGCTTTGTCAGAACTGGCACCACCGTGAGAGGCTGCAGACCTTAGATTTGTACTTACTTCGTTTCTCTCAAATGTGATTTCAAAGACACGGTGAGAGAGGCAGAGAAAGAGAGAGGGAGAGTGGGAAAAAACAAAAAAAAACAACAACTTTTGCCAACTTTTTATTTTACAGCCCAAGCTGTTCTGCGCCTCTCGGGCCTCATTCATAAACACAAAGTGCTTCATCAAGTTTCACGCAGCAGCGGAGCGACGTGACACTTCAGTTCTCCGCGTTATTCAGCCCGCACTGGATGACTTGGAAATTCCTGATCTTTTTTTTTTTTTTTTTTATCCTCCGAGGCTTTTTTTGGTGACTCTTATTTGGATTGTTTTTGTCGCATGCTTTATTCGTGAATCCATCATCCCTCCCCGCCGAAAATGAAACTTGGCACCTTCGTCGTGACCGCGCTTTGTCTGCTGCTCTCACCTGCGCAGGTAAGACGAGATGCGAGGCGCTTTGCTCCATTGTTTCAGCCGAGTTTCAAACGCTCTCTGTCTCCTTCATTCATCTTACTTGCTGCTACGTGACAAACTGCATCACTCCGTCTGTGGAACCGATGATGCAAAGTGATTCATTGATTATAGGCGCGTAATTACAGCCAGATTGTGCGTTAAAGACCAGTTTCACTGACGTGTCTATTCCCACCCCTGTGTGATTGGACCTTGTCTCTTGGTAGCTCTTGGTAGTTTTCCACGTGTGTGTTTAATATTTACACGCTGGTAACACGTGTGTGTATGTGTGTGTGTGTGTGTGTGTGTGTGTGTGAGTGTGTGTGTGTGTGCGACTGACATTGAATTTCCGCCCAGTCATATCAATGTGAGGAGACAACAGGGTCCAACAAAGCTGCTCTGTTTATTGTTACCCAGCATTGCTTGTCTTTGGGTTTGAAAATGTGCCAGAACAGGACAGCCGTGATAGTGGAGAGAGGAATCTTTCAAAGGCCTGTGTTACACTGTAGAAACTTGTAACAGGATGAGCCACTGAACAGCAGGGTGTGTGCCAACCGGTCTCCGATTTCCTCCCAAGGAGGCTGAGGGCTGGCAGCTAATTCTGATGGCTTTAGGGCTAAACTGATACAGTCTTGGGATCCGTCACTGTAATTCTCTCACATTGCAGCATCAGCCTGTTGAATTGAAGTCCTCAATTAGAAGTATTCCACACACTCAGTCGTTTTCCGAACTCCTCGTCCCTTGAGATTATTTTAGCCAGAGACTTTGTAGCTGTCTCAGGGTTGAGAGTGATAGGAGAGGCTAATCCCGATAACCTGCTCAAAGTTACAAAATCCAAGGCTGTCAACATGGCACAGGTTAAACGGCTTCAAGTTTTGATGACAGATGGAAAATACATGCGATTCAAAATGCAGATGTGAGCAGCAGACCGGGTTGATCTTATTTCTAATGCCTCCTTTAACAATTCTCACTGTATCATCAAAAAGGGGGAAAAAAAAAAAAAAGAGTTCCCTTTCAGTCAATTCAAAGTCACTGAACACCCTTAAATTAAAATTCAGGTGAGGAAGCAAGTATGAATGATGGGAGGGGAAAACAACCAGAGCCGACTTGTGACGGATGCTGTGGCAAATAACATCTTTGTTATGATTGGACGTACAGTAACAGTCATTTGAATCAGATTAATAAGAGCAAGTCCCTTTGGCACAAAGCTAAGCAGCCTTTTGCCATAGTGACAAAAATGTTTCTAAAAGCCAACCTATTAATGGAGTTTTGTCAGGGTTTCTGGTCAATGATAATTTATTTATGTTTATGAAGTACTTGTGAGAAAGTTTGACAGTAAACTCTGATGCAAATGGATTTAAATCTCTGACTCTTAAAGTCTTTCACAGTTCTGGATGTGGCACCTGCCTACGATCCAACTCCTGCTTTCTACTGATAAATATTCAAAGTACTTCCAAATTGATATCAGGCGCACATCAGAACTCCCAGAGCGCAGTGATGCCTTTGTACTGATCTCGTGGGAGATTGACAACAGATAATAAGCTCGCTGAATGGACTGATAACATCCTCGGCGGCTGTGGAATGACAAGATTCAAACGTAAGAGAGCTACAGTCAAGCCAGTACGACAAATCTTGTGTTTTGTTTGTGGGTTTCGTGTGCTTTCAGTCTGTTAATGGCTCGAAAGGGGTTCTTTCGGCAAAGAAATAAAGACTGTTGTAAATATGCTGTGATTTTAGTAAATAATTACAGCTGATCAATCAAACATTCAGAAACCTCAATTCACTATCTTTTTAGAACAAAATATTTTTGATGATAACATTTGTGTACTTCCCAACCCACACCTTGCTGCATGTTTCAGTCATATGTGCACTCTGTTCTTCTGTACAGTTGTGATTCTATTTTCTGGCGCTGTGTTCACATTGGCAGGAAGCATCTGGGGAGAATGGCCTCCCGGTCACCTTGTCAACAAGGCTAAAGGAGATACGGTATAAGTGCCATCTGCTAGTTATTTTGCTGATACTCCTTGACACTCGCCATTGTAATGTCCAGTATTTTATTGATACTTCCTGTCCACATAAACGTGCTATAAATACAATTGTCTGCAGTTGAGTTACAGTTCTGTGAATACTATCCTGCCTGTGGTGAAGGAGCCTCTACAAATATTTCATTGCTTGTTGCCTCATGCCCAATGAACAACTTTCCCCACCTTAAAACCAAACCATGGGCATGTACTGCGTACAATTCCTCGTTTTTGTTTTCACAGCGATCACGTGTATTATCATATATCGGAAATCTTACACCTTCAAAACCGGATTCAAGTTATGGAGTCTATCTGTGAAGACCATCCAACAAAAGCTGGAGGAAGTTGCAGGAACCCTCCAACAAGTCTAAAGTTGAACTTGAAGCCAGGCTTAAGTCACGTTGGTCTGAATCATATAAGTCAAGTCTGTTCTCAGTGCAGCACTGTCCACTTTGAACAAGTCACACATCAAGACAAAGAAAATCTGTCTATTTTCTTTAGCCCCCCCTGTTGTTAACTAATGTCTGATTTGATTCCAAGTCTAACAGCTTTCATGTTATGTTTTGGAATAACAGTTGGCAGGACGATAAGCCTGCTGAAATGACAACATTCATTTCCATTTATTCGTGGGGTGCTGGAGTTAGACAGGTGACGTTGGATAAAGGTTCCTTGATTGTATAATTTCATGCTAATTGGATCAACCGTGTCAAACATAATTGAAACATGAAAATATTTGATAAAAAACCAAATCTGTCTGAAATATACATATCAATCAATTTTAGTCTGTGACCAGTAATAATAAGCCAGGAGCTCAAATTTACAACTTGAGGTTTAATTCAGTCACATTGCAATAATTGAATTCCCCACCAATGATTTGTTGCATAAATCTGAAGGAAGTTAATTGTAATGAAATTAAAAAAAAAAATTATAATAATCAAAACAGCCATTGTTACTGTATGAATGTGTCAGCCGGTAAGACTTATCATGCCACTGGTAAGCTGTGTTTTTTTGTTTGTATGTGTGCGTGAGCACGCATGCGTGCATATGTGCGTGAGGAGAGGATATTGTGCAGGTGTTTCCTTTACATCACCATCGGCAGCAAAACAATTCGTGAGACTAACCATCTGCACAGCATGTGTGTATCTGTTATATACCGTCTTAGGCCATTCATGTTCACATTTCACAGCGTGTATGACATCAGCTTTATAAAGGAGCTTCTAGATTTTCAGTGTAGTTAAATATCTGAAATGCTAAAAAACAACGCCAAATTGTTTTTCAAAGCCAAGGTCTTCCCTTCCTTCGGGTGTCTTTTGATTTAACTTGATTTTGCACTCCTAGCCAGCGTGCAAGGTCATTCCAGAAGTACTGACCCGCTGGCTGATAGGGCTCTTATTTACGTTGCAAAGCTTTTTCTTTCCAGTTGTAATGTCCAGGGAAAATCACAATCTCAATCAGGAAATATGGATTTCTGCTTCCTCCTGCGCAGAATGGGGAGTGGTGGCACTCGGGGCAGCTGTCTGCTCAGCAGGCTTTAATCTCCCATCTGGATGTAATTTACTGTGGTTTACACAGGGAAAGCAGCGTTTACTGTAATAGAGACCACAATTACCACCGGTCAGCCTTATCTCAAGACCTATGTTGCATGTGTATTTCGGATTTTTCAGATGGTGTGCACCATCTTTGTGATTGTTTATGTTTGCCTGGACATCTGTGCATGCATTAATGGACTTATATTGAGGAAATGGGGTTTGTCTAAACCAACATTTGCAAGGACCTTTAGCTTTCCTCTGTCACTCCAGTGCTTTTTCCAAAATTGCAGATTGAACATCTTAACCGCAATTGCTCATAATGTAACAGTACAGGAAAAAATGATTATTTTTAAGGCGTATATAATTACTTAGTAAAAACAGTAAGATACTCAAAATGGAACTAGCTGTTCTCTCTTTTTGCATGCCGACACCAGGACGTGTGGCTGTAGTCACAGGAACCTGTGAGGTGCCGGTGCCTGGATTATGAATATGCATTTTAGCAGTTTTACATTTTACAATTTTACAAAAGACTTCAAAAATATTCCGTAAATTTGAAGTTGTCGGAGAAAACACATAGAATAAAATCTGAACTCGCACCTTCAACAGTTTCAGTCTTTTGGAGGACCTAGAGTCTTCACAAGAGACGTGTTTGGGGTTTTGAACCAATAATAGAGCCTTGGCTTTAAAATAGAGCAATCTTAAAGGCGATTTTAAACTGTTGTATCAAATCTGGACACTGAAGCTAAAGAAACAAAGAGGAAATACATTTCTGATTGGACTTTGCGTTTGAATGTAGACTTTTCTGGAAAATAGCAGAGCACCTTCTAACACTTTCTCTCAGAGGTTACCCTCTGGAAAACTGCCTTTGCAACTCTAATAGTTCATTGGCCCCTGCTCATGTAACTTGCATGATGCAAGCTGCTGTTAGTGTGAAGGGTGTGACAGAGGGCGCCTCAATAAAATGAATTATTCCCTTCTAATCCTACAGTTGTAAACGGCTAAAACATTTTTTTTAACTATAAAACCTCATTTGGCATAAAATTTCAGCTGTGTGTCTTTGGGGTAGAGGGGCTTGTCTTGACTGACATGTTTTTTGAAGTGAATTATCTGAATGATAAAGATTTGAAATTGACACATAAAACCAGCTTCTTCCCACCACTTCCTGTCAAAACAACGCCATTTATGGAAAGGTTCTCGGTGAAGTCTGGTTACCAGATGATTTCCTGTCAAATTTGTCCCAAAATGAAAAGGTCTGCAGTCCCAATGGGCTTTAATTTCTTAATTTCTTCCTCTATTGTATTTTTGGAGGGATAGATTTTAACGCGCTCAGCTCATTCCTAGCCCATTCCTTAGACCATTACTGAAGAATAAAAATCAAAATCTCATCAGCTTAATGTTTACACCAGACCCCACTCAACCAGACATGAGTAATATTTTCTGTCGTAGCTGGTGATGCGTTGTCCCTCATTCTTGATTCTCAAAGTTGGAAAGTAAACTCCTATGTTGGGTCCCTGTTAGGATTTTTTTTCTCCTTAAGTAGTCTGTCCTTGTTCTGGCAAATGGGCTTAAGCAAGGAGGTTAAAGATGACATAGCTCAGCTGTGTTGGAGTGGACAGTAATGGGACTCGGGACAGAAGGAGCCCAGGGACACAACAGGTCTACTGATCTGACCCAGGGGGACAGAACAAATTCCCGGCTGTGCAGCTGGCAGATTTTTACTTGAGGCGTCAGAAACACAGAGTAAGCTTTTTAGTCAAGCTTTCATCTCCTGAATGTCAAAGTTTCACTTCTACCGCCACTGTTATTGATGTTTCAGTCTGTCATGCTTCTTTCCATTAGACTGCAAACCAATGTGGTCCCACGAACAAATTGTCTGAAAACTAGATGTGAGGAGACTTGTACAACAAAAGGACAGTGACTCATACAACCGGGGGGTTACAATCTAATACGTGCTCTGTACGTACTTTCTGATCGGAATGCCTTTCGGAAAACTGAGAAGAAAAGTAAGATCATTTATCACTGAAAGTTTGTATGTGTGGAGAGTTCATCACAATAAAATACCAAATTTAGGCTACAGTGCAACTTCTTAATATGGTCTTGCTTTTAGTTATTCGATCTTCATGTGGAGTCAGACGCAAAAGAGCCCAGTGAATTCTGGAGTAGATGTGGATCAGGGGATAAATTATTATATTTATTTAGTTAAAACTGCATGACAAGACACGCATCTGCCATTAGAAGCTTATGTTTTGAATCAGCCGCGGGAATTGATTATTTTATACCTCCGATCAATTGCTTTCACAACATAGGCACAGTTTCATCATGTTATTAAGAAGAATTGTGCAATTTATTCCATTAAGCCAAGTGACAGTTAGAAGAGAAAAGTAAAAGGACTTTAACTTACTGTGTTTTTTAGTTCTATGAAACCAGGGATTTTTTTTACGTGCTAGAACTTCCAATTTTGAACCTCTGATGTCTTTTTGCATCAGGTGAATAGAATCCTCCTCTGATGTTTGTGGGGCTTGCCAAATATTCAACTTGTCTGCGGCCAAAAATACATAATCGTGAACTGATCTTTGCCACCCGACCCTTTGCAAGAATAGCACCCGAAAAGTAATACCCTCTGCGCTAAACATACCGTGAAGTATTGTATTGTCAGGCCAAGAGAAGAATTTATGAACAGGTCAGGTCATGTCAAGTTCATTTGCTTAACCTTTGATCACACTTAGTCTTTAAGATCTCGCCGTCCAAATTCTTGCAGTGGTTAATCAAAATGACAAATGTCAATTCTGATGCATTGTTGAGAAACTTTATGAGCACCGTCAAGGAACGTCATCAGGACATGATAGATGAAAGCTGGAGGGGATGGATAATGATGCAATCCTGCTTCCTTACACGTTGAAACACACCGATGTTTCCTTTCCCTTAGAATTACTCACACACAAATCCTATTTTTGCTCAAGGGTAAGAAGTGGTTACGTGAGGAGATCCATGCTGACTCCAAAGATTGGCAGCTTCTTGTGAGCAGATCACGCCCCTTACTCAAGAGTGTAATGTGACAAAGATGATTCCCCATCATGTCAGAGTTTAAACAATGAGCAAGGTCAGTAAATTCTCCCAACTTCAACACATTCTGGGCAGCAACTTAAACCAGAGCCAAAAAGCCCTTGTGATGTGGAGCAGCCTCCTGCAAAGCCACATGAAAATCCACATAAGATAGAGCAGATCATATGCCAATTAAACTGTGATGAGGATTTATTCTATCAACTTGGCACTAAGCATTGAAGAACCTTTTAACAATAACTTCCACTTAACTGAAACTTTCCCATGTTGTGCTTAAAGAACACTCTGCTAGCAGAGCTCTTGTTCAGCTGACAAAGGTCAATGTAAAGCTTTATGATGAGCAGCTGGACATTTTACCACAAGAACAGACACTTTTGAAAACAATGAGGGACATCTGAAAAGATCTTTTAACATGGAGGGGAACAAGTGGTTGCCTGGATGCCTGTGTGTATTTGCTAATATGCAGTCTGTCATGCAGTATGTCCCGTAGCGGAGTTGACAGATCGTCCCCCGAATGATCAGACCTGCCTACCAGTAAAGCTGTCAGCAGTTTAACGGGAACCTCCAAAACCTTTTTGGTCAGTGTGAAGACCGCAACCAGCAGCAGCAGGACATTCCTCTTTAATCACATTGTCTGAGAAAAATGGCACAGTGCTGACAGATGCTATCCACAACCTCAAACTAGTTTTGGCCCATAACAGGAAAAGGAGGCATTTCAGCAATGGACGGATGCTGTAAAAAGCAACAGTCCTTCATATCATCATCAGGGGAAATGCTTATTCCTCCTGATTATTCTAAAATGACAGTTCATGGTCCTCTCAGTACATTGGCCTATGAGTATTAAACCAATCGGCATGCATATTACAACACTTAAAAAGTGTGGGGCGGATACAGCAAGGACGATATTTTATCAATCATAGATTTTTCTCCTGTGATGGAGTCAAGCAGAGTGTTTTGGTTTTCCCAGGCGAACGAAAAATGCACTTTGTTCATCATGGGATAATAGGGAGGGGAATCAAGACAGCCGGGGAAACTATCAATGGGAAAATAAATAGACAGCTCAATGTTACACCACAGGAAACAGATTTTGAGCCTAAACACTTGGGCGCATAGAGGAATTTGATACATATTAAATGTTTCCATCAGAGGGGAGAGAGGTTGCATAGTATATTGCCAAATTTTACTGTAATTCTCGATATCACCACAAAAGGTGGAAAAAGATGCAGGACTGTTGTTGAAAAGGCCTTGTGTTTTATAAGATTATTAATAAGGTTTCGAGGGTCCGGTTGGATGTCACAAAGGATTTCATGGGTTTTGGTATCATCAGATTCTGTTTCATTGAAATGAGGATGCTGAACTGGAACAAATATTTATTAAGACACTGTGACATTAAGAATATTACATTTAAAATCATTTTTTTCTGTTTTGCAGAGTCTACCCTTATTGGGCCTGAACAGCACAACCGAAGGTGAGAATTTCTTTTTTTTAAAGACCTTTGGAATAGATTACAAATAAAGAGAGACCATAGTTAATATCAGATAATATATCGTGTTGAAAGTTGTAATGTCTTCGATTCCTGGTGAAATTCAAACAGCTAAAACAGTCAGTGTATTACAGCCATGCTTACAGCCTTAAGAGACATCAGTGGAGGGGAATTTCAACTTCGACTCAGTGGGGGTGAAGGGAAAATGCTTGGGTTTTGATTAAGCAAAAAAAAAAAAAACATAAATACTATATGATTAATGAAACAAAGCTGGGTGGACAAAGAGGGAGGGAATTATTGTTGGCTTTTTTTTTCAACAAAAACAACAACAGTGATTATGGTCATGATGATGATAATGAGGTGATGTCAGTAAAGGAGTCAGGGACAGAAAACTTCATTGTGCAAATATAAACATACAACACATTTTTACCATGTACTTTTGTGATTCTGCATACAATTTAACATGGATATAAAAGGCGGTCGGTGACTTTGAAAGAAAAAACAAGTCTGCACTTATAGTGATTTTCAGTTTAGTTCAAAGTGTTACCTTCAAAAACAATCTGAAAGCAAGCATTTTTCCAGTTGTTACAATAACAACATTCAATTTCATATGATTATGCATCTGACAGACGATAAGACTGTAATTACAAGTATACAAGGGGAAAGTAGCCTGATTGAAACCAAATCAAAGGATATCAGTCCTGAAAAATACATTTGAACAAATATGTTTCTTCATCGTGTCATGCACCGTTGGAAAATCTAAATTACTAAGTGCTTGCATGTGAGATAGACTAGAGAACACAATCTAATGAGAACTTCAGGGCAAACCTGAAAGGAAAGTTGAATTTTTTTATACTGATCAGTTGTGTGTTTTTGCAATATTTGTCCACAAACCTGAAAGGTGACACATTTTTACATTCTTTTCTGTTGTTCTCTCTGCCATCACACAAAAGGCAAGTGACTTATTAGTGTCTGTTAATCTGCTACCCAACCTGAAGTCCACCCCCAAACCCTATATTTCTATTTTAAACATTCATTTATTCCAGATGACTTCTAATTTCTCCATGCCCGCACTTTGATTGCAAGGTATTAATGTCATATATCAGCTTGCTTATTTGTTCAAAGGAGAAATTGTTTCCTCCATAAACAAGTTTTTTTTTAGAACGTACATAATACATAATAATCTGTGGCAGTTAAGGAAGAAGCTCATATTCCTATTCTCCCATATATCCTGCTCTTCTCTTTACAAAATAAACAGAGCAAAAAATACACGAGAACTTGCCGCCAGTTTGTTCAGTGCAAAAGAAGAGTTAGGGATGAATTCTGCTCAGTCGCAACTCAACAAAAATCTGTCTTTCTCCACTTAATAATTTCATTGCTCCATTTCCCTTCCATACATGCTTCTCTAGCTGTCCCCTCCCTGCCCGTCTGGTTTTGTAAACAGCTGTTGTGGTGTCAGGCTCCATTCGGTGACCTCAGGGGTCATGTCAGTCCCAATGGTGCCTGCGGGGCAGCTCGGCTCCAGCGCCAGCAGGGTTCTGCTCATAGCCGCGGTTCCAATGTTTGTATTCTCTTCCAACTTTGTTTGTTTGGCCGTAGTCATCCCTGTTCCTCCCCCCCGCCAACTGTGCAACCGGGACTCTTTCACACATATACTCCCACAGGAAAGCATACTGTACATTATGTAAACAGTTTTACTTCACAATGAAAACACGATACACACAGGCATATTTCAACTGGTTTTACGTATCTTTGTATGTGATCCAAGCATGCCATTGTATTGATATTGTTACCGATACAGTTACTGATACACATTGTCCATCCATCCATCTTCTGCCGCTTGGCCTGCACTCAGGGTCACAGGGGATGCTGGAGCCTGTCCCAGCTGTCATCGGGTGAGAGGAAGGGTATACCCTGGACTGGTCGCCAGTCAATTGCAGGGCCACATACATAGACAAACAACCATTCACTCACTCACTCATTCGGACTAATTTTCGCAATATTTTCCCAATTGACCCGCTGCATGTTTTGGACTATGGGACAAAACGGGAGAACCCCTGGAGGAAACCCATGACACAGGGAGAACATGCAAACTCCAGATTGTGTTCCACATTATTATGATACCGCAGTGATCATTTTGGCTTCCGTGTTGACACTAGGATTTTGTTTCAATATCTTATACCTGTTATATTTAGCTAATCTTTAGAGGCCTTTCATCAAACTTTTAGCGCAAGAAATCTGATTCATCATAATACCTTAGAGTCTCTAAAGGGTAAAATTATCTAATCCCAACACTATGGTACAAGTACAAAGAAGTATTCCTGTTTGCTTTGTTTTTTACTAATAATAGTAATTATTATTATGATTACTATTGCTGTTGTTTTGTTTTTTGTTAATTACCATTGCAAATGTTGTAAAACTGTAATTTAACTCTTTTCTTGTCCTTTCTGCTACAGTGTTAAAGTTCCAAGACGTTTGGGTTCGCAGTTTTTGTCGGACTATTGAGAAGTTAGTGGAGGTGGTGCAGGAATATCCCACTGAAGTTGAGCACATTTACAGCCCCTCCTGTGTGCCACTGGTGAGATGTGCGGGTTGCTGCGGGGACGAGAACCTTGAGTGCCACCCCACCCTCACCACAAACATCACTATACAAGTAAGATAGTGTCCAAAACCAAAAAGTTTTATTTGTGTACATCTCAGATAACTTTTGTCATTAACCTGTCATGCCCCTTAGCTCTTGAAAATCAGGCCATCAGAGCTCGAAAAAGAATATGTTGAGATGACGTTTGTTGAGCATCAGACATGTGAATGTAGGTAAGAGAAACACATTGTGATTTTTGACATGAGTATAAAACATAAAAACAGCAACATCTGCTCATTGATGTTGGTTTCAATTTGTATATACTTTTATCCCTCAGGATCAGGAAACCTGCTGTGAAGATTGAAAGGTAAGAACATCATTGTCATCATGTTTTAAAATGTTGGCATTTGCTGTGTTTATAGGGATGTTGAATTCATTCCTCTTCTTCCAATAGGAAGAGGCAAAGAGGAAGAGGACGGAAGCGAAAGGAGAAACAAAAAACAAAAGAATGTGACAGGTGATGCTGCAACTCTGCCAAAAAAAATTGCAATCCAATCCATCCCTGAGCTATTCATAAAAAAAACAAACTTTTTATGTTGTCCTTCAGGTGCCAGATACCTCGGAGGTAACTGTGATGGAGACCTTACTCTCTGTTGCAATGTGGCTCGCTATTTCTTTCCAGCCTAGTGACAACATCAAGAGTCTGCCTCGCTCATCTATCAATACTTTGTTGTCAGCCGGAGACTCGAACAGCTGGGTTGTTTTGCCAACATGCCTCTTTGCTGATTGACCATGCATTTTGTTATGACAAGGTCCCAGCAGACTCTGTTATTATTGGTGAAAAGACTGCTGTTACATACAGTGGACACCCTTGGGAGCCAGTGCAATGTAAAACCAAACAGACTGATACCTTCTCTTTTACACTAATAATTTCTGTGTCAGGTATTGTAATTGGTCAATTTCTTTTGTATTTAAGGATGGTTATTCATGTTTAATACTCCTATTTATTGACTGATACAGCAGAATATATATATGGACCAAAAAGCTTTGTTAAAACTTGACCAACGATGCCTTGATGTGTACTGGCAGGGTCTCAGCGTGTAGCTGTACTGCACACAATGCGGCATGACTCTTTCAAGGGTCATTGGAAAGACGTTTTCAGTGCTGCTTCATACAATGCACTACAGTACAATAGTCAATACACAAATCAATGTACTAATCTCCACAGTTGTTGGCATCATTGGTTTGGAAAGGGCTCAAAATCTTCTATCTGACGCACTGCGTGACCGAACACACTGTAAGTTTTACATGTTTAAAACCTAAATGAAACTCATATTTATCAGTAAAGTTTATCAACTGAAGTCATGTCTGCCAACAAATCCATATGAATAAATTAACTGCAATATATCAAAATGAACACGACTGTACTTGCTTCTTCTTGGACATTTCAGAAGAACTCTTGCAACACCTTTGCTGTGTTGCCAGAGAGCCAACGTGCAAGATCATCCTCAGAAGCCAGCCGGTGTTAATTGAGAATGTGTATTTCTCTTTGATTATCAGCAGGACACCGTGTCTTGCCTTCTGCTTTCATGGTAACGAAACAGCGCTCGGTGATATATTGAGAACATTTTCGAGAACACTCAGAGAGACAAGGGCTGGGAAGAGAAAGAGATGTTCTGTCACACGGTGCGAATACCTTTTTCAGTCAGAAATCATATGGTCTTTTTTAGCATAAAATATTTCTCTACTGGAAATACGGGAATCAGGAGGACAAAGTATTTACAGGAAATTCGGGACATATGTTCTTATTTTTATTAAAACATTAGAAATAAGGGCCAGGTAAGCAACACATCTGTTTTTTGCAATCAAATGCAAGAATAAAAAAAACACGGGTGATGGTTTTTCACATTTCCGGTGTGAGGTGGGACGATGGGACTCTTCAAACATGATCAATTTGAGACGCCACACCAAACACAAGAGCTTTCACTCTATAGTACAGTATGGGCACAATTATTTCAATTCAAAATAATCAGGGTTGGTCAACTAACGGAAAAGATCTTACAATTCGTTCATAGCCCCGAGATCTAATTTCAGCAGTCACTTGCAAAAATGACACCTATAGAGGTGAGAAATACTGTCTTTTTAAAGAAAATACTGTATATTTGTATGCTTACTTTCCAGACCATGAGTAGTGTGTTGGTTATGTAAATCATCAGTGAACTGTTGTACTTGAATTCAATTTTCATTCACTTCCACTTTTGGCCTACATAGTTTCAGTTCATGCAGCACAAAGCCATGCAAAAGAGTATGTAATATAATAATATGTAAGAATATATTAATTTCACATATGAATGGGAGAATTTAAACACGACAGAGGAGAGAAAGCGACAAAAAAAAACAGATGGAAGTTGCAAGATAGAAGCGCATCTTGATTAAATGAAAATCCCAAGTACTTTGATTTTCTCCATTAGACAGTATTTATGTTTTACCAGTGGAGGGCAGCAGCACTGCGTGACTCGTGTAAGTCTACAAGACAGCACAAGAGGAAGAACTGAAGCGACAAGCGGACGAGGTTTGTCAAGTGAACGATCTAAGGTGTTATCAATATATCCTTGCAATATTTAAAGACAATTTGTTGTCATTCTTACAACATAATGGGAAGGTTCGCAACTCGTATGCCTGTTACAATACACCGATTGTCTCGCTGTACGATAGTCGCCACGCTAATGCTATGCTAGCAAATAGCACACGATGGTAAACAGCTGATGTAAACTCACGATACATAAAAGTGGTGTGTTATTACTCGTTCGTTTATTCCCTCCTTTCCCTCAGCGTCGTGTTTTCCAATCAAAGAATGAATTTTATAAAGACCGTGACTCGTAAGTTTGCGCTTAAAATGTATAATGTTTTATCGAATCTGCTTGCGTCGACATCAACTAATGCTAACATTAGCCAATGGGTATCATTAACAGTTAGTGACCACTAGTACACCAGCTCAGAATGCAAGGCGATTATGTGTTTTGTTTGCATTAATGAGGGTTTCTTTTCGTAATACGAACCAGAAATCAACATCATGCTGTAAGCAAGTGACAAAGCTAATTTCTTCTTCTCATTTCAACACAAGACGCTTTATCTACGATATTCAGTTGATGTAATGTTTGGTTTCAACGTTCCCTGAATGTTCCACTGCTCTTTTTAATGCGATATGTTTTTTTTCTGACTGATGTTTTACAAATCACATTACAATCGATACATCCTCCACTCTTGAAGGAGGTGACGTGTTCCTTTCCTTTCTTCGGACAACTTAAACAGTCATCGGTGACACACCAGTAGCGTTGGCTTAACCTTGGGAGAAAAAAACAAAATATTGACCGGAAAGCCTGAATATAATCTTAAATCTTGCAAATAACTTTATTTGATCTTCTTGTTTGATGTGGATGTCTCTGGCTTTTCAGAAGAGATGAGCACTTTTAATAGACCAGAGAGGAACAGGACGGCATCATTCATGAGGCCAGTAGGCTCAGGAACGTCCAAAAATGATCTGGAGAGAGATTCAGGATTCTCAGGTTTGAGTCCTGCTACATCATTGTGCACAGATAAATGTTTGAGCTACTGCTTAAGACAGTGTTCACAATTGACGGTTGAATTTAAGTCTTTAATACATGACGAGGTCTGTTTGGTCTGCCTTCCTGCATCAGATGCCAGCTCTGAGTACCTCAGTACAGTCGATCAGACTGACTTCGAAGACACAGGAAGAAAGGAGCCCGTTGTCGGCCAGGAAGCAAGTGGTCTACAGGTAGCTTTGATGGGAGGCTCCTACCCTGGACTGTCTCCAATGATAATTATGAATAACTTTGTTGTAAAGCAGGTAAGCTAAATTAGTGAGATGCACTTCAATCAATTTTTCATGGTAGATCAGCTTTGTATAGCTATACCACCTTTGCTCATGACAAAATTCCAATTTGTAAGCCTGTAACAATGCAGCATGTGATAACTTAACGAGAAGTCCTTTTTAAGATTATAACATAGTTACTTCCCATTTCATAATATTCTGCCACATGGCACTGCTGGATACAATATTAAATATATTTTTCTGTATTTAGTTACATATTAATTTGGTTATTTTGAAAGGTGCTATTTTGTGATTAAAAATGGAATGAATAATGAATAGATAAAATCCATGTTGTTAGTAAATCTACTTGGAGGCTCATCTTCAACATCAGGATTCATTGTTTACAATGTAACTTGATAACATAACTACAGTAAATTTAGATTTTTATATTGTCCTCCTTACCGAAAAATTAATCATTTTAATTTTTTTCTTTCAGCAATCCCAAATGGCCTCAGAAGAAAAGCATTTTGGTTTTTCTTCGCCTCTTGATGTCATACCTCCATCTCAGGTAGTTCTCCTTCAACCCATGCTTTCGAACAGCAGCAGCAGCCCCTCAAGGACTGTCTCTGAAAATAGCAGGCAATCAAAATGCTACAAGCCCACCCTCAAGTCATATCCCAGAATTGCCCCACACCCCGAAGAGACCTTCACAAAGAGGCCTGTGGCCCCAAGAATGAGGGAAAGGTCATCTTCAGAATATGCGCCACGTCAGCGGAGGCACGCCTACAGCCTGAAGCTCTCTAGCTCCCAAAGCCCACAGCCAGCCCAGCCAATAGCAAGACCAGGCACTCCTGCATTTAAAGTAGCAAACTATCCACAAGCACAGGCAGCAGAGAGCCAAAAGTCTGTCTCTCCGATGCCCGAGAGTGAATTTTGGACGGTGGTTAACTGCAACAATGAATATCCGTACAATTACCAGGACTGCCTCTCACCAGACAGTCACAAATTCAAACGTTTCAGCAATACCTACAACATTCTCAACAAGTGTGGTTTACTTGGAATCACCATGCGCACAAAGCAGCTGATCAAGGAGAACAAGCGCACCCAAGGTCAACTGCAGCAGCTGCAGGAGCAAACAGCTCTACTGCTGGAAGCTCTGGACAGTGGCAACCCGCATCTCTGGACTAAACTCCAGCTCTCTCTCCAAGACACAGACAAGTAGCAGAGAAGGCCCACAGTCACTTGGTATAATGTATTGTTCCGGTGGACATTATCATTGATCTAAATGTGGAATGTCATTTAAGGAGCCCAAACACTTGTTTTCATCATTTAACACAGTGCATGTAGCATCGTAGATAATCCTGCTATACCTCTTGTCAGGGGCTCATTAGGTAAAAATCTTACATCTAAAGGTGATGGAATCAGAAACATCAATGAATACTTTCCCAGACAAATTTAAAGCTAAAGCATATATACTCCATCTGGTGGGATTTAACCAGCATGCTTACATTTCAAACCCTCGCCTATAATGAATTTCTTTGCCTCTGCTGTTTCAGCATAGCAAGTACAACTTGCAGTAGGGCTATGTTGTCTGTATGTAAAAGCATGTCTTAATTCATATATGAGGGCTCATTGGGTCAAATCCATATACTCTCTTTCTATCTTAACTAATAGGAAAACGAATAATTTAACACAATTTTTCAACATGGATTAATGCAAGGCTGTGTTTGCAATGTCGAACATTGTAAGCTGAATTCAGACAAACTGTTGAATTTAGTTTTGTATTCTTGACATGTATTGAACAAGAAGATGTGAGATTTGATATGAATTTATGCTTACCAGACAATTCAAATCAAAAGTTGAAGGTAAGCACGATTGTAACTTATTTTCCACAATTTTGGTTTATGTAACTACAAAAGTCATTTAATTCATTACAGCCTCCGAAGCAGCACCTTATTTAAAACACACCAAGCCAACACAACACAGGAAATTTGCTGTTATCGTTTTGTTAATCGTTGCAGCCCATTTCTCAGAGCTGCCAGTTTGGCAGTTGGTTCTTTCACATTTTAGTACGAAAAAGGAACCCAGTGTTGCTACATGTTACCCATCTCAATTCTTTGTATATTTTGATGGGATAAATGGAGCAATAATTTGTTATTTTTCTGTACCGATGGCTTGTGGTCTTGCACAGTGAGGCCTGAAATACTTGCAAATCATTGCTTTGTTAGTTTGTGTTTTTCTTTTTATATACAATTACCTACTTTTCTGATTTGTAATAATTTTGACCAAACCTAATGCTGTATTAATTATATGAATAAGCAAAGCACATTATAATTGGTTCCAAGTTTACTGATAAGATGAGCTCCATTAAAAAAAAAAAAAAAAAGGCAGTATTAAGAGTGAACGAGACATTGTAGCAGCAGATGTTGTGTTGCCTGTAACTGTCTTTACCTTGGATCTTTTGCTATTGTGTTGATTCCTGCTGCAAATCAAATGGAGCATTAATTGTAACTTAAAGGTAGAGACCTCAATATTTGAAAAACTTTCATATCAAACTATTGCACTTTAGTTGAACAGTTACTTACATTTCTGGATCTGATTGACCTAATGGGAATTTACTCTCCCTTGTTGAGAAATTAATGTGAATATGAGTGTTTTTATGGTTACTTGTGCCTTTTGACAAGCTTTTATCAGTGCTTAAGCAGCATACGTTACTGTATTTTTTTGTAGATGTCATGAACGAAAGCTTGAATGCGCTTCAAGCTCTCCAAAGACTTAGTGCTCTTCAGATATGTTGGATATTTAAAGCTGTGTTCCTGGAGAAAGCGCCGTGGATTACGATATAGCATATTTGAGTTCTGTTGTACAGTGTCGTTCAACTGGTCACTGTAGTCTTTTTTTTTCCGGGAACACTCTTAATTGAAATGTTTTACAGTTGGTACAAGTAAATGTTTGACATAAATAAGACTTGATTTTAATGGCAAATTAAGGGTTGCCAAATTTTGAATTTGACAGTGTTTTTGTTTTTCTGTTGTTGATGTGCTTTTATTCTATTATTTGTCATAAAATTTTGAAAATCCCTTTGCTTTAGTCTTCTATTTCTTTGTTCTTTCTTCTATTTCTTTCTTCATCTATAATGTCCACCATCACTGAAGAAAATGTCTATGAAAGCTAATTTACACAAATTGATAAAATAGCTTCTGAAAATTGAAGGCATTTTTATTAAAACCCACTTTTTTCCCATTATGAATATATAATACAGTAGTTAAAGTATTACAGTGGTAAGTCTTTACAAGTGTGTCCTATCACTAGCATGAGTAGAAATGCGGATACCTCATCTTTGGGGTCATATGAAGAATGTAATACATATCACGGCACATTGTGAGTAATACCCTGGATAATTATGGAGCAAGTCCTAGTCATACACCCCCCGGCCACAACCATTTTTACAAAGTGGAGAGTACCAAACAAACTTTTTTTATGTAGAAAAGGCAAATACTACAGTCTAAATGCAGTGAACAATGTACTTTGCAGGCTGGCCCTTAACACAATTAATTATTGTTATGAAAAGACAAAAACTTTTCCTGAATGTTCTCCAAGGTAGGATGAAGAGCCCTACAAGGAGCTTTTGGAGTGCCCACTGGCATGGCCCCTCAGTTCAACTGTAAAGTACTGAAATGCAAAGCAGTCAATGTGTACACATCATATTAACATGAATGTCCAAAGTGATCTTATCCTAATATTACCCATTAAAAACTATCTTACAGTTACACAAAGAAATTCTGGCTAGTCTACATTAACTTTATTGCTACAGTTCTCACAGGAATGTATTCCAAAGCTAATGATTCCTCGACCATGTCAGAGGTCATGAAACTGCAAGTACGGTTTGCAGGGCCAAAACGAACTCACTAAGCTCTCTAGTAGCCATGGCCATAATTGTATACTCATCCAGCACAAAAAAATAAGTGATGTATCTAAGATGTCTATCATAAAACCAAAAATCTGAGAACCAATTCCTTTTTTATATGACAAGAAAATGATTAAAGTAATGATTAGATTATTTCAAATGACTAAAATTACAAAATCAAAGGGTTGATACATAGAGAATTCAAAACGCTGCATGTAGAAGCCATGTGTACACGTTTAAAGAAATCTTATATACACATATATAACCTTCTTATTTTGCCTTGAAAAAGAAGGCTCACTTAATTATTTAAATATATGTTCTCTAGATTTTCCTTGAGGTTCACCCTACCTTAAACTTTAAACTGCACCTACAGGTGAAGGACAATTAATGCTGTAATTTAATCACCGCATGGGTGCATTAAAAGCATTTTCTACAACCAGGGCTGTTTGCGTTATAATCCATGACCTACTGAGATGATGTGATCATGTGATCAGTCTTGTTTATTTGTATCTGTGTCCTCAGAGCACTCCCCCACTGTCTGCACAGGCAGGATTAGACCAAGGATCCAGCGGGTACCAAACACATCCTTGAGATTGGCTCTCCAGGGGTTGTGGTTCTCCACAAGCTGCCTCTTCTGCATCTGACACCATGTCTGTCCCCGGGCCACTAGCAGCACCTGCTGGCAGCAGAAGCCTGCGCAGACCAGTCCAATGCCCAGCCAGACGTATAGCATCAGAACCAGAAAAAGCTGCAAACCTGAGATCGTTCCTAGGTGAGAGAAACTGAGAATGAGAAGATAATTTCTTATTGCAAGTGGCAAATATTGATCAGGAATGATAAAATAACTAACCCATGAAGAAGTAAGCAGTGGAAAGTGGGAGAAGAGTCAGGAAGGTCAGTGGATTCTCAAACGAGATGGAGTACTCCACTGTCAGAAAGGCCACGCCGAGAACCAAGGAATACAAACAAGTGCATGATGTATAGATGCAGAACATAATGAAGTAGCGCATATTTTTGTTTCCAATGCAGTTTCCAGTAAAAAAGCAGTGATGATCCCTCTTTAGGATAATTTTTTTACACAGTTTGCAGAAGTGGCGACCATTCAGGAGGTAGTGTGCATCCACTTTGTCCGAGCAGTGCGGCGAACATATGGGAACTGCGGTCTCATTGGAACTTGCAGCGGGATATTTGATTGTCATTAAGTAATTTCCAAGAGCGTTAAACATCAAGAAAAGGAAAACAACTGTGTGAAGAGTCTTTGAACCTCCAAGTGATGCATCGGGATTCGGGAAAATAGTCGGGATGAAGAAGTAGAAGTGCAAAATGAAGGTGACACATGTAGCCATGAAAAAGTACGAAGGTGCCACAGCATTCAGAAGCCTCAGTTTCAGCATCCGGGTAAACATGTCTGTGATGGAGGGAGACACAATGTTTTGAACAATGTGATTATCAGCACAGGCAAAGTTAAAATTCAGTAAAATTTAGTGGATCACATTTTATTTTTGCAGAATATACATATAAATATATAATATATACATATATGTATATATATATATACACACACACACACACACACACACACATATATATATACACATATACATATACATATATATATACACATGCATATGCATATACATATACATATACATATACATATATATATATATGCACAGAATTGTGAATGTACGAGACATCATCTGTCTTTCATTTGTGCCACCTGCACAACTGCAATGTGTACTAAAAGCATTAAATCCAAGGTCCTGATGCTAAAGTTGAATATTTGTTTGAAATGAACGGAATTAACAAATAGTACAGAAGAGATGGAAGCAAATAAAAAAATGTTTTCACTATTTTGAAAGACTTTCAGTAAAAAACAAAATAGCCCATCTCTTTTGGCACAAAGGAAGTCAAACATAAAACAATTGTAACGTTTTACAAGGGAATGATATTTTAAAGCTATTGTAGACAAAAAGTTCAGGTATCTGCTGGGTAAATATTTTTCGCAATAGTATCACAAAGACAAAAGTATGAAAAAGAAAATAATTTAGATTAACCAATGGGGCACCATAGAAAAGTGAATACTTTGCAGCAAAATAAACTCATGTGCGGACAAAATATTAAATCACAACAGAAGCCTGTAGTGATTTATTATTATTATTGTTATTTTCATTGTTTTTGTTGTTATGTAAATGCTTCGTGCAACATCTTAAATACTCCAAAACACACACTAAAAAAATGAGTTTAGGTGCTGATGTTCAGGTATATGAAGCCATCCCTGCCCCTTGGGACCCTAAGGGGCTACAGAGAATTCCAAAAATATCTCCACCTCCAATGTGACCTCCAGTCATGTAATAGGGGTGGGTGTGGGGGTCAGATGCAACTGTTATACAGTCTTGTTCTTGCTGTCATATCATGGGTTAAACACAGTATGAGTCGGCGCACGTCCTTCAGCTGACGGAGAGCAGAACAAACCAAATACTAGCCTTTTCCATCATGCAGGAACAGATATTATAATCGGTTCCGATGACGATTCGTCTTTTATTTCCCTTTCCCAGTTGGTCACACTGAGCGCCGCCGTGCCGTGCTCGGGGAATCGGAGCCGCCTACCTGTGGGTGTGAGGGGAGCTGTCCTTTCAGCACCACGGAGCTTCTCCTCGCAGCTCCTCGGTCATTCCGAGTGCGGCTCGACTCCATCCACCTCCTTTCCAATCACGGCGCCCCGCTGCCTCCTAGAGCGCCACCCGCTGGCGTGGATCTGCCATCTGTTTCTTGCTCAGGTTGCTGCACAAAAGACAAAGGCGAGACGAACAGCGTGTTCATCTAATCTGCAAGGAAAAACATTTCCCCCCTTCCCCATATACATTTATATATGTATATAAATATAAATATATATACATATATATTATATATATTTATATGTACATATATAAATGTATATATATTTGTGTTACTATATATATATTTCATCAAGTCTTTTGGGTCAGACGATGCATAACTAGGGGGTCTGGTGAGGGTATGGAGCCAGGAAAGGGCATATATATATATATATATATATATATATATATGTAAAACAAAACACACATTACATACAGTATAGTTCGACCCACAGGTTTGGGATGCATATCAGTATTATTTCTACCATTATTCTTCTATTATTTCAGTATTATATATATGTATATGTATATTATATATAATAATTATAATTATTATATTATACATATATTCTTCTATTATTTCAGTATTATATATATATATATATATATATATATATATATATAAAACAAAACACACATCATTACATACTTACATACAGTATAGTTCAACCAACAGGTTTGGGATGCATATCAGTATTATTTCTACTATTATTCTTCTATTATTTCAGTATTATTTCTATACATATATCTGCCCTTTTCTGCCTCCATACCCTCACCAGACCCCCCAGTTATGCATCGTCTGTCCCAAAAGACTTGATGAAAGAAAGACGTCTTTCCAGTAGGTGGCATTACATCCTTGACCATTTACCTCTCAATCTGGGCTCTGATATTACTGATTTGGCGATACTTTATTTTAAATTAGATTTTATTATACCCCTCCAGGTCCAGGTACACACCCTGCCCGCGTCTGCGTTTTGAAATAAATCCATAGTTTTCTCAGATAAATTCGGTACATAATATTGCATTATGACTTGCCGACTCATGCATGTTTACGTTTCATCAGACAGGCATATTATAAAAGTAGATTTTCCATTGCTTGACGCTCCCTAGCCGAGCAGGTGTGTTACTGTCAGACGGTCCCTGAGTAGGTGGGAGTTTCTCCTGCTTCTTGGGTGTTGTAGGCAAAAAAAAAAAAAAAAAAAAAAACACGTAGCAGCAGCATATCCACGCCAGACGCCAAACATCAGGAAGCTTTCAGGGGTGAGTGGCGTGTTTGTTCGGCGCACCTGTCCGTGTTTTCGGTCAGATTAAGAAACGGAAGTGGGATGTTTATTGCGATATTTATGGCGCAGTCATTTTGATCAAGTTACAGAGCCGGAGGTAGGTGGGTGTGCAGACTGTTGTTACTGCTGCATTAGACGGGGAAGTCAAGTCGCCCAGATTGCCTTAATGGAGGAGGAAGGATCTTTCGATATGGGCAATTTACGCATTTATTTGAAACCGGCGTGGTGAAAATGTAATCGCATCGCGCAATAGTGATGCAGTTGGGCGAGGATGAGGAAGAAGACCTCTCCAGGATTGTGTCGGACTATCCTTCTCCGAAAAAAAAAACCCTCGGGCTCCTCTTGCACTTTACCTTGTGGTTTACGTTCAGCCGTGTGGTTTCTTCCAACAGTTTGTCCATATCTGGAAGATAAAGAGTCTGAACCCCATTTTCTTACGACACTATTTTCTCATCAAAATGGATCAGTCAAGAATCAAAATGACACAATGTCTGGATTGGTCAAGTCAACTGAGCACTTTGACTTGTTGAATCCTACTGAATGTTTCTGCATCCTAAAAGATATCCATAAATCCATTCATTGTCTGCTGCTTATCCTGCACTCAGGGTTGCAGGGGATGTTGGAGCCTATCCCAGCTGTCATCGGGCGAGAGGCTGGGTACACCCTGGACTGGTCGCCAGTCAGTTGCAGGGCCACATATACAGACAAACAGTCATTCACTTACTCGATTTTTTTTCCAGTTAACCTACTGCATGCTTTTGGACTGTGAGAGGAGACCGGAGAACCCCTGGAGGAAACTCACGCAGACACAGGGAGAACATGCAAACTCCACAGAAAGGTCCCCTGGTCGGAATTGAACCAAGATCTGTGAGGCCGAAGCACTAGCCACCGTGCCGCCCCGTAAAGATATCATCATAGTTAATCTCGGTATTTGGTCTAAGGAACGCTGCAATAGATTTTTTGTGAATTCATAAAATCCTTTTTTCTACTTGTTTTGACCACAAATGCACAATTTTGCATTAGAGCAATGAAGGGAAGTGGCATTTCAATTCCAGATTCACAATGGGGTTTTTTGACATTTTATAGGGTCTCTTGTTGTATTGCAGTGCTGCACAGTATGGCTCTTGCCTCAACATACCACGATTGTGAGCATGACAAAGGGATATTCATATAGAGAAAGGGCTCTTTGTTGTTTTTATGAAGTGGCTGATTTTGAAAAGGACACTGGTAGTATTGGATATGTAAACACCAATAGGATGACAATAAGATAAATGAGAGAATTGATGACAAATACTGCTGTCGTTGTTGACGGGCTACTTTCTTCAGCTCCTGTTCTTTGAAAAGTTCAAATTTATTGCTTCCTGAAGATGCTCAAAATTGCTCAGCACCATTGTAGGTCTGGGATATAAATCAGTGGACCCATCTAATGATTACTGTAACTGTGATTCGTCATTTCACTGTGTACATTCAGATAAAGATGTCCAGCAAAATCAGCAAGCAAATGAATGCATGTCATCCCATATTTTTTCCCACTCATTGATTTGTAAAAGACTAAACTTGGTTTTAAGAAGAGATTAATGGACAGTGAGTTGTAGTCTTGTTCAGAGCCATCGGTAGTGAAAGAATGTGGCATTGATGTCTGACTTCCTTCCCTGGATGTGCTATAATGAATTTTGTTGTTGTTTGGTGTTAGTCCAACACCATAAGCGCGTGCTGTTACAGTAAGCAGGACCAAAAAGTCCTGTGGTTTTAATACATTTTTTTATTATGATGCAAAGCCTTGACATCTCCACTCCTGGGATGTCTGCACTGAAATAGTGAGAGCTAACAACACGCCCAGCAGGAAGGACTGAGCGATACGGAGATGTGCATTCAAAACATTAGGAGCAGTAACTTCAATGCTTTTAACCAGGAAATGCAAAGTGGTGACGTGGGTATTGATATTGCAGTAGTAGTACTCGTATTTATCTAAAATTAAAAAATTAAACTAATACACAGGGTAAACTCATGTCAGAATGTTAGAGGATTTTGGTTCGCTTGTGTTTTTCTTTGTCTGCCGTTTGTTTTTTTTTTTAGTTATCGATTTACCTTTTTTCATGTTTCCCATTTTTGGGTGACTTTTGGTCAGTTAACTCTCGACATTTCACTTTACTTTGAATTTACTTTGAAAAAAGCACTACGGTAATCATCATTCTTGCTAGTCAGTTAGTCTGCAACTTTGTGCAATGTTGATCTGCGATGGCACATAGAAAATATAACTGGATTTTAAATTAAAAACATATGTTCATAATACACTGAATAAACTACTGAATAGAAATATAGAGATTATCTAAATATGAATAAATAGAACAAGGACCTACTCTGAGAGTAGACGTCCATTTAAAAACTCCCCGTGTTCTTCAATGTCAGAACATATAATATTTACTATGGAATTAATAATGTTCTATTATTTTTTTAAGTTGTGTTGTTTGAATCGAAACCAAAATCTCGTGAATGTTGTTAGACTGTTCAATATCGTTGATGCGTAAATTGATATTGATAATTTTTTTATCTTCAGCTAAAATACAGAATCTGTCTGCAGGCTTTTTTGCCATTAGATAGCGACTTTTTCAATGTCAAGGTGACGTCTTTCTGCTCTCCATTTATGAGAGCAAAACATTTTGATAAAGATTTTGAACAATTAATATTAGTCAATTCATTGATAGTTAGATGTTTACCGTTCAAACGGCGTATCTCTCTGAATATGATTCTGATCCATAAAAAGAATCACCTAGATTTCTCTGATTAAATCTTTTTAACATCATGTGGATTTTTTGGTAGTTGAATCTGACCGTTCCATTGATTTCGAGATTCAGATTCTCTCATGGTGAGGACCAGCTACACCAGGATCTGTAGTGAAACAAGGTTTTGTTGGAATCTTTTGGAAGTGTTTAGTGATGCAGAGGACAAACAACTTTGGTCAGCATAGAGCCATATTGGATACCAGACAGGTCCTGATGACGTATAGTCTTGTACACCCATCAGGAAGGCAGACGCAGGCTCCCTTGGGGGCCTACTGAGCATGTGCATCCAAACAGGAAGCAGGTGTTGTGTTTGTTGACAAGGATGGCATCGCTCGTGCTATGGCTCATTCAGGCCTGAGAACGAGCGCGCTCTCGAACTGTCACACCTCACAGTTCTGTGTTTGTGCAGCAAAGTCATTGTGAGGTGAGGTGTCAAGGAGATTCCTCTCCTTTTCAACCTAAGCATGTGGTGAACAGATTGTGGTAAAAGCTCCACCCTTCTTGGTCCTGTTCCACCCAAATGCTCTCAGCAGAGGCCTGCACCGCCCATAGACCTGAGAATAAGATGCAGTTTGACAAGATGTATCAACAGCAATAACATGACAAACCACTCTCTTTTGTTCGGCCATCAGTTCCAGGTTGAAATCAAAGCATTTAAATGTAGTATACTGTTCCTTAAAAATGCTATAGAGAGGGCACATCTTAATCCATAAAAATGTTGCTGTTGGTTTTTGAATCACTGACCCTGACAGTGCAGATCTTTATTTTGAAGCCCAAACAGGAAATATTTAAAGGTTTCCTGCTTTGGAGTGACGTTTCAATAATGGAAAAAAAAACAAAAAAACGCTGTAGACTTCAGTCTACAGGGGATGTGCAATGATCCAATCAATGCACTTTTGCCATTTCCTATACAAATGTAACAATTCTTCTAGTAAGTGTCTGCTGTAGAAAATCAGTGGCATTACTGCAGCGTTCAGTGCTACAGCCACACTAACAGTGAAAGCAATGAGTGTGGGACATTTTCGATGGAGGCTGGTGACAAGAATCTACAGATTACTAACACCTCATGTGAGAGGGCACATAAATTGGTGAGGTTTCTATGCATTATGGTCTACTGGGGCCAACTCATAATAACATTATGGAGTGCTTAAGCAAGGTTTGCAATTTCGGCAGCAATGATGATACCTTGTAAATGGACAGCGAACGTTGTATAGCTGCAAAAGGACACTGAGGTAGGTCTTCCCTACCAGGTTAATGTAGAGGGTAACTTCAACAATGCATCAGAGTCTGACAAAATGATGTAAAAATGACTTTCTTTTACTTGATTTATTGACCTGAGGTTGATAATGAAACTCAGGTTATCTGCAGCGAAGATGTGCAGTGATCAGGCCATCATTCAGTTTTGTGATTTAAAGAATTTGTTAAAGATCAGGTCTTAAAGTGTGTGGGTTTAGCAGCATTGCCTCACTGGCAAATAATGTTTCAAATACATAATTACTGTTTTTACCCTGAAATCAAGAAAGGCTATGCAGTCCAACCACGCAGTCCAATGAGAAAAGAAACTAAGCATTCATCATCAAATTATGAATGAATGCAAACACTCCACCTTCCTAGCCAGGCATTGCCTGATTAAATCATGAATGTGATTTAGTCTTTTGTCCCTCAGCTCCTTCCTAAGTTTAAGACATTTAATAGACAAACATTTGTTTGGGCTGTATCGATGAGCTTGGTATTTATAGAATCGTGAGATCTATGATAAGATGTAATTGGGAATTGTCGTTTTTATTTATTTATTTATTGATTGATTGATTGTATTCTAACAGCTAATGGCTAACACAGTGACTGCATTTAGCCATTCACAATCGTGCAGCTGATTAGTTAGCTCCTCACTCCTCCTCCTCAAAAACACCTCATAATTTGAAAAAGTCAGTTTTATAGTCAAACTCACCTGAGCCTGTGTGGACAGGGGAGCCACTTGGAATTCAAACAATTCACTTTGGACCCTAAAAAATATATATTTAGCGATACTGTCTCTGTTAATGATTGAGTTACTTGTATATCTGATGGAATACAAAAAATCCCCTTTTTGACCTTGTCAAGTGAAAGAGCAGCTAAAAGAGTGCATGTATATTCAAACAGCTGTGGACCTCAGAGACCAGGATCATGGAAGAGGAAACATCAAATCTCTCTCGGTACGCAGGTGTTGCTGTCACAAGCAGACAGAAGTTTTCACTAACGTAAAGAGAACAGCAGCTGAAGGGAGAGGACTGCATGTGTAACAAACTGCAGTTCAGGAGACAACTGCAGCTCTGGATCAGCTTTATTTATGATGATTGCAGCTTGTCCTTGGAGGTCGTCTTTTATGTCAGTCTGGCAGCTGATTAGTTACCAAGGTTTGGATGTTAGCACAAGTTCAAGTTTTATTTATGGATCATATCTGTAAGGAGGGGGAACGTTTCTCCCTCTCTCTCTCTCTCTCTCACTCACTCTCTCACTCTTATTCCTTTAGACAGGTAATTCATCACGCTCACCCCATGCTGTCCACTTAACACAAATCTGTAGAGAATTCAATTTGAATTTGATTTATTAAATGGAAACTGATACCTGATATATCACTTATCAGATTTTTCAGTGTCCTTTAGATACTAGATTTCCTATCTCCCGCTGAATGTCGGTAATTTAAGGCCTATTTTAGGTAGTCACATCTTATATAGTCCCCTCTTGGTAATTTTTAGATAATTTATTTCAGAATGTAGGTACATAATATCTCACAGATTTTTTTTCGATGTACTTATTCATTTCAGATTTCAACAAAACGACTAATTTTCAATTTACAAATCAGCTATTCCCAAACATTTTATAGACTGTCAAGTGAATATGTTGAACAAAGAATAATTGGATGATTAACCAACCAAAAGATTATTAAAACAGATGAGCATGAACAAAATAACATCATAAGATCTCCCTTTTTCCAAACAGTGATCTGTGTGCTGATGTCCAATTATTGACTAAAAAAAACAGTGTTACATTTGTTGATATGTGATAGGTAAGATGATCTGTCAGTCTTCATGTAAAAGTAATTTCAGACGTTGGTTCACAACTGACCTTCAAAAAATGGCTTTTTTGCCAAAGTCATTTGATATTTACAGCTTTGTTCAGACAAGTGATGTGAAGATTTGTCCAGCCACTCGGCCATATAACTGGACAATTTTTCTTAAACCTGCTGAGAAAGACAAAATAAAAACGTACTTGATGAAAGACAATTTCAACTGATGGAGGGTTTCGAAATCCTTTTGTTTTAGCATACATTTATCATTAGTCATTGAAAATTTCTCATGCACTTGTTTTTTGAAAATTACTTTCAGTGGAATTTAAGGGTAATAAAATTGATCAAATTTCAATATAATGATAAATAATGAATAATCATTGATTGAGTGATGGCTTGGTCTGTTCTCTAAACACTAGAGTTGCATTTTCACTCTGAGCCTGATGATGACACTAATACCACTGAGCCTTGGCTGAATTTCCTTTTTCTATTTCTGTTATTGTGGACTGAATAACAAACCCTTGCGACAAATACTTGGAGGTGATACAATGGTTATATCAGAGCATGAGGCTCATTAGGTTGAATCAGGGTTTTATTTGAGTTGTAGTTGTTTTGTCTGCATCACCTTTGTGATTATGTGCCCTCTTTTATTTAAAGACACACACACACACACACACATGCGCATGTCTACCGAGCTCAGCTGTTTTTCACGCTGCATTGGGCAGATTAGCTATCCTGATCTCACATTTCATCTATAGTTTGCCTATTTTTTCATGCTTCTCTGGCTCATTCTCAGGTTGACGTTGTCATCAGTAGGCAGCGCCTACTTTACTCTGCATCTGTTGTGATGACGATCAAACTAGGATGAGAGATTCCCCTCTTGCTGACAGCAACAGGCGCAGCATTTTGCTTTCCAGACTAAACACTGGTTTTTAATCTGCTGCATTGGCTTGGAAGCCTGATTCAGTAAAGATGCAGAGGGGAGGGATTAGAGGACAAAATTGACATGTTCAGTAAGATGAAGGAGACCGTATGGAGGGGATGAGAAAAGGCATGTTTTAGTGTTTGTTTATGAAGTGTGATTTAGGAGAATATCTATGGTTAAGCTGCTGAGTCATGCTGTGAGTTGTTTGTACCAGTGCGATGAGAAACACGCTGTAGTCAGCTTTCTTCAGCAGCTTGTGCTGTGTAGGATGAGTAGAGCAAGATTTTCACCATTTTCTTCTTTAGGTGTCAGAAAGTCCTGTGGCTGACTTGACTGAAGATTGTCAAAGTTTTCTGCATGTCAAGCTTGTTTTTAGCTCAGTACATTAGTATTTAACAGTTTCGAGCAATGGAGAGTGTGGAGAATGCAATAGGAGACTATCACCCAGAAAGAAGGGAAAGGTGTATAAGACAGTTGTGAGACCAGCCATGCTGTATGGTCAAGAAACAGTGACAATGAAAAAAAAACTGGAGGCACAGCTAGAGGTCGCAGAGCTGAAGATGTTGAAGTTCTCTTTGGGAGTGACGAGGATAAATAGGATCAGCAATGAGTCCATTAGAGGGATAACATATGTTTGATGTTTTGGAGAGAAGGTCAGAGAAGCCAGACTTAGATGGTTCTGTCATGTACAAAGGAGGGATAGTGCATATATTGGTAGACGGATGCTGGAATTGGAGCTTCCAGACGGGAGGTCTAGAGGAAGACCAATGAAAAGATTTATGGATGTAGTGAGAGAGGATATCAAGGTAGTTGGTGTGAGAGAGAAGGATGCAGAGAATAGGGTTAGATGGAGAACGTTGATTTGCTGTGGCGAACCCCTGAAGGGAAAAGCCGAAAGGAGAAGAAGAAATGTAGATGTTTCGACATTGTTTTTGTTCGTTAAAGGAGCTTATCTTGGATGGAAATAGCTTAATTTGTTTTTCAGAAAGTATACTTTGTGTGTACATTCTGTATCGAAAGCTCAATTCATCCATCCATTGTCTGCTGCTTATCCTACTCAGGGTCGCAGGGGATGCAGGGGTCTATCCCAGCTCCCTTCAGGTGAGAGATGGGGTACACTCTGGACCGGTCACACGTCAGTTGCAGCGCCACATACGCAGACAGACAACCATCCTGTATCTCATTCACACATCTGGGCAATTTTCCCAATTTTTCAAATTAACCTGCTGCATGTTTTTGGATTGCGGGAGGAAACTGAAGGACTTGGAGGAAACCCACACAGACATAGGGAGAACATGCAAACTCCACACAGAAAGGTCCCCTGTCGGAATCAAACAATGGTCCTTCGTGTTTTGGGCCCCGAAGCGCTGACCACTGTGCCACCGTGCCGCCCAGAAACCTCACTTTATTGAATGAAACATGATTCATGGTACATTCGCGAGTAGAAAGCCTTCTGCAGAGCAAGACCACATGTGGTTTGTGTGTGTGAATGCATGCGTATGTTCATGTATAAATGCTTTTTTTGATCCATCGTCAGGGAATCTTCTATCTAACCATCTCCACAGGGGCCAGTCTCTGAATATGGGCTGCCAGCTCCATTCAAACGACGAAAAGGTCGTTTGAATGGATTTTTATGATTCTTTTCTTTCTGACACCGGACAGAAGGCCAACACCTCCACGATTGATCGGCACCACTCCGACAGCAGACATCCTACTATGACTTCTGATACACAAACTGTGTTTGGTAAATGCCCCATAAGATTGTTGTACATCTCTGGAAGTGACATCATCAGCACAGTGATAAATCGCACCAATGTTTTGTGTATAGTATGTCAGTTTGGCAGAAACAAAAAAGGCTTTTTCATTCTCGTTTCCTCACAGCTCTTTTAAGAGTTGGATTGGAGAGTGGCTGTCGGGGGTTGTGAAGCACTTTTGCCAACCATTTTTTACACTGGTGTACGACACAAATCCATCTGTTGACTTGAACATCACTAAATGAACTTTATAGTCTAATTTCTGTCATGAAAGATGATGACGAATGTCACGTGCTCGTGGCAGCATTATTGAAAAGATTTATTGTATGTCTACTGCTCAATTTCTGCTGTTTATTTAGCGAGGAGTGTTCAAAAGCTGAGCAGCTGGGAGTTGGGAATGTATTGATTGAAAGCTGTGTGTGTGTGTTCGTGTGTGTGGTTCAGGCTCCCATTCCATAGTGATGGAAATGTGAGTGATTATATCCTGTACTGAGTGAAATCCACAGGAAAGGGTCATTGAAAGCCAATCAAACGCAAGCTTTTCAAACGTGCTGATGACAACGCAGTCGAAGCTCACCGGTTTGATTGTTCTCACAGCAGTAATATGGACTTCTCCTATGATATATTAGCATATTTATGCCACTACTTCATGCCTTAATACATTTAGCCTTTTTAAACAGATGAGTGTTACTTTAATTTGATGTCTTTACTTCCATTTGTAACATACCAAAATAGAAACAGGTCAATTGTTGGTCATTTACTTCCACTGTCAGTAGGCTGACTCTCTTAGCCAACACATTTCCACTTTGTTTGTTTTGGAAAGGAAGAAAAAATGAGTCACAAGAAAAAACAGGCCATTAGAATTTAGTTTAACCGCTCAGTCCTCAGTACTTACTGTCCCTATAAACATCCACAAACAGTTCCAAGTCACATAAATACAGATTGTTTATGGTCCTTTCTGGAAAGAGGATAAACAAACAACATGACTTAATTGAAACTCCTATTAAAAGCAAAATGAGATCATATTTGCAGGAAGAAACACACGAGTGAAATGATTATGGGTTATTCTCACGTGAGCCCTTTCAACGTATCACAGTAGCACCGTTTAAACACGTCATTGAAAGAATTAATTATGGTCTTTTTACTATTTAATGTCACAGCCATGCAGTGAGCTAGTACACCTTCTAAGAACCCTGGACACCAGTGTTTATGTTGCATTAAACAGAGTGCCTTTCGCATCGTCATCTGAAAACCAAACCTCACGGTGGGGGAAAATCAAAATGAATCCCTGGCAAATTCAAGACACCAGCAACCGAATCTAATATGAAACATCATTATGATTTCCCTGTGTCAGCACATTATTAGGGCTGTAAGACAAACCGATTGGTTATTAATGAGTAGCACATTCTCATTTACATCAATGCTTGTCAGTATATGCTTATCAACTTTCATTTACTGTCACTCACCTAAGACTGCTTTGGTATTTCTAGTCACTCCTTTTTCCCAAAATATTAATGCTATTGCTGGTTTCTCTTCATATTTGACTTAAACACAAGCTACACCTTAGTCAATGGCTTACTTACGAAAAAACTAGAGAATTTTCAGAATTAGGGGTACTTATTTGTAACTTCGAAGAGTGTTTTTTTTTTACTCGTCGCTCATCTGCTCCTCATCAGGTGTGTTCCAGCTGTGATGGCTGACTCCGACTCATTCATGACAAAGGTGCCCCCTGTGGAGGAGAGACTTGTGAGGCTGGATGTCCTGGGCTTCCTGGAGACCTTTGGGGATGAAGACAACAACACAGAGAGATGCTACCGTTCACACTCTCGCAGCAGTGTCCTCCAGGGTCTGCCATTTGGAGGAGTGCCCACAGTCTTCATAATCAACATAGTCATCTGGATGGTATATTTGAAACACTCACTCGCTTCATAATGATATAGATATTTTGTTATCACTTTCAGCAGTACCTTTTGCAATTGAGTTTTCAAACCTGTTTTTGTCAGAGAATTAGCACAATAATACCACATGGATGTTTGCAAAAGGTGGTGTCGTAGTTAGCGGTGCATTCTCATAGCAAGAAAGTCCTTGACCCCGACAGAGGGCCTATGTGTGTGGAGTTTGCATGTTTCTCCCTGTGTATGCGGGTTTCTCCCCACAGTCCAAAATCATGCAGTTGGTCAACTGAAGATTCTGAATTGCCCCCTTGTGAATGAGAGAGAATTTTTGTATGTTTAGCTACAAAATGTGCCCCTGCAATCGACTGGCAACTGGTCCACGGTGAACCGATGCCTTGCGCCAAATGATAGCTGGAATAGGCCCCAGACTCCCCACGAGCAATGACTGCAAGATAAACAATATAGATTTTGAATGAATGAATGTGCATTAGTATGTGTTAATTATAATAAATACACTTGCGAAAAAGCAAATGTATTATTTTGAAATCCATGCATCAGGGTTATCAGCCTCATTTGTATCTGATGGGCCCTTCATGACATTGATGCCCAAAAGAATTATCTATTGAAATTACATGTTGTTGAAACTTCCAAATAATGTGTTGTCAGAACTTCATAAATATCATGTAATTTAATGATATTGAGTTTACGAAGAGCTTTTGGTTTAAATTATGTGGCTCGAACTGCCTGTAATGAGACACCGGAGCTGAAAACTACGAGCAGAGCGGAAAGCATCACAAACCAAATGTTGCTTGTGTCGAGTCCAAAAATTTGAATTTTGCACATTATACAGAAGTTCCACCATATTTGAAAAGGAAATTCTTGTTTTCCCACAGTATGAAAATCAATTCATACTGATTTGTCACTCGAGAGAACGTGTCTCTACTGCTCTAGAGTCCAGTGACGGCGTGCTTTACACCACTGCATCTGACGCTTTGCATTTCACTTGATGATGTGTGGCTTGTATGCAGCTGCTTAGACATGGAAACCCATTCTATGAAGCTCTGCGCACTGTTCTTGAGCTAATCTGAAGGGCAAATGAAGTTTGGAGGTCTGTAGCGATTGACTCTGCAGAAAGTTGGCGATCTCTTCGCACTATGCACCTCAGCATCCGCTGACCCCGCTCTGTCAGTTTACATGGCCTACCGCTTTGTGGCTGAGCTGCTGTTGTTCCCCAACACTTCCATGTTCTTATGATACAGCCGTTCTTATAATACTTCTGACAGTTGACTGGGGAAAACTTTGGAGCGAGGAAATTTCACGACTGCATCTGTTGCACAGGTGGTATCCTATCACAGTTCTAAGCTGCAGTTCTCTGTGCTCCTGAAAGCGACCAATTCTTTCACAAATGTTTGTAAAAAAAAGTCTGCGTGCCTAGGTTCTTCAGTTTATGGACCTGTGGCCATGGAAGTGATTGGAACCCCTGATTCCGATTATCTGGGTGAGCGAAAAAAAACTTTTGGCCACAAAGTGCATGAAAAATGCTGCAGTTGGTGCAAGATAGTTTTGTGAAAACCATCAGTGGCCAAAGTAAACTTCTTGGACAACATAGCGCATTGCACTAATGACACTGTGCAACGGTGTCAACAGCTGAATCTATTGAAAATCAACTAGTCGACTGTATGCTTGGATATAATGAAAATAGTATCTGTGGAGGTTCTCAGTCATCCAGGTCACGGTGAATTATTGTCAAAATCTTCTTGCTGTGGCAACTGGACTTGAATTTCTTCCCTTGAAGACGTTTCAACCCTCATCAGAGACGATTCTTCAGTTTAGAGCTGTTCAGAACTGAAGAGGCCTCTCGGATAAGAATCTGGAGGCTCCCATCATGAGATCCACAGAAGAAATTATTGATGGGAAAGATTCAAAGGAGGTTTTCTATGGATATTGAATTGTGCTGGCATTTATAAATGCACCTCTCATAGCAGAGGTCTGCACTAATATGGTAACAGCTCACTATTTGACAGCCAGCAGCCATCCGTTGGTCTGAAATGGTCAGTCAGTTCCTTCCTCCCGAGACCAACATGGTAAACTGTGGGGCTGATAAAATTGTCTGTTACATCCCCATTTGAGACCTGTAAAGGTGTCTCTGGTGTAATTGACAAAATTGTGCTACTTGAGACAAATTTATACAATTAACAAATTTTGGATTTCAGCCTTGAACTCATCAGAAACTCCATTAGGTTTGATCATAGGATCTAAGAAGTTTTTTGGATCTTCCTTAAAGCTAATGAAGTCACATATATAGTGATGACAATTTTAATTTGTAACAGATACAATTTTGAACAATATGACTATCCTTATTTCATTATACAGCCAAGTTCAATCAGCAGGGGGATAACAGAATATGTGTTTGGAAGCAGCAGCACAACATCCTTCTGCTATTTATTCTAATAGTTGTTTCTGACAGATGGTGGAGACAAACTTAAGGATCTTGACTGTTTGACCTCCAAACATTGTTGCCCTTGATATCATTATGATGGCAGTCTGGTCAGTTCTCCAGCGATGCCCACTGATGTCATCGGTACAACTGTGGTCTAAGATGTTTTGGGTTTTTTTTGGCATTCCCACATCTAATGCTGTGACACTGCCTTTATTTACATTCATCTGGTGATTTAATTTCATTTTATTAACTCCTTGGACTCCTTTTTCATACAAGTCACCGAACCAGGCAGGATGTTGTTTGCCAATGTTTGATCTGTGATGGCCATGCTATGTGGAAAGAGAATCCATGTCATATTCCCATTCAGTTTTTGTAACATCTTGTACTGTTTCAGTTAGGAATGTTGTTTGTACCACACTGTGTTGTTTGCTTGGTCCTGCAGTGATGGCATTTTTTTTTAACTTTTTTTAATGCTTCACTCTCTTGGTTTGGCAACTGGGACAAAGTCATTCGGTGGCTAAAATCAATTTTACTGTGATGGAGAATGAAATTAACACTTGAGAATGAGTGTGTTGTTGTTGTTGTCATCATCTAACAACAATTCATTCCCTTCTGTAGCACCCTTATCTCTGATCATTTTCATGAGGTTAAGGAGATAAGAGGTCATACTGTTGATCATTCCCTTCCTGCATAAATTCATAATGAGCTATTCACAGTATTTCAGTCAGTGTTTATCTACCCTGCCACAGTTACGATGCAAATCCAGATGAATGTTGGAAGTTGGAAATGTGGATGAAAGTCCGTTCAACAGTCTTTCAGTAGAGCTTTGTATGTATCCATGTACCTGTCTACGGGATATTTACTACACTTAAAGTTGTCACTTGAACAACAGCACGATTCTAGTATCAAACCCTCAAGTCTCTCAACACAATACAGTTTACTGGTTTCAGGTCTGCTCACACCTGTATGTAGATATCTGTGAGAACCGAGTTGCGGCTTGCACAGTAATTCAGTGTTTAATCTCAAAGAATTGTAGATGAAAAAATGTTTGGTTTATATATTTTTATAGCCTTTGTTGTGATATCACAGATGATGCAAACATGGATGTCACTATGAGTCAGTTGGGCATAGTGCAAGAATAAAATTTCAGATTTTCAGGGTACACCGGATTTTGTCACCTTTTACAGGCTGCTTTTTCCTCTCTTACATTCTTTGCTCTTGATATGTAACTTTTTCTTCCCGACACAAACATGTGTTAATTTCCAGCTTTGCAGAGCCTAGAAAAACTGGGTCTCCCTCCCCAGGATTTCTTCCTCGATGGCGATGCCCTCTGAGCTGCATTTTGCACACTGCGAGCAGAGGGCATGCTTGTTTTTGTTTAGATATGCATTTTCTTTTTCAACACTTTCTCTGTTTGTATTGCATGAAGCTCACACGGAGTCCCTCCTCCCCACACAGTACGCTGAGTCTTAAACAAGTCTGCAACCTCTTTTATCTTTCCAGGCACAAAAAGAGATGAGCCTCCCATTGGGTCAGCTCCCCATCACTCCCCACTCTATTCCGTTCTGTGCTGCTTGTCGATTTCTGCTATACAATGGGGATAATTTGAGAACAATTCATCTGGCCCCAAGCAGCGTACAAGGCATTTTTAGCTTACCCATTTGATGTGGAAATGCTAATTCGGTGCATTTAAAAACCATAGTAATGGCTGCTTTGCATTGCCCCTGACACTCCTGACAACAGTTGACAGGGTGTCAACTGTTTAAATGAAAATAAAAAGTTACATTCACTTCTACTATTTATAGAAATGAATGGAGTCTACACATTACTACTTGCAGCCATAATGTAATATGCATTTGCTGTACTTCACAATTGAATTCTTAAAAGGCCAATGATTATCTTTTGAGCTACTGGTTTAATTAAAACCCCCACAAGGCAATTTGCCTGGCACTGGTTATTTTATGCAACACTGGTAAATGTTGTTTAACTACATACTTAGTTTATGAGTAAAATTAGGCGAATTTCTGAAGTCGATAAAGAAAAAGCGTTCAACAGTAATACTTTTTGAGCCCCCTTACTATTCATTCTAGTCCCTCTCTGCATTGAGAATTTGCTTCAGCCTCATGAATCACACAATAGTGGACCCTGCATTTCTCGTTTGGTCTGTGCTCACTCATGTTTTTAACATCAGATTTCAAATTCTCTTGTGTGCTCCGGACAAATCCCTTATATCTTTATTGTTTTATTGAGTAACGCGCTTTTTTTTTAAAGAACGCTTTGACAAATCTTCTTATATTGTGTTGTTTATTGTGACGTTTTCTGATCTGTCATCAACACAACACTAGAACAGTTGTGTTGAGAGACTTTAAATATTAAACTTTTCATCTATTAAAAAAAAAGAAAACCTAAGTTATTTATTTATTTATAATTTAAAGATATGTTGTTTACATCTTGATGTATGAAAGTAAATTTTGACAGGGTATGTAATCTAAAGATTATATATTATTTGGAATATGTGGATTTATTCACTCAAGTGATATCAACTTGAAACCTCTGAATTCCTTCGATGAATTATTTTAATTTATGAACCTTTATTTAACCATGTAAAAAATATTGAGATCAGGATCTCTTTCGCAAGAGTGACCTGCCCACGAGGTCAGCAGCACTTGTCCTAAGAACTCTTTTTTTTCCAGATGTGACAGTACAATTTAAAAACATAACATTTACACTAAAATATGCGGTAGCTGTAACTCACTAATAAAACAACAATTTAAGAACTTGAAAAGGCAATGTTCAAAGATGTCATACGGTCTGTCCCCCAGGATTGAGCAGAAAACTCTAAGTGGAATAACCTCAGGGTTTCAAATCAGCCTGTGGTGTATTTCCATTCTTACCAATTGAACAACAAAAGTGGAACAAGAACGCAAGGCAAGCGACCTCTTGTTTTTGCATCAAAATACACAAATAAGGCAGAATCAAATATAAAAGAGCTTTATATGTTAAGGTAAGCCAATGTGTGTATGTGCGTGCAGTCAGGGAAGGCAAATTCAATCTCTTAAACAATTCACAGTGGTAGGTGAGGCGACCACAGCCAATGAAAAATCTCAGTGCTGAATGAAAAACAGTGTTCAAGATACATTTGGATAACCCTGAGAGAAGCAGGTTCTATTTTCAAAAAATTACCCAAGTGTCACCTGAAATTTACGAACCAGAGTATTTATATTAGCCTTCAATGAGAGCTCCTGATCTAGGATAAAGCCCAAGTATTTGTAATTTAGAGCTTTATAGAGCTCGAACCCACCTTTTTAGTCAATACTTATAATGCTCTGGGGTAGCACCTTTGTATCAGGTCAAAACCACAAGCTTGGTTTTATCTGTGTTTCAAACCAATTTAATCAATCAAAATAAACAAGACCGGATAACATTAAAAGCAGCTTGTAAAAACTCAAAAGCTGGAGTGAGTGTTAAACTGCAAAAAATGATAGTGTCATCTGCATAAAAACAACACAATGTATTTTCGTTATTACAGAGATTGTTCATGTAGATTAAAAAATGAAATGGGTCCCAGCACTAAACCTTGGGGCACTGCTTTGGTAGTTCAGAAAGAAAGAGGGAGCTACAGCTACCTGAACACTTTGTGTTCTGTTGAATCGATAGTTGGAGAACCAAACAGTTGCATGCTTAGATAATCTAATAAGCCAATATGATCAGGAGTATCAGGAGTTGGGATCTACAGTGTCAAGTACTTTTGGCAAATAGTGCAAACCAAGATTTTTTTGCTGTACAGTCTCAAATAAATAATTCAGGACCTTCAGTGCAGCTGTAACAGTGCTGTGCTGTTTTCAAAAGTCAGGTTTTAATGGAGATAAAATATTATACTAAAAAAAATCCTTAATTTGGTCCCTGGTGATGCTTTATAACAATTTGGCATTTTTTGGAAATATTTAGAAATTTGTCTGTCGTTAACATTTGTTTGTAGGTTTACCCCTGTCTGCAATTGGAGGAGAAAGGCCTACTTCTAAATTTTTGGCCTTTTTTTTGTTGGGAAGACTAAGGTTAAAATGTATATCAAAGATGCTCAGCAATAAAATCAGCACCCAAATCTTCAGCTTCTGAAGCTTGCTCCTCATATTTTGCTCATATTTCTTTCTTATTTGTTTATTTCTTATTTAGATTCTCTTTTGCATTCCTTCTAGGCAGGAATTAAAGAACCAGAGCATTTCTGCCTTCATGATGAGCTTTAGCCCCCCCCTACACACACACACACACACTCAAACACACTGGCATAATAATGCAGACAAACATGCACAAAGACCACATGACATTCATTCAATTTTTATCCTATCAAGCGTCATGCACACTTCCTATTGAAATGAATCCTCTCCATTGGTCCAATGCATTGTTTACAAACATACTTACATCCATTTTTATCTTGTTTTTTAGATAATCAGAGGCTTCTGCTTTCTGCTGTCATCTCTTTTAGTTCCACTGTCAGACCTTGTCAGGCTTGATCTCTGCACTGATATCACTCCCAACCTGCCACCTCCACATTCTAATTGGCTCATTTTATCGATGTCTGGTTGTCAAGACAACATGGAGGGTTGAGCACTCTCTCTTAATGACTAGATGAGTCAAAGCCCCCTCCCCCAGGTGACAGGAGCACGCCTCTGCATTAATTCCATCATCATACTGACTAAATCATCTGTGGGACTTGAAGAGTGCATGCCCACGCAAGACAAAATAAAATAAAAGAGGGAGGTTATACAGAAAACAGTTACTGAGCAGGACTTGTTTTCCTTATTTAAGTTGCGAGTGTGACCATATTCTGTCATTATTCAACTTTAACTTCAATCAAGGTTGCCATTGTTGCTATGTATCTCTTTGGATTAATAATGAATAAGTCATTGGGCATTTATTGGGGTTTTTCTCCCATTTACATGGATGACTCGCTTCCCGCTAAACCACATTTGGTGACAACATTCCTCACGTTGTAATTGAAATCCAACATTCATCAACCCTCCTGCTCCTTTTTCGGTCAGCATTCATTCATCATCAGTAACTTATGCACTTAAATGTATAGTCATTCTGCATCAATCCACCACTGTGTAGAATAGGGTATGTTTTAACTCCGTTTTCAGTTTGCTCTCTTATTTATGGTAGAATCGGGGCTATCCCTATATTTTCTTTCTATTCACCATATTCATTCAGCATTAGCACTCACAGCATGTGTAACTGTGTGCATGCTGGCCTGTCTTTGGTAGTTTCCAAGACAACCACACACTACTCTAAAAAAAGAAGATAGCTTATTATCAGTGTTTTGGGGAGGACGTTAATAATAATAAAGGTTTAATATCACTGAATTGTAAAACAACGGTAAATGTAATCTTCATACACATAATTAAATCACGATAAGTGTCAAATTAGAATGTTGGTGACCACAAAGCAGTGATACAGGGATTCCAAAGCTTAATTGTGAAATATAAAATTGATTCTTTTGCTTTTCATCTTATCTGTTTCTGCATGCTTCCAGATGTGAAAACTGCATTGGAAATGAGTCTATGACACCAAGAGCCATATTATAATGTTTGAATATTATCAAAACAGTTGATGTACCATGTATTTATTTTCTCTCATCCCAAATCATGGCTTTTGGCTTGGCTCCTGCTCTTGAAGTCCAGTACTGTGGTTGGTGTGATGGTGCTTTTTCTTCAACAAAGCATTCTTTCAATTCAAAAATTAGAGTCCTCGGTTCAGCTGAGATGGGAATCGAAATAATAATCGCACAACCATACAGCTATCTTGTAACTTTCTCAATAGAAAAATTGTCCTTAAAAACAGCCTTCAATCAAACCCAAATGAAAATTTCTTTAAATTCATAAATATTTCTTGAAAAGCATTTATTGATTCCATTAAATTCATAAGCAATTCAACAACAATTTCCTTAAACTCCTTTTTACATATACAGTATTGCAATTGCAGTAAGTATAATAATATTTATTTTATAACCATACAGTTGTACATACTTAATATCAATGCTGAAGTTTGAACCTATGTATCATTCATTGGACCTACATTCATGGTTTTGGTCTGTGTTCCAGTTTCTTTTGCTCATCTTCTCCTGTCTGAGGAAAGCGGCATGGGACTATGGGCGACTAGCTCTGCTGATGGAGAATGACAGGTAAATCCCATTCTTTCTGTCTCGCTCCGACGCATTCTTATTCAGCCAGTGGTTTTTCCAGCTGTGACCACATTTAAGATGGAGAAATTATCCTTTTGGAATCATTCCTGGGTGCTGATGGTGCAGCGCCCCTTGCTGACTGTAAAGAGTACTGCAGCAGTGGTTGCTAAGCTGTAACCGAGAGACTGTCATCACTGCCCTGAGAACAGGGCTGGAAAACTAAATTCTGGTAAAACTAATGTTGTAGGTTCCTTCAAGGAATATCATTGAATACTATCAATGAATATAAAGAGGTGTGTTCATGAAATTTTCATTAAAAGATGGCCCTAGTTTTCCTAATTTTTGATTATTTTAGTATATTTTCAGAGGTACTATGATACAATAAATAATTTGTTGTGCTATATAATATACTTTACATTACATAATTAATCAAACTTATAACCTATTATTCTGGATGCGACTAGTTGGGGGTTCAGCGCGCCCTGAGAAAAATTGCGCCCAAGCTCAGTGCAAGGGACCAAATGTCATGCAAATATTTTACTTCATGATGGAAAATTTCCAACTCAGTGTCCATATGTGATATCTTTACATTTCTTTGTCTAGAAACATGATTGATATTTTGCAAATAATTGCCTTGAGGAGAAACATTTACTAAACAGGCTTGGTTATGAACAAGCTAAAGGAAAAGGTAAACATAGTTTTCAGTTCAATAACTTTTCAAAAGATATTAAAACAAAAACGAATCAATATTTTCAGATGCTGAAGTTATTACTGCACATTCAATACTACTTTGTATATAAAGCTGTATCATGGTGTGTCTGTTGTAATAGTTTAGTGTTCAATGATGTGGTCTAGCAGTTTCTTTCAGCTCTCCCCCCCCCCCCAAATGAATGGCATAATTAATATTGCCAATAAGCAAATTTCTCCCCCAATTGTTTTTCTTAACTTTGTGAGTCCATCATGATGCCTTTGTGAGTTACTTGATTACTTCTCACTGCTTCTAAGCACCAGAGAGCAGCATCTGTGCGTCTCTCCAAGCAGCTATCTCTTTTACTAACCGAATTACATCATTTAATTGGACAAGCTGTCGACAGCCAAAAGAGTAACATTATCACAATAGAATTAATGAATGTTTCCTGTTTCTCAAGACTCCGATCGATACAGGTAAATGGCCCCAGACAGAGGCTGCACTCAGTTCACGAGGCCACAGTCGGTCTGGTGATCATTTTGTCTTCCTACTTTAGTCTCACGTCTTTATTTTACGGAGAACCAAGTGAGAAAGAGAAGTCTCCTTCTGAGGTCAGCCCTTCTGACTCTGAGACAAAGGACATGGTAAGTTTCGTTTAGTTTGGCTGTATCCTCCATTTAATTCTTTTGTGAAGTTCGATTTTTATGTCCTGAGTTAGTTCCTGCCTCACTCACTTTAATAGAGTAGTGCTGAGTAATGCTGAGTAATGTCCTTTTACCTTGCATTTTTGTTTTATTTTGCTTTTTAAGCATTGCAGATGCTTCTCTAAGTTTCCTCTTCCTTAGAGTAATATGCCCCTAAAAATAAGAAATAAAAAAAATGTTATTAAGGCGTTTGAAGACCGCTTTAAACGCTTGGGATTCAGATATTTTTGGTATGTTAGTCTTTCGAAATCTAAGGCAATGGTGACGACTGTCTGTCTCACCACGTCGCCATCTATTAAATACATTTTACCAAGTTGTCAAGCTGAATTTCTCAGTAATTTATCATCTAAAGACACTGTGCAGTATGTAGGTTGTTTTATTCGCTCATCAAGCTATTTAGAGGAAAATCTGGATCATGACTCAACTGGTCCGTTTGTGACTTCTTGCCGTCTGTGCAACAAAGTGACATCATTCTCTTTTGGTTTATAACTGTGTAAGACAAAGAGTCAGACTGGAGTCATCACCCCATGCTGACACAGAGCTGAGGCTGCAGTCCAGGAGTTACAGCTCCAGGCTAAACCTATTAAATATCCATTTCTGATTCACCCTTCAGTCCTTATTACTATGCAGATACCAGATTCTTGCAAGCAGCCTGATTTTGAGCCCAGACTTGCATACATATGTCACTCATTATCTTTAATAACCAATCCACTGGATGTTTTATGATTCTCCTCCCCTTCCAGAGCTTCTGCTTGTGGCTCACAACACTTTACCATATGAAGTAAGTATACAAAGAAGTTGGCCTTGTAATTATTTTAGCCTCTCATCTCAGCCGTCCATCTATTTATTGGCCCTCCGTCCTCAAAGATGATGTAAAGTAACGTTATATCTCATTTAGCAGCAAAAACAAACAAGACTCGGCTCACGCAACCGCTGGTGCCATGTCTCCTTTTGAATATTTGCACTTTGCTCAAGTCTGACTGACACAACAGATTTCCACAGTTTCCATAGTATTATAGTGGAGTTTGGCTGCATCTTTTTTTAGTTATTTTGCCAGTGGCTCACTCTGGGATCGCTGGGAAAGTGCAAACCCACCCTGCGAGTTCTCAATGTGTGGGCCCTCATGAGCCTAGCATGCACCTCTTTTCTTCTTTTTTTCTGTTCTATTTTATGACATCGGGTTTCCTGAACCTCCTTTCCGTAAAACCACATCTTCAAGCACCAAAGCGGTCGTGTCGTATTTTAAGTATAAGCTCCAGGTCCTGCGTTCATGGCCAGAGACACATCTGCATGTATACTGCGATGAAATTTAAAAAAAAAAAAAAAAATCATAATTTTCTATAATGACCAGTCATTAAATCAAATACTCAAATCCAGACCCCAAGTAAAGGTGCTGGATGCTAATGTAATTTTTTGCTTTTTTTCAGTAAATGTTATTGAATCTTTAGGTAATACTCTACACATGTCATCTTTTCTGATGTTTATGACATTTCTTGCATGTTCTTTTTCTTGACTATATTTATGTAATTTTTAGCTAAATTAAAAGCTACTTAAGCTATTGTTTTTAAAATGTCCTCTAAAACCATGTGAGTTACAACAGGTAATATTTATCACTTCATTTGTATTTACTAATCGGTTTATATCTGAAAAAGGTTCTTGCTACACCCTCACCTTTGTCTTGTGAGCCTTATGGACCACTTCTTCACTCTTGTAATCCCTAATACAGTGTGAGACATGTGTGTCCTTGTTCATAGTTGTTACTCGGTTTCCGCAGGGATGAGGAGATTCGAAGCAAATGTGGCACGGATGCTGTCACATACCTGTCCTTCCAGCGCCACATCATCCTGCTAATGACTGTGGTTTGCCTGCTGTCTTTGGCTGTAATCCTGCCCATCAACTTTTCAGGAAACCTCCTTGGTATTTTGTGCCCTCATATGATATACTAGATGGCTGTTTCTAAGCCAAGGGATACCCTTAACCACCAGAGAGGCAGTAGTAACACAGGAGGAGAGGCTAGGCCACACACAGAGAGTTATTCACGTACACACCAGAATGCATAAAACATAAAAAGTGCTATGTGAGTGAGTGAATGAGAAGCCAGAATGAGTCTTTCTCAGAAACAGTCAATACAATTTTCAATATTATTTTAAATAAGTTTAATAAAGAAAAAGGGGAACAAAGCACAAAATACTACAGTGTGTCCTAAGACACATTAAAAACCTGTATTCCATCTAACGAAAGTTTCAAGCATACCACTGGCAGCACATCAATCACTTCTTCAAGTGGGATTGTCGAAATAGAAAGTGCTTAATTTCCTCTAAATATACACGCATGTGGGTGTCAAGTGTGGTATGGTGCACACAACCAACTGCTAAAAGTGACAAAAATGCTTTTTGGCAGTTGTGTGCTTGTTTTGTAATTATGAGTAAGTCATTAAGGGCTATAGGCAGGAGCAATTGCAGGAACTACGAAGAGCAGGGCTCTCCCCACAAGCGGTTTATTATGCACTGGTTGTCATCTCTGAAGAGTGTCACCCAACTTGTTAAATAAACAAACACACAGCGACTGGCTTCCATGGCAACAGCAAAAAAAAAAAAGAAAAGATTGCTCAAGTCTAAAGCGTAAGGCTTATTGTGAAATTGGATTTTCGCTTGAAATTTCATTTGGATGAGTGAAATTTTAATGCATTGGTTTTGATTTATTTTCTTTAAATAGTGATGTTTCTCTCTAGTTGCGTCACCCACCACTTAGAGGAGGGCTTCCCCATTAGTCGTATTGAAGCGAATCTGTCTGTGTCATAATCCATTATTTCTACAGGAGACAGTCCTGAAAACTTTGGAAGAACAACTCTGGCTAATGTTAGTGAAAGGTAAGTTCAACAGGGCCATGACATCATATTTTACATTTCTGTCTATATTTGTTTAAATTATAATGGTGGTGGTTTTGTGCCTCACAGAGACAACTTTCTGTGGCTCCACTGCATCTTCGCTCTCGTTTTTTTCATCATCACATCGCTTTGCATGGCTCACCATGCAATGCGGCTGGAGTACGGGGAGGATGAGAAGGTCTGTCATTTTGGAGAAAAACAATACTGGCTGTTACAGTGGGGCAAAAAAAAAAAAAATGTAGTCAGCCGCCAATTGTGCAAGTTCTCCCACTTAAAAAGATGACAGAGGCCTGTAATTTTCATCATAGGTATACTTCAATTATGAGACAGACTGAGAAAAAAAAATCTAGAAAATCATATTGTCTGATTTTTTAAATAATTTATTTGCAAATTATGGTGAAAAATAAATATTTGGTCAACAACAAAAGTTCATCACAATGCTTTGTTATATACCCTTTGTTGGCAAAGAGAGAGGTCAAATGTTTTCTTTAAGTCTTTTCAAGGTTTTCACACACTGTAGCTAGTATTTTTGCCCTTTCCTCCATGCAGATCTCCTCTAGAGCAATGATGTTTTCAGGCTGTAATTGCTTGTTATCCCAAAATTATGATAATTATATGATAGCATTAGTCAAAAAGTCAATAACTTACTTTAAACTACATACTGGCTTCATAACAGTCAGTTATCTAGTTGGCTGCATGAGTGGACTGTAGACAAATCACTTACATACGTTCATACAAATTATAGATCTCGTGTCACAACCTATGTTTATTATTAAACATATGAAGTGATATAAATGTAAGACCACATAAGATTGACAGACATTCTGTACTATAGATACTGATTAAATCCTTCATTTTATTGTGTTTTGGTCCCATGGGAAAAATGAAAACACACTTCCAAGAGCCTCATTTGAAGCAGAGATGCAGAGATCAGGCCCATATTTATTGTTGAGTGACAAATATTGATCAATAAATATGACTTTGCTGATTGTAACACCCCTGCACTCGGTTGCATCATGTGTTGCAGGTGGAAAGAACTCTGATGATTACCTCTATACCAAGAGAAATCTCGGACCCAGGACTCATTACCAAACATTTCCAGTACACAGTTTCTTCTCTATTTCTTTATTATACTGTTAAGTAGAGATGAGATATATATATGTATATGTATGTGTATGTGTATGTGTGTGTGTATGTATGTATGTGTATGTATGTGTGTGTGTGTATATATATATATATATATATATATATATATATATATATACACACACATTTTTGTGTGTTTGTGTGTTGTTTTATCACGATAATTCAAATGATTTTACTTCATTCTCTAGTGAGGCCTACCCAAGCTGCACGGTGACTGACGTCCGCTTCTGCTTTGATGTGCAAACACTGATGAGGCTCGACCTAGAGAGGTACAGTAAAAGAAACAAATCATAGCAATGCAGCATGATGTGATCACCATTATTTTCGTGTCTGAGGATGTAGGGCTTTGCAGGCGCAAGGCAATGAAAGGCAGACTGTACTTTGCCACCAAAGCCCAAAAAGAAGGGAAGATCATGATCGAGACCCATCCGTGTGCTCAGATATTCTGCTGCGACTCATGCGGTTTTGACAAGGTAATTTGAAATTGTTACAGAGTTCCAAGTTGGCATTCTCTGTGCACTGTGTTGCACATAAAGGGTGTTTCCACAGGATGGCACTGCAATCCAAATGGCAATAAAAGTAGCAAGAGCTTGTTTTGCCAGTGTAAACTTCTGGATCACTGAATAATACACTCCATGATGTTTGCTGTAGGTGGATGCAGAACAGTATTACAGTGAATTAGAGGAGAAGTGGACTGATGAGTTCAACGCTGAGAAAAATCGCATCTCCATGAAGAGGCTGGGTGTAGCTTTTGTGACTTTTCGGGACGAGAGGATGACTGCAGTGTGAGTAAACAACAGGAAGAATGTTGTTCGAGTTTATGTCTATGATGAACTCCTAACAGCTTGAAGAAAACGTTCATAATACAAGAATTATTGGTCAGTGATGCAGCTTTCTTGCAGTTGCGTTTGTCTTCACAGTGCTTTCCTCATACATGCAATTTGGAGAATGTTGCTTCAAAAATATCACATGTGAAAATATGATGCCATGATTCATGAAGAGACAATTTCCCTGTAACCACTTGCTCATTTTCAAGTGTTTACCCTCCATATTTCAAGAAATCTCTGTATATGTAGTTACAGCTCCTATATGTTTGCTTGATCCCTCTTAACCAATGCCATCTGCACCGGCTTTTATATTTTTCATTTGGTTGTTGATCTCAATATAAAAAAAAGATCCTTCTACCTGTTTTGCAGGATTGTGAAGGACTACAGTCGTGCACGCTGTCGTGGCAGACCCCAGCAGTCCAGTATCACCACTGTAGTCCAGTCTCACAGATGGGGCATCAGCTATGCACCTGCTCCAAGTGACATCATATGGTTTGTACCAACAATCTAGGAACCATCAAACATTTTATAGTTCTTCCTCCATTCTGTTTCCATTCTGTTTCAGAAATTCTGTTTTATGTTGGTTTGTAAGGACTATGCAAATTCCCATTGCAAATTCACCAATTTTGACTAGGTGATTCCATATGTGATCAGAGATCGTCATTTTCAAACCATGACTCTTTTATAATAGCATTCAAAATAGCATTAAAGTCCGATTACTTAAAGTACCTATACTCACTGATAAATTGCACACGGGAGGTTTGCTAAAGGTTATACACTTATTCAAGATAACAGAGGTTGAGGTTAAAGACTCAGCAAATTGTTTTCATCGTTTGGTGTGAAAAGCTAAATGCTTTTGAAGTCAGTTTGGATTTTTGGAGGAATAATTGATTATTGAATTCTTGGATCTGTTCATTAAAATCAGACAGAATGGAGAGAAAAATAGCCCAGACACACACATTTTGTTTCCAGTTTTGCATATCAGTCTCCCAGGTTAGACGCAATTCCAACCTAATAAGTGTAAGAAAATTAAGTATCTCTGGACTGTGAACCGTAAAGAAAAAAAATCTATGGACTTTTATTATGCTTGCCAGTGAAACAACAACCCAGTTCATACTTTAGAAGCTCAAAGTTGGTTTGAAGAGGCGAAGACTGTTGCTTTGTTGTTGAAATTATTTGTTATGATTTGTATCGGTACTGATAATGACCGAATAAGCCTGTTTTCTCTGACAAATCTGATAACTGATGCTGGTTATTTTTTTCCAGCTGACAATTCAAATTTATGGCACAGACAAAAACTCTAACCAATGTTCACATGCCTCTGTGATACCTCATTGACACAAAGGAGGACCTTCTTGGTTTACTGATTTTCAAACATTTTTACTGCACAGCAAACTCTAGGGCTTAAGAGCGTGGAGATATAGAGACTGAGGGAAGTCCTTCATGGCTACAAATAGAAACTACTGCTATAAAGAAAAAGCTTCCACAGCTGTTTGTTCTCCAGCTCCACGTCAGTAGACAGGTTAGCTAGACGTTAAAGAATCTTTTGATAAACCAAATAAAACCAAATAGTAAACTAGATGAATGAATCTCAAGAAATCCCAAATGCTGTCTTATTTGTCCCGTATTTGTTGAAGTCCCTCATTGAAGCCCCAACAAGTAGACAGGTTGTTTGCAGATTGGAAAAAGGTATTGGGACATCATTGACTTGTTAATTGATTGCTAAATGTTCAAAAACTAAAGTTTTTAATTCATTAATGTAGTGTCAGATGTTTCTTAACTTCAAACTGACTCCAAGACTTCAAACTGCTAGTCTCTGACCTCGCGGAAATTTATTTCAATATTTCGGCATCTTCAGATTTGATGAGCTGAGACTGTGCCAGTGGTGTGAACACGGAGATAACATCACGCTTTAGGGGAATGTCCGATGACACACTGTTCTTCAGTCAATTCATTTTTCAGGCTAATCCATCACAACGTGATGCATGGACTGGATTTTCAGACCAAAATTGCACCGCATCTTCTCAACACTCGTGTATGTGACAAATCCAACTCTGTGGATGATCACTGTTGGTGCTACCCCACATTCTGTCATTTTTTGATTGCAGTTTTTCAACTGGGTCTTCTGAGTCCTAGCTCTGACTTACCTAGTTATCTGAGCTGGTTTGGTAAAATATAATCATTCATGTTCTTATTATTCTGGCCCTAAGGAGCACAAGCCAATATTTCCCTTGAGCTGGTCCCAAGCCTGGATATGACAGAGAGTCGTGCCAGCGAGGGTGTCTGACCTAAAAGCTATTCCAGAATAAATATTCAAATCAAACCTGTGGCTTTCATACCAGATCAGTCGAGGCCCACGTTAACAACTGCCTGTGGTATTGATAACCTACAGGATACAAGGGGAAATTTGGCGATTGTGGGTCGAAGAAGGGGAGGAGGAGTCCGTGTTTGCAGGCGGTGAGAGAACAAGGAAGGTAAAAGCCTAGGATTGAGAATTAAGGAGTGTGAATGTTTGGACTAAGACAGGAAAAGTGAGTTGTTTAATGTGATGCAAAGGGGTAAAGTGTGTCCAAGAGAAGCACAGAAGCAGGAGTTACAGTTTTCTATCATGGTATTAATGGGAAGAGAAACGGAGTAGGAGCTATCTCAAGGGAGGAGTTTGTTAGAAATGCTCTGGAGTTAAAGAGTGTAAGATAGACCGAATCTGCAACGAGAAATTAAAGATGTGATGGTCAAATTTTATTCGCGGTCATGCCCCACAGGAAACAATATGAGTTAGAGAAGAAAAAGGGAAATTCTCGAACGAGATAGATGAAGTAATGCAGATTTTTCCCAGACGGGAGAGAGTGTTGTAGACTTCAATAGACATGTTATCCAGGATCCAGGTGTTAGACTGCAAAAAGGATGGAAATGGCTGTAGGGTAATTTATAAGAGCAGAGACTGGAGCACACAGGTAGATGACATTTTGAATAGACAATGTAATCTGAAGGAGATCAATGACTGCAAAGTAGTGGTGGGTGATAGTGTAGCCAGACAGCATAGGATGCTGGTTTGTTGGATGACTGGTGACAAAGAAGATGATGAGGATGAAGCGTGAAAAGGTTTTTTTGTCCAGATACTATACAGTACCTGTGGAGGTATGGAAGTTTCTAAGAGAGCTGGCATTAGAGTCATTGTCTGTATTATTCAACAGCATCTTACTGATTGCGAGAATGCTTGAGGAATACAAGAAAAGTGTGTTGGTTTTAAGAACAAGTGCAAAATAGTGATATATACCGGATAGTATACAGATAGGCGCAGAAATATTTGGTCAGTGACACAAGTTTTGTTATTTTAGCTATTCACGACAAGATATTCAGTATACAATTATATAACCAATATGGTCTGAAAGGGCAGACTCTCAGCTGTAATTTGAGAGTATTCACATCCAAATTGGAGCAAGGGTTAGGAATTACAACGCTTTAATATGCACCCGCCTCTTTCAAGGGACCAAAAGTAATTGGCCAATTGACCTTGAAGGCTGCAAAAAAAAAAAAAAAAAAAACAAGGCTGCATGGGCTCTTCCCTCAATAACCTGTCATCAGTTAAGCGGTTCAAAGATCCGGAGTTGATTCCAGTTGTGGCATTTTTATTTGGAAGCTGTTGTTGTGAACAAACAACATGAGAGGAGCTCTCAATGGAGGTGAAACAGACCATCCTGGGGCTGGGAAAAAGAGAAGAAATCCATCAGAGCGATCGCAGAAATTTTAGGAGTGGCCACATCGACAGTTACTTTCTGTGTAAAAAGATTTTTGAAAATCCAAATTCAAAGGATTCACCACAAGGTGCAAACCATTAATCAGCCTACAAAATAGAAATGCCAGAATTGACTTGGCCAGAATACACCTGAAGAAGCCAGCCCAGTTTTGGAATCAGCATTCTTTGGGCAGATGAGACTAAGATCAACCTGTACCAGAATAATAGGGAGAGGAAAGTTTGGAGAAGAATTGGATCAAGTCATGATCCAAAGCACATCACATCTTCTGTAAAACATGGAGGCAGTGTGATGGCACAGGCATGCATGGCTTCCATGGCACCGGGTCACTTGTGTTTATTGATGACAGAAGCAGCCGGAGGAATTTTGAACTGTATAGGGATAAACTTTCTGCTCAGATTCATTACATTACATTACATTACATTACATTGCATTTGGCAGACACTTTTATCCAAAGCGACTTACAATAGAGGACATAGGGACTGCAAATACACTTGCAAATACACGATGCAAAGGGTCCAGGGTCCAGATTCAGCCAAATGCAGCAAAGTTGATTGGATGGCGCTTCACAGTACAGATGGACAATGATCCAAAACATACTGCAAAAGTAACTCAGGAGTTTTTTGAAGCAAAGAAGTGGAATATTCTGTGATGGCCGAGTCAATCACCAGATCTCAACCCAATCAAGCATGCATGTCACTTGATCAAGACAAAGGTGAAGACAGAATGACCCACAAACAAGCAACAACTAAAGACAGCTGCAGAATAGGCCTGGTAAAGCATCACAAAGGAGGAAAGCCAGCGTTTGGCGATGTCCGTGGGCAGTCGTTGCCTGCAAAGGATTCTCAACAAAATATTGAGAAGTAACATCTTGCATAGGGTTGTTTATTTGTCAAATGACTTTTGAGCCCCTGAAATGAGGAGCGTTTGTGTAAAAATAGCTACAATTCCTACATGTTTAATCTTGTTTGTTCAACCCCTTGAATTAAACCTTAAAGTCTGCACTTCAATTCTGGTGTAATTGTTTAATTCAGAATCCAATGTGGCACAAGGCATAGAGGAAGACCAAAGAGATCTATCTATGCAGTGAAAGATGTCTCCATGTAGATGTTTTGCTGTGGCGACCCCTCAATGGAGCAGCTGAAAGCACAGAACAGGAAGAAGTTCATGTTGTTCAGCCTGTGTCTTTAATATCTTTTTTCTTACTTTTTGACAGTATTTCTATGTAAACATATAGTTTGAACGGCTTTTACTTTTATGTCCCTTTTTTTCATTTTTGATTTCAAAGTTTTTGTTGTAGAAGAAAGTCTCAAAAAGAACCGTTTATTAGGCTCATTCCCCATGGGATTACCTACAGTACATTTATCTTGTCTAGGAGAGCAAATGCAGCACTCCGAGCGATGTTACGTAACAAACGGTGGGATGCATATTTGATGAGGCACAGACGTTGTAGTATTCACTATTAATGCATCCTACTGATTTGCTTGCTGTTTGCGCACTGATCAAATTTCACTAGAGTAGGTTACAGGGTTAAGCGGAGTTTGTTTTTTTTTCTTCGTTAAAATGAAGTGACGGTTCCCAAAAATGCTTTCCATCCCTGTGCAGTGTTTTACTGCTGACCTCATATGCAAGAGAAGTTTTTTCAGGACTATTTCAATACACAGCAGGATCACTACCATTCTACCAGGAGCAGCAACTCATTACTTATTCCTCTGCCTTCAGGGAAAACCTTTCAGTCTGTGGATCTCGCTGGTGGCTCCGCTGTGTCCTTCTCAACATTCTCCTCTTTCTGTTGCTCTTCTTCCTCACCACTCCCGCCATTATTGTCAACACCATGGACAAGTTCAACGTAACCAGGCCTGTGGAGAGTCTGCAGGTGGGAGTTTGAGATCTAAATCCCAAGAGCTTATATAGTCACATAATGTTCATCTTAGGTTTCTGATTTATTTATTTTTTCCTTTTTGATACAGACTCCGGTCATCACCCAGTTCTTCCCAACCTTTCTGCTATGGGCTTTTTCAGTGCTCCTGCCCTTCGTCGTCTACTACTCAGCCTTCTTTGAGTCCCACTGGACCAGGTACTTGGAAGCCATCAAAAACAACTCCAGTCTGAAATGGAAATAGAGTCCATCTCCCTCTCAACTTTCTATATTTTAGAACCCTATTTATATTATCCTTTTTACCCTGTTGCTCTCTTTACTCATTCACTCCTTCCCTGCTCATTCACTCCTTGCAATGTTATTCTGGGCAGGTTGTCATAGAGATCGCCATGTGAGGATAATGATATGTGCACTTATCACCATGCACTTACTTCTCAGTTGCAGTAAGAGGAGCAGAGCAACTGTACGTCAGGAGGCAACTTCATGCCGTACCTATGAGCTCAGTGTCTTTACAGAAGCATCCCCGCAAACTATGTTGTTCATGCATGATGTGCAAAGGACCAGCAGCAAATCAACACTTAACTGGAGTGAAAAGTATTGCTTATGTTTACTCCAGCAGCCCCATGATGTACATTTAAAATCAGCTGATGGACCATTCTATTTTTTTTTTCTTCATTAAACACCTTCAGTCCAGCTCTGCTTTGTGTGCATTGCATAGTTTGTTTATAAATGACTTTTCTCAATTATTTCATATTCGATGTTCAGATCTTGTAAGAACCAGGTGACAATGCACAGGTGCTTCTTATTGCTGGTCTTCATGGTCCTCATCCTGCCCTCATTGGGTCTATCAAGGTATGACAACAAATTAAAGGTGTGAGTTTCACCCCAGTTTATTTTTATTTTTTTCTAGATCAAGGAAATGCAATTCTACTGAGTTGAGATAACATTTTTAAACTGCATAATTTTCAATATTTATTCTCAATTCAGTCTTGACCTGTTCTTCACTTGGCTTTTTGATGTCAACTTCCTGGATAAAAAGGATGTCAAATTCCAGTAAGAATGCTTGCACAAAGTAGTTTGTCTCAGAAATCCAAAATGATAGATGTAAAAGTATTTCAGCCTAAGCAAACCTATCGGGTTCCTTCATCTCTGCGCAGGTGTGTTTTCCTCCCTGATAACGGCGCATTCTTTGTGAACTACGTCATTACATCAGCTCTGATTGGCACCGCTATGGAGCTTCTTCGCATCCCAACGCTGACGGTGTACGCTCTCCGCCTCTGCTTTGCTAAATCCCAAGCTGAACGCATTCACGTCAGACGGGTTAGTAGAGTCTGTCACGCTTCTCATGTGAGGTTCATCTTATTGTACCACAGATGTGAGATTTAGGCCATTCTTTATTTTTCTGTCTCGGGCTACAGAGTCAAACCTACGAGTTCCAGTTTGGCCTGGAGTATGCCTGGACCACGTGTATCTTTGCCGTCAGCGTGACCTACAGCATCACATGTCCAATTATTACACCCTTCGGTGAGCAAAATGCAGTTAAGCTCTTTTTGTCCTCATTTACATCCTCCTTATCAATCCTATCCCTTCCCGTCTTCGTGGGTGTATGTGTTGTCTCTCTTTATTCTGTAACCTTGCTCTCCTGCACGGCTTGCCAGTCTGCTGCAGACTGTGCGAATTTGCTGCTGTAGTCCCAGATGCCTAGACGCAGCGAGTTTCAAGCCAGACGCCCACTTTGCTCCTGTCCCTGCCTCGAGCTCAACAGGCTTCTCTATACTCCTGCACTCAGATCCTCAGTGGAAGCGGGTGCTTTGATACTCTTCACCCTGTTTTTGCCATATTAATCAAGCATATTTTTTATATAAATCAGAGTAAATGCAGGCACTTTGACATTCTTAGGGTAAGCCTCCAATCGGAAGCCTAAGAAAGTCTAAGGATACGAATCATTTTCACTTTACTGTTTGTCATGGAAAAATCTGATTGCGTGGAGATCGTGCCACAATAATCAATATTTCTTTTTTAGTTCAAATTCACTACATCTCCCATACCTTTGTTCCCGAGGGGCTTTGGTTAAAAATATCCAAGATATCTGTCCGGATAGTCACAGAAATGAGACTGATACTGTAGTTAAGCCAATGTAAATGTTTTGGTGGGTAAGAATGCCACCATGATTTGTTAAAAACCGAACAATATTGTTAATCCCACGGATTCTCAAACGTTATAGACGCCAGCCTTTAATATAAACGTGAGATTTCATCACCAGAGTCCTGAAAATAGCAACCCCCCCAATCTCTGTCTCATCAACCCTATGTCAGTAGGATTTTCCAGGGACAAAGCCTTCCATTGCTTTCAGTCTGTATCTTGACTTTTTATGGTTTGTTATATGATGTTACTCATTTGGTCTATTTGTGCCTTTTTAGGGTTGCTTTATGTGATCCTGAAGCACATGGTGGACCGATACAACATCTACTATGCATACATTCCCACCAAGCTCAACCAGCAGATCCACTTAGCCGCCATCCACCAGGTCATTGTGGCTCCCATCCTCTGTATGTTCTGGCTGCTCTTCTTCTCTGTTCTCAGATTAGGTACAACCTTTATAGTCATTCTCATCTTGTTGCGGTTTCAAGATCTTACAGTTAAGAGCGTGTGTGACTGTGTAAATGCTTATGTATCCTTCTTGCTGTCACAGGCCCCATACATCCGATCACACTCTTCACTCTAGTGTCCCTGCTCACCTGTATTGCCTTTTACCTTTTGCGCCTGTGCCTTAGGAAGCAGCCAGACAAGTCGACAAGTTACCAGGTCAGCTCTGCTAAGCCTCAGCTTTAGATGTGCTCATACTGATTCACTGATATTTATTTTAGGTTAATTGTCTCTGTCTCAGATGTCAAATCAGCCAGCAGAGGGAACATACACCGATGCAGACAGGACCACTGTAACAACAACCACTGCCTCCAGTGTACAGTATCGTAATTTCCTATTATGATCCAGGAAAGCAGTAACACACACTTTAAAGATAATTTTACTTATGTTTCAGAAATTAGCATTCGGCCAAGGTTTTTTCATTTTGCAAAATGGGAAACTGCTGTGGAAGCAGAAATGCTTTTCCAAGAATCCGTGGTGGTTGGAAATAATGGCATCTGAGATTCGAGTTATTTTGCAGGAAATGTTAGATGTCATTGCTTTATGGAGCTAAATAGTTAACAAAACTTATATATGTTGATTTCAGCTTAGCCATCCCTGTTGGTAATGGTTATAACTATTTAAAGAAATTAATATGCAAAATATTTGCTTTGTAAAATTTGTAAAATAATTAAGGCTAATAAAATAATAAAGGGTAAAGGATAAAGGATAATAAATGATGAATTAAATTACATTAAGTTATCAATTCAATTCAATTATAAATTAAATTGAATTAAAATTGTGTAGATCTAGCTGTTTTATTTTGTGTCTTGACTGTGAGCAATACAATACAAATGTGAGAGCCATTACATCTGGAAAATAACATAGCATAGTTTCCAGGTTTCCAATCTTTTCTAATCTCACGGTGTCCGGCAATGACAGTAAAGGCTACTCTAGTTATGAGGTGAAATCAAGATCCATTATCTTATGACCATTCCTCTTTCATGTCAATCGTTAATTTTTGCTAAGTAACTGGATATTTCAGGGGATATGGGCAGTTTTGGGAAAATCATTATCACACCACTTCCTCACTACTGATGCTGTGGCAAATCTTATTATTACAAATACAGGGACGTATAGTTGCAATGCAGTCTCCTGGACACAGCCTGCACTAAAAAAAATAACATGAAGACATTCAGAACAAATCTTGCAAATCTCTTTATAATTTTGAAAACAATGCCACGAGGAAAGTTAAGTTGTTTCCTTTTCCTCTGTCATATGCCAACACACTAGCAGAAAAATAGCCCTTTAGAGTTTACCGTCAAGTCAGTTAATATTTTCATAGACTTGTGATTGTATAATGGAATAGCTAGAACAGTCTATACTATACTTTTATCAAATCACTTTGCTGTATGCAGCTATTGAACCAAGAAAAAAATAGTACCTACACTATTATTTTAAAGTGCAATTCCAAATCTTAACACAATATCAATCCCATATTTACAAGTTTGTTCTAATCCAGAAATATAACAAAATCCTTTCCGTCACTCTAGTGAAAATATTCATTGATCTGTGTGGAATTTACTGATCAACTTTGTGACATGAGCTTGAACCTATGTCGATCTCCCTCTAGCTGTTTGTGGCATCTGTCCTGCTGGAGCCAGAGCTGGCTTTGACTCCCATGCCTTCCCCAGCCCACCATGGTTACGGCGCCATGGCCAGCTCTCAGAGTTCAACTCACGTTACAGCAGATGAAGAAGAGGTTGAGGAAGAACACGGGTGGACTCGTGAGACAGAGCTGCAAGATCCCCCAAACGCCTATTGCTCTAGTCCGCTCATGGATAGCCCGGTAGGCTGTCAGTAATATCAACCACCACAAGCTGAGATTTTATTTGTACTTCACCTTGGAGATGCAGATTGCAAAGGTTGCACTGCTGCCTTTTAAGCTCTGACCTCAGAATCCGACTTAGTTGCCTCAGACCCCGAAAGTAGATCACACCGGGTAGAAGAAACTGAAAAAAATAGAAAAATAACAACAACAAAAAAAAAAAAAAAAAAACAGGTCGGAATCCATATCAGCATCACTTTGAATCCTTACGCAGCAGTTTGCCAAATCATATCCTGGATACTCTGCAGATAAATTAACCGAAATGTAAAAAATACTTTAGTAGAAATACTGACTGGTCATTTTTTTCAAGAAAGGAAATTGAGTAATATGATGACTATGACTATGTTGTGCCACTTGGACATGAGTAGAGGTGAAAGTTCCTATCAGAGTGGGTGGTGTGAGCAGGCTTGCCCCGACAGACTGACAAGAGGGGTCTGGGCGCACGCGATGTCTGGTTGTTCAGTGGGAAAGCTTGACTGGGCTGAGGGGGAGGGCAGGGAGTTGTGAAGCCATCTGCAGTATAAAATGGGACAGATGGAGCATCGACTGTAACTCAGTGATCTATGGATGTCCTCTCAACAGTCCCAGACAGCGTGAGTGTACCTGAAGCTTGTTGTAATTATAGTCAATATTTCTAAGACCATTTGGCGCATTGATGTGAGGCTTTGGATTCCACCGGAGATCAGTCAGAGATACACACAGCTTTCTGTTATTCTCCAATATATATATATATATATATTAATTTTTCTATTTTAACTGTATTTTACTTATTCTGATTGGATGACAGATGTGAGGAAATTAGAAGCACGTTAAGGGATTTTAAATCTGAACTATGAAGTTTGTCTTTTCGTAGGCCCTCATAATGTATATTTATTGAAGAATTTACCCAGTCTTGTATGGTAATTATGTGAAATATGGTAATACTACTGAAACTCATTCCCCAACCATGACCTCCAATTTTATTACATAATATTTTGGTTATAAAATTCTGAAAGTATTATTTTGAGACTAATGGCTGTTAAATCTTGGAGTTGTATGAATATAAAAGAAATATTTGTAGAATTTCCAACCAAATGATGCAAAATTGATTTAATCAAACTATGTGGATGCCAAAAAAACATCAAAACAACTAAACTAATTGCTTTTATAAAAGGATCATAACACTTTTGCTCTTCATATAAGGCTGCTTACTGGTTCCAAAAATGGATGGGCCATAGTCTGTTTAGTGAAAAACTGTTTGATATAAAAAAAAGAAGCAGTTTTATGTCTTATGTTTCTTGTTTCTGCTGTACTGTAAATGTACAGAACTGAGACTGATACTGCAACAAAAAAATCCAACTCCATTACCCTTTTTCAAGGAATAAGATTAATTTCTCTTATGTCACAAATGTGTAGAGAATTAGTGAGATTTAATGAGTTCAATTGTTTAAGCCACTTCTCTGTGTGTTAAATACGTTTTTAGGCAAATCTCTTTTCGTAGGATCAAGTTGTACTAAGTTCATTGCTTGTCGCTCCCTCTCTGTACATGAGTTTTCTAATTGGGGGTTATTTCAAGCGCCCCATTTTCAAGGAATGTGAATGTATACCCATTGCAGTACGTCCTTTGTGTCTCTTGCTGTGCCTTGAAGAAACAATCCCTTTCATGTGACAATCCACCATGGCCTAAAATATGCTGCATGAGCTGATAAGTGAAGGGGGCCAACAGTAGACGAGGATAAAACAATACAGAGTACATTGTTTTGGATTTTCACTGTCATCCAATTGGACGTTCTCTTATACTTTTTGCAGCAAAGTCAGAGTTGACAAAGTCAGACATCATGAAGGGAACTATCCAACTTTTTGAAAGTTGTCATGAGTCCTCCAGTAAGACGAGAAGAGTGATGTTCTTTTCCGTGCGAGCAGTAGGAACCCTGGCACCCAGTGTTACCGCCATGAATGATAGCCTAAATGCAAGCTCTGCAAACAAATCTTAAAATGCTCTTTACGTCTCACAGAAACATAACCCAGAGTAAGACGATTTGAAAAGATCTATAATTGCATACAGTTGTTACAAAAAAAGAATTCACACTATGTAAAAAAATTTGTTTGATCAACATTTTCGACAGAAAAATAGTTTCCACTATGTATTTGCTTTGTAAAACAAGATATCACCTTATTTTGCATTATCATCATCAGGATCAAAATGAAATAGAGAGAAGCCGAATGGAATAATTTCATTCATTTTATTGTAGCTTGCAGAGGAAGAACGTTTAGGTGGCGTTGACCGACGGGAAGGCCAAAAACAGCAAGACTAAAGGAAACAGGCATTTGACAACTAACAGAAGACCAAGAGTTTAGGGGTGGAGGGGCATTAATTAGTGACTTTATCTGGGATCTGGCAAAGTAAGACAGTACTGAGGCAAGACAGCCCTGGGAGACAGCTTGGCAATCATAAATTATCTGGGTGAACAAATATGTCACATCATAAGTGGTATAAGGTAGCTTTCGGCAGGTAGGCCACCTTTGATAACCGCTAATTGTGCTTAGCATACTAGCTGAAAGCAAGTGTGCAATGTCCCATCACGTAGGCACACTGAAAGCCATCTATCTTCCTGTCTTGCAACAGGGATCCTGGCATCCAGACTATTTTGCCAAAAGGTTGAGATAGTCCTTTAAGTCCCGGACCATCTCCACTTAAGGTCCGCTTACTTGCTTGTTCAAGGCCTTTGAATTTTTCATGTTATTTTCTCCAGTTGCTGTTTGTGAAAAGGTCTTTCAACTAGCAATGACAGTTTAAGGTTTTAAAACATTCAGGATTTGTTTCTTCACCTTTAGTGCAGTGGTAAAATTCTGCCAGAGCTTTTGGGTGAGCTCACGTTTTTTCTCATTCTTGTTGTAAAACAAAGTACAACAGATAAATGTAGCAGTAAAAAAAAGGCTCTGTCTGATATATTTATATAATAAATCCAAATTATTTATTATATAACAACTACTCGTAAATCTGGCGTGTGCGTGTGTGTGCGTGCGTGTGCGTGCGTGTGCATGTGTACATACAGAAAATGTAAAGTTTGACTTTAAGCTCATCATGTTCAAATGAAACAAAACTTACACTCAATTTTATTTCAAACACTTTTCATGACTTTCTAAATTTAATAGCTTTGTCATTACTTTGAGTCAATGCAATGAATGTGACTCAGTGCTACATTTTCTATTTTGTCTGGGTGGTCTACAATGACTTAAATCATGTAAACTTGTTGTGTACTGTGATTATTCATCTCTTTTTATTTTTTTGCTGCATCCTTTTAAAAAAGTATGACTTAATGCTTCATGAAAGTAAATGTATTCATCTCTTTCTGTGAGGATTCTGGCTCGAGCTTCTGCTGCTGTGTAGAACACATGAACCCTGACAGGATCATGAAGTGGCCACTGAAGAGCATTATTTGACGGATTTAAACAAAAAAAAAAAACTCAAAGACCATCTCGAACATTTTCCTCCAAGCTGCCACAGTGCGTTGTGGTTTTTCTTCTGCAGAAGCTTATTTCACAGATCGTTACATATGGTCTTGTTTGAAAAATACAAAATGGAGATTATTTTCGGCTCTAAAGGCTATGCATTCATTCTCATGCTTAACTTGTTTCACAGTATCCCATCACATCTGTTCATATACTGTTGAGTATACTGTGATTGGAGGTTTATTTGAAGGTATATTATTTTCCCAGACTTGTTCATTACTTTTTATTCTCTGTAATAAAATCTGAATATCCTCAGTACTTGATTCCTTGTGACCAACCTGCCATAAATGAGGGTTGTCGTATCTCATAGAGGACTGGGGTAGAGGGACTGACTGGGTTTGAGATTCATCTCTGTCAGGCTAAAAGGTTTTCATCTGTCAAAAGTGAAGTGCTGTGATCTGAAATTAAAATTAATTCAGCTCAACTGACTCATCTTGTGCCATGAACTCTTCTGCTACAGTTTGTCGGGAAGGGCAGCAGAGTCTGCAGTTTGCCATGTGGGAATGCTCAAGGGATTAGAAGCTACTGACTTGTCGTGTTACAATGTTTGAAAAAGGAAAAAAAAAAAAAAAACATACTACTCACTCATCTTCAAGCAGATATATGGTTGAGTGAAGCCTTTGTAGTACAAATGTTTTACCATAATTTTCAAAGAAAAACTGTTCTGCAGCTTCTCCTGAACAACTTAAGTAACCTGTGCCTGTTCAAATGTAACAAACAAAAAATAATAATTAAAATGAAATAAGAGGAGATAAATATAGAGATATATATAGAGATATATAGAGATACGAAAGGAGATAAATACTCCTTTCGTAGTTCTTATCTGCCATAATTCATGTTTCCTGAATCCTTAGCATTGTACATCTGCCTTTAGTATACATCATTTATCATATATTTTTAGCAGAAATTTTCGCAGCAGCTGCTGAGACACATGCGCATCTGCAGAAATCAGTTCTTGTTTTGCATTAGCACTGTGAGACAAGATCCACCAGTGACCTCTACAGACGTGCACACACACACACACGTGGCTCAGACTACAGAAAACACGTCTGAAAAAGTCTGTAGTGTCATCTGTACGAGGCAACTTCACACGTCAGAGCACAGTCAGCAGGCTGACTAGGATGAAAACAATATGTGGTTGTTATGGTCACTGTTGAAATGACTTGAAATGGGAGTTCAATTGGTAGCAAACAAATAGTTTTGTATCTTTTTCAAATCATGTTTTAAAAGGGGGTAAACAAAGCTGCTTCAGATGTAATCTGATTTATTCCCCATTCAATCGCAGTAATAAAGTAATAAGAAATAAAATGATGCTGATGAACATGAGTTGAATTAGTTCATTTTTGAGTTAAGAGAGTTTAAGACTGCAGACTGGTATTTACCTTTTTCCCTTAACAGCACAGGGGAGAAAAAGGCAGAATATATGGGGGAAAGAAATACTGCAAAGGTCCAGATCGGAGCTTAACGGGCAACACGGTACTAGAAGCTTTTGGCCATGGTGGTGCATCCGTGAACACACAATGGCTTTTGGATCACATCTTGCATTAAATAAAAATTGGAACCAGTTCTTAATGTTTTTGAAACACATACACAACACATTTGACATAATTTGGATGAACAAAATTTGCTCACTTTAAATTTCAGAATGTATTGTGTAACGCCATGTACAAAATATAACACCCAAATTTTACAGAGGCTTGAAGAGGCCTGAATTGTCAATTATTTTCCAGTGTTTTCATAACTGAATCATCTCATTGTTCGGCATAACGACGATTGTTTTGAATTTACAACACTATAAGTTGTTTAATTATTTACTTATTCATGTGTTGAATGACCAATACCCCTCAAACTGATGGATGAGGGCATACAAGTGCAATACAGACAAGGAAATAATTGGGCTTGATTACCAACAAAGTAGTTCAGGGCATTCAAACTTTGCAAATTATTTGTTATCTCTCGATAAAATAACTTGTTTTCACTTGTTTAGTTGACACTCAGATAGAGTCGGCACAGTTGTTCAGTGGTTAGCTCTCTCACCAAAAGATTGCCAGTCTGATTTCAGAGGCTAACTGTTTCGTTTTTTTTCTGTGTGGAGTTTGCCAGCCCTCTCCGTGCATGTGTGGTTTCCGCCCAGAGACCAAAAACATGCAGAAGGTTAATTGAAGACCGAATTTGAAAATGAGAGAGTAAATTATCATATGTCTCTATATGTGGCCCAGTGATTGACAGGCGACTACTCTATGGCGCACCCAGTCTTGCCCAATTACAACTCGGATTGATTCCAGCAGCCCCACCAGACTATGTGCAGGATAAGTGGTACAAAGACCAAGTGAGTGGCATTCAAATAGACTTTTAACATTGAGTTTTGGAGAAAAATTACAGTCTGCAAGCAAGTAGACTGGTCCATTTCAAGCTTTGTTACATTTGAAATAACCATATTTCAGAGCTTTTGAGGGGGTTGTAACAAGGGGTGAAAGTAAGCTGGTACAGTCCGGTACTGAGTACCACTAAAAGATTCAGTGGAAGTACGCAGTAGCTGGAAGATGGAGGAGCAGCTGGCTGCTATGAAGCCCTCATTCAGAACAAGTCACGGTTGCACACTGGGTCCAAAAATAGATCCGTGAGCAATATGCTTTCTTCAAAAGTATTTTGTGTCTTTTCGGTCCCTCTTAAGTCATTCCGAATGATTCGTAAACAATCTGCGCTGTGTTTTAGTCCGTGCTGGACAGAGCTAAACGTTTCCCTATCTTCGTCAAGGCTCTTGCCCTGCTTCTCTCCCCCTGCCCTAGGAGATAGTCTGGTGGTCTTCTTTGTGCCCAGCTTTCGAAACGTGTACCACACGTTTGTCTTTACATTCATTGAAAAATTTCCCAATTGAAATCAGTAGGAGAGTAAGCTGTTGCATTTAATTTTATTTTATTAAATTTTAACTATAAATAACAGCTCGGGAAAGGAACTCCTTATGAACTGATGACCTAAGATTTTGCTTTGATTTCACCCAAGTGCACATGTGTTTATTAGCTATGGGGATCAATGCGTCTGATTTAATCCATTGGGACGCTTTCCACACCAGGTTCAGACACCAAGAGATGCCACTTGCGCCGAGACAGAACGAACCATAAGTTATGGCAACGAAATTCCACACATTCCTGTGATTATTGAAAGAGTTTACCACATTGTCAAGTGTTTTTCTTGCCAACTCCAACAGCCTACAGGTAGCCAACAGTAAAATATGGAATTGTTTTGATTTGTTTAGGTTTTTGACTCAATTATTTAAATTTCATTTTAAAATCAATGAAGTGAAAGAAAGAGAGATAAAGGTTTTGGTAATGGTACAAGAATAGCAAAAAATTACAATTACTTTCATCCCTGGTTGTAACAAGTAAACACGTCTCTGTGTCTCTCAGTATAACCCCACAGATTGTCACACAAACCTGAGCTAGGAGGGAGTTTCAGGAATGACGACAGGTGCAGGACAGGTAACTGAGGCCTCTATGAATAATATACATCGCAATGGGTCATGTAGCAACATCATATTGTTGCTGCAACAGCAGTTTAGAACTTCTTTCCTCTCAGCAGCATCAGTGATACCATGATGCCGACAGATAGTGAAGCAAAGCCAAGCATTTGTTATTGTTTTCTGCTAATTATCCAACAACAAAAAGATAACACGTTTCTGAGTAGATGGGGTTTGAAAGAAGTGGTACCAAGACGTGTCTACAATTACACCCAGAGTTCTTCATTGCTGAGAGTTACAAAACCAGAAAGAAAAGTCCCTAACATTTCCCGTCACCCCGGGCAACTGCTTAGAACATGCTTGTCAGTGAAAGGTGAATTCACCTGGGTGCATGGCCTGTCCTTCTACTTTCTCCTGCCCAAATGCCATTCATCCATCCATCCATGCATCTTCCATTGCTTATCTGGAGTCTGATCACAGGGGTAGCAGCCAAAGTACTGAGGCCCTGACCTCCCTCTCATCTGACTCCTCTCAACGCTGAAGAGCAGCGGCTCTACTCCAACCTCCTCCTGGATGACTGAACTTCTCACCCTTTCTCGAAGGGAGAGTTCGGCCACTCTGCAGAGAAAACTCATTTCAGCCGTTTGTATCTGCGATCACGTTCTTTTGGTCACCACCCACAGCTGGTGACCATAGGTGAGGGTGGGAATGTAGATCGACTGCTAAACTGAGAGCTTTGCCTTATGGCTTAGTTCCCTCTTCACCACAACAGACCGAGTCCGCATCACTGCAGACGCCACACCGATCTGCCTGTCGATCTCCCGCTCCATCCTTTCCTCGCTTGTGAACACAACCCCGAGATACTTGAACTCCCCCTTCCCCGACCCAGAGTGGGCATTCCACCCGTTTACGGTTGAGCACCATAGTCTCAGATTTGGAGGATGTGTTCCTCATCCTGGCTGCTTCACATTTGTATTACACAATTGTCACCAACTTGGAAGTTGATGCTCTTCTAATTACCTGTGCAAATATTCAATTTATGTACAGTGAGCAATCTGTTTGCAGGGGAAAAGCATGCAATGTCATTGAAAGCTCTCGTCATTTTCTGTGACATCTGTTTGCTGTCATTTTAGGAAATGCGTCCCAGAAGGAAAAGGCTGTTGTGCATAATTTGCCCATATGGTGAAAAAAGATCAGAAATTGTTTGAACTGGATTTTATAAGGTACCTTGTAAGTATTCACACCAACAAATAGGCTCTGAAAATGTTACATTTTATTTGAATTGATTAACCTTTGTCAAAGGATTATTCTGAGTTTTGGTGATCATCATCAATCTTACAAAGCTTTGCATCGCTCATTCCGCAATTGCACACAATAATTGTAGTTCATGTTATATCACAGCCTCTTGCCGTAAATACATTCATTTGCAAGGAACATTTAAGATCAAGGATGTGTCAGGATGTGTGCAGTATAATATGGTACTCCAAAAGCTTTGGAGCAGCATCTGAACCAAGGGTTGGTTTCGTCAGCCAACATTATTAAAGGTTCCAAAATTAGTGCACCACATTATAACAAGCTACGCCAGACTCTAAACTTATCTAGGTCAACATGTAACCAGAGAGAAAGTATCATAAGAAACAAGAAAATGCTAACTTGGCAAACACATCAACAGAATCATTATCATTAGCATACCTGCAAACATCAAAGAAACAGTACCACTGAAGTACATTTGGTTTTGCACTAGTTTGCAGCCTGCAACAGCCTGCTTTTGAAAAAACCCTGCTCCTCCAGAAATAAAGGTGTGGTTGTGGCTCAGTTGGTAGAGCAGGCTTCTTGCCAACTACATGGTTGGCGGTTTAATTCCTGTCCCTGTGCTGACATACTTTATGTCCTTGGGCAAGACACCGAACCCTCCCCAACTGCTCCTATTAGTCTGGTTAGAACCTCGCATGGTAGTTCTCCCACCATCAGTTTGTCTGGACAGATGAATCCAGCGTAAAACGCTTTGAAACCGCAGGGTAAAAATTTAGTATGTTTAGCATTTAAAACAATCTGTTCTATTCAGCAGTTTCTATACAAGCTGCAATTTTGCTGCTTCACGATCCAAGCGTCTCTATACTCTCACTTTTGCAAAAAAAAAAAATCCTATTTATAACAATTTCAGAATGTTGCTCTGTCTTTAAACATGGGAAAATTAATCTTTCTTACTCTGTACATGTTTTTTTTTTATTTGTTTATGTATTTATCGAACACCCTCGATGATGAAAATAGAGAGAGTGCCTTTTTTTTATTGCTTGGATTGTATAGAAGGGGGTTTGAAGGCTGCCAAGATACAACTTGTTTAGATACTGAGAGGCTGCTGCTCTGTTGTTTGAGCTGGCGGGCGTCTGGCTGCTGAGAGGGATCTGAGTAAACCTCATTAGTCGCTGCAGCATGCATCGTCACTGTCCACTGCTCTCCATGATTTAGTGATCGAGCACCACTGCCCTTCTGTCCTTCTTTATCAAACACAAATTTGAGCATGCAGACATTCATGGAACTCAGGAGCATCGTTTAAGAGTTACCATGACAACATTTAATAATCCTTCATTCCAAAACACATTGGAGATTTTCTATAAATAATGTATTGTCTACTGTCACAGATTCTTCTCCAGACGATAGCACTCAGAGCAAATCCACGTGCACTACAAAGTAAGACTATAGAGCGGCAATACTAATTAATGGTGAGAAATAAACACCTAATGTAATTTGCCAATTGCTAATTGTTTAAGCTGCTCAAGGGTTGATCACTTGAGAGAGCCCTCCATCGGCTTCTCTCTCAGTAAGTGTCAGCAGACTGAAGTGAGACATGGAGTCAGCATGAATAGAGACGAGTCTCAGAGGGACATTGAACCAGGATGCTGTTAGCAGCAGAGACAGATTAAGGCCATGTCAGCCGCTGCTACAACAGCAGAACTGACAGCCAGTTCATATGTGACGTTTACAAGAATCCAATCAAATTGTGTTTATGCAAGAAATGAGTCTACGGATAACATCATCATATGTACCCTCCCGTCATCGTTTCTGTCATTAAAGATTGCCTATTGTTGACACATGCACTAACACATATACATTAAATAATATTTAATGAGTCGCAGATGCACGTCTACTTTTGTAGAAAAATCGAGCATGTGTGTCAAATTCATAAAAGTCTGACACACCTCTTGATGTGACATCGTGCAGTTGCATGAATAAGTGGGCCGATGTGCCTGAAGTTGCCCTTATCTCTGTAGCTAAGGGTGATGAGCCATTTTGTGCATGGATCTTATGTAACACTCAGGGATGGATTGTTTGTGCAAAAGAAATCAGCCATCGTGTGACTAATTCAAAAAATCTGACAATTTTGTCGTTACCGTAATGAGTCTTTGAGCGGGAGGAAAGACAATGACCTGTTTGAGCAGTCAAATATCCACACAACATCCACTTTTATTTAGTCTTAAATACGCACACACATATTTTTTTCTGTTTTCTTTCTTCAAAGTTTAGCAATAAGTTCATTGCATTGACGATAATAATGTGCGTTTTTGGTCAAATATAATACGGTGAAGTCACCACAGTAATATAGCAGCTGAGAATGATGAGGTAGACAGTGACATGTCCAATATGTACAGAGCTGGATGTTTATAGGATAAGATGGCAATTTGCCCCCAAGGAATGCCCTGTACAGGCTTTGTACAAAAGACATAATGTCAGCTGTTTGGAAACAGAGGCATGGAGAACAAAAACTTGCAAAGGGCAATAAACTAATGCTAGAAAGGAAACACTCGAAATACACCACCGACACACTCAGTTAACAAACATAACACCTCGAGGGCAGGTAATTACAGACAAAACTGACGATGCAAGGATAGAATATATAAATATAAAACTCTGATTTTAAATTATTTGTAAAGACTCCACATTAAGAAATGGCTTATATGCTGTAATGATGAAGCTATGATGATGCGAGACACCATCAGCACTCTTTAAATTGTCAACAAGTACATTTATCTTTACTTTTTATTCCCCGTTCTTTGAGTAACTTACTGCTAATCCAACAGGTGAAAATGTACATCGCATTTCAGGAAAAATCTGTGTTTTTAAATAAACATGTTATATTTCAGAATATAAAAATAAACTTTGTTAAGTTAACCTCTGCTAAAAAGCACAAATAACATATTCGCAGTTTGGATGTACAGTAGAATAGTCTTATTATCGAATACGTGGCACACAGTTGCTAAGTTACCCAGCATTAGGTAAACAACAGCTTAGAATGATATATTCAGTGCTATGGCAGCTATTATAATACATAGACTTTAGACTCGGTCAGATGATATTATAGTTAGTCCTGCTTGAATAACTTAAGAGGTTCTTGGGGTAATCCAAAACTACTCTCTTGTTGTTGTGAGGGAATATCGTGGCCATCTTCAACCTCAAAGCATACAGCAGGTACAGCTGTAGCAATAGCAACACAGTCAATGGGAAATATAAGGAAACAGGAATAAGTTAACATCCTTCAATTTTGGGAAACTAACCAAAAGGACATTTGCGGTTTGACTCCATAGAGATGCCCTTTAGCCCCAAACCAAAAGGTAATATAACAGTCTTATTTGTTATCCATTAACAGTCAGCTGAAGCCTTGTGAAACACTCACAGCTTCTGGTGAGGATTGCATCACATACACCATGTAAATGAAGGTGCACAAGGATGCCGTAACAGTCTGAGATGACTGAGGAAAGCTATAATAGAGAATAACAGTTCTTGTCAGTATCTAATGATAGTATAGGTTGTTAAAAAATGTGCTTTGTTTTATATTAATAGGATAAGAGTTATGACAAAGTAATGCACAAAATTAGGTGATATGTGGTTACCATATAAAACACAATTATTATAATGACCACAGCGATTATCCCTCCTATGCAAAATTACATTGCTTTGTCCCAAAACATTGAACATGTTACAAATTTCAGTATATTTAACTGATGAAGAGCTGCCTGTGCAGGTAAAATGAACCCGTGGCAGGCGGAGTGGTGTGATACTCAAATATGACATCTAGTGTTTCACTGTTGTGCAACTCTTTGAAGATACAACACAAAATATCACAACGGTCACCGTTATAATTAAAGGAGAGATATAAAAATCATTATATACAAAACCTAACTATCCTTGATGCTTCTTCAGAGGTCCTGAACAATCAAAGCACATTGGCTAGAATCTTCATAGCTATACTGCAGTCATTCCTTACAGCTGAACGCCCACAGCAAAGACAACAACTCTGTGATTGGCCGATTCAAGTGTAACCACACCATACATTTGCTACACTATGCAACCCCACTCACTGAGCAAATGTACAGCAGCAAGAGCCACAATGCTGCAAGTTACACAACCTTATTCCTTGGCAACCATGATGAGTGATTTGACAGCAACAGCTCAGCAGCTCCCGCTGTGTGCCTCAGTCAGCCTTGTCCTCGCCGTTCTTGGCCCACCCTCGGCTCATGGCTGCTACCACAATGCTGTACATGTTGAGCCAGGCTTGTTGCAGGGGGGCTGTGTAGGCCTGGCCCAGGCTGCACTGTAGCATGTAGAGAAGGGACTCCCCCACCACCTGAAGAAACACAAACAAAGAAAGAAACAAACAAAAAACAGAAGACACACACTCACATGTGGTTCAGTTGTTTACAGCTCAGTTGTTTGCATAACAGCTTCTGTTTTCAGAAGTTGTTCTATTAGATGCTCCTACAGCAAATGACTGAGTGTTTACTCCCACTGCCTGATGCTTCCTCCCAAGGTTGAGTAGAAAATCCTCCAACGAGTGGAGGTCATCCAAGTGGCTGACCGCTGCATCGATCACGAGCATCACCTTCATTGAATACGCAGAAAAGTAAACACAAGCAGATATTTTCAATTGTGCAATGAAAAAGCGTCGAAAAAGTGTCATCAGTCCAAGTGAAATGGTTTTTGTGCTTAATAGAGCTCACCTTCGTGATATGTTCCAGGAACTCAGGACTGGAGAGGCAGTCCTGAGTGGAGGTACAGTTTGTATTGTAGTGGAAGAGGCTGAGGAGTGCCGGGTCCAGCTCAAACAGTCTAGCACAGAAACACGAATGCACTATTCTATATGTGTACACAGATGGCAGGGGTCGCTAAACATTCAGACAGGCAGAAAAATCAAAGTATAAATCATACATCTACAAATCTTTCCTGCCAGTGTCTGATTCAGTGCCAGCTGTCTGCGAGTAAATTGTGGATTATTGCAGTCTGTCGCCAAGCAACAAGTTGAGCCTCTGGTCCCGAGGAAAGTGTGTGATGAAGGATCTCACTTGATTCTCTCGCCTTACATGTCTCAGATATTCTAACATCACAGATACTAAGGTTAAACTTGACCAAACAAGAAGCTGTTATTAGAATTTAAACTTTATTTTCAGTGTTTTTTTCAATTCTATCAATACTTAGTGTGTGGGATATTACCTTGAAAACATGTTCAACCCATGAGGAACTTTATTTTTGCCGAGGCTCTCCCAGCTGTCTCGTATCAGCTCCTTCTCTTTCCCTGACAGGTTCTCCATCCTCGTTCCGGCTTCAATGATACAAGCTCTTCTGGAAGGGAAAGGCACAACTCCTCTACAGGGTTGGAAGGCTTGGTTTGCACAGAGCCATAATATCCTGGTAAATCCAACAAGGAAACTTCTGCCAACCCACCTGTAAAACACGGTGGAGCATCAAGTGACAGTATCACGACAGATGTGCTTGCAATGGGTCGAATCTGGGGGGGTGAGGGGGGGGTCATATCAGCAGCACATGATAACCTGTCCAGCGATGTACAGCCATACCGTACCTTCTTGAGGTCAGTCTTCTCCCTCAACTTCTTCTGATCCAAAGGGTCTGTATGTATGTGAGTGTGTTTGGGTGCGTGCAGGCGGGCAGCAGCCTTGCTTGAAACTCTGGTGCGCAATTTCCCCTGCCTGTTGTGCAGTCAGATAGACAAGTCAGATAGACGCTCTACACAGTGCCTTCTATCTCTCTCCTCTTCCTGTTTGCCTCTTGATGTGCTCTCTCTCCAGCGCTGTGGGTATTATTCATGCCACTGAAGGATAAAATGAGAGATCTCTCTCCTCTGGCTGAGCCAGGGCTGAGGGGAGCCACAGCTCCTCCTGCAGGTGAAGAGAGAACCAAAACATATGTAGCCACAACAACAGGCGCACAACTCTGTACACGCTACAATTACAGTCACATTTTTCCTCTCTGCTCTTCCCTGACAATCAGGTAAAGGTTGAATTCAGTAAATACCAAAACACGCACTGGGTTGAAAACACCTAAGGTTTTAAGGCGGCAGTTGAACAAACTCTTTCAAGAGCTGACGTCTTTGTGTTACCGAGGTATTCAAAAGAATAGGTCTTCTCCTGTGATACACTGGCCTGACTAATATGACACTTGGCTGTTCTTTGGTGATATTGTGTTGTTTATGCATTATGCGGGCTGCTCCTCACACAACATCATCATAACATAAAGCATCCTGTTGCACAGCCTGCCCTTAATTTCAGCGTGATCGGCTTCCTCCCTCCTCTTCAGCCTCCACTTTACATTGATGTTATGGACAGCAGCTCATTCAGACATTTCATGCATGTGTTTTCCACTTAGGACTTAAAAAGATACGCAGGGATTTGTATGTTATTCACCATGCATCAGGGAATCAGAGGTTCATTTGAGGGATACGTGGTTCCCATGACAACCTGACAGGATGAAGCCCTTGAAGCTTTGTCAAGTGATGTTTGAATTCTCAAGAAAACAAAAGGTGTTTTTTTTTTTTTTTTACATATATGACATTTATCCTAAGATCTAAAATCCATAGCTATAATGACCACATTTCATCTGTGCACCCGAGCAAAATTATATATTCAAAAATGATATATGAGACTCTAATTTGAAGACATGACATCACTTAAAAGAAAAAATAAAAATAGTATTGTCTTCAAGGGACAGATGTTAGTTGTAACGATATCTTGATTTAAAGTAAAAAATGGCCTTCAGTTGACTGACATACTCGTCTACAAGAAGTAACCATTTGGCATGTACAATCTGAACATACAAATTGATTGCCTTTTGATTATAATTGTGTACATATTAAGACATTCTCATGTGGTCTTTCCAAAAAACGTCTCTGAAATTCCCGGCAGCCAGCTGTCAAAGCAGAGGCTTGCAGTGGAAGCCAGTATACAAGTGTATTTGATGTGGGTCTGTGGGCTTGGAGCAGGCCACTGAGCTGGTCTGTGAGGGGTTTATTTAGGTGGTACTGTGGTTGTAGAAAAAACAACCAGACTCGTGTCAGACGGATGGTGTCCTCACGAGACCTGTCTGATTCAACGTAATACTACATTCTTTGTAATTAATCGGAGAGACGATATTTAACACTTAAATCAAAATATATGTAACTTCACGATAGGAAACTAGAAATTATACCATTCATATTTCCCAGAAAAATGATCAGAAAACAAGTTATAGCTGAAATTCCATTTGCTTTTTTCAGTTACAAGAGGAACTCAAGGAATTGGAAAAAAAAAAAAAAACAGCTAAAAAAACATTTTTATTTTCGTCCTGTTATAGTCCCCGAACATTTGGTATTGCAATGTCCAGATTTTTCATGATTTTTTCAACAACAATTCATCTAGAAGTTTCTTGAAGTACATCTTGGGTTCGATTTCTTGATTCAGATCCTGAGACCTTAATCATTTTCGAGTGATGTTTTATAATCCAGAGGCTATACAGGAAGCAGTCACACCCCAGACTTTTTGATCATGTAATTTCTTTTCCTTAGGACTTCACGCTCTTCTCCTCCACATCTTCAATTTTCTCGCCGGCGTCAACATTTTCTTCCCTAAATCGGACATGTTGGGTTAGAAAAAGGGTGTATAGTAATTACATTGAACTTTTACTTGGCTACAGTATATTTCTTTTCTTCACTTAAGAGTGCAGGGCAGACTCCGAAAATTATGTAATGTAATATGACCAAACCACATTGTGTCCTTGGCAGTCCAGCACAAGAGCTATTCATAATTTTACCGGACACAGTGGTATTACACAGTCGATGAACAAAACTTGCTAAAAATTCTCACTCCTTGTAGTTGATGTGGATGCCATTTTCAGCGCTGCAGGCTTTCATGTCTTCAACATCCTTCAACCCACACAAAGTTGATGTTCTTTCAACCGCTCCTCCATTTTCTTCGACAAATTCCTCTTTTATGCCTGCTCTCCTCAGCTGGTCTCTGTATGTCTGCTCTGCATGGACCCTTGCATTTTTCTGTCAATGCAAGTTCAGACTTAAGGAGGGTCATGGCATTAAATGTGATATAATATGTTGAATAACTATGGGATTTACTTGTTTCACCAGCTCAAACAAAAATGGCCGTTCGTTAACGCGTGCCTTCATGTCCCGTAACTCCCGCGCATACTCTCTCATCCTCTGCTGGTCAGCCTGCCTTCATGTTGGAGAAGTTAATAGTTTATGCCACTGTGGAAGCCATGTGGGTTCTCTGTAATGTGAGATGTAAAGGTTGCAAAATGAGAGGATACTGGTTCTTACTCACCGGTGATGTTTTACTTTTTCATCATATACTTCCCTCAAGCTACTGTGGGGGTCCAACCACTTTGCACGGTGTGAAACCGTTTTCTTCATAGCTTGAGTCCTCTTTTGGTATTTCCTCAGCCATTCTGTACTCTCCCGATTGTTACTGTCCCTCATCTCCATTGAGTGTCTGTAAAGAGAAACATTCTGACCATGAGGGGAGTCAAACTATTTCATGAACAGAAACCATATTTAGGAGAAACACTTCTGCTAAAGGGATGCTGGCAAAAAACCTTATGGCCATCCAGCGCTTTCGTACAGCGTCCATCATGTATACTGGTAGTGTGTCAGCAGAAAGTGATGTCAGCGCCCCACATGATTTGCTTCGACTAAGGGTACTTCCATTTGGTGCCTAGATGTTAGGATTACATTGATACTCGAGAGTTAAGCGTAACTGGAGAGGTAACCATGTCAGTCAATCACATCCATCAAAGTTTGAAAGAAAGATTCAGAAAACCCAAACTGCATTTCAACAAACTGACAAAGAGTTAAATAGATAAATAATGTTAACAGAGAAAAAAAAATAAGCGGTATCAGGATAAGAATTTAAAAAGTTACCCATGAATTTTCAGGACTTTGTTTTCTCCTTTCAGCAATAACAGATGTCCTCAGGTGAAACGGCTGACACTTGGTTACAATATTACTCTGTGTTTTGCTCAGAGCCTCTGTTTGCAAAGCCTTGTGCAGCCAGTTGAAATTGGGCACCTGATGGATAATTTTTGGCTGGAAGCTGGGCTTCTCATCCCAGAACCCCATCTTCTTCCTGGTGCGCTCAGCAGTGCGAAGCCTGGGCTTGCTGGGGTATATAGTGCTCTCATGTTGACCAGTCTGGAGGTGGGCCTTCTTTTTAATCTCTTTGTCTGCAGCAAAGAATGATGGTTGACAGTTATTTGATTATTTCATTTTACTGCACGGGTACACTTCTTCACCAGTAGATTTGAGTGTTATTGAATGTTGCTTTTAACTGCATAATATTTACCTCAAGGTTTTAGGAAAATGTAGGTTGGCTGATTATAAGGTCATAGTTTACAATTGCCTGGACTTGTTCATGCAGTATATTGTTGCTACAGCTTGCCTTTCACATCACCAGGAGGATACTTTCACATCAATAGGTTTTAAGCACTGTTCCTCTCATGTTTTGTGGCATTCTCTGATTTATTGAACAAGTGACTATTTATTTAAGTGATATCCATCCATCCATTCATCTTCTTCCACTTATCCTGCACCCAGGGTCGCGAGGGATGCTTGAGCCTATCCCAGCTGGCATGGGGCGAGAGACGGCGTACACCCTGGACTGGTCGCCAGTCAATCACAGGGCCACATATATAGAAAAACAACCATTCACCCACTAATTTATTTATGCGGGGCAATTTTCCCAATTTTTTTCCAATTGACCTAAATGTTTTTGGACTGTGGGAGGAAACTGGAGAGCCCGGAGGAAACCCATGCAGACACGGGGAGAACATGGAAACTCCGCACACAAAGGTGCAAACAGGTTTCGGAATTACACCAGGGTCCTTCGTGCTGTGAGGCTGCAGCGCTAACCACTGCGCCATCAATGTGATATAATATAACTTTTTTACTTGGAGAACAATTTAGGCAACAAGCAATTCTTAGGGTTAATTTTGTGAAAATCCCCCAGTCACCCCCACCAATCAGTGTCTTGTTTCCCCTAATCATTGCTTGTACCCCTTTGTCAGTGTGTCAGTGAATTGATAAATTAGCTTGATATTTATACTGATTGCAGCCATTACGTCACTAACACTATTAACCTTCATCATCCATTCAGGCAGGAATCATGTCTTAACCCTAGAACACTAACATTAAAATAAGTAACACCATCACTAACGTTGGGTATATTTTACCTAATACAATATTCTGGATAAAATACAATTTTCATCAATTTATAGATAGGCCAATGGGAGGAGGGAAACAAACATACAATTAATAACATCAGTGAGCAGCCTGAAGCTACCCAAGGACCCATAAAACTCAGACAACAGCAACAAAATGAAAATCATATGACAAGAATTGTGTGGGTGAAAATCAACCGACGTTAGTATTCTGGGGTTAATCAACCCACCTGTATTCTTTCTGTCTTTATAAGGAGAATCTCCATCAGTAGCTGTCTTTCTTTCCTCAGAGACTTCATTAAGCTTTGCTACCAGCTTTTGCCTTTTGTCCCTATCTCTTTCCTGGAAGCTAAACGGTTTCTGCATGGACAGAAGAAATTTTTTTCTTTCCTCGAGGCCTTGCTCCCTCTCCTTTTCTCTTCTCGCCATCATCTTCTGATAGAGGGGAAGACTAACATGACTGGGGACAGGAAGAGCACAGAACTTCTTCTGGCACTCGATCTCATCCTCATGTTCTTTCCTCAGCTGTGTTGTTTTCCATAAAGCTGCACGATTGCACTGATGGCTCCTGGAAAGAGGTTCCCCGGTGCTCAGATTGGATGAGCTGGTCCTCTCCAGCTGCCTGCTATGTGCCATATGCAAGTGTTTTCTCCTCTGTTCAGCATCTCTGAGAATGACAGCAAGCATTTGTAAATAAAAATGTTTTAATAAGACAACAAGGACAATCTCAAAGAAACCTACTTTGATTCATGAGTCAGTTCCTTTTTTGTTGAAATTAGGGCATTGTGATGAATCCGTCTCTCTAGCTCATCTGCCAGTCTTCTTTTTGTCTCCTGCAGCTGCTGACTGAGTGTGACACTAAGGGACCTGAAGTGCTCCTGGAGTATTCTCTCTGATTCAATTTCATCCACCAACAAGTCCTCTAACTTTAACATATCTCTTGAATCTGAAAGACAGGATTTATCAACCTGTAACACTAAAGTACAAGAAGGGCAATTTCTATAGACCAAAAACATCCAAATTTAGTAGCAGAGTTTATAGCAAGTTATTGCCCAATACAAGATATTTGAAGCATATCATTGTCATTTATTTAAAAATATCTTTGTATTTACTATAATGGAAGGATTTGTAGGGCGTCAGCATTTTCTAGCATTGGTTTTAAAAAGGCTGTTGTTACAATGTAAGCCATCCTACTGGTTTGTCTTTTGTTTTGATTCTTTTTCAAACAAACAAATTGTGAAAGTAGATGACAAAAATCAAACATGCATGGTGATTAAAGTGTTTCTAAAGTTGTAAGCAGTTTTTATACCAATAAAGAAACATTAAAAGAATAACCTCTGTAAAGAAAATGCATTTTGACACGAAAAGCCATTTTATCAACACCGCATAAAAGTACAGCATATACTGTACATCTTTTCCATCACTAAGAAGTGAGGCAATTGAAATTGACTATATTCCTACTCCTTCGACTACTTTTACTAGTACCTTCATTCAAATGAGATCATTCCAACTGATCTATTCCCACCCGTCAAACGTGTAACTTGGTCTGTTGTTTTCGTGAAACCAAAATGATCCTAATTTCAGGGGAAAAGAGGCCAATTGTATTTTGGATGGTTAGACCCTATTATATACAACACTGAGAATTTTCCATGTATTTCCCCATCTTGGTTTTATATTAAATCAGTCACACTTTCAATTTGTTTCTTTTTTAACATTTTAGAACCAGTCGATGCTGGAGACTTCTGCAAACCATGTGTTTTCTGTTTGATGGTTGTATGGACAGTAAAAATAAAACCACTGTTTGTTAAGAGGAGAAAATGTTAAAGGTTGGTCTAAATGGGCATTAGTGCATCACTGGGTTCATGGCAACAGCCGAGCACTAAGACTGATTGCCAGTCAAACACACTAAATCGGACCAAAGTCTTGTAAGAGCATCTTTGTCTAGATTGATGTTAACTGCAGGAAGACAGAAACTTTCGAAGAACTTTTCAGACACAGACAGGCTCAAAATTTAGTTCCTGTACAGATTGCAGGGTAGCAGGTAGATATTTTCAACATTTCTTGGTTGTGTCTGTGCTGTTTTCAAAGGTGTACAGCTGCAAACATACTGATTTTTGTTCCACAACAATTTGAGCAATATAATGTTATCCTCCATCTATTTGCTACTCTTAATTTTCAAAAAAATTAATACCATTAACGATGATGCTGTATGTTTTTCAACTAAGTCAAATTTGTTGATAATCATTTGAAAAAATGCAAATGCAAATTCACCCGTAAGTTTTGGAAAAGCTCTGAAGTAACTTTATTTAGAATACGTTTTACTTGCAAATGCTATAATGTTTTTTTTAATCTGGAAAAATTGTTTTGTTGCTGATTTATGGGTTTAATTTTGCACAAAGATTGATTCTGAAAGGGCAGCAGGAAATAACAACGATAGCAAAATGAACCAGTCAGATTATTTAAGATTTTTAGCGTTTCGGTTCATGCAAGTGCCAAAAATTTTAACGTTTTACATTTTAAATGTATATACACTTTATATGTCATCGCGTGTCTGGTTATGAACTGTTCTTTTTAGCATATCATATAACTCTACAGTTCAGACTAGTAGTTATATCTGCCGCTGTCTGTCTGTCACTAAAAGTGGCTTAAATGCGCCGACGATTACGCCTGTTGTCTGTATAATGCGTTACCATGGTAACCACAGAACTGTCGCATGTCATTTCTGTATTTAAGAGACGGCTCTTGGAAGCAAGCTTGGTTTAAATGTCTACATATATACTTTCTGTAAACGTATAATCTGAGGTTATAGTAAGCAGCATCCAGGTTTACATTTAGAACTGAAATTAGTAAACTTTTTTTCTAGAAGAACGCAAGAGCAGCCGCCAACCTGGAGATTTTCTGTGCGACGAGGCGTCTTCCAGATGTATTTATCTTCTTTTGCAAGATGTGCCACAGCGTTTCTACAGTGTGCTGCGTGTTTTATTCGCGAGGAAGGAAACCCTGCTCAGTTTCCTCTCCATCAAAACTATTTTAGTGTTTGTGGCCATCAGCGGAAGCGCACACTGCGAAGGACGCGGTGTTTTTCTTTTTTTTTGGTTATTTGTTTGGTTTTGATTGGCTACGAACCCGGAAGTAGTTCTTCAGCGGGCGCTTGTCAACACAACATGGCCGGATTACGGTCGCAGCTCGGCTGCCGTCACTAGGACAAACTCAAGGGGAACCGTTCGTGTCAGTCGCACATTGGAGTGTTGGGAGCTTCGAAGAAGTGTTGTTCTTTCCTTTGTTCGTGTGGGACTTGTCTCACATTGAGACAAAATTATGCACAAGATCACAAAGGCCACGCACGCCCTGAACGGGCTCGGACGCTGTTTCGTAGCAGAGAAACACTTGTCTGCATTAAAAATCATCGGCCGAGGATTAATGGGTGTAGACCATAGCGGGGACTGTGGCAACAGTGAGGTTTATGATGTTATTATATCTGGGGGAGGGATGGTTGGATCTGCGATGGCATGTTCCCTAGGTGAGTAAGACCCTCCCCCTGCCGGCTGACGACATCCAGCTATGCGAGGGTGACTATTATAAGAATGATCAGAATTAGAATTATATATATATATATTATAGTAGAATTATCAGAATGATTACTACTGTATTGAAGCGCTCCCTTGGGAAGGCACAACTAAATGACTACAATATTTTCTCACAAACTCAAAACAAACACACGCTGCGGTAAACATTGTTTGACTCAATTCCACTCATGTTCTCCACAAATATTCCTCTGGCAGGTATGGACCCTAACCTCGTGGGTAAGAAGATTCTTCTACTTGAAGCTGGCAACAAGAAAGTAATGGACACTGTCCCTGCGAGTTACAGCACCAGAGTCAGCTCCATCAGTCCAGGCTCTGCCACCCTGCTCAGCGGTACAGTCTGCACCCATTCCACAACTTCATCTGTTGACACCTTCATCTTTTTTTCTCCTCTCGTTTTACTCAGTCAAATTTCTCTCTATCAGTTTAGAGTTAAAAATGTATTTCTGCTTAGCTGTGATGACGGTTATGGTGACTGTCTGTTAAATGGCTCTGAGAGATAATTCAGGGATCAGACAGCCCTGCCAACCAGACTTAGTGAGCGTCATAATATATATGACCTCGAAGGCCTCTTATGAAAGAAGGACCTCTGGACTGTTCCTATAACTATTACAGTTTAATGTTGCTTGATGTTCAAGATCCCCTGGCCAACAACACTTCTGTTAAAAACAATCACAGGGATGACGACATAAGCTCATGTGTGTGTAATAATTTTTTAGACTCCTTGCAAACATGATTTACTATATAGGTTAGTAGCACAGATGCAAACCTTGCATTGTATTTTTTAGGATTAGTTTCTGTACTTGAAACTTGTCCTGAAACCGTAATATGTTGACGATCTTAAGTGTTATTGATATAAATAATAGAATAATACACCTAATTAAAAAAAATAAAATAAAATGTGAGTCAAAAGTGAGGTCGAGTTTTTCAAAGCCATTATTTTCCCCAATAAAAAAGGTCAATATCTCTGACTTTCATGGATGTAATGAATTACATGTCTAAATTACATTACTTGATCTTTGTCAAAAGAAAAATACAATGAGAAGTTTCGTAATTCCACTTTTGTCCAAACACAATGTCTTCAGTTCTTTGGCTCGGATTGGTGGTCTCTCTCATGTTCCTTCTCTGGCTGTTTGTCGCTTTGTGTGTTTCTTTACACTTACTTAGTTGCAGATCTAATGAATCATATCCAAAGCATCGGTCAGGCTGTAGCTCCTGTCTGAAATCTGCAGAATAAGATCAGAACAATTTGGCATTCAGTTTATCCAGGGCAAGATCATTGTGACAGCAGTAGCCCAAAGGTGTTTGTCCCCAACACCACACTCAAGTTGTTCCTGGAGGATTCAAAGGCTTTCTCACGACTGATAGGATAGAAAATTCCATCAGTGTTAGGTCTGGTCTTATACAGAGCATCCTGTCAGTTGGACATGTCTGGAATATCTTTAATAGTAGACTTCCTTCTTAAGTGCCCCAACCACCTGATCTGACTATTTTTGACATTTTTGGTGGCTTTACTCCTAGCTCTTCCAAAATGTTTACAGCTCGGCTCCTTTTATTGCAATATACCAATGCAGCAACAACATCACTGCTGGTTATGTACTTTTCCGCCCCTTCAATTCACATTCCATCCCACCCTTCCACATGAAAAAGAGTATAGTGAATTATGGATCCTTGAACACCCATACTTGAGGCTGTAATCTCCTTCCAATCTGGACGGAACGATCCGTCGTTTCCTGAAAAGAACTCTGACCCTTGACTTTTACAGCCCACCCCAAACCACCCTGCTGCCAGCAGAAGTTTGTATGGGGATGAGCCAACAGCACCACATGGTATTGTGAAAACGGAGGCAATATTCACTGTTCCCTATACTGAACACCCCTCTCTTTCCACGTCCCTTTCTAAACTCCTCCTGCTAACAAGATTTTGCTTTCATAACTACTGAAGCTGGTAAATATTAGAAATTTGAGTTTGTCGTCCATGACCTCCACTGGAATGTAATAGAACAGGCATGGCCAACCTGTGGCTCACGAGCCGCATGCGGCTCTCAAGTTCATGTCGGATTTTATGTTTGTGTGTTTTTTTACCTGTGCAATCGCGTGCGGCTCCAACGTTCTCCACGCACAGCCAAAAAAAAAAAAAAAACACAAAATAAAAATCGACATAAACGTAAGAGCCGCATGTGGCTTGGGAGACACAGGTTAGCCATGCCTGTAATAGAAAGTCCTCCAAATTACATTACATTATATTACAGTCATTTGGCAGACGCTTTTATCCAAAGCGACTCACAAGAAGTGCAATTCAGTCACTGAAGATCCGAAGTACCAGTAGTCGGAAGTCAGAAGTGACCACTCAACCAAATAGCCATCTCGGAACCATGTACATACATACAATTAGTTCATCGTTCATCTTTTTTTGGGGGGGGGGTTGGAGGCTAAGTGCAATTAGTTGGGTAGTGCATGGTGAAGAGAAGAGGTATGTTTTCAGCTCAGCTCAAAGCCATGAGTTGAAGGCCTTGCAGACAGAGTCCTCCAGTTAATCTGCCAAGTACTTATTGGACACCATTTTAGCCTTCCTAAGTTTGACCAGATAACTTCCCCTCATCTCAGTCAAGCTCATAGCGCTTCCTCTCAATTGATGATATAACTACACAGCTGCTCATTGATCGTTGTCCTGTTGCTCTAAAGAGCAACTTAACCCTCAGACACACTGCTGGATATACCCTAAACCATGCCTCCCATTGACACCCCTCTTTTTGTCTTTCTGTTACTATGCCCACGGGCATTGAAGTCTCCTGGCACAACTACTGGGTCATCAGGTGCAACTCTTTCCCAATGCAAGGAGGTGACCCTTATCTTTGTCTGGAAAAAAATCTCAACACACAAGTTTTCTGCCGGAAACTCGCGAGGGTTCCTACACTCGCTGAGCAACCAGGGGCTCCTCCATGGGCTTCCCACCCAGGGCCTGCTCCAGGAGAGGTGCCCCGTTGAGTCAATCATAAGAGAAGCTCTGAGTCTCTCGTAACCTGGAACTAGCCATACAAAGTCTGCAAGCATGATAAGACAACAATTCCAAGAGACGCTAGTTTGCCATCCCTGGCTAGTTTGGTCTGGTATTGAAATGAATCAATTAACTACCTGAAAAAGTGATTTGTATACGGATAATAATAATTTTGCAGTTTAAAAGAATTGGTTGTTTTTGAGAAATACAATTTATATATTGCCAACCTCCTATTTGGATTTGACATTTTTAACAGTTTGTAGTAATTGTGCCATACAGTTTAATATAATCTTCGATAAATATTTGTAATTTTCATGAGTTCAAGATAAGGGTTACTACACTTGTTCAAACCATATGAAAATTTCATGGCTTTGAAACAATTCTCCTCTGTTCATTGCAAAAGAATTTCTTCCTGATTTTGAACTTTTTTTTTCTGTGACACACATGCAGGTATTGGTGCTTGGGAGCACATCACGAACATGAGGTACAAGCCTTACAAAAAGATGCAGGTTTGTTGATCTTACTTGTACATTAATATCAATACTTTGTTTAGGGGGTGTGTAGAGTTCGTTCCATCTGTGAAACATATTTCTGGCTTATACACCATAAGTCAAAAAATAGCATGCTAAGACATACATAAAAATGTGGAACCCGCTGGAACTCTGAGCATCTGCCAAAGTCACACTGTTATACAACTTCAATTTTTCTTCATATGTCTTCCAGACCTTTCACATTTACTGGCTCTGTATGTATTTCTGTCATCTATCATGCTTACCACCATACAATTTGCGGAGAGAAAAATCTGTGACACTCAACGTGTACTCAGTCATTCAGCTTAATGAACAAGTATCATAATTTGGGATCATATATCATGTACATCTTATGTAATTGTTCTGAATAATGGTTTCGTATGACATGCAATTTCTTCATTCCTCTGTATGAATTATTTATTTTTTACTTGCTCTGTAGCTTCTGTGGCTCAAACAAAGTCCTTTACATTACAGTGTATATATGCAAAAGGTACAACCCTGGAATTCTGAGTTCTTAATACCATTCTGAGTGTTTAAAAGGCTACAAGGTATGCTAAGCTGTGTTTTGAAATAGATGAAGCTTATTTCAACATTTTCATGTTAGTACTCATCCCTCATGTCTTCTAGCCACCAGGAAGATAGAAGATTATGACCGTGGTTGTTTGCTGCAACATGAAACTGCTTTATGGTCATGGGCGCAGACTCAGTCCAGCTTTGTGTGTACCAAAGACTTGACCACATGGTTTCTATCCAAGATGTCATCATGCAGTGCCTTAATGTGATTATGGCAATGTAACTTCCATTATACCTTTATTTTGCTGACACCTTTAGAGTTTGTTTTTTTCTGCTGAATCTTAGTTATATACATCGTTGACATACAGTGGGGAGAATCATTTTTTGATGCACTGCTGATTTTTACAGCTGTTCCCACTTACAAAGCATGTTGAGGTCTGTTATTATTTACCATAGGTATTCTTCAACTGTGACGGAATCTAAAACAAAAATCCAGAAGAACACATTGTATGATTTTTAAGTAATTAATTATCATTTTATTGCATGACCTAAGTATTTGATCACCTACCATCCAGTAAGAATTGTGGCTCTAACAGACCTATTAGTTCTTCTACAAGAAGCTCTCCTGTTCTCCACTTACTACCTGTATTAAATGCATTAGTTTGAACTTGTTACCTACATAAAAGACACCTGTCCACACACTCAGTCAAACCAACTCCAACCTCTCCACAATGGCCTAGACTGGAGAGCTATGTAAGCACATCAGTGATAAAATTGTAGACCTGCACAAGGCTGGGATGGGCTACAGAACAATGGGCAAGCAGTTTGATGAGACGGCAACAGCTGTTGGCACAAGTATTAGAAGATGGAAGAAGTTCAAGATGATGGTCGATCTCCCTCAGACCATGCAAGCTCTCACCTTGCAGGGCATCAATGGTCATGAGGAAGGTGAGGGATCAGCCCAGAACTACATGTCTGGACCTGGTCAATGACCTGACAGGAGCTAGGACCACAGTGTCAAAAAAAAACATTAGTAACACACTACGCTGTCATGGATTAAAATCCTGCAGCGCATATAAGGTCCCGCTGCGCAAGCCAGTACATGTCCAGGTCTGTCTGAAGTTTGCCATTGACCATCAGGGTGATCCAGAGAAGGAATGGAGGACGGTCATGTGGTCTGATGAGACAAAAATAGAGCTTTTTGGTCTGAACTCCACTCGCTGTGTTTTAAGGAAGAAGAAGGATGAATACAACCCCAAGAACACCATTCCAACTGTGAAGCATGGAGGTGGAAACATCATTCTTAGGGGATGCTTTTCTGCAAAGGGGACAGGACGACTGCACCGTATTGAGGGGATGATGAATTGGGCCATATATCGCAAGATCTTGGCCAACAACCTCTTTCTCTCTGTAGAACCTTGAAGATGGGTCGTGGCTGGGTTCTCCAGCATGACAACGACCCGAAACACACAACCAAGGCAACTAAGGAGTGGCTCAGTAAGAAGCATCTCAAGGTCCTGGAGTGCCCTAGCTAGTCTCCAGATCTGAACCCAATAGAAAATCTTTGAATGGGGCTGAAAGTCCATCTTGCCCAGCGACTGTGCCTAAATCTGAAGGATCTGGAGAAGATCTGTATGGAGGAGAGGTGCCAAAATCCCTGCTCCAGTGTGTGCAAACCTAGAACTACAGGAAATGTCTGCTCTCTGTAATTGCCAACAAAGGTTTCTGGACCGAATATTAAGTTCCGTTTTTCTGATGTGTCAGATACTTATGTCATGCGATAAAATGCAAATTAATTACTTAAAAATCATACAATGTGTTTTTTCTGGAGTTTTATTCTAGATTCCGTCACCCACAGTTGAAGAGGACCTATGATAAATATTACAGACCTTTACATGCTTTGCAAGTATAAAAAGGTGAAAAATCAGCAGTGCATCAAATACTTGTTCTTCCCACTGTAGTTTTGGAAAATATGCACCGCAGGCAGAAATAAGATTCTCGTGAAGCTGTAAAATAATCCTTCACATTAAATGTAACTGAAGCATCGAGGCTTTAGTGTGAAAACAGAGGGAAGTTTTGCCACCACACAAAAACACACACATAAAATTGTAAGGAAGTGCATTGTTTAAATATTGCAAGAAATGTTACTCATTCTTTCCCTGAAAGCTGCAACATTTCACCCAGCCTTAAACAAAACCATACCAGTTTTGGGGCTGGTCTCTGTAAAAAATTTTCCTTCCAACCACTTATCACGAGTTGCAGACCCACTCACATTAGTGGTTTTTTGTGGGGTATACCCCAATACTTTATGGCAAGTTGGAAAAAATAGTGTAGGAGGGTATTACTGCTGAATGATGGGTTGTGTAACCATAGTTGTAACCCTGGAGAGGATTAACCTTGTACAAACATGTTTCAGCCCCTCATATTCAAGTCAAACGGTTCTTTCAGGGTTGGCGTTACAGTAGAGTAGCTGAGAACTACATCATATTCTGTTGCTCCCGGTTAAGTATAAATATTGAACCGCTCTCTAATGTTCACAAACATGTCATTCATAATTTGTGTGCTCAAGGATATGTTAGCAAAAGTCCAAATCACAAATGTCACTTGGCCCTCAACCACAGGGAGCTACATTAAGCAGAAGTATTCTGTCAGGGCATGGAGGGGTGTTGGTGACCTTCTTAGCTCTGGTTTTGATGGAAGCAGGCTGTGCCAACCTCCAACAGGAGCTTTGATGTGTTCAGCTGATTTGAAATAACGCATCTCTGTCCAGCTATATATAGGGAGAAGTATACATTTAAGGGTAGACCGCGGGCATAATTGACCTCTCATTTAGGTTTGGGATGCCTGCTCTGATGCCCTGATCACGTTTGATAAGGAGAACCTGGAGGATGAGATGGCATACATAGTGGAAAACGACATTATCGTGGCTGCGCTCACTAAACAGCTCGACAGCGTGTCTGGTAAGCAAGCGGACGTCCTTCGTGATTTAAATGTGAAACCGCAAATAGGGCAAACTTCTTGGACTCCGTTCCATCGTCCCAGTGGTCGGCCAGCTAATGTAATTTCATCAATCCTGTCCTTTTACCAGGTTTGTTTATTTGTTCTTGACCATTTACTATTTTTCAAGACAACCTCTGCGGCGTTTACATTTTTCCTACAGTTTCGATGAAGACACACATTTTACGAAAACGCAGAGCCTGGGCACTCTGGGAGGACATGTGACACGGTCCAAAGTCTTATTTAAAGCTGCCATGTGCTCCCAGCTTTGCAGCCTCAAACACTGACAGTGTTGAATATTATACTGATGTTGACATTAGACAAACTATTCAGAGGTTCACAAATAAATCTAGTTCTACTACATGCTTGACAGTTGGTCACATATTTATTAACAGCTTTCAACATTTTACACCAAGTAAAACTCACGTGGTTTTGCTTCATGTGCCTCACATTTGTCTACTTGTCTCTCACATATTGTCTTATGCTGTTAGGCTCAATATTCAGTATATTAACTGGATGTAGTTGTTTTTCAGTGGAGGCCTACTGTCAGATCGAACATCATATTCAGTGATCGATTGTCAGCCTCTAGATAGATCCTGTTAGCAGCAGAGTTCCTGTAATTTTCCCATCGACGCCTGCTTATATTTTCATACTAATTGCAGTTTAAGCACACTGTCCATTAAACTGGCAAGCCAAGTATAACGTGATATATTTGTCAATTGTGTGACAGGCCATGCCTTTGAAAGGACTCTCAAACAACAATTGCAACAGCTAACTTGTGCATATTTGAGATATGATGTTGTGATTACAATTTCAGCACCACCAGAGCACCTGGTGCCATTGCATTATCTGAACAGCTTTTCCTTTTGCTGACCAACTTTGTTACTTTGTTTCCTAGATAACGTGAAAGTTAAGTACAGGTCCAAAGTGGTTAATTACAAGTGGCCCATGCCCCATCAATCAGCAGACTCCATCCCATGGGTTCGGGTCACATTGGCCAGCGGGGAAACCCTCCAGACCAAGCTGCTGGTCAGTATGACTTCCCTATTCAACCTGCTGGGATTCCGTTGTTCAGCCACATCTTCGACAGTTCCCCGATGCTCAAATTTGTCTGTTTCAGATCGGTGCCGATGGCCCAAACTCCATGGTGAGGCGGGAATTGGGGATAGCCACAGTGAAGTGGAATTACGACCAGTCTGCTGTGGTTGCTGTGCTGCATCTTTCGGAGGTGCATAGTAATAACTCACTAAGTCTGTTTCATAATCTTGCAGATATATATATATATATATATATATATGTATGTGGGTATGTATACATACTGTGATTTTGCATGTGTTTTTAATATGTTTTTGTACTATATTATTTGATGTTAAATGAATGTAATGAAATATGTGTTGCATAATGTCTTTGTACACAATTTGTGTCAAGTATTTGATTGAATTAATTTTCCTATGTTGGGCAGCCCACCGAGAACAATGTGGCATGGCAGCGGTTCCTCCCCACGGGGCCCATCGCAATGTTACCGGTGATATATCGCTTTTGTTTGCTGCAAGTGGTTTTCCTGCAAAATATTGGTCTTTTCAATAAAAGTGGGTGAAGAAAACACTAGTTTTGTCACAGCTTGCAGACACAGAGAGCTCACTCGTGTGGTCAACTAGCCATCGGCTTGCAGAGGAGCTGCTGGAGCTGGACGAGGAGAGCTTTGTGGATGCTGTCAATTCAGCCTTTGTAAGTGCTTCAGTTAAATCTCAAGTCAGATTCCACTTGTTTACACTTGATGTTTTGATATTTTTGTGTCTGGGTTCAGAGATATATCTGCATGTCACTGTTTCGGGAAGCCAAAAATCATGACGCAGTGCCTTTATTTCACTGTAAGAATCATTATACCTATCTGTTTCTTCATGTTTGAAGAAACTGAGTTTTCCCAAGCTGCCTATTTTTACCGCCTTCTGATGGACGGGGTCACCACGGTTGAGTCACGTTTGGTTTCAGGCCTGGTTTGCTAATTAAACCTGTGGTCTGCCAGTGTCGACCATTACTGCATGGAATGTTTTTCGAACACAGCTAATTCAACTGCAGTGCCTGACCGGCATCTTCTTTTAATTAGCCCGACTCCTGAGGCACTGCCAAACCCGTTAGTTAGGGAGGGCAAGGAAGAAATTTCACTGGCCTGGAGTTTAGCTTTGCCTCTATGTCTGCTAATTTCTTAGTCTACTCAGCTGGTCTGTTTTCTCTCTCATCTTGTCATTTTTCTGTTCTTTCGATGTCAATCTGTCTCTCTCCTCGACAGTGGAGCAATGAGAACCAGTCTGAATTGATTGACACAGCCGGCTCTTTGTTCCGCAAAGCCCTTTCGACTCTCGTGCCTTCTGCAGGTTCCCCTCGACAGCTGCCCCCGAGTGTGGCAGGCATTGGCCCAAAGACCCGAGTCATGTTTCCCCTGGGCATGGGTCATGCATCAGAGTACATCAGGCACAGAGTGGCTCTCATTGGGTGAGATAATGAAACACAATCTCAATACCTGCACATGAAAGATAAAAACAATAAGGCTAACAATTCCCTGTTGTCAACTTTTCAGTCAATGACCCTTTATTTAATGTGTAATTAAATGACATTTCAATATAATAATGCACAAAGAAAATAACTGCCCAGTGTGTTGTATTTAGACGGACAAGGATGTGTTTGTGTTTCCAGGGACGCGGCCCATCGTGTACATCCGCTGGCTGGACAGGGAGCCAACCTGGGCTTTGGGGATGTGGCTTGCCTCACACAGCTACTGAGCCAGGCGGCCTTTAACGGGAAGGACCTGGGTCAGTGAGAGCTCCAAACATACTAGAACCGTAGCACAGTGGTTTACCCCAAGCTCTTTTCCATACCCCATCCCCGCTTGCATTTATTTGATGTTTTAATGTTCGCTCTGCTGACAGTCATATGTTGTTTTTGAACAGAAATGAGCCGCTGTGTTTCTTTAATATATTTGTAAATGACACCACTGCGTTGACCTTGTGGAGAAACTAAATATCGAGAAAAATTGCCAACTTTAAAGATGGCTCTTCAATCAATATTTGTTTGTGCAGGTGCAATGCAGCACCTGTTAGAATACGAAACTGACCGTCAGCGACACAATCTTCCCATGATGGCTGCCATCGACCTCATGAAACGTCTTTATTCCACTAATGTTGCCCCTGTGGTTCTCCTACGCACCTTCGGTCTTCAGGCCACCAACATGCTTCCAGCGCTAAAGGTGAGCTTTCTCTCTGCTAGCTTTCTACAAACAATCACCTCCCACTGTGAATTCCACTGGACCTGACTATCAATGATAATATCAACCACTTGTCACAGCTAAAGCTCCACCCACACCTTTGTTTCTTATTACACACAGCGTTACTTTAGCGGTGTCTATAATTTCAAGGGTTCTGAACCTATTACTATGGCATCTAAGTTTAGCCCCAAATTTAGTGTTACCAAAAGTGTGTGGGCGGGGTGCAGGCCTGGCACTGGGGCAGCTGACAGTGGTGTTGGCTTGTGTTTTCACACCCCTTTTATTACCGACCACTCATGTGACATGTCTTTATTCCCTACTAAGTGTTTCAGAGCAAGACAACTCACTATCGAAGCACAAGCCACTTTTTTTATATATAAATGTTATGATATCAACACATCTTTTTGGTAGATTTTGTGTCAGGGTCCATAGGGCCACTCAATTATAACTGTCACATAGCTTTTTATACAGTTTTTCTTTTGACTCTGCAGGAGCAGATCATGGCGTTCGCAAGCAAGTGATGCATGTGTCACATGTTGGTCATCAAGGTATCGGCAATGACTTTGTGCTAAACGGGCAATAAAACCAAAACCTGAATGTGAATCACTTAACTTAATAAAAATGTATTTTACTCCCTTGTCATCAGTTTTTTTGTCTTTGCTGAGCAACAAATTCCCAAAGTTGCAGGTTTCAAGGCTGTAGCATACATGAAGAAAGTGTAAAGAATGCACTGAGTTCTGCAACGAAGTGTTGAAAACTTCCAATAGCTTTGCCCTATCGTCTATTAATGTTTTCCACTGATTATTTTGACTTAACGAATTAAAGGATGGATAGTATTTTCACACTTATCAAACTTAAACTCTTTTACTAAATAAACATCCAGCATTTCAAAAAAAGGTACAAATTAGCATGTCCACGAATGGACAAATGATATGGTTAAAACCTTTATTGTTGCACTCTCCTCATAAACCTCAAGTCCTTTCCATTTGAAGGAGCCACTTCCGTTTATAAATGCGTAGGAAAAGGCACAATCGAAGTAAACAATAAAATCATCTAATCAAATATTTCCGATCCACTACAAATTTCTATAAACAGTGTGCAAAGAAAATAAAGGGAACACTTAAGACAATGCATCTCCAAGTGTTCCCTTTATGTTTTTTAGCAGTATGTTTTTAGCATTGGCCTATTAGGCGTAATAGGAGTTAGTCTCCCGTTGTCCTATTGTCCAAAAAAAAAAAGCTTGTGCTGTGCTCTACAATCATAGATGGCATGCAGTCATAAAAGATGCAGTGATCAAAAATTAAAATAAATCCACGATTATTTCAAATATGCTTAATATGTTTCAGCAGCTCTAATCAATCTGTAATGCACGCAGTTAAGCTTCAACCCAATTAATGATGTGTTGGAGGGGAAGAAACATTCATATGACACATTTTTGGAGATTTTATTAAAACATACAAAGTTAATTCACTCGTATTAATAAAATCAATTTACAAGAGGTCATCAGGTTATTGAACTGATGAGTATCAAGGTATTTATTAGCAATAGTGCTTCATTAAAGAATTGCAATTTAAATGCGGTTCTGTCCGTCAAGCTCAATTTAAAAAGTTTACAATATGTGTGTGTGTGTGTATATATATATATATGTATGTATGTACAGCAGTAGTTATGGAACATGTTGAATACTGGCAGATAAAAACAGCAATGGAATGGTTTTGAGAGCAGTTAGAGTGTTCTGATATCAGTAACAAAATCAAAATCAGTTATTTAAATATTTGTACAGTTGACAACAAAATGACAAACACAATTAAACATAATTAATGCTGTTGAGCAACAAGCTGCATCCCTACAAATCAAGGAGTCATGATTTTAACTCGTACTGTACATAATTTATGTTTACATTTTTTTCTATATTTAAAAGCTGTAAATTATGTTGTTAGAACTATCTAACCTTGATGAGAGGTTTTTCTGTTGCTGGTCTAAAATACAGTTCAGACATGGGGCCCCTGCAATTTAAGTATGCATGATAAGGACTTTCCATTCCAGACTAAACAAACAATAATGGATGAATTTTAAAGATAGAGGTATTAACCTCATGCATGTGACAGCCACACAGCACATTGTGACAGCACCCTTCCCACAGAACTTTCTTCACTCCCTCCCCAAGTCATGATGAAACATATTCTACTTGATGAACACACGACACCACGTATGACATCAAAGAAATTGATCAGGTCTTAGCTACAATATCTGCAATTAAAGTGTTGCGTGCAAAGTTGCAGACAAGAAGCTGCAGTCTTCCCAAAGGCTACAGGAGGTGGAATTTGCGTCCTGTGAAATAATTTATTGCCGGAACCAAATAAAGGCTAACTTTCAGTCAGTTAGAGACACAACTGCAGCTGCATCTCCAGCAAGCAGTTTCCATTCCACCATGGTGTGCAGTGCGTACCAGGACCAAGGTAAGCACAGAAACACAAAGCCTGGCTGTTTCTCATTTCCTCTGCACGCTCTACGAGCAGCTGAGAGCACTATTCAGGTCCAACGGCCAGAGAGAAATAAAAATGTAAACTCTTTACAAAAATAAATTCAGCCCACACGTTATGAGCTCAACATACAGTAGAAATAGCTGGCCTTATAAAAATATAGTGATTTTTTTTTTTTTTCTACAGTTCTCAGAATGTTCGCAGGGTGTTGCGCTTGAATAATAGAGGAGAGGTATAATGGTAGTGGGTGTGTCTGTTAGGGGACGGGCTGATAGACGGTGGATGGCGGAAGGGAAGCCCCACAGTCTCAGTGCCAGCAGCTGTGACAAACAGCTGTCCTTAGTGGATATTGAAGTTTCTGAAGTAGTCAAAGGTTGCCCCCAGAGCCCAGCTGGTCTCCACATTATTAACTTTTTTGGCCAGCTGTTGAGCAGAAAGAGACATAGGTTCATGGGTATTGCAGTAATTTAAATCCCATTGAATATGATAGTTGTGCCCTCTGACTGACTCACCTGTAGCACAGTGTTGTCCTTGAAGCCAAAGCCCTCCTTTAACAGACAGGTGATATACGTCATATCCATGCACAGGAAGGGGCTGATAGCGCGGTATTTGGTCATTTTGTTGCAAACTGCAGGCAGAAAAAACACACACATTTTCAGAATCACTTCAGTTTGAATACACTAAGCTGTTGACATCATCTTGCATCACATCTTTCCACGTATCAAGGACAAAAACACCTTTTCTAACACTACACGATAACCTTTGATTTTGTTTGGATTCATAAACAGGCGAGTGTGAAAAGAACAACTGAGGGTCAGCTCAAGGCTGTAGGTGGGTGGTGGTGTTAAACAATCTCACATACAGCGTGTGTTTGTCAGTATGTCTCAGCGTCCAGGTGGTGTGTGGCTGTCAGGTGCCCTCCTGCCTGGGCCAGGCAGACATTATCAGCTCAAATGCCAGCACCGCCTGAGCCAGACTTGTTCCTCGAGGCCATGTGACAGTGTTCTCACAATACAAACAGCCTCAGACTTTCACACACAGACTCATTTCTTCTTGCTCTTAATCTGATTCTACTGATAAGCATGGCATGGTTAAATAGTCAATGTCATGATGTCATGCTTTTGTAGTTTTGGAGCTCAGCGCTGTGATGAATTATATTGGATATGCAGTGTTCTAAATATGTGTAATGATTTGTGTAGTTAAAGTACGGTCATTGTATAACTTCCGAGATCGCTTTCATCTAGCAGACTTTAACATGTAACTTACCTTCTTTGGCTCTCTTCTTAAAATCCCTAACTTCAACAGCACCACCTCTGGTGCCATCTGTGAGAAAGAAAAAACAACACAATTTACGGACCAATTTTGAACAAAGGATTATAATGAGTGAGATAATGGCACAAGAAGGATAGTCTTTCTTCGATGCCAACTCACCGATGAGACCGGACTCCACGGCTCTGTCGAAATAGTAGGAGAAAGCATAAAACACGCTGCTGCCCTTCACTTCATAAGGCTGATGGACTCTTCCCTTTATCACTTTCATCACCTCATAGTAGCACAGCTTGTAGCCAGCATAGCCTGGGAAGAGAGGAGGAAACATTATTTGTCAGTGAAATTGGATGTCATGCAATCTGGAGCGCTTGTAGCCGCTGTTTGAACTAAGCCCGGGGCTGAACCAGGGGGGCACACCAGATAGTATACGAGGGAAGCCCCAGAAGTTTCACACAGCCCCGAGGGTATGGTTGGTGCTGTCATGCCAGCGAAACCATGTGCTGACAAGAGCGGCAGTTAGCGCTGCCCTATTGGGCTGTCTATTTTTACCACATAATTGTGAGCGGTCAAGATCAAGCCACTCGTTACACACACACACACACACACACACAGAAAAAAAAACAAACAAAAAAAAAAACTACTCAGACAAGATCGGCATCTTTTGGCTACTTGACTGTGGTATGGGAGTGCCTGCCCTATTTGAAAAGTTAACTGACAGTTTTCTTAGGTTTAAATACAATGTTGACTATTGTATAATTGTTCAAGCAGGAAGACAGAGAAAGAGGGAGGATTACCAAACACGCGTTTGGCACCAGGGTCACCAAAATTGCAGCGTTCAGATGTGACTGTATGATACTGTCATCTAATGTACTTCCACAGTTGGGAAAGGAATGCATGAGTCGCTGGATCCAAAGCACTGGGAAAGTAATCCAAACCTCAGGGAGCTTTTATCTTACCGTCTGGAATCCCGCTGACTTGGTAGGTGACACCAGAAAAAGTCACCTCCTCTCTGAACTTTTTCGGGAGGCAGGAACTAGTGAAGACTTTCCAATCCAGGCCTAGAAAAGCCACAATAATGGGAACATTTGTCATCTTCCATTGAAGAAACATGCGTAGATCGACCTGCAAATAGTTTGAAAAGGTCCAAGTTACTGTACCATCTGCTCCTAGTGCGCCAAGAGTTGCCAGTCGAGCTGCATACAGTCCATTTCCAAGGTAGCTATGGTGAGATATATTGGGGTTAGGACTTAAATTGCTGCTTGTACTTTTAAACGACTGTTTCTGATACTCTGGATACTTGATCACATCAATGAAGCTTTGGGGATATTTACCTGTGCGTGTACAGTTGATAGGTGTGGTTGAATAGGTTGAAATTGGCGATATAACTGAAGGGAGCAGACTGAAGCGTTTTCTGTTGGGCAATGGGAAAGAACGGGGTGATGTTTTAACTAAAAACACCACTTTTGATGTATTTTTAGTGCACCCAGTATTCAATTTACCTTTGACTTAGGAAGGAATGTGATCTGTGTAGATCCGCCACCCAGATCCAGGATGCCTACCGTCCTTTTTGTGTTGGAATACAAGTGACCTAGCGAATGAAAAAAAAAAAACAGGTTCACCCCTGTATGCATCGTCAATAGAGTTTATAAATTTTTGCAACCGCTAAATCACAGATTTTCCCTGCTCACATATCATGTTCTTGCCCTCCGAGATGTGAGTTTAGGTTCTAAACTAAAGGGCGTGTGGTACAAATTTGACTGTACGTCCGCTGAGCGAGAAACATGAGGAAATATGGATTGTTATTGAAAGCTTTTTTAGGGCAGGGATTCAAGTTTGTGACCTCAGTCCGGAGACAAGAGTCTTTCACTGCTGGGTATCTGTGTACACTGGAGCCTCAGATATGAGCCTCCTGACCACTAACACCAACATAACAAAACACAAGCAATGTCTTACCTGTGAGGAAGTTCACGGTGACCCAGGCAAGGACTCCTGCAACGGCACGTGGGTGAAAATATAAGCATTAGTAAACAGTGAATTTACAAGACACTACTATTGATTCAAATTCTGACAAGTACAAGGAGTAAACGCAAAATGCGAGATTTAATTTGTCAAATGCTAAAATAGTCGGGTGAAATTACTGGCCATTCCATGTAATTACAATTGCCTCAGATGTCCGGTCTCTGTAATCATAATGTGAGGATAATACATTGTGATGAAACAATGAAGGATGGCCATAAATTATTGGGTGTGGGGGAGGGACATTAGTGTGTTTGTTTGCTTCACTGAGTTACTAAGTGATGTCTTGTAAAAACAATACAAGAGCAGAATTGTTTGATACGCCCTTGTCAAATGAGCCACCTACAGCATAGCACTTCTCAGGACAATCAAAGAATTTGAGAAAATAGATTACCCTCATTTGTTCCATTCATGATGGAAACACTGTTTTCTGGCACATAGAAGGGGGACTCGTGAAATACCTCTTGTACCTGTAAAACAAAATATATTCAAACAAGCCCATTATACCATAGATGTCTATGTATCCTCTGACACAGAAACTGCCTACAATATTTTAAAGTGACAGCTAACCACAATCATGTACAGTAGTCTTGATTTAATACTTTAAATGACAAATTTGGTTACTCCACACAACCTCATAACAGCTGTTTTTGATAACAAGATAGCCACCAAATGGGTAGCCTTTTTTTTTTTTTTTTTTTTTCCCCAAAGCGACACTTGTAAGCACTTAGTGGTTTTTCATCCCGCTTCTCGGTGGGATCAGTGATGGTTGTGCCAAGCTGTCTGAGAGAAGAGAAATGCACCTGACCTCGTTTAAGAGAGCCTTCGCCTTGTCTTCGGGCAGCAAACGCAGCCCCGCTGTGGCCCTCAGGACAACTGGCGTCCTCCTCCATTCCTCCTCTGGCACCGTCTTCTTGGCAATCTTCAGCAGCTGTCTGACAGTGTTGCCGCCCTGACCAGAAGATGTCAATTAGTTGCAGGCCGCAGAATTCAAACATGCATGGTCAGAGCGCAGAATGAATGGCCATTCATCGCCCAAAAGAAATTCGCCACTCGGTCGGATAGACAAAACGGACGAAACAGGGCAGCACAGAGAGCACAAGCAGCAGGTATTTATTTGTAATGACAGTATTTATATCCGAGTGGTTTCAGCGGTTGTGCGGATAGTGAACCTAATATCACGTCTGACAGGGAATAATGAGCCACACAGGTTAAGGTGCAAGCAGGTATACGTACCTCCTCGGGGTTGTCTTTGTAAGCAGAAAGGCCAGGCTTCACGGCATGGTACAGTTCATTGTCCAAAACCGGCAGCTCAACTGAAAGAAGAAATCAGTCTCAGGAAACAGTTCATAGAATTGAGAGCTAAGCATCACATATTTGAGGAATCTTAAAATACTGCTTGTCTTCAGACTGCAGCAGCTGACCTACATTCTGCCTGAGGTTTAAAGGTCTGCTTCCTACACAGCTGAGTCAAACCGGCAAATTAAAAGTCCACCTCAGCCACTTTTAGAAGACGGTATTACGCGCGCGTCCTCGCTCGCCGGTGCGCGTCGGTCGGGCTCACCGCACCGCAGTGACAGCAGGCGAAGGGAGAGAGAGAGAGAGAAAGAGAGAGAGAGAGAGAGAGTGGAAGAATTACCGGGGTCTTTTTGGATGAATTTGTAGATGTGGATCCTGGTGCCTGTGCTCCCCGCGTCAAACATCACCCCGTAGAAAACCCGGGTGCCGTTGACAGGCGATGGGGCTTCGGGTGCAGGCAAGTAGGGTTTGAGGTGGAACTCGGGCGCGGGATGCACGACTTCAGGCACCGGGGGAAAAGCCTCCGGGACGGGCTGGAACACCTCGGGCACCGGGTGAAAGACTTGCGGGATCTCGGGGTATGTCGGCACGCCGGGCTGTGAGACAGGAGGATGCGCCGGGTTGGATACTTCGGGGAGCAGGTTCTCAGTGTTGGCGGAGTGCTCCCGGTAGCGGTAGAAATGGGGGATGTAGCGGTGGTGTCGGTAGTAGGTCGCCTCCGCTGAGAAGTTTCCAGCCAGAAGCCACAGGGCCAGGTGGAGGAGCAGGATCGGCGCGGTCATCCTTGCGCAACAGAGGGGGAGGCGGGAGGGGGTACGGGGAGGAGAAGTGCCGGCGGATGCTGGAGAAGAGGGGAGAGCCCTGGGGTGGAGGAGAGAGCAGCGGGGATGGAGAGCAGCAGCGTGGATGCGATGCACACTCGGGACTGTCCGATCATCTGTTGACAGTATATAAAGACATATGGGCTTGGCAGGGGACCACACCGAGTGCAGCCTTCCACCAATCCTGTGGCGGTCCATCCCAGAATCCCTCAGGAGTCCCCCCTCCCTGGAGACTACCTGCCTACCGACAGCACTCCCTTCCTCTTCTCCTTTCCTTTTTTCTTTTTGAGAAGTAGGAGGAGGATTATTTTTGCCTCTGCTTTCCACTCCTCATCTATACCGGTAATTTTGGTCACCTTGGGTAAGGAGAAATAGGTTAATGAAAAATACATTTGCAAATGCTTGTGCTGAAAAAGATAAATAAGCAGAATTGACCTTACAACACGTCTTACGGATCTTGCTTAGACACTCAAGACAGAAATTCCATCATCAAACGTATCCTCGGCTTCTCACTGAATGTCGTGCAAAAGTCTTCTTGTTTATAATTAAGGGCAACTTTACACTGAATTGGGAACGATTCACTACAAACGGGGGAAAACATGAACGTTCCTTTGAATAGTACAGGGCTTTGATTAAGTTTCGGATCTCTCACACAAATGCAACCTCTGAAGAGAATTCATTGAGTAACCTAACGATGTAATTGATTGTAAAACACATTAGGAGCTATGAATATTTATATCTACGGGAGTAAAGGGGCATTTTGTGTAACATGAGCACCCATGTCAGTCGATTGTGTCCTTTTCGATGTGCTGTCCCCTTAAAAGATAGAAGAAAAAAGCAAAATCACATAAACGCAAGCAATTGTGCATAGACAGAGACAACATTGGACCTGCTCGGATAAAAACACACTTGCGAGGAAGTGTGAGCATCAACTAAAGCACAGAAGCACAGACGTAACCCTATTAAGACCGACAAAGATGTGACGCATTTTTTGATTTGGTAGTTTCCTCTTTGCTAAGTCGTGTTCAGTGGCTGGATTGGATTGTGCATGGGTATCTGTCGGAATCCTTTCAACCCTCTGTTCATGAACCCACTGTAATCACCACATTAAAAACCCACTGCAGAGGCTTCAACAGCCTTAAAATATGCAAATGTCACTCCAGCAGGCATAAAAGTTGAAAGAATGCGAGCAGTCATCTCACACCCACTCATCCCTGTGTTAACCACAGGTTTTCCAAGAGAGAGAAAATATTTGAGCTGCCAGGCAAGTTTGCGGAGAGAATGCATGAAAAGTGTTCTTCTGATTTAGGTGGCTGGTTGGCACGGAATCAGAAGTCATGTTGTGATATATCAGCCAAAGCTTTTTGTGCATGTAATGTTCTGAGGTATAGTTCGTGCAGGTCACAGAGGCACCAAAGCGATCCTCCAGTCCTGCGTCAAGTTGATAACAAAAAGAGTTGAAACCGTGCAAAGGCATTCCTTTTCTAGCAGCCGAGACCCCGTGGGTAACGGACCCTTTCCAAATCCTGACACGGTATATGATTTTATTGTTCCAGCTCTCGCAGCACGTGCATTGCAAACGGACAAAGTTGTCAGCCAGATCTGCCAGGAGGGTAATGGAAGGGCAGAGGTTCTGCAGATGGGTACAACAGAGTGCAGGAAGTCCACAGAAAGGACAATGTGGGGAGGGTGGGGCTTGGCACCAATGTTCACCCATCATGCCATTCCCCTCCCAGGACACTCGACTTTGCAAAGCACTGTTCAAACACTGTAATTTGAACTAAAAATATTGGACTTTCTTTCCTCTTTCCCTTTTTTCTAAATACTGTGGCTACTTTTTTCTAAATACTGTGGCTAACCAGAGTGGCCGTTCACTGCTATCAAAGCCTACATGTGCAGGACCTCTCGCTGACTTGCTCACTATGATATCACAGATGCATATTAAAGGTGATGTGATCAATAATTCCTGCTTTTAAATATAAAAGACTTCATGTACTCCAAGTTCAATCCCAAATCGTCACTCAGTTAAAAACCCTGCAGTTAATGTGCCGCTTAATGTGACTGTAGAGTGTTGTTATACATTCATTGGACATTTGATGCCACAGCAACAAGTCCAAGCAACTTTAAATTTTCGCAGCTGATTTTTTTTTAAATCTGGAATACTGTACAGTAATTGAAACTGAACCATGTAAATACAGCTTTTGTTGTATGAATTATAGAAGAATGTATTTTTCAATTAATTCCAAGATAACAAAATAAACTGGTCAAGTCAGAATCCATACACTGCAAATTTACATGAAAATATCTAGTAGACGCGCACTGTTCCTTGTCAAATTGTGAGGCACCAGCCTATACCATGACACAGTGCATTGCTAACAATGTTTTACAGGAGATGAAATTTCAATACCAGGTTTGGTATTTTGTTTCAAGTTAACTGAAACCGTAAAGCATAATACAGGACCCTGGGCTTTGTAATCTACGCTGAGCAATGTATCATTAATATGCTGCAATGTTACCCTCAGGAATGCCATGTTTGTGGGTGTCCTACCCCAAAAGGTCCATTGAAGAGACCCAAAGCTTGTCATTACAATTCCAATGATAATGACAGCGTTGAAATGCTCTGGGTTATTTCAGTTTTCTCTCCTCACTGTCATAGTAATTACCTTTAAATTTAGTCCTCAAACTCTGTGCATGATGCCAGAACAGAGAACAACCCTATATGATTGAGTTTACAGTAGCTACACCCAACAGTTTTGAGATATGTACTTGTTTGTTTGATGAATCATCTATGGTGGACACTTTGAGGCTCCCGCAGAAAGCCGAACATGATGATGGAGAGGATCCAGTGGTTTTGAATTATGACCTGCACTAACATTACATTGTTTCTTTGGGGTAAGTGTCCACCAGGATGTAATCCGATCGGCATTTTCGTTAATCTCTGTGGTTTTCCCTTGCAAAAAACGGGACAGTCAGTGAGCAACACAGTTCTTTTAAGGACAACAACGGTGTGTCGACGAAACACATCAGCGAAAAAAGATCTCGACTGACGGTGCATAAGGAGGAGATGACTACGAGGTAGCCTGCGTTTGTGTAATTTGTCGGCCATTGCTTTGTGGGCATTATGCCCCTATTTCAGATATATTCAAAATCTAATGGGGATAGTTCTTGACTCACCCACTAACATACAGAAAAAAAAAAAGGAAGAGTTGTAATGAAATTGACAGGTTACACTGATGGACAGTGTGTAGAATACTGGATGCTGTTGGGACGTAGTATGAATTTTAGCCGACAGGTTATTTCTTCGGTGCTCAATGAATACATTGTACAAAACCTCGATACTTTTGAGGTTTTGGTTTTGGCCAACATGATTCGATTCGGTCTTCTACTGAAATGCTTTTGAAAAACTCCCAGCATTTTATAACGCGAGGAAAAAAAACAGGGCTTATTGTCATAAATGCTTTTGCTGCACTTCAGGGAAGATTTTTCTACAATCCGACTATCCTGCTGTTGTGATTTTCAGAGGAAGGGACCGCTAAACGAACAAACTGACAGCAGCTTTTTAAAGGTCACAGATTGAAATTGGGCGTGAAATCCTGTGGACTTTTATTCTTCTGTTTTTATCTATAAATTTCTACCAGGAAACATCCTTTGGTAAATTTTCAAGCATTGGATCAAACAATTTATGATGCTCAGAGGCTTTGTGAAGATTTCCACCTCAGTGACAATGTTATGGTGCATGCTCTCTGTTTTTGTTTTGGCTCTCTCATCACACAATATGATTCTGAGAAGTAAGTATGTTAGTTGACTTATAAGCTTTTTTCTGTGAAGAGACTGAGATTTTACAGCACCAAAAGCTGAGTGGTACAATAAAATAAAGGGAAAAAAATGTTCAGTGTTTGTGTTGTTACTGCCTCGTTGGGGCAGCATAGTTAAAATTGAGCCTGCTGGGGCTTTGCTGTATATCTACAGCTGTGTGTGAGTGTGTGTATGTGTCAGTGTGTGTGTAATTTTGAAAATATCAAAGTCATAAGATTAAGATTCATTTAAAAAATACTGGATTCAGATTAGTAACTGAATCACTCTATTGCCACAGGCTCTTCCCTGGTAAGTGGGTAAGTTATAATTATTTTTTCTGGAATATAAAAACATATCTTCTCTCAGACATAAGCATGAGTGCATGAGTGGGTTAGTTTTATGGCATGCAATTATGGAGCTCATTTAATCACTTTGAAAATAATTATTGAGTGACTTTTTTACAGTGGGGAATTTATAGTGAAGATATTCTGTTTTACAACTTCGCCTCATTAACAATAGACTGGAGTCTAGTCTGTTGAGATAGTGTGGTCTAACCCTGTCTTATCACTAGACAAACAGAAAAACTCATTTTAAAATCAGCTGAATCAGCTATTGCAGAGTATCCTCACAAAACACAACTTGTGAAATTGCAATAAATAAAGAAAACCTCTTTATTAGTCTAAGGATCATCAAATGGCAAATGGTAGTCTGGCCAATTTGTACTACTAAATTGGCCAGACTACTTGTAGGAGCCTTTGGATGAGCACCATGCAATCAGTACATTAGCAAGTTCTTAGAAATATTTGCAATCCTCTTCTTTTCATTTTGTTTTTTCCCTTCAGGAGATTTCCCAGAGGATCGACCTCCTCCATCTAACCATATGCTCTGTATCATCCATTGAAATGCAATGACAGCTATTAAAATGGGTGTTATATCAAGAGTTGACTGTATTGCCTGTACAGCTTATAAAAATAGATACAATGGGCATGAATCCAAGAAAAATATACATATATATATATAAACATTTGAAGAAAATCCACACAAAAGAGATCCGAATCAGAAAAAAGAAAACTTCCTTGCGTTACTTAAGAAAAGAATGACTCAACGATTTCAACCAAAATTTCTTGAACCAGTGTAAAAAAGATGCCACAGTTTACATACAAACTGTCAGAAGGGGATGATGAAAGTGTGGTAAAAGTGGGGTAGAATCATATGTTAATCCAGAGCTGAGTCATGTCAAGTGATATATCTAATCTACTCAGCCTCACTGATGCATACAGTAAATTGGAGCTGCAGAGCCAACCAGGGCTCCTATTGAAAAGAAATTTGAGCTCAGACTGAACGTCATCTCCATGACAACCGCACCACACAAACAGTCACAACAGGTTCCACGGATACTGCAGTCAGCAAGTGACGATTATCGCTTCTTCTTTACATTCCATGGTTCCATCTATTTAGGTACACTTTGCAAGTAGAGATGCCAAAGAAGAAAGTCGGAAAACCAAAGAGGTTGAAAGCAGGGTAAGAGCGCACATTCTGATAGTTTACAGCTGCAATGGATCGAGAAAGTTGTATCTTTGCGTGATACTATGTCGCAGGAAAGGAAAGAAGGAGGGGAAACAGGAGCAGAAATCGGACAAAGAGTCTGACTTCGAGAAGGCCAAAGCCAACGCCGCACTCTGGGAGCTGAGGTCAAAGGTCGTGGGTCAGTCACTTGCGGAGTATCGCGAGAGCTGCCGGAAACTGGCACGTGCCAACGACGATCTCACCAGACAGCTACATAGTGCTGAGAGGGACTGCATTGACCTTGCAGGCTACCTGAAGAAGCAGGATGCTGCAAAAGATGACAAGGTCGGGATTTAGACTTAAATATCATCCATGAAATAATTGAAGATTAGTAGGCAGATGGATTTCACTCATTTTCTTCGATCTTAACAGATCAGTATGCTGGAAAAAACTCTCAAAAGTCAAGAGGCACTGTCGCATGAGAAACAAAACAAAATGGTGAGTAAATTAAAGAAGAACCGGCATTCAAACAGGTTATAATTACATAGAATTATAAAATATAGCACATGCTAGCTTTTTTTGTTGCTTCATTGCATGATTTTCTCTGCGCATCGTTATTCCTTCAGTAACTGAAAAATATATTGCATCGTGCCCAAGCACCAGTGTAGTAATTATGCTGACATTTGTCATGCAGGAAAACAACAACCAAACAAAGCCACAGTAAAACAAAAAACAAGCCCTTTCATTCCAACTTACACGTTATTTTAAACTCCGTCAGTGGCTGCAGGATTAAAAGCATAATTTCAAATTGCTTGCTCGGAACAGGCACTCATAGTACTGGCCTCGATGTGTTCACCACACCTCACATGTCACACTTGCCGTATAGTGCCAGCTTAAAAGTTACATAACATGAACTAAAAGAGCTTATTCTCAATTTGTCCTCACTGACCTCTGCAACTTGTTAGGGTCAAGCTATCAAACTGACATGACAAATTTTGAGTCACTTTAGTCGACAAAAAGGAGAAATCACTCGGTAGTTTTTCGCTCGCAGCTGTTTTCCATCTTGAAGCTCTTACTTCATGCTGTTAAAACTTAGTGCAATGAGGGGAAGAAAGAGACATGGTCTGGACCAACTTGAAACACTCCTATTTTAGACATGTATGCAACATGTGTCATAAATAAAATATTGTCGTGGTCGACTAAAGATGCGGCTTTTAAGACATATGTCTTAAGGGCCTTTTCTCATTAGGAGGTCATAAAATGGTTCATCTTGGAAATAAATGAACTTATGGAAAGACATTGAAGGAGAAATGAGGCCCTGTCTGGTGGCTGAAGAGTTAAACAAGGCTATCCCTATAAACCTTTGCCTTGTACACAGCACTGCAGCTTTCTCTATTGTTTTCACCTCCAGCCTCTCTCGGTTCATAATGGATAGATGTCATGAGAAAAAGGCCTCAGCCAGTTATACAGTGCTCTGCAACTTAAACACCAACCAAAGACTGAAACAATGTTCTGGAACTTTTGCTTTTACTACATTATAATTATACCATATAGTTTCTCTTGACCTTTACTTTTAAATACAAAATACACTGAATGTACCAGTTAATGATTTTTTGAGGCACCTGGAGTGACGTCAAAGTCAGCTTTATCGTCAATTTTTCACCAAGAGGTCGTTTCTCACTATTTAAACAGCGTCTTCCGTTAATTTCAACGTGCATCATGTCAACCATTCCTACCAACATATATATTCTACTGAATGGAAATATTAAAAGGTATTTTTTAATATGGCCTTTTTCAGGTCACCAAGCCCTATTTACCATTTAAAAAAAAAAAAGAATGATGAAAACAACTCAGGTAATGACAACTCTCTGCACATCGGACCATTCCAAATGTTAAGGGCATAAAGAATGTAATGCAGAATTACAGTTTCAAATTCTAAGATAAAGGATTGTGTTACTGCAATGAAAAAAATGCTTATTTTTCAAAAACAACAAAACTAAAGGCCACATTAAGATACCCTTTGTTTGAACCGGAGGTGCTCGTCCGTGCCAAACATCCTGCCTCTTGGTTTTTTCATACAGGCGTGATGGGCGGGGCTCAAAACACACGTATTCACAAACCGCTCTGCACTTAAAGTTGTTGGGAATCTGAAGCGACAACGCGGCAAGAGGAAATCCCAGATGCAGACAACACTAATCACTTTGGACTCCAAACTGGTGGATACTTTTTTCCAAAAAGCTGTTATGTGTAGATTGGGCCGTTGATGTAGACAAACAGTTATCTGAAGAATCACGATTAGGCCTAAAGTTGTAATCAGACGGTCAATAACCTCTCATTTAGCCGTCATGTACAAGTTTGCGGGAGTGTGTTTTGCAAGTCTCTCATGATTTTGGTCACTTTGTCACATTTTTGCCCAGACTGGTTTCTTTACAGTGGTATCCCGTGGCATGTCGCCTGATGGCTTTGACCTTAAATTTGTTAGCGACAAATGTATGACCCATCCGAAATGTGGGACAAATGTCCTCCACCCTAAATGATACAAGCTGCTCTCACTCGTGGGAATCTTTCGCCAACTGTGATGCTTAAACGAGTGGACAGATGTTTACAGTCTGGGCACGTAGTGTTGAATGCATTGCACTGTATTTTACTCATGGTGTGACGTATTACGCTTTAGGTTGAAAATTATACACTTGAAATCAATGAGATGAAGGAGCTGTTCAGAAAAAGGGCCAGCGACTTTGACGTGATAGAGGAAAGAATGAAGGAAATTGAGGAATTCCAGGAGATGAGAGCTAAGATGGAGCAGGAGCTCAGGAACGTGAGTAAAGAAGAAAGAAAATCAAATATTTTCTGTTTGCGTGACTACTTCATTATGACTCCACTAATTGTGACACTTGGATTTTTTCAGATAAGAAAAAGTATGGCCTTTGCTGAGAAGGAACACAGAGAAAATCTTAGCACTATGGAGTTCAAATTCTTCAAAGAAAAGGTATCGTCAAGGACGTACTTAGAAAGGAAGTCCTACTCTGGTCAAAAGGGAGGTTCACAGTGGAAAATGTCCTGACGGTCTCTCATACGGAGAACAGATTCGTAGTGGCAGCAATGTGGATGGGTGTTCTTTCAGGAGATGGCTAAAAAAAGCCATGTGCAGAGTCCCAGGTGAAAGTAGAACTAAAATCTGAAAATTTCACAGGCTCAGCTGGAGAGAGAAGCTGAAGAAACAATAACCATGGTGGTGAAGAGAGCCCACAGTGAGGCCATTTTGTGAGTGTGCTCCTGCTTTAAAGTCCAATTTTGTTTTTTTCACTGCACATTTGAACAATCAAAACACAAAGAGAAAAACAATTCCATCATACAAGAACATATGTATGTAACTATATATAATTAGAGCTGAACTTGTTTTCTTGACCACACTGGTTCATGAGGTAGTGTACATCACCTAGTCCAACGATCACATCCTAAACTATCCTAGAGACTCCTGCAGGAATTTGAGCATAAAATGTGTACAGAAGACAGTAGTTGAGTATGTTTGGCACCACAATGATTTATGTAGATTTTACTCAGTGTCAGTAATTAACTTTATTTTGAAACACTAAGCCTGCCTCTAAAACCTTCAGATAACACGCTGCTTACAGTCAAATCTGTTTTTCATCTTGATGTGTACAAAACTGTTGGTGTATTTCATGATGACTCAGTGGCTTGTTGTATTGTATTTAAAATTGCTCAGGCAGCTGGACGATGCTGCGCGTTCTGTGTTTAAGGAGAACATCCGCCTCAACGAAGCTCTGAAATATCACATGAAGGAGGCAGAGGACCTGCAGAAATTGACAGACTCATTAGTGAAGGATAGTGCCTCCCTGGCATTGGACAAGGTATCTTTAAGCCATAAGACAGCAAACACAAGGTTACTATTAGGCACCACCAGTCCTTGGATAGAGAGCATTCATCCTCATCAAGATATTTTCAATCATTGCAGTTATGAAACACATATTTCAGGTGGTTTTCCCTTGTGCTGTTTACTTGTGCTGCCACTGTGTATTTTGCTTGTGGTCCCCTTCTCACTACTACCCAGCCTCTCAGTGGTCAGTGGTTGCGGTGAGTTTCCACTGCCGTATGGGTTCAAATACAGTGACTTTTCCTTCACAAGTTTCTGGCTATGTTTCTGTAAGACAAATAAATGTTGGCTACATTAATCTTCCCTGATGATGACAGTGAACTGAGGGAGTAAATCCCTGTTTGTAAAGATTTAGCCACTCACTCAACACAGGCTTCAACATGATTCTTCCTCTTTTCTGGTGTGAAAATGGAAGGACTTCTGATGCAAGCTTTGTGTGTATTCTTCTCTTTTCATTTGGTTCACTCATCTAGAACACATTGGAAATCATTGCAAAGAAGACTGTAGCCCAGATGGAGGCCCAAAAAAAGGAACTATCTCATCTGAAAGTAAAGGTGGCTGCTCTGGAGCAAGCCTCAGAGGTAAAACAACAGGAATCTAAGAAAGATGCGGCTCTGCTCGACAACCAGGCAGAGCTGGAGAGGCTTCAGAGGGCTCTTGCAACGCGTGAGAACGAACTGTGGCACATCAAGCGGCTAGCGAGGACCATCGTTGTACAACGCACGGAGCTCGAGCAGTTCTTCCATGAGGCGCTGGCCCAGGTTAAGGAGGAGAGCGCTATGAGAAGGCAGCGTTACAAAAAGGAAGAACTGCAGACTTACCGCTTGAGGCTGAGAGAGGCCACAGCAGGAAAGCTGAAGTTCCCACCCATTCGCACGTTTCACAAAAGCCCCCACAGCACAAACTCTATCTTCACTGATATGGAGGCAGTTACCGTAGGGTAGGTCCTTCACCCATCATATCCATCACAAGGTCTGGGCGGTTTACCAAAAATGTATCCAAACCAAAACCCTGAGAAAAAGTGGCCAAAACTGGTGAAAAAGAAGCTACATTCATGGCAAAAGGCGAGTTGATTTTGTTCATACAGTATATACCATTTTAAACACAGCCGATTCAAATTTGTCAGCAGCATAGTAAAATAACCATAGATTTCCTATTTTGAAACCAGCAAAATTAGGAGATTTAAAATAATGCAGAATTTAGTCTGCAGATGTGCATTAATGAAAAATGGAAATCAAATGTTTTGCAGTTGATACAGAACAGAAAATCAGTGTTTAAAAGAAATCAATTTAGCTTTGACTCAAAAGAAATCTGTGATGATTATCGTTGATGACAATGTGGTCTCGCATTTCGACTGGTGTTAAATGACAAGAAAGCGCGACTGAGTTAGGGAACTGTTTGCTGTGTTCAGTTCTTCACTGGCTCAGGACAGTGACAGAGGTCAGCAGGTTTATCACTGGTTGAGTACCTGAGACATGTATTAGTTTGTCACCTGCTTGGTTATGGCTGGCCACCTTCCTGTGATGAACAATTTGTCCTCACAGAAGTATATTGAGGAACAACTATTCTGCTTTGCTCCCAAAAATGCTAAGTTTGCTATGGGCAGAATCGGAACTGTCCTTTAAGTAGGGCTAGATAAATATAGTTTTCAAATCCTTGAGGAAAAAATGTCAGATCGGAGAACAGTGTTAACGGTTAAAGTGCTGCACGCTGTGTGCTTCTACTGAAGGAAGCTGATGGGTAAAACATTGGGACAGCACATGGCTGAAATAAGTGAAGGCAACAATTGTGTCATGTGGTTTGTCACTAATGGGCTGAGATTCTGTCATACTCCTGGAAAATCGCACTGATGGGTCTTTTTAATCTTTGGTGCTAAGGAGTTGAGAGCCTCTATGTTGTTGTTATTTAAAAGAATGCAAAGATGTTACAATTACTAGTAAAAAAATTTAAGTGGGGCCACAATAAAAAAAACAAGTCATTTCTTACACTTCAAGTAAAATAATGATGAACTATATTGCGTTGAAAGCCAATCACTGAGCCAGATCTGTGACTTCCGGGTCCACATGACTGGAGCATAGTTACTGGTCAGCAAACCCCCAGATGTATGATGGATATTCTTAACTCCCACTTTATATTTTACTGGATTTGTTACCGTCAAGACTCACTCTGATCTCATTTTCCTGCTCTTTCAGGAAACGCCAACCCAACAGTAAACTTGAAATTTCAGATCTCTCGTGGGAGCAAAAGGAACAAGTGCTTCGGCTTCTGTTTGCTAAAATGAATGGTCAAAATGTGAGGTAATTAAAACTTCTCAATAACTGCTTGTTTTGAAAAGGCTAAGTTATGCTGATCCAGACATTTTGGAAATTTCAAAGACAACAAAAACAAAACATGAATATATTGTTTTTCCAATAACTTCTGCAATGTGACTATTTAGGGTTCCTCTGTCTCCATCTCAAAAACCTAAATATCAATATTGGGTACCCTGTGTTGTCAACCTTTAGCCAATCGAATCTCTTCATGACCCTTCTGGCTGCAACATTTGTCAAATTGTGTTGAGGCTCGCTTGTTTTCTCGCTTGTCATCTCTCCCTGACTCTTTTGCAAATGCAATGAGAAACACCTGTGCACGTGATCCGTTTATACTGTCCATTTTTTCTATTCAGTTTTTCCTGTCAGGACGTAATTGATATGTAAAATAAACACAAAGACTACTGGATGGAATTTCAAGCTATTAGCAGTCTTTAGAGATCAAGTACAGTACACTGGTTACCCCAGGAAGATCTCGAATTTCAGCCAGAAAACAACAAAGTAGTGACAGTAACAGCTAGTGGTGTTTCGGGCTGAAACTCCAGTGACTCCTCCCTCTTTTTAATGTTTTAAACAGCCATTTTCTTAGCAGAAGAGGATACCATAAAACATCATTTGAACTTCAAACAATTTTCTTTTCCATCCTGCTGCTTAAAAAGAATGAAGAAAGAGTCTGGGCGAAATAGTAAAAATAGGCCCAGCCACAGAGTTGTGTGCATAGAAACAAACATCTGGTCACGTACATTTGCTCCCTGCCTGTTTGCCTCTCTTCACGTGTGCTAGGCGTTTATTTTGTTCTTTGAAAGCATTGCGGTCAGAAAACAGCTGGTTACTTGATTTGCTGGAAGCATCTAGATGTGTATGTGTGTGTATAAAGGGGGTCTGACAGGTTAGTGATGTATACATTAACAGCAGTCTTTCACTGAGTCTAGCAGAAATAACATTCTGTGACTCAATACATCTGTTAGCAGCATGTGTGTTGAGTTAACCTGGAATAACCTACTATAGAGAATGGTAACTTGTATGTCAGACATGGCTTTTTACCATGACTTTCCATATTTAACTTGAGCTTTGCATTTTCCTGGTATGACGTGGAGCCATAATCTGCTGTTGTCCTCTAGAGAGAAGAATATTATAGTTTGTGATGATGCTGATCAAGATACCAAAGGAAACAGAGCTGTTCAGGTGTGACAGGCTGAAAGTGCCAGATGTGGATACATCCACTTAATTTGTTTTCTATTTTCAAAATATCTTTTTCAGTGATCATGTCCTTCCCCTCAACCCCCCGCCCTTTGCTCATTTGTTGCAGAAGTTCAGTGTATTGGGAATTCTTTTCGTGTTTACAGTTTTAAAAAACGTAAACATTCACAGTATTGAACCCCACTACAGTAAAATAGGTCACTGGAAATTTTGAGTTGCATGTCCCTAAAAGGATTGTGTACTAAAAGATGTGCCTCATACTAACAATTATAAAGCCTGTGCAAATTTATTTGCCCCACATTCCATGTTAACTCGAAAAAGCCAAGGCTGTGAGAACAAGTGTGGCTAAATATGATTTATCAGAGTTGTAGTTTAACGCTCCATAATGATGACTGTCTTGCAGAATTAGAGAGCAGCTCTCCCCAGCGACCTTTGTAACCTAGGCGCCTGACTCGTCTCTGCCTTGAACGCAAACACCATGCCAGATGTCCATACCACATGACCTCTGTGCGGCCCCCACATTGCATGTGAGATTTTGGATGAGACATTGTTTGCATGTACTAATTATAGCTAACCCACTCTGCATGCTTGGGAGTACTTTCATCGGTGCATTAGGTTTGAAAATGCACATGTCAAAAAAAAAATCAAAAATTGTCAATGACCTCAGGCAACAAATTGATCAGTGGAATACAACACTGATTCAGTGCAAACATGAATCCAGCAAATACTACTCGCAAGGTGTGACACTTAATGCCACATCTCATAGCAGAGTTCACACAGGTGACATTGCTAACAGGTTCTTTTTCCAGCGAGCTGAATACTATGGACACAGTATCTGTTCCAACTGGCAGATCAAATATATTACACATGTACATGCCCTAGTGTACAGGACTGTAACAGAAAATTAGAATATTATGATAAAGTTCTTTATCTTCTGTGATGCAATTACAAAAACTAAAATGTCATACATTCTGGATTCATTACAAATCAAATGAAATATCGCAAGCCTTTTATTATTTTAATATTGCTGATTATGGCTTACATTTTAAGAAAACTCAAAAATCCTATCTCAAAATATTAGAATATCATGAAAAAGTAATTTTTGTTTATTTAATTGCATTACTGAAGATGAAGAACTTTATCACAATATTCTAATTTTCTGAGACAGTCCTGTATTTTTTAGTATTGTATAAAGCATCATCTAGTTTGTTTTACAAAGACCCAGTATAAAGGCCTTTAGCAGTAGTGGGTTCAAATTTACAGAATCTACAAAACGAGAAATACGTTTTAAAAAAAAAGGTCCATAATAAAGAAAATACAGCAACAAAATTTTTCAAGTAACTTTTTGTCAGTGGAAGGTGGACATCGATTGCCTCTGTTTGATTGCATTTAACTTGGGTATGCAAAGATCCAATAGGTATTGGATGTTATTTAGAACTCTTTTGTGGAGAAAGAATTTGGATTTGTGTTTAAACCAATATGAAAAAACTACAGCAAATCCAGTAAATCCAGCATTTGATTTACGCGTGATTTTTTTTCCTCTGAAGCTAAAATCTGGATCCTGTAAACAAGTAGCAGGACACGGAAGGAGGCGTTAACTCCAACCCTTAAAAGATAAATACAATGTATTTTGAAAGCACATATCTTATTTCCATAAGACAATTACCTAAGTTTCACCATTGAAAAAATTCCACATGACTTAAAAAACAAATGCACAGAATTCAAAAGGTGGTAAAATTATGAAGATTCAGCTTCGGATGTGTCTTTTAAAAAAATGGCAGGTTTACACGACAGCGCTAAACAAAATTAAACCACTGGTTTGCACTTGCAGGTTTGAGAGCACAGCATGTTCTTACGATGGGGAAGAAGAAAAAAAACATTCAATTACAAAGGCAGTAGCGACATGGCACGGTTGGTTTAGAATGTTTGAAACAGCAAGAATAGGTTTGGGCAAACTGAGGCTGTTTGGCAAAGGCGCGGGGGGTTGCATGGAGGTTTGGAAACAAGAACAGCACATGGCTTGCACAGCATTCCCGACAAGTGAACAGCAAATACAGGGCATAACTAGGCTCCATGCACAAACAAATGGGTCCATGCTAGATATATCTTAACCAGGAACAGGAACCAAGGAATCCCTACTGAGTTTAATTTAAGATTTCTCCCCATCAAATACTGTCTGGAAAATGTTTCTATGTCCCCCTGTTTAGGGTGACCTTTTGTTTGCTATAGTTATTTGTAGACTTTACTGGCAGGGCAGTGGAAAGTTGCTGAATGTGTATACTTCTGGTCAGAGACAAATAAAGCTATAATTGACATGGAAAATGATTGTTGATGTTCTTTAAATGTCTGAAGGGTTTCAAGTAAAAATGTGATGTGTTCGCTACCTGAGATGCAATATAGACATGGCAGAGGGCTGTGAATGTCTCCTCTCTCCCAAAACATAGGAACACATTTGGCAGCTACAACCACACTCACCTGGCCCAAGTCCACCTCGTGAGTATTTGCGTGTGGTGTAGCCATTTGTAGTGAGGACAGCTGTGCCGTTGCCATAGGGACTGCTGCTGAACAAACTGATGGCATCATCTGGAGGGTCTGCTTTAGAAACAAGCAGCCCAAGTCTAAAAATCTCTGTGGGATTGCAACTCATCTCAGGCTGCAAAGTGACAAAAAAGTTTCTGGTCTGTGAGGGTTCTACAAAGTCATTTGAGTGTTTGATGTACAAACAATTGATCAGACATAATGTTCCCTTGACCCTTCATCCACACCGTTCTCAAACCCCCTCTCTCTTGCTCACATTACTCCGACCGGTCGAAACAGAAGTCCGCATCCGTCCAAGGTTTCAGCCCAGCAAAAGGCAATTTTTTCATTGCCACAGGGGGGTCTGTAAATAAATTTAGAAGAATGTGCTCTAGACCTGCTCCACATGTAAAGCGTTAAGAGAACAATTGTGTTGTGATTTGGCACTATAGAAGATTTGATGCAATATTTGATTTGGTGCAGTATACAGTAAATAAAACCTGACTTGACTCTGGATCAAGCTGGAGAGTCAGAGATCAGAGGCACCACATCTACACCCAGCTGGCCTCCTTGCAGGGCCCCTCAAAACAACCAGTTATAAGTATACATACATACATTCACAGTGGCACTTGCATGATGTGAACACATTCTTAGGACACCAACATACAAATACCTCTTAACCCAACAACACACAGAAGCCAGGACGAGGGGCACTTTGAGGCACTCCCTCAAAAAATGGATAGTTGTGGGTTTCCTCTGCAATACACAAGCATCCGACTCAATGCAAACGGGAAGAATAAATTTTCCTTTGGCTCAGCATTTGATACACTAAACTGCCGTTAAGGTCTCGACCACAGACCTTGGCTCAAACTCTCGGTGGCTGATTCAACAAGCCCTCTATTCCAACTGCCTTCAATGCAAAGTTAGAACGGGTCAGAAGGCAAGAGGTGTGGTTGGGGTGGTGTGTGTGGCCCGGTTTGATGAAACCAAAGGGCCTCTTGGGGAGCCGAGGTTTGAGAGAGTAAGAGGTACGGGATGGAGCGTGGAACATGTATTCACACGCAGAGCCTGAGCATGTACCACCAGCCCAGGCATCCAGCTGAAGGGTCCACCCACAATGATGGACGTTTACAGAGCTGTACCATGCTCTCCAACTGTCCCCAACGCTTTATCCTAAAGCTGCTTCAGAGTGTTCTCCTCGGCGTCATACACCACCACCCCAAGCTTCTCGACCAGAAATAAAAGTTTAAGAATCACATTGTATGACTAAGGAGTCACATTTGGAGCATAATTTTGGGAGACATTAAGCATATTTTAGATATAATCAGGAAAACTGATACAATGAAGAAATATATCAAAATGACCACATGTAAAACTCATTCATCCCAATCAGTCTCTTCAGTAACATACCGCATCAATCTGTTTAACCAATTTGAACCTGAACTGCTGATAGAGGGATGAGTACATGCATCTGTGGAGCAATGCTGTCACCGTGTGGACACTTGGAACTTTTGTCGCACAATCTATATTATTCAGTGCGATAGAACATCTTTCTATTTCTTTAATCCCTCTCTAAGAACACACTCCCGTGTTGTCCCTAATTAAAGGGACGTAATATACTGCCATGGTGAAACGGCTGTCACAGCTGCAGGACAAGAACAATCCCAGACGCTGAAGCTACTTTGAGCGACTGGTCAAATGCACTCGTTCAACGCAGATAGAAGGTGCAAAATTAGATGTATGTTCATCTAATTTTACTTGATACGCTTGTGTACTTAAACAAATACACAAATGTAACATTGAAATGTTGTTGCTTTGGTTTTTTTTTTTGAGAGGGGGGGCGAGGTAAGTTGTTTTGCATATTTAGAAATTGTTTTTTGTATTTATTTTTTTTTTACTGCAATCAGCCTGAGATGGTTTGGTCATGTACAGAGGAGGGATATAGTGAATATATTGGTAGTCGGATGCTGGAATTGGAGCTGCCAGGCAGGAGCTCTAGAGGAAGACCAAAGAGAAGATTTATGGACATAGAGAGAGAGGATATGAAGGTAGTTTGTGGGAGAGAGAACTAGAGGGAAAAGGTTGATTCACTGTGGTGACCCCTGAAGGGAAAAACTGAAAGGAAAGGAAGAAGCCTTGCACTCTGAGCCTCCATCACATTTTAACAAACTCGTGCAAGACGCATGAGACCAACTCTCACCACCATGTCGCCCGTAGATGACGTGAAGCGTCCCATCTGGCACCCGCTCTGAGGGTTTCAGGAGAGTGTGAGAATGGTGTTGCCACACATTGTAGCCACAGGGAACACCCACGGGGGGAGAGTGGGGAGGTCCATTGCTGGCATGTTGGATGTTGACAATGCCAGTACAGATTCGTATTGATAACAAAATACATTTATAAAAATATACATGAGTGTGTCTTTATATATATATATATATATATATATATATATATATGGATGTAGATTTGTTATGAAGATCCCAATACAAATTGCTCCTGTCAGTGTGGATATATGTTGGGTGTCATATATTTTTATTTTTGTACATTTTTTTAAAGTTCAAACCTTGTCTTCATCGCTGAGTAAGGGTTTTAAATAAGTCGACATTTAAAGCCCACAGTGGGCCATAGTTTGTACCTTTTTTAATACTACAGGTGAGAGCAGACGTTTTGGCTGTCTTTTAACTTCGTCCTTTAACTGTAGGCGGGATTTTTGTAACTTCGAGTCTTATGATTGGCTCATACAGAAACGTCTTTTTATAACCTCCTCTGATTGGTCGACTGTGGATCAGTCTTCGATGGAGCCCAATGGCGCCCTCCCCCCTTACTGTTATTCTCAACAATGAGGCTTGAATAGATTCAATAACCCGATAAAAGCTAACTTTGGACAGGGAATTGCAGGAGTAGGCGGTCACTCACACATGAGCACACCTGAGATAAGCGAAAACTGAGCAACAGCGATGCGCTTATCCTGTTTTTACTTCGCTAAGGTAATAGTGTGCGTGTTTACTTACGTGGCGGTTAATATAAACCATATGAAGCCCTGATGTTGCTTAGTCATGGGCCAAAGAGTAGGTGGGAGGGTTTTTAGCGCGCATCGCATTGGCTGGTTGGAAGATGGTAAATTCTGTAAACCCCCTCCAGCAGACAGAGTATCTGAGTAAAACTTTGAAGCAAAACTATGTCGAACCAAACCAAGGTGCACTGGCAGAAATACAGTTCTCTGTGTTTACTAGATTCATTTGTAATATTGACTGAATCCTTGTTTTGTTTGTATACCCCTCCAGCCTATCCTCCACGGATATTTCAGAAGCTCCTGCTCCTGGCGGGTGCGCATTGGTAAGTCACTGGAGTTCACCTATTTCAATCATTCTGATCAAAATGACTACTACTTATCTTGTTTATCAGCTTTTGCACTCAAAGGTGTAGATTACGACCAGGTTCCAGTCAATCTGATCAAAGATGGAGGTCAGCAGGTACAGCATGTACTCTCGGGTTCATTTCAGGATGAAAATATGTATCAAATGTTTTTTTCTATTTTAATCTAAGATAAATGTGTTTTTCAGCTTACCGAGGAGTACAAAGTATTTAATCCTATGCAACAAGTGCCTGCAGTTGAAATTGATGGAATTATCCTCTCTCAGTCAGTGAGTTCCTCAAAGCACTTGTGCATTTCCCTCTATTTTTATGCAACCAGCTGTAAAAGAAATATTCAATCACAATATTCTACATATTAATTTTCTTTCTTTTTTTTTTTTTTGTAGCTCGCAGTGATACAGTACATAGATGAGACCAGGCCAGGTCTGCAGCTTTTACCCAAAGACCCACAGAAACGGGCCCAGGTTCGGATGATAAGTGACCTCATTGCCTCTGGGATACAGCCTCTGCAGGTGACAACAGCACAGTTGCATTTATTATGTCCTGAAGCTGGTGCTTCACCCAGGCAGGGACATGCATAGACCACAAATAAATTGTCTGGTAAAATTTAAAAAGTTATAATTAGTGTGACTAAGAAGGTAACTTCTTGGATGTTTCAGAATTTATATGTGCTCCAAAAAATTGGAGAAGCAAAGCTGCAGTGGGCTCAAGACTTCATAAACCGTGGCTTTCAAGGTAAGTAAATTGGCTTATCATTTACAATTTTATTTTCAGACATCTAATTGTGCTGAATTTAATCTCCAGCTCTCGAGCCCATTTTGAAACAAACAGCCGGGAAATACTGTGTTGGTGATGAGGTAAGAGTGCTGCCATTTATATATATATAAAAAAAAAAAATTAAAAAAAAAAGTCTTTTGACATGTTAATTGCCTTTTAGATCTCAATGGCAGATATTTGTCTGGTGCCACAAGTGTACAATGCAGAGAGGTACATGATATAATCAGATTTTGCGATCTTGATCCTGCCGATGCAATCCTAAAGCTTTGGTCTCTTTTTCAACATTACAGGTTCAAAGTGGACGTCACGGTGTATCCTTCCATTCAAAGATTAAATGCAACCTTAATCGAGATCAGCGCATTCAAAGTGAGCCACCCATCTTGCCAGCCAGACACGCCTGCTGATCTGCGTGCATAGGGAAAAAAAACCTTGTGCTTCTTTGTACATCTAAAATAAAGGGCTTTGAACTCATTAGTGTTGTTATATTAGAATATAATTTATTAGCATTTTGATAGTTTAACTGTTTCATTTAGTCCAACACTGTTGTAGGATCTGAATGACTTTCTTAAACGCATGCAGATTGGAGAATTGTTACACAAAGAGTGTAAACAGCTCATCCCAAATGCAGCTTATTGGCTGAAGTTTGACTCCATGAGATTCAAATCTAAACTGGACAGTAATGGAAATTATCTAAAATGTTTGCAGTGAAAAAAACAAAATTTCATTGATTTCACCATCATTATCAGAATAGTTATTGGCACTGTCACATTCTTAAAAATATTTATCAAATGTCTTGAAAGAAGAAGAAATGTCTTGACATAAATTTCTCATTTAGGAGTGCTTATCTCCACCGTGCACTTGAAAGTGTCATTGTAGAAGGAACCAAAACAGTCGGACCCACCAAACACCAGCAGTGTGCAAATGGTACGTTCGTTCTGTTTGTGCTGCCGGGCAGCTGAGGGTGTCATGTCCAAGCTGATCACACTGTGTCCGGCACGGGGCTTGGAACACAGCAATGACGAGGTCACTGATGTCCACAAAGTGGTGTCTGATAATGACAGAATTTTCTCAGAGAAAATATAAACCATCAGCATGCTGGGAGCAGAAAGAGGATCAACATACAAGGGAACATGATATGTGGGGCAGTGGAAGGCCAATCACTCACCAGTGTTGTAGACAAATGCATCCTGCAGGGCTCCAATTGAACTGCACCCTCCACTTATTAAAATCCTGTTGTCTGAAACTGGGAGTGCAGCATGAAACCTATTCAAGTACAGACAGAGCTGCCTTTAATTTTGAAGCTTAAGCTATCACTTTATATAAACTTCGTTAACCCCTCTGTATAGCTATCTTCATTCATTGGGATATAATTCATTGAACGTAGCACTGCCATATTATTCAGACAGTTTCACAAGTCAGGGATTATCAAATGACATTGAAGGAATAAAGGACATCACTTTAGAAGAGTTGGGGGGGGCATTACAATTATCAAATCTTTAATTCAGACAAATTATTATTTAAGGGTATACATCATGTCACCATAATTGTAAGTCTTTTATAATATTAAACTCAAGTGAACCTTATAAATGAAAATGACTTGACAACATGCGTAGCTGAAGCAGTCAACTGCTGTTATGTCTTTAAAAACACCAAAAATACTTATGGCAGATGGTGACATTGATGTCATTTCTCGAGGTTGATTAAACTCTGCACTCACCCTCGAGGCAGCGGTGGCATGTTCCCGCATTTCACAGCTGTGTACTCCATGAAGCCTTCGCCCCAGAAGGAAAAATGTTAATGTCAGACCCAAAGCATGGCATAAGGCGATCACCTGGTGTAGGACAGAATTTTCATCCTACCCAGGTCAAGGGCGTGGAGGTCATTAAGGTAGGTGGCAGTCTTCCTGCCGCCAAATATGAACAAGTTCTGCGAGAGAAGTGTGGCTGAGTGCCTGTTAAAACAAAAAAAAGGGACAGTGAGAATTACACGAGTTTGTGTTACAGTAAATGGCAGAATTTTGATAAAGACACTGACCCAAAGCGAGGTAGAGGTTTGTCCCCCTCCACAATAGGCTTATACCAGAGTTCAAACTCAGGGTTGAAGATGTACAGAGCATTGCTACAGGGCTTCTCTCCAGAAGAATGGCCTGGCTCTATTCCCCCAAAGACAAAAAGCTCTTTTTTATAAAAGGCTGCTGCATGATATGCCAAGCGAGGGATATTTCCTTTTGCCTGAATGCCGAGGGCAAGAAAAAAAAAAAAAAAACTTGTCAGTTGAAATGGATGCATCTTTTAACATGCGGCCAGTGTACAGCAAACCCACAGTGACAAGCTTCCACTTCCAGGTCAGCGTGTCCAGGATGAAAAGCTCATCATATCGCTGACCCTCCCTCAGGCCACCGTAAACAAAGACTGCCTTTGAGTCTGAGTCATAGGTTGCAGAGTGACCCCTGCTACATGGTGGCACAGGTCCAGATGGGGACGAGTCCATCGGGTACCAGAAATTATTGTCTTGGGAAGAAGTTAAATGAGCAGTTTTCAGGAATTTCTCTAGCCTGAGCATTCATGGTGCATTGGACAAGGCTTGAAATCAAGAAGATACAAATACCTGGGGCTTAAAGAAATGGACTGGCACTTTTTCAGTCTATGAAGTGCCCATTATATTGTTGAATACATACCTCTAATCTGAGCCTAAGAGGTGTGATATTTTAGTTAGAAATTGAAATCATGTTGCTATTGAATCTTACTGACTCAAAACCAAAAGATCACCATCCAAATATAAGAGATTGTCTGAAACTGGCTCGAACACCTTGACCCTAAAGAATGCTGGTGGCTGGTTACAGACCCAACACATCTTAAATATAAATCCTCAACGTCAGATTTTTTTTTTTGTAAGAAAATCTGCCAAAACATCCAGATGCAAAAAAATTGATGAAACAGTGATGAATGACATAGCAAACTCTGCTGACCTAACTCCAGCTTCCACAAAGAGTCTTTGCTATAGCTTTGATCCGTTGTTTCCCCTCCAATGAGAACACAGGTGTACGAATCGCTGAGACACATCGCCTGGCCCCAGCGCTTTGAGGGGCACACTGAAACTAATTGTGATCTTTGTTAGTGGCTTCAAAAACCTCAGGCACGCACAGCAGTCTGTTCACTCCTGACCTTCTCTGTTCTCGCTCTTGATCTGCATAGTTATTTGGTCTTGGCTGTTCAACCTGGGCAGCCTCGCTTTCTTCAGGGTCGAAGCTTGATCTCTGGCCTCAGACAGACTGTCCATTTCCTCCGAGCTCCACGCTCCAAGCTTCAACTGGCCGCTCTTACTAATAGCAGTCTTTCTGGGGGTCTTGTCCTTTTCACGAACAACAAATGTGTTACAGAATAAAGAAATCACCTTAAATGCACGTATGTTGAGGCGGGACTCTCACCGTTGGCCACAGTAAGGGTCCGTTTAAAGTGACTAACTCACTGCTGTCAATATTATTTACTCGGGTCTCAGTATCACAAACACTGCTGCCCAGATGAGAGGAGTTGGGACTGACCTGCAGAGGAGGATTTATAAAAAAAAAAATTAAAAAAAAAGGGACAAATTGGAGATGACAATTTCCTCCCCTTATGTACAGTATATTCTTACCATTTTGTCTCCGGCACAGTGGTGTGATGTGCATGAGAGATCAGTGGTGTTGAGCTGCTCTGGGAACGGACGCTTCCTTTGGGCCAGCGGGGTGCTGCTGAAGATGCTGGCTTCATGCTGTGCAAGGTCACCGATCACAGCACAATAAAAACAGGGAGACTGTCTCTAAGCATGCTTCTCGGAATATGGAAAAAAAAATCTCTTCCAAAGGGGGAAAAAAAAAAAAAAAAAAAAAAAAAAGTCACTTCTTACAAATGCAGTAATCAAGAATTATGTGCACAGTTTGATGTGAAAATACTATTTTCACATTTTTCAAACAGTTCTCCCTGTGCTCCTGAGAGAGAAAAACAACACAAATAAATACAGATTTGGAAGCCAGGTACAGACTATGGGGCTCTGGGCTGTCTCTCTTTGTTACTCAAATAAATCTTTGGCCCGAGGTTGCAAGACCGCTTAGGACATACTTTCAGGGTTAGTGTAGCTTCCAGCTAAAATCTGACAAATCAGAAATTATGTTCTTGTCTCACAATAAACCTATGGTCTGTAGGTCTATTAGCCAACCAGATGAAATGCATCATGAAGTCATCCCAGACATATCGTAGCTTAACCACCTCACCAGACTCTTATCAACTCAGCTGCTTTATTGGCCAGTTACAAGCTGCTGATAAGAGACTGACGCGCATCCGTAAAATGTTATCTTAAAGCCTGCAAAAATCAAACCACTGTTTAATAGATGTCAATTTGGAATTGTGTTTGTGTGTGTGTGTGTGTGTGGGGGGGGGGGGGGGGGCAGGATTGCTAACATTACAAACCATTAATATATTCTGCAGACACTGGTTTAGATGTAAACTGAAAAAAATATATATATGTATATATATATATATATATATATAAAAATATATACATATGACATTGTGGAAGGTTTAGATGGCATGAAGACAACTACAGTTACCTTCATTTCACACAAACCAATCATCTCTGTATGTCTTTGGATGCGACAAAATTTCTCTATTTTCAGTTGTAAGCCTAATACTGAGTAATTGAGGCGGTTTCCCTTTTCTTTTGATATAAACTTAACTTTACTGCAAACCCACCTCTCCACACAAGGTCAGCACAATCTTGCCGTACACCCCTCTCCGACCTCTCTCTGCAGCGAGTGACTCCAAGTTGGAGTTCCAGCCTCCCTCAAAGATCAGGCACCTGAGAGGAACAGTTCTTCATCCCGCACTCCGAGGCGTCAAAAACCGTTCCCAATTTTATGTACCTCGCTTGAGACGACAGAATCCCAATTCTCTGTGCCTGAACGTCAGCACTGACCAGAACCTCCACAGCGATGGAGGCCTCAGTGCTGCTCCAGTCTCCCAGACTGAAGATCACCAGCTGTCTGGGAAGAGGCAGCGGCACGTGCACGTGGAAACACCTTCGGGTGGGTTTTCTGTGCACAATAAGAAAGAGGGCGAGTTTAAACAGTCGTTGGTCAAACGGAGAAAATGTCTGCCATAGAGGCCTACCTGATAAACTGCCGAGGAGCATCGCACAGAGACCATAGGACGTAAAAAGTGAGCCTCCCCATTGTAAAGAAGTCCCACACTTTCCTAGGAGAAAACCCAGGCTTCTTTAGTTTGGAAGTCCTGGCCTCGCGGGAACTGCTTTCTGATTGGCTGAGAGGAGCAAGATCACGCTAAAGAACACACCTGAGATTAATTCATTAAACGCAGGCGTTGGCAAACTATGGACCGCGGGCCACATCCGGCCCGTTGGTCTTTTTAATCTGGCCCGCCAAAGATTGGTACAGAATTCATACTTGATGTGAATGATTGAATGATTGGATCAATGAATGTGGGAGCTCAAACAGGAGATTATTTATTTTTGCAGCTACTTGGGAACATTTGAGAATTTTCCTGAGCTGAATGACAAAGATTGGCTGTGTGATTTAGCCTTTACTGTGGACATACTGACACACATGAATGAGCTGGACGTGAAGCTACAAGGGAAAAACTGGTTTGTGCATAAAAGGCAAGATAACGTCAGAGCCTTCAAAACCAAACTGGTTTAATTTCAAAGCAAATGTCAAATGAGTCTGATATGTACTGTTAACAAATGTGTTTTTTTTATATGTATTGTATCTTGTGGTGACCCGGCCCGTCTGTCAAATTTTAAGTCAATGCGACCCCTGAGCCAAAAAGTTTGCCCACCCCTGATTTAACGCTTCAGCGCCAAAGGGACGGGCAACGAACTTTACTCTAACATTTATTTGTTCACAAAAAATTTATTGTAGCTTGTTAGTGCGTGGTAGCATTTTTTATTATTATTTTTCCATAAAATTGCGTGTTTAAAAGTATTTTACTGAGCAGATTCAATAAAGAACTGAAAACGCCCACTCTCACCGGATATCTTTGAAGACATGAAATGCTTCTGCCAACTAGTAACATGGCTCACGACTCAAAACTATGAAAATAAAAGTGTAATTTAAATTTAATAAAGATATTTTTTAAGGATTCAGCGTGTTTCCCTGTACAATGAAATACTTTCTTCTGAGTATTCTGCAGTGAAAAACAGGTGGTATTACATAAGCGTTCATAAGATACCAGCAACATAGGCATAGAATAAATACACAATTGTTTTGTAAAAGGCAGCGTGGAAATGATACAGGAAAAAAGTAAACTGTACAGAATTTAAACAATGTCGATAGGACTATTTATCAGTTTCTCACCTATTTTGCCAGGGTCTGAAATGGTTGTGCAAATTAGGAAATTGCTGCGTGAAAAGTCCAAATTGAGAGTGTACACACTGAATCAGTCAAGTGCAGCCAGTCCATGACAGTTCCGAGGTATTTCATGGCTGTTTGACAAGTTTGAGTGTCTGGGCAACAAGGTTTCAAAATGAAATGTCAGGTGCAGCTGATTGTGCTGGGGAAGTCCGTGGTTGTAAACTTCTGTCAGCTGTTTAGGAGTCTGATGGCTGACGGATAGAAAGAGTTCTTCAGTCTTGAAGTCCTACATTTCGTACTTTTGTTCCTCCACCCTGATGCTAGAAGTGTCTACAGTCAGTGCTGGGTGTGGGGGTAGATACTGTGCAACAGGGCAGTGGTGTCCTGCTGATCTTCTCTGCAGTCTTCACCATTCACTGGAGGCGTTTTTGGTCTGGTGGTGCAGCTGGTTAAGATACCCTCAACAATGCTGCTGAAGAAGTTGCTGAGGATCTCAGGCGAGATGACAAACCTCCCAAGCCTTCTCAGAAAATACAGTTACTGTTCATTTACTGTTTTAGTTGTTTTAGTTACTGACCGGGTGAGGTTCACACTAATGATGACACCCAAGTATTTAAAACGGCCCACCCTCTGTATTCCAAGCTCCAAGTTCCAGGATTGGGTGCAAGCCAAGTGTGGACATTTGTGGGTGAGTTTGAGGAAGATGATCGTGTTGAAGGCAGAGCTGTAGTTGCCACAGAGCATCCTAATGTTGGTTGTTCTTCCAGCTGAGAGAATCGTGAAGGGTGGCAGTTATGGTGTCTGAGGTGGACCTGTTGTGAAGGGAGGCAAACTGCAGGGAGTTCAGGGTGCCTGGTATCCTACTCTGAATTTGGGCCAACACCAGTTTATAGAAGAACTTCATGAGGTTTTAATAAGTGATACTGGCTTGCAGTCATTCATGCAGGTGGGTGAGGCTCTTCTTAGGAAGGGGCACGGTGCTCATGTTATCTTTTTTTAATAATGAAAAAAATCCTTCACTGTGTTCCTGATATGGGAGTGGGGAGGTACAAACCATAAAAACTTAATAAATGACATACATTAACAATTAAACATGTACATAGTTATTAGAAAAAAAGAAAAGTGCTTGAGGTAAACTCCCCAATACTGAATATTGAATTGTGCAGTGGCAAACATTCAAATGAGAACATGAGCAAATCTCAGGTGTTTGCACTGGGAGTTTTCACTGCTTCCATCATTTGCATCGGCTAAGATAAATACAGAAAAGGCAGTTGTCAAATTTAATTTGCATTAATAATCAAGATCAATGGATTTTTAATGGCTCTGTACATACAGTAATGTAAGGAAACTCGCCATTTCAACATATCTAAATTAAGCATTTTGAGAAAGATGAACACTGTTGCTTTAATATACTGTTAGTTGTTCATAAGCAATACTGGATACACATCTGGATTTTAACTGGCCTTTGGGGAAAGCTGAAAATAAATCCTGGTTTCATCAGCAGCCTCGTAATAATTACATCAATCCCCACATGCCACAATTTAATGAAAACACAAGGGACCCCCCTGAAGCACTTTCTAATTGTGGATCAGTAGTGAGACTGTTATGAAATGATGGTGTCTCAGGTGGAAGGTTCGGATTTGGTTGAAAGCCCTTCATGTCATTTGTAGTTAAGTACATACCGGTTATCACAGTCTTTACAAGGCTTCTCAAACAAACATAAATCACAAAGAAAACTAGATAATCTTCTCTTTATTGTGGAATATAAATGTTGAGGAACAAACATCTTCATAACTTATAAGGTACAGTAGAGCAAACATAGGAAGCTTTAAAGCTGTTGCTTTGCATTGCAGAGAACATTAGCAGCCAAATTTGTGACATCATTTTCTGAACATGCACAAGAATAGGAATGACAAGCACTGATTTTCTTTTGAAATGCGATGGAACAAGGACACAAAACAGTCAAATTCAAAGTGTGACCATAGCACAGAGAATATTCAAATAGACTGACCTTCACTCACAAAAACCTGTGCACAAAATAGATTTGGATGAAATATTATTACTGCTTGCTAAGTCTGAAATAGAAAATTAAAGAAGGGGGGACAATTGTAAATATTGACCCTATATTACATAATAAGAGCTTAATGTGATAAGGGATGGCTTTATTTGTATCATAAAAAGCACTCTCTGGACATCTGACACCACTTGCTATTTTCAAGAAACACAGCAGTATTTCAGCAAACATTTGATTCAAAATAAGTTACGCTGCAAGACAGATTAAATAGCAGGAACAACAAGAGCAATGTGGCGTGATTACTCGGGGTGCATGTCCCACACGTGCTCGCACACAATGAACAAAAACCTCTCGTTTCTTCGGAGCACTTTCCTATTGAAGCACTCGTCCTGCCAGCATGAGTTCTGCGGAGGTGTTCCCTGATCACTGCTACATAGAAATGTTACAGCTGAAGAAGACATATGGTTTATGGTGGGCACAGTGCATACATGGGATCACAGAGGCGAGGCTTCGTCAAATATGGATCAGAAAGATGACGGAGCAAATGTTGTATTAAGATGAAAATTAGACGTGTGGCAACTGAAGATAAAGACTAGAAATGACGATATTTAAACTCTCTCTTTTCTGTGTGGTTTCAAAAATAGTTTAGCATTCTTTTGAGTAATATTCTTTTGTAAATTATACATTCAAAAACAAGAGGACTGGCAATTCAGGCACTGTAATAAACTCTGTAGTAAAGAGTTTTATTTCGCCATAGGGAGTAGGAGTTGTCGAACTTTAGGAGGTATGTTCCTTCACCTGGAAAATCATGGCTACCCCCATGGACAGACAGGTGGCTATCCTGACGATATACAGGTAGAATTTCAGCAAGGTGGGAATTGGTCTGCGCCTTGGAGCCCTTCTCAACGTCTCCATTACTAATGGGCCCTGAGTTGAAAAACATACAAAAAGGAGATAATGCAGATCCAAAGAAGCATTTTCAATGCTAAAGTGAGCGCAGAACAGCTGATGACACCCAATAAAAATGGTAAAAACACACCTAAATGAGAGATTTTTATCTTGCAAAAGCAAACTCACCTTCCAGCTCCTCCTCTTCGTCTTCGTCATCACTTGATTCACTGATGTGCACAGTGATAGACCGACTAGTGATGGGAGTCCAGTCAAAATAGATGCCGAAGCCAATGTCGTAACCATCTGTTGCAAACTCCCAGCATACTTTTTTGGCTTCGGGGACGGTGGGCACGTGCACGGTCATGATGTCGCCACGGTACACTGTCACAATGCTGTCCTTCTCTGTTCGAAGTTTGGCCTTGAGCTCCTTAAGTGCAGCGGATGTCCAAGTCGTCGGGGGTTTCAAGGGTGGCATTTCGGCTGCATCGGGAAGGGAGAAAGCAGGCAGTGTGACCCTAGATGTGACATCTAACCTAATGACATCTATGTAAAGTCATTCAACTTGTAAATTCATCACTTTGTACAATTTCATGTTTCTGTTCAAGATCAAAGCTCACCATTATTCTCTGCGGACAGCTGGAAGCTCCCAGCACTGCTGCTCTCCTCACCTCCTTGAAGCTCGGTGCGATCGGCAGGTGCCTCCTCATCTCCCTTACAATGTTTACACACAAAATGCATTTTAGTAGCTGATACGATGGTACTAGCTGGAGCCACCTCTCACGCGTTACAGGGGAATGACAGGTACCTCACAGCGCCGATCGGGATCCTTCTCGGTGTCATTCATACCGGGGTGTGGAGGGGACTGACTGAAATTCTTCGACAGGTCTGTATGCTGGAGCCTGTGGTGAGAAACGAAGAAACTTGACACTGCGGCCACGTCGGGATCAACAAGTAGATGGAGCGGGGGTTCGGCCGTCATCTCGACGATAGATTACCTGTCCGGAGGTTTATTGTCGCACTGCTTGGATGTTATTCCGGGAAAGGACGAGAAGGACAGAGACGACAGGCGGGACTGGAGCTCCGACGAGGCTTCTAATCTCTCCATGGCTATAACACAAGACAAACACATCAGTCTGCGTGGCCAGCGGGGAGGAAACCCCGCCCCTCCGGATGCCAAGGAGGAGGTTAACGCTCCCTCTAGCTTCCATGCGCGTCTCGGGTAATTTTAAGTTTACAAAACAAACTGCCGTCTCCCATCCGTGACACAAACACAAAAACACAGCAAGTCAACACGACACGGCAAGGAGGGAAGCCGCCACGGCAGAACGCGCGAGCGCCGGGGTTAGCTCGCAAGCGGCTTGTTCCCATTAGCAAGCAGAGAGGAAGCGGCAAGAAAAAGTGGTGTCGAAGGTGGGGGGGACGAAATAAAACCTCACCTCGGCATAAAGAAAACCCCAACGACCTGCTCCAAGTTCACTTTCGCCCTACTCAAGCCAGCGTGAAGCACATTTTCATGTCACCGCAATCATGTGACGGCAGAGCGGCGGCGGCGGCTGCTGCTGTTGCTGTTGCTGCTGCTACTGCGGGCGGGCTGACGAGAAAAACAGAGATTTGGAGACTTCCGTGTTTTTCTGAGAAACCCTGCCAGCGAGACACGAGACTGCTGGGCGGCGATTGATAGGGTTTCGTTATTTATTTTTTCTTTTTCGCTTTGTATAAACAAGACCGCTATGAGTAAGTCTTTCTTTTAGGGTATCACAAATATGTTGCACCCCCTCCCTTTTCATTAACAAACTGAAGCACGTCTGTATCTAAGAAAAAAATGTCCATAGCATTTTGTGCTATCCAAATGTATGACATCATGCAGTGACAGATGAGTAAATAAATAAATACCAAATAATCAACGCTGTGGGGCTCAAACACCATATGGTTAAATGGGCATAATCAATTGGCAAAAATACAGATCGTGTACATCTCAAAAATAATGGTAAGATGTATTAAAAAAAGAAATAAATCAAAACAATACGAGTTAGAATAATAATCATTTCCATTTGGTCATGTCTCCTGCAGGGATTTGTAAACAGCAGAGATGCAGTGCGGTGTATGTTCACTGCCTAACTGAAAGAGCAGCGGAGGGGTCGCCATGGTTTGTGCATCAACAAGAGAAGCCCAGAGTAAAGGCCTTTGTAGAAAAAAACATTCTGACAGTGAGAGAGCTTTCCAGACACATTTAATCACATGCATATAACATGTGAGTATGTGTCCACTTCTCTTTATCGGTTCTGATCCCCAAGGATCCCCGGACCCTAGTCGGTTTGAGTGATTTGAGTGGTTTGTGCAATACTCCACACACTTTGGTCACACATTTAGAAATGTCACCCCAATAGGGAAATCACACTGCTTTTTGACTGTATGAGTGCAATCCCATTTAATTAAAGAGGATCACAAAAAAGTGTTGCATTAAACTGAGATGAAAGATAACGTATTATAAGAGCGGCAATTTTGTCTAGTGGTACCAATAACGGTACGTTTATGTTACACAGAATTGAATTTGTCCTTGGAGAGGTTTTTTGTCCAGATATTACCAGAAAAAATCAACAATCAGCAAGAAATTAACTAAAAATAATGATGAATGCATCAAAGTATTAGCAGGAAAATTAAACTCTTTATGGAAAAATAGAGCTGTGTTCTTAGGAAAGCACAAACAAAAAGTAATTGAATCAAAACATGTTTGAATAATTAAAATATATCACCATGTTTCGACACGTCATAACATTCTACTGATGTACAGTAATGTAACAATAATGTCACACAGCAGGGAGATGGGAGCTGTGATCAATACATTACATACATGATTACATATCTAAAGGCACTGTGGACAGCAAAGTAAGAATTTCATTGTGCAGCGAAACTCGTTTCCACCCTGTACACATGACAATAAACACTGAGTCACAGATATGATTCTGTGCCCTTCATTGACAGATGCTATAAGATTAGGATCTTTCAAGGCGGTGGTCAGCTCAGTGCAGGACAGCTACTACTCTGTTGTCATCTTCTGCAAAATTGTATTATGATCTGAGAATGACACCAATGTCACCAAGCTATTTTCACTTGAAATGTCTTAATAAATAAATATATAAATGACAAATCAATTAAGTGACTGATAATCCCTGATATCAGTAACATGTCTGTGAATATGATTGCACCTGGTGACAGGGAGAGCAGAGGTGATGCTGTACACAAGGTAGCGCTTTGACACATCTTGGGAAGCCAAGAAAGCAAACAGAGCAGGAGCAGAATATTTCATGACCTGCCATTCTCAAAGACCCATATGACAACTGTTGTTACTAATTTAATTGAAATACCAAAGAAATATAACCAATTAAGGACTTTGGGAATAAACATTACTTTTCAGGATAGAATTAAATAAAGCACAGACGGTTTTTAAATCAACACATGTTTAATGCAGTTAATGTAATAACGTCATTGTCTGTCCAAATGAATAATGGGTTTACACTCCTAATAAGCACAGGCTCTGAATCATCAGTTATTTATTTCCCTGTACCCGCAGATCCTGGTCACCTGGTTGAGATTTTGATATTTGATTGTTTGATACCAGTCTTTGTCAGAAGGATATGAGGCAGCTGTTTTCTCATGCGACCCATTCCAAGTATCCCCAGTCCGAGGTCGCAGTTGTCTCTTTCTGCCAGCAAGTCTCTGTTTACATAAACATACTCAAAACAGAAGATGGAGGTATTCAGAATCTTCATAGTCAAAGTAAAAGCCACCTAGAAATCTCATTTACATTTTGATGTACATAGGTACTTATTTGTGGTATGTTTTTGCTGCCTGAGATATACATCGAACATAATACCACATTGTAAACCCAGATTTTATGGGAAAGTACAACTGATCACATTAGCAGCCAGTGTTGGCTCTGAGATGTCAAAAACACTCCGTAAAACACACAGACGTTCAGAAAAAAAAACATTTTCAAAACCATATCTCAGGGTCTGTTTGTCTCACAAACAGTCTTGTTCTACCTCAGCAGTAATCTCCAGTTTTGAGTTTCCCTGAGCATAATTGTGTGTTGTAAACCTTTTTGTTTTCTGTAAGTACTCTATGCGTTAGGTCAACATCAAGTGGTCAGTGTGTGCTCGTATGGAAGTATAAAAAATACCGTGTGATTGCTTTGTGCACGGTTATAGATTATACTATAACTCTTAATGAGACATATCTATACACATACGCAATTTTGTAGGCAGCGACAAGTTAGATGTTGACGGATTTTCCTAGTTTTATGCATTTTGCTGAGTCTATGGACTAATTAGTTGTCTATTATGAAAATGACATACGCGCTCTGTTCTTGAATTTTACACTGTGGCAAAGCTAAAACCATCGTCAGGAAGAACGTCGAATGGGTAAAATTCCGTCGCAATAAAGCTGCCCTTGCATGAAGATACGTTACACCCTCGTCATCCTCAGGTTGCTCAAACCAGCGTTCAGGTCCGCCATTACTTACCTCAATCGAACGACAGGTGGTGAGCTACTGCTAACTTGAGTGTTACCATGGCAATATACGCTACTTCCGTTGCGACGGGCAACGCTGTTCAAGATGGAAGTCGAACTGAGTAAACGGGGCGGTATATGCTTTGATCGTAAAGTTAGCCATCGGCAAAATCTAGGTCTTAACCTATCAGAAAGAGCGAATTCACTTGGGTATCAGATGTTGAATTTAACTTTTTATTTCTCATTCATGCTTTCAATACAAATTCAAGAATCAACTGTACACATATGTACAATTATTTTCTCGTAGTCCATGAACTCATACAGATCACGGCACATATCAATAGTGAAAGACTTAAAACATTTTTTTTTTTAAATGAACGTTTTAAGATGATACAGTTTTCTGCCCTATTAGTGTCAACAATATGAGTGTGAATAATTGACTTCTTGACATTTGCAACATTTCATTAAATCGTTGAGAGGAGCATCTGGACAGCAGCATTTGGGTATCAACATCCATTTCCCCCTTAACTAGAAAACACTGACCAAAGCCCCAAATAAAATCGCAAAACTATTAAGACCATGAATGATTACAAATGCCTTGAAAGTGCTGATTACTTAACTCATTGGAACACACATCCAGTTTTTACACTTTGTTGTATTTGCATGAAATGTTAGATATTTAGGCTATTTACAGAACACAAAGTCCATGTACAGTACATATGAATTAGGGGTTACCTTTTCATCTATGACACCAAGCAAAGACATGGGAACCAAACTACACAGCTCGTAAAAATATGTTTGAATATGTAGCAAATACTTGAGCCTCATGAGAGAACTCATTTCTTCATTTTCAATGTTTTACATTTAAATGCCTTTTCCCCCCATACCTAAAGGTAATGCAGAGGATATTGCGTAGCTCTTTTATTCCTTAACTTTATGCATCCCTTTGTTGAATCACACAGATGGACAATGCTGACCATAAAAGGCACTGTTAGAGAACTGGTAAGCGGACATAAGCTGAATCACAGTCGCTGAAATAACAATGAGATGAACGTTATTCAACTACATCTGGGAGATGTTGCACACCCCTAAGAAGTTTGTCTTTGTGAGAGATCCAAAGTCCATGGTGCAACAATTATTACTCCTCACATTGCCTCCATTTTTGAGACTCCTCCTGGCGTGCGTCAGGGTGAATCTGGTTTCTCATTCCACCCAGGACATTGGAGGTGGCTTCTGTGGCCATAATGAGCGGCTTGACCACCGCTGGCGGCAGCTGGCGGAGAACACCGCCTACTGCTCCTGTCATACCACGTTGTTCATGTTCCCGGGTGGCAGTGTCATAGATGGTCAATGCTGTGTCTGTGATCCCCTGGAAATGGACACAGCACGTGCTTATTATTCAACTGAGTTCCGATTCACTGTCATTGGAAGTACAAGTATGTTGAGTCAGTGTGTAAGTACCTCTTTAACCACAGTGTAGGCTTTGGCTACACCTTCTCTAAGGTCAACAGGCTGATGAGCAAGTCCATAATGAGAGTAACGTTTTGTCCTCTTCGTGTCTCTCTCATCAGGCACTGGAGACACCATATCATAGGCTGTCTCAGCTGCTGCCTAAAAAAGACACAGGTTAATGGTTGAATTCTAATTACAGCCTTAGGATGGATTACAGGACCTTTAGTAACCATATGTACCTGGATGGTTCGCACCATCCTATTGGTGAGCTCCAGAGCAGCCATCGCTGTAGAGGTTCCAAATGAAGCAGTTCCGCGCTGAAACCCACGGACTATCCGTCCATCTTTCCTGTAATGCTCAATGGGGAGCCATACCAAGTCCCTGAATCCTTGAACTGAACCAACAAAAAGAAAACAGAATAAGAGTAAGAAGAACACGTAGACCCTCTGAGGGAAGCTCACACCCCGGACGTTCACGTCATCTGATGGCTCTAAGTCAATCCCAATCCAGCTTTTAAAACATAATTTAAGATTGAGTTGTTTTTAAAATACTGTTTCATACACAGCCAACATGTGTGGATGAAGTGGACAGACAATAATAAACCTCACATTCAATGTTATTTTAGCAAAAAAACAGAATGACTGCAGAATGACTAGAGCCGACCATTACTCCTTACCCAGCTGGACAAGAGAGTGAATGGGTCCCACACCACCCAGGATGCCAGGAAGCTGGTTCTTCTTTATATCATTTAACCACTCATTTATGGCATAGGAAAACAGCTTATCCACACCTAACAACCTGGAAAACAGAAAGAAAAAAAAATTACAGTAGGTGAAATTCAAAGTGAAAAGTGATTTACAAACAATCTGGTATTGAACTCAAAATAGTCTTTCTTGCCATTTGCTATAGAGGAGATCTGCTCTCAACGGTTTTGACTGCTAATGGAAACTTCGAATTTTAAGTACCAAGTGTCTTATATTATTTTTCAACCTATTTTTCAACAACCTTTTCAGTTTAGTTTTTTTGAGGGCACACATAACAGCTCATAAGCTACTGCAATGCAGGCTGACTTGATGACAATAAAAGGATGAATGATAAGCATACCCTTGTCGGTAGCACAACCGTCTCAGCTTCAGCTCTGAACAGTTCAGCTGTGTCAACCCGATAATGATTCCTGCAAATGTTCCCTGAGAAAGAAAAATAGTGAGAGCAAACTTATTCTAGAGGCGCAAACAACATAACATGGAATTCATTCTTGCCCCTCTCAGACTATGTACCTGCTCCATTGAAACATGTTTCCCATGGTAATCTAAACGAATGGGAACCTCAGAGGTAAATCGAAATTCCCTGTTAGGAAAAGGTGATGTTAAAAAGGACCACTGGGATTCTTCACAGGCACATCTGATATAAGGTTTTTTGAAACAGACCTAAAGAAGATTGGTTGGTCTGTGAAAAAAGGTGTAGAGGTTTCATTTTCACCCTCCTCCCTGCCAGATGAGGAGAGCCCATTGTTCATTCGTATCTGAGCTGGCACTGAAATGATGGGTACTGGGTCCTGGCCGCTGCCCGTGTGTTTGGAGAAACTGCAGGTGATCTCTGGGCCAGCAGCCTTTTTTGATGAAACACAGACTGCTGCAGCACAAAACATTATGATCAGAAACACATATTTCCCAATCGAATCAATGCTAAATGATATGGGGATGCATTCAATGAATTCTACCTTCCTGAACAGGAGGTGAAAACAACTCGACTTCTGTTGCAAGATTTGTGAAGAAGTCCTTCAGGAAGAATAATGCATCCTACAATAAACCAAAAAGGGATTTTCTGTAATTTAGGGTCAATTGCTGTCATGGTTGTTGGTACCTTGATACACATCGAAGAATCTGTGTTTTACCTGATCAATATTGAGGCGAAGAGGCATGAGTGAAACACGCAGACAGCACTCCTGTGGAGCTGGGCTCGACTCCATACACACGTGCAGCGCCTTTACTGCAAGCTAAAGACAAAAACATCGAGGAATTTACACAAAGCTCATATAAAAGAATGCTCATATTCCAGTGTTGTCATCCTTACCATATTAGAATGGGCCTTTCGGGGCATTTCCTTGCTGGAGTACAAGTAGAGGAATTTGTTCATCTGTGACGTAGCAAGTCTGTCCCTAATCTCGAGGTCCTGCACAACAAATACTTGCCGGGAAACAGGTTTGTCCACTGCAGACCCCAAAACCACCAGGTTTTGTGGGTATACCTCATGCTGAAATCTAACCTGGGGAAGACAAATAAGTAGATGAAGAAGAAAAAAACAACATGGACATTTATGTGATCTCATGTGTAACACACAGTAAACAGAACCCACTTTACTGAGCTGTATCTCCAGCAAGACATCAGGGTTCCTTCCTTTTCCACCCCCTCCTCGTCCTGAACCTCTGACCTGACGGACTGGAGTTTGACAGGGGGACGTGGGGGGGGTTGACCTACAAAGACAAACAGGTAAAATTGACTAAAGCCAGATTCCCTTAAAACAGATTTAGTGTTTAATTATCAACAGGTCATGGCTCACCCCCAACTTCTTGCAGGCGAAGCTGTCAAAGTTGCATTCCCAAAATCTTTCCCACCATAAAGGTGCCACACGACGGAAATCTCTTTGATGAGGTAGCGCACCTCTGGGATTGGAAAATTCATGGTTCCTCGGCTAGAATCACTTCCATCTAAAGGTTGACTGAAGTGATCGTATTTAATTTCTACTGGCTCTGAGGTAAGTTGTTTCACTACTGGCTCTTGATCACGATCCTGAAACATATATTGGTCAGAGTGACACCGTGTTAGACTACAACTGAAAAAAATGTTCACTGTTACAATGTTGTGAATTAACATATGCTGACTTCTTCTCTGGAACCTGGTGTTTCCAAAATACAAAAGTCATCCGTCTCTTGGGCCAGGGTAGGTGCTGGAGTGATGAGAGGAGAGTGGAGCATGGGGTAAGTGGGGCTTGAGTCTTGATTCCCACTCTCGTCAGGAAACAGAAAGAGATCAGAACGAGGGCGATCATGGTCATGGCTCGTCTCCTCATGTGCACCTGCAAATTATGTTGACATCAATTTAAATTATTCACGGTGCAAAAGATGAAACTTCATCTGAATCAAATCTTTACCGTTCTGCTTCAGCCCTGGTGCTTGCTCCCCATCTGTCTCCTCCATAGCTTCAATCATCAGATCTTGTAGCATCTGCTGCTCAGTGTCAGCAAGCAGTGGAGTCTGAGATGTTGACTGACTGGGAAATTCCACCTGGGCAAATGATATCCTTCAATTAAGTATGATTTGTAAATCGTGAAATGGCACTGTGCAGAAATATTGGCTCACAAAATTACACCACCACTGACCCTGGTTCTTGAAGTGGAGCCACTGTGTTTGGACTCTGGTTCTGCAGGGGGCAGCAAATCGCCGTAACTGGCGATGTACTGGATGAGGTTCATGAGAGCAGCACAGGAGTCTGAGCAAGTTCTGATGTGAATGACGTCGCTGGAACAGCGGAGCTCAAATCTTGGCTCAGACTGATGGACAATTGAAAAAAAGCATCAAATTAGTTCTCTGAATTACATATACTGTAGAGATCAAAATTATTTAGAAATTTCAAACTCCAACCAATTTTCCATCCACCCCTGGTTTGACAGCAGTAATTCTCAGCTCTAGCGTTCCCATGTCTACCACCTGGACATAGTCTGTGTCAACAGGACGGAAAGCATTGGTAAAAAGCTCCCTATACGTTTCATGAAGTCTATCCAAAAAAAAAAAAATCAACTCACCGCGTGCTAAACTGACAGACACAACATTACTCTTATCTGAAAGGAACAGAACTGCTTCGTCCAAAATGATCCTGCAAACAACAGCTTATTCTTAGAAAAGGCAAATCATTGAATACAACATGGGAAATTGAACCCAATATTTGTTATTTGAGATTAAACTAAGAGATAATACCGGAGTGTTGAGGAGGAATGGTCCAAAGCCACACTGCTGGAGATGCTAAAAGTTTCTACAACTAGCATGGATCTGAGTGGCAGGTAGAGGGGTCTGCCGAAAGAGACAAAGATGAGCTAAATTAGAATAAAACTGGAGAACGTTTGAAAAATTAACACTAACTAATTGGACATCTAGAGTGTACTTTACCTGTAGTCTAGAGAGCAGCTCCACAAATGAAGGTGGAAAGCAGTGATTGATGCAGGAGGGGCGTAACCCAGCACAGGCTCATCAGAGACATTTAAAAAGTCAATAATCTGTTGCGCACAGAACAACAGCACCAAACTTTTACTGAACTGGTTTTCTTATAAATCTTATGCGAAAAAAAGCGCTGGTGAAGCAGTAGTCCTACCTGATCATACCAGCCCAGGCTGGGAGGAACCATCCTGTGATGGAGTGTGGCCCCTCTCACTCCAACAGCAACCAGATATTCCTGAATGAAAATGAATATTATTGGAATAATCACAATACTACACAAAAAAGGAAAATGACTGATTTCACATATATTTCACTATATTTCAATAAAGGGTTACTTGATAGAAAGAGATGTTGTAGCAGTGGCAGAGTTTGAGACTAATAAGGTAGCCGGTCTATAAAAACACAACTTACCACTCATTAAATCCTTTTAGTGTCGCAACAAATAATTATTCTATTAAATTAGATGGATTAATCAGAGTCTGGGGACTGTAGTGAGTTGTGGAAGCAGATTTGTGTACTTTTGTCAGCCTTCATAGGATAAAAAATAAACAAATCCATTAGATAACTGATGAAGTGTAATTTTACAAAATACACTGTGGTTTTTAGGACAGTGAGGTGAGAGCAATTGGAAGAAGTAATGCCTATCTGGAAAGGAAACACGCAGATTTATATTTTGGCTTTAAAATTTCGCTTGATTGTAAAATTAAAACAACTACCATTTTGGTGGGATTTTAATTACGAAATTATGTGAAAAGTGATCTCATGTGACTAATGATGTTGGATGCTGGGAACATATTCTCAGAATACTGACAGAAACACTCAGGTGTCCACTAACCACTCAGTGGTTTTAGGCTCCTACCTTTACGTGGCAGTCTGCACTTTGCGATGAAATTTTGACAGCAACAGACACCATGCTGCGGGCCTCCAAACCAATGCCCTCCGAAGGAGTTGAAGATCTGTCAGGAGCTGTCTCTGACTGGTAGATGGTCGGTTCCAGCCAATGAGGATGTGTCCTGCAGGGCAGCTTGATGTCTTTGGTAGAGCTGCTGCCATCCACAAGTCCTGAAAAAAAAAATTAAGGGATATCTATGAGTATATCTGAAATAGTGCAGCCCTGATGCAATGCAAATAAATATCTTAAATATGCTCAACAGTCACACCACATTAACAAAGCGAATTAGAATCCTTATATGGAATCATTGCTGTTGGTTTACCTTGGTGATACATGCAACTATTACTGGTGTGGAAACAGATGTAATGCTGGTCTTCATAGCCTTCATACTGTATGACACTGAAGAGTACAGCATTTTTCACTTCTAGCCAGAATTCACCATGTTTGTTTTTCAGTAATGTTTTATCTTCCTTCTGTGAAATAAATGGAAAATTACATCTTCTACTAAAAGACAAGTTTCTATAAAATATCTGGATAGTGAGTGTGGGAATCGTGAGCTCACCTTTGCATTAGTTTGAAGGGCCACTAAGCCATGATTGACACTAAGGATAACAGAGAACAGGCTCTGGGAGGTCTTGTTTTGGGCTTTGGGCTTCTTCTTCTTACGAGACCGGGGACCCACAACAGAAGCAGGGGAGTAGTAGTGCATGTTCTCCTCCTCCGAGCCACTGGTCTCCTCTGCAACATGAAACAGTGGCTGATTAAAAAAAACTGTTTTAAAAAAGAACATGGAGTCTGTCCTTTTTATCTCTCACCTTCAGGACCGGTAGAGCGATACTGACTGAAGCTGTCCTTCGAATAAGTGTTTATTAACTGACTGGCGACTGACAGTCCCACCCCATAGGGAATGCTTTCCACTGTTTCTACTGGCGATGGAGCAGTGGGCTCCCATAGCAGCAGGTCATTGTTAATCCTGCAATATAGAGGATATCCATGTTACATGTCAAAATGAAAGACAGGAATGTCATTATGATTGATATTTATCAATTTGAAAAGTCCTACAATGCCCTTTAGAAGATGTTAAGTGAGTGAAGGGGTTATTATAAGAGGAACAATTAAGAGGAAATTATTAATTCAAATAATGAAACAGAAATTACAGATGCCATGAAAAGTACATAATTTCACATTATCTGCTAATTGTCATTGACTATAAAACAGTAACTTTGCATTACAGCTTCAACATAGACACACACATGCACACACATAAAATAATCTTGACATCTCAATCAGGGTTCCACAGGATAACTCTTACATATATTTTCCTGAACATAATAATGACTTGACCATACTCATGGCCAATTACTTTTGTTCCGATCTGTGGTGTGATGTTTTTTTTTAGGGCTGATGCATTTTTGTAATTTCATAATTGAGTATTCATCAAATGATAAGGTAAATTGATTAAAACATACTTTTATCATTTAAGTCTGATATCAAATATATCACAAATCACAATAATAAAGATAAAATAAATCAAATCTCTTAAAATAATCAAGTGACTGTTTTCTTTATTGCATGGATTGATAATTTCACCCTTACTGAAAAGAATGTTAGAATGAACCATTCATAAACGAAATCCCAGAGTGTATGATTTTCCAGTATATTTCAGTTGTTCAATCATTTAAAATGCATTTTTGTAGCAATGTTACCCAAGTTTGTAGAGGGAATTGATTACCCTTCTAACATAGAATTGACAAAAAAAAATCTGAAGGCCATACCTATTGTGTAGTTTTTCATAAAATGTTTTGCTGGGTAGAGCTAGCTGTACATTTGGGAAACACATTTCAAGAATGAAACGAGAATTGTTCATTGTTTTCTCCTGGAACTCCGTCATTTCAGCAACATCACCAGGAATGACCATCTGAAATCAGACACAATATTCAAAACATGTTGTCATCATCACCTGCTCTGATGCAAAGCAGTGCTAAGGTTTCTGTTTGCATCTGTTTGCATTGTTTGATCTGACTTGAATACAAAGCACCCACATGGTTGCACATACTCTTTAACATATGAGCTACTAAGATCAGCACCCTTCTTCAAACATATAACACAATAGAACATAAAAATCCAAAGTTGCTTTTGTCTGAACATATTTTAAGCATGTGACAAAGCCCCACCTCTTCATTCTCATACATGACCCTACGGGAAGAAAATGGCGATGGTTCTGGTTTTCCGAAGTCACACACATCCTTTAGTGAGTGGGCCGCCCCCTCTTCCTCTTCAAGTGAATGGTCCTCTGGCCCTTCGTCATCTTCAGCTGCCGCTCGCTCAAGGATCGAGTGCACTGTGGTGGGGTTCATCTTCAGCACAATACTGGACAGAGAAATGTGTAATCAGTGGGCAATGTCTGCGAAGAGATAAAACAGGTTAAGGCTGGTTGCATCTACCGAGGCCAATCAAATTTGACACTCTCTGATGCTGCCATGTCTCCATCCATGTTGTGGGACACTCTGAGAAACTGTGCAGCTGGCTGACCTGGTTCCTCCTGGAACTTTCCTGTAAAATGAAAAAAAAAGCCGTTGGAAAAAAAAAGCAATTCTTGCACGTTTGGAAAAAATTCACAGAATTGTTCTGCACCTACGGACCTGTAAGCTGTCTGAAAGTCAGCTCCAATTTAGTCTGATCTGGAGAGTTCCCACCCATGAACTCTGTTTTTACTTCAACATCTTCGAGCTCCAGACAGAGAACTTCTTTTTGCAGAGACTTTTTGAACCATGGCCCCCTCTCCTGATCTGAGCGAAGGTCCGGAATCGGGAAGCGCACAGCAAGGCCCAGTGATGGGGCACTTACAGTAAGTGAGACATGACAACTGGAAGGGGTGTGGCTGTCTTCAAGGAAAACTTCTGTAAAGGCTTTGTGCTGTAAAAGAACACATCAATATATACACATTATATGCAGGAAGTGGAAATATATGACATTTGTATTATCCCCTGAAGTGAGAGAATGGTAACTGGTGCAAACTTAAACGGACATGTTGGTGCAGATTTGGTCTAAATTCTTCAACAGGATGTGAGTGAAAGGATGCCTGTGGAATGGAGGAGAAGTGTGCCTGTCTCTATTTTTAAGAAGGGAGATATGCAGAATAGCAGTGACTATAGAGGGATAAAGTTGATGAGCCATGCAATGATGTTGTGGGAAAGAGTAGAGGAAGCTGGGGAGAGGGCAGAGGTGAGCATTTGTGAGCAGAAGTATGGTTTCATGTAGTGAGAGCAGGAAACAGGTATAAAAAAAACTGGAGAGGTGGAGCTTTGCCCTGGAAGAGGACAGGGAATAGAGATAAAGGAGGTAGAAGATACCTAGGGTCAACACCCCTGAGCAATAGAGAGTGTGGAAAAGAGGACAAGAATTAAGTGCAAACAGGCAGGAATGGGTGGAGAAAAATGCCAGGAAAAATATGTGAGCAACATTATCAGCAAGAATGAACGGAAAGGTGTACAAGATGGTGGTAAGACCAGCATTTCAGTGTAGTTTCAAGACAGTGGCACTGAGGAAAAGACAGGAGGCAGAGCTGGTGGTAGCAGAGATTAAAATGTTGTTGTCTTTGGGTGTGACATGGATGGATAGGATCAGGAATGAGTCCATCAGAGGGACAGCACATGTTCAATGTTTTGGAGATAAAGTCGGAGGCCAGACTGCGATGGTTTGGACATGTACTGTATAGAAGAGGTGAATAGTGAATATATTGGTAGAAGGATGCCGAGGTTGGAACTGCCAGGCAGGAGGCCTTGAGGAAGACCGAAGAGGAGCTTTATGGATGGAGTGAAAGAGGATATGAAGTTAGTTGGTTTGAGAGGAGAGATTGCAGAGAATGGAATTAGACCGAGCAAGATGATTTGTTTTGGCAGACTCTGAAGGGAGCAGCTGAAAGGAAGAGAAGACCTGATCTATTCTCAACTTTTTTTTTAAGGGCGTCAAATGAAGTTGAGTAAAGTTTTATTTATATAGTGCCAAATCACAACATAGTTACCTCATGATACTTAACATTAAAAGCAGAAAGCAGGTCGGGACCGCGCTCTTTAAAAATGATTACAGGCACCAGACATTCCCCCATGAGCAGGCACTTGCCATTACCAGGTAGAAACCTTGGACAGATCCGAGCTCAATATGGGCGGCCTTCTATCTCGACCCGTTGGGGTACAAAGACAGAGAGCAAGAGAGAGTGACAGAGGTGTGGGTGTGGAAAAATCTTTAAATCATCATAAACTGGCTTTTTCTCTTAAGCACATAAATAATCTCGGCAAACTGTATTAAAGCAATCAAACATACAAAATCTCATGACGTAAAATATCATTTCAAGTCCTGACATTGCTGAAAATTCCCAGGAACACTTAATATCAGTGTGACATTAGTGAGATAATGACTGATGGTAAAAATATATCAATATAACAATAGACAGAAGTGGATTTTATCAATGTACTGATGATGCACTTCAGTTTCGATTGAGTAAAAAAAAGAAAAAAAATCGCCACTGAGAAAGTTAGGCCGTTTGGGAGATGTAAAAACTGATGTTAGTCCATTGATATTGACATTACAACTTAATTCAATTAAATATCAGTGACTGAACAATGGTGGCATGAGGCTGCTTGCTCTGTGGCAATATAGATATGACACTAACTGATAAGGTATTTTATATGTAAATTTCCATGTAGAAAGTTTTCACATCAGTTGACTCCGAATCTGTTTAGTGTCATATAGTCATAAGTTAGGAGTCCGAGACTATACATACCAGGCTGATGTGTTTATTATAGGATGTGTACATATGGGGGGCCATCATCTCAGTGGTAGCCAGCTTCTGAGGCTGAAGTAATGAGTTGAGTCGGTCTACAATGCTGATGTCCAGCTCAGAACGCATTGGGCCAAGCTCGACCAGGATCTCAGCTTTCCTGGGAATGGTGCTGAGACGAACCTGGCTGCCCTGCAAAACCACAAAGCGGTGACATGGTAAAATCTCAAGATAGCAAAATGGGTCCAAATTTTGAGTGGTAATGCTAGTGTTTAATATAGAGCAACTAGATACTTGTACCTGGGGGCCCCTGCGCTCAGCTAGTTTGTAAAGCAGGTGAAAGCAGGTGGTAAGTGGAGGATCAGCACTGGCTTTGGTGTCAAATGTCAGGAGCTGAGGTGTGACAGAAAAAAAAACAGTGAGATACATTGGTGATATTGTGCCAGCTAATTCTACTTTGTTTTGTGTTGGTGCATTGACTTGTACAAACTGGTGACTAACTGAAGATAAACCTTAGTATACCACTAAAGAATTACTGAAATGAGGAATAGAGGGGTCATAGATCGAATTAGGGGGGGGGGGGGGATTAATAGCATGGGAGTCACAGACACTGGCTTTCAAAGTGAGCAGGTCTTGACCAAATCAATGACAACTAGATTTTGAAATGACACGTCACCAAAGAAAGAATTAGAGAAGAATCTTGATTCTGACCTCCAAGAGATCAGAAGCTCAAAGAATTCATGTAAAAACACAGCAGCCATTCTTCTGAATCAATATTTCACTGTCATACTCTCATTGTCATAGTTTGAAACCCATCTGTATATCCAATGTTAAACAGTTCAAAACCGCATGATGTGATTTACAGTATGTGTGTAGCTCAGCCTCCCAGACCTCAGTGTAATGAATTCCTCGTTGAGAGCCACCGACAAGAGTCTCAGAGGGGAACAAACATTCTAGCAGCTCCATTTGGTTCAAGGAGATGTCAGTGCTAAAAGTCCGCAGACTGGATCCCTTACAGTGCTCGTACTTTATTGTCATACCCTGGCCAACAAATCTGCAAATATACCAGGACAAAACACAGGACATTTTTTAGATCCCAGACAGAGAATATTCATTAAAAAACTGAATATAGTGAAAAGTGCAAGTGTACCTGAGATGGTCATGTGGACAAGCCTGATTAAAGACAGGACGAGACTGAAGGAAGGCAGTTGGGGCCAGTTGGTCTGGGCCCACCATGCTGAAAAAATGTTCAGCTAAAGGACCAAGAGGACTGGGAGCAGCATCTGGTGGTGGTAGTGGGTCAATGTGGAGGACTGAAATGGCAAGACTGCTAAGTGTCAGCCTCAGGACCAATTCTGGTCTGGACTCGTCGCCATGGGCTTTGGATGGATGTGCTAAAGTACAACAGTGGCAGAAATGCATCATATTCAATTTGACAGGAGTAAAATGACCACCTTGCTACAAGAGGGATTATACTCATAGATTAAATGCACCACTTATATACACATTTAATGTGAAACTTACAGGTCTGTCGAAATAACTTTTGAGGGACTTGAGAGTCCCTTGACTGGACAGGAGATTCTATTGTCTGTTTCTTCTTTTGTCGAGGTACCTCCATGTAATCGTCCCAGAGGGTCTACAAAGGTATTGATTCAGATTATGTAAAGAGAATTTCACCACACAAATGTCACATATGTACCTGCTGCATTAAATGAGAAGTTAAGGCAATTTGCTGCTAATGATAGATTATCATCAAATGAGACGTAGCTGAGTGAGAGATGCAACACACATCCATATCCATATTTTTTTTTGTTTACAAGACTTACTGCTGCATTTCCAGAGGGAGAGTCTCCTGGGGAGGCAGAGTAGTTGCTATTTAGGGATAAGTCCAGGTCAACAGTTGGTGGTTCACCCAAAGGAGGGAGGGATGACAAGCTGTGAGACATATCCATGTCTGCCATGGAGAAGAACACATCATCTACACAAAACACAGGTTGGGAGAGAGGGACCAATTAATATCAATATGGCATCACATTAAAAAGAGAACTAAGAGATTAGTGGACAGTGCCGTGATCAGACCTCGACTCGAAACAGTTCGAGTGGTCTGGCTCTCAAAGAGATCTGTGTCTGTCCCTGGCATAGCGGCGTCCTTCTTCAGACACCGATTTAGTTCCATATGAAGCCGATACTCATCCTCTTGCTGCATGGGCCGACTCTTTCTGTCCTTGGCCCATTCGCGTGCACCTTTGTGGAAAAGCAAATAAATGCTCTCTGTAAATATCTGGTGACCTGACCAGAGTGCTTGATCCAGGTTTCTCTAACCTTCCCCAGACAAAGCTCCAAATAAGTCCAGAAGAAGATGAACTTGACGTGGGGACAGCAGAACAATCAGTGTATCGATATGTCCAGCAACTTCCAGCTGAAAAGTACAATATAACAGCCATGAATAAAATTGTAAAATAAATAATATAGGAAATAGTAAAGCATTATCAAGAGCCAGCAGTAATAGAGATAAATAACGAATTTATACTTCAAACAGAACATTTTAACAATGGATACAACAGAAACATTTAATGTACCTTTGCTCCTGGCATGGCTGGGTTGTTTTTCAGGGTGAGGGACAGTTCAGTTCTCCCACACAGACTTCCAATCTGTACAGGCTCAAAGGGAGTTGTAGGGGAGACGGTCTCTGTGAACTGTGGATGGGGTTCATAAATTATTTTGGGATTCCAGCTGGGGGAGAGCTTGGGCTCAGTCTCCTGTAAAAATAAGAGATTTTCATATTAAAAAGGCCCTATATACAAGCAACCTTTGGTTTGAACTTCTCAAAGACTAAACACCAACCGTTGGAGTAGGTGAAGATTTACAACTGGTTCGAGACACATCTGAGAATTCATCCCAAAATACAGTGATACCTTCCATCTGCAAGTTTTTATGTGCAAAAGTGGTCGGTTGATGCACATTCACACTGGAGCTCTCCTCACCTGTTTCATCACAGTAAGAAATCCTGAAGCAAAAACACATACAAAAAAATCAACATAAATTAATAGCCACATGTACTACATTAACCATACAACTCCAATACGGCCTAGTTAACTGGGGCATATTAAAACAGCAATATCAGTACTGTAATAGATGATAGGCCTCAGAAAAAAACAATAATGTTTTATAACTATTAGGGTAAAATAAATTAAAATACATTTCAACACCCACATACTTAAAAAATAGTTTACAACCAAAAATAGACTGTAAAATGGGCCTCAGTTTAATTGAGGACTCATTGATTAACCCTTATCATATAGATAAAACATAATTCTCCGACAAGATATGAAAAACTTCGTGGAAAAATTATAAAAAAAGATTAGCAGTCATATTGTGCTCCTTTTTACTTTATGAATCTTTACCCCGAAAAAAAAGCCTGTTTTTACCAAAAAAAACAAAAAAAACAACAAAAAAAAAACAAAAAAAACAACATATCAGAGAAAATCTTACTTGTTTATCCGAATCTCCAGTGCAATTCCACTTTTTGAATTTTCTGGAATGTGTTCAACTCTGAGAACTGTATTCAAAAATATGACTTTGACTCTTCTCAGAACTGGAAAAGAAATCACAAGAATTTTGTTTTACCACCACCAGATTGGCAAAATCTGTTTTTGAGGATTCCAATCACTGAGACACATTTACCTGTTTCTATGGTTTCAGCAAATTTTTCTAATCCTTCAAATGGCTGGAAGCTCTCGCCAATGTCATCACTGAGTTTCTGGCTCAAGCATTCTTTAGCAAGTTGCATACTGCTTGTCATGAAACTGGACCAGTACATCGGCTCCATGCTTGATGCTGTATATTCAAATGGGGATATGTCGTTCTTTGGTAATTATCAAAAGAAAAAAAAACACATCCAGCAATTTCCCATTTGAATGTTCTAAAGCCACCTTACCTATTCTTGGTCTTGGTCTGAAAACCATCTCCAGACCCTTGACCTCCAGGGCACAGTTTTCTTGCAGGAGGGTTGCCCATGGGATACTGAGTGAGATTGTCTGGATGAATCCTTCGGTTACTTCAAAAGGCGCATCTGCTGTCTCTAGCAGCTCATTGAGTGACTAAGTGAGAAGAAAAAGGGACAAAGATCTTCTAATACTGTACAGATTGTGTTCTATGCTGTATTATAAATCCCTAAATTTTTCAGCAACAAAATATAGAGCCAAACATACCCATTTATCCAGAGGCACTTGTGCCAGAGATCCAGTCCCTTGATAAAGATCTAAACTGAGCTGATCCAAGCTTAGCTTCTCTTGTAGAAAGTTGCCGAGATACCGGTGCAGAAGATATCTGCAGGCCCGCTTCTTGATGGACTCAGAGAATGGCCACGGCATCTTACTTCAATGTGTGTAGAGTGCAAAAGTTGAGAAATGAGATTTTGAGTTGCTGCAGCCAGAATGTTACTGAGATCCAAATGGCTAGGAACTTAGCACCAGTGATACAGATGTGTCATCCTGTTGACTTGAGGACATCAAGAATCAATAAGTTCAGGCATCCTTCATGTCTTAAGATTAGGGACTGATTGGAGGATGTGTTCACACTCGAGGAAATGTCTGAAAGTCGGTCAGACTCCAGTTTGCTTCTACGAGAAATGAAAAACATTGTCACTGAGACTTGACAGAAAAAAATAAATAAATCAATAAGTCACGTTTATACCTTATGTTACGATGGATACATTGTAAATGGCTCTTGTAACGTTATAATATAGCCCACTACAGATTTCGTGAATAACACGTGTTTTGAGTACCGAGTACCCTCATTATAGAGGTATATTATTGGGTCATGTGCGATACAACTGTTAGCTTGCCCAAAACTTGCTAGTCATTAGCTACCTAGCAGAACTGTCATCGGAGTGCAACGACAGGGGATGCGCTTCGACGGAAGGCTAGACAAAGCAGCGCTGGCTTGCTCTAAACATGACAGCGGCTAGTCGGCTTGCAAGCGTGCGTTTCGTTTCAGCAGCTACTGGGCAAATAACTGATAGACCCTCGTTATCGGCAAGGCTAGCCAGTATTAGCATAGCCAAATAACGTCGCGCTGTAGGCGCACACACTTGCTATATGGCTAAGTTAGCCGGCTAACCCCAAATTCAACATCATTCAAGTATCTACTTGCACATGGCAGATGTACGCAATAATATAAACAAAATATACAATGATACATCAGAACGATAAAATGACAAAAAATATTGCTCTTTATAACTTTAAAGATTAGTGCAGTTTTAGATTACCTTCTGACTGAGTTGTTTACAAACACTTTCATGACTCTGCACCACCAACTAAGCCCACGCACTTGGGGGTGGTTGGAGATAGTTTGGATCGATAGGCGGGTCTATCGCCAATATTTATTAAATTATGTAATTTAATTGGACAAAGAAAACGTTGATCAAATAAAAGCCGTAACCTTCATCCAATCATCTAGCGCTTCTAATGAATATTAATATAAGCGCCTCCCTTCGCCCTGACCCAGCAGTAGATGTTCTTCACACGCCGGGGTTGTACAATGACGTCATAATATGGCGGCGCTGTGTAGTGCGCGGCGCAGTTACTAGCTCCATGTTTTTTGTTTTTTTTTGTCGTATTTATTCAGTGTCAAATGGAAGCAGCTCAAAACACGACTCTTTTTGTCTGCATTTGACGAGTTCCTGGCCGTCCATAAACTAGATACTTAATAGTTAACACTTAGTTGACGCTAACGCTTCCTCCCGGGAACCCACTTTTCGGTTAACGGAAGAACACAAACAGCAAGCAGGTGAGAAAAATAGTTTGTCAAAATACAAACTAAGTCTTTATTCCATAACAAACAAACCGAACGCCCGAATGTCGGCCTTAAATCTATGACGACAAGCATGTGATTTCTTTCGTTTATGTTAAATTACCGTTAAAATTCCGGCCTTCTCAGAGCGCCCCCTGCTAGAATGAACCAAGTGTTTGGACGTACCTCATAAAATTCAACATACATCACATATTTAATGCTGTGACTTTAGAATTAGTTAGCATGAGTTATCCTGAATAATGTTAATACGAAGTAGGTATTGGCTAGAGGCTTGCTGGCTTACGTGGCTGGCTATAGAATATATCCATGAAATCAATTATTTTAGTCTCCTAATTATGAATTATATCGTTTGGTACTGAAACAGGAAGTTGTCCCGTACCTACTGCTGTCTCAGAATTAAAGTATCCCCATTTTCTGCATTCAGTTTAATATTTGATTTACACTATAGAATATATCATAATAGTTGTAAAAGTCATTTTTTAAAGGTTTTACTAATAAAATTCTACAATCAACAAAGTACTTCAGATTCGTGCTACATTTGTGATTCATCCAGTAAAAAGTATCACAATTTAATGTGCCTTTTAAATATTTGCATGATTACATTTTTTAACATGAACTATTTGGTGTTATACAGTGACTCTAATTGCTTAAAAGTATTTTCTCTGTTCTTTTTTTAAAATAAGAATGTAGGCATAAACATTTACTTCACTAAAGAATGACACATCATGTCAATTGGTTTCTTCAGATTCATGTGTTATGTAGCAAAGACTTAAGATTAAGCTCAGTATTGGGGGCCGCTTGGCTCAGGAAGAGCGATCGTCCTCGGAACAGAACATTCACGCTTAATTTCCCAGCCCCTTCTAGTGTGTCAAAGTGTTGTCGAGCAAGACAATGAACCCCTGGTGCCACTAGATGGCTACCAACTGCTCATGATTCATCCATGATGGGCTAAATGCAGAGGAATTTCTCACAAGGGATTATTAAAGTACAATAAAGTTAATTGGAATTTTGATAACATTACTATGCTGCTGACTGTTGGACAGATGTACATATTGCTAAATGGAAGGCATAGACTTGATTTTGAGCTCTAAAGGGAGTAAAAATCCCCTGAGGCCATGAAATGAGTTTCAAAAATCAAAATGAAGTAAAATGAGTAGTAAAGCAGCTAAAAGTGCCTTAAAACCAGTGGATAATGGCGCACTGTGGAAAGTTTGTTTTCAGCACTGGGAACTTAATAGATTGACAACCTGTGGATTACACTCATTTTCTCCACCAGATAGTTATTTTTTCCATTATTTGTCATAGGTGATGGAGATAGACTGCCAGCCCGAGGACTCAATTGTCTCTACATTTGATGAAGAATGTGTTGAGCTTGGTGACGTTAAGGACATGAGACTGGAGGCGGAAGCTGTTGTCAATGATGTACTCTTTGCCGTGGCTGAAATGCATATGTCACAAAGACTGAATAGTGCATTGGATGTGGCCTACATAAACGTGGAGACAAGAGAGGGTAACCGCTATTGCCTGGAGCTCACTGAAGCGGGACTGAGGGTAAACAACCAGAGCAACCCACCTCCCCCTCATACCTAGCTGTAAACCACAGTTTTAAGTAACTGTTTTTGTGCCCAAACAGGTGGCTGGTTATGGCTTTGATCAAGTGGATGAGGATTTGAGCACCCAGTACCATGAGACGGTTTACTCCCTTCTGGACACACTGAGTCCAGGTTACAGAGAAGCCTTTGGGAACGCCCTGCTCCAGAGGCTTGAAAGACTGAAGCAGAATGGACAATGAAAAGGAATAAATGCTGCAAGGGTTGATACGGTGTGCTTTTAAAATATGAGCCAATAATAAAGACGAGTCAAATATTATAGCTTATTTAATTCCCACATGCCTACCAACTTAAAATAAGGGGTACTCTGCCCTCTCAACTTTGCTTTACTCCAAGTGTCAGATCTTTGAATGACTTCCTGTCTAGCTTTGACTGAGGGATTTGATTGTCAGGCCTTTTTGCAACATTGCATTGACCAAACTGTGGAAAGATTTAACCTTATGTTACATTTGTAACTGCACAAGAATACTTAATCTCTGTTCTAAAAGGACAATCAGAGAACAAAGATATTGACCCAGTTTCCAGTCATTCGCTGAAGTTTAGTCTTGGTGACTAACATTGTTTAAAATATACCCGAGTACTTAATATTCAGCAACCTAGGGGGGCCTGATTTTAACTTGTTCCCATTATTCCATATATACTCTGCCTTAAGTGAGGTCTGGTTAGGAAAGTACAAACTATTTTCTATGAAAAGGTCATATAGGTTTGTTGTTTTACACAGATAAATGAGAAACCGCATATCATTGCCAGTTGTCTGAGATAATTGTCCAATGTATTGCACAGTGCTTTGCTTTAAGGTTGAAATCTAGCTCATTGTGGAGAAATAGTCCCAAACACTTAATAATGCAATGCATGTTAAATAATTGCAGTTGGCACAATGTGACCCCTGGTAATGACTCCTGCTTCTACAACTTGTACCATTTTCAGCTATTGGGATTTGCCAGCCGTTACCCAGACAAATAAACTTCAACAATTCTGTGTTCTCCTTTATTATTTAGCCTCATCTTGTAACAATGGGCCACGCTATCTAGAAACTTCTCCAGAGTGTTCATAAGTAAGTTATTTTTGTCTTTTTTTTGAGAGTGGATGTCAGGGTGGGTGGGCAAGATTTCATTTGAAAAATACCCTAGTCACACTCACACAGATTTATTTAATTTTACAGTTTTTAGTCCATTGATAGCACAAGATCAGTAAGAAATTACAAAAGTTGTGACAGAAAAATGTCCAGCTTTTAAGCATTTGACTACACGGCAGCCAATATGCACACTAGAGGAATGTGGTTCAAGTCAGAGATGTCATTTTAGGAAAGCAGCATTTTCACATCCACAGCTATTATGTTAGGGTTAGGTCACCGGAACTAAGTCCAAATCAGCTGTATTAGAAATGGATGCGCAGTATAGGCTTGCAAAGGGAAAGACATCTTAAAATCAATTTCATGAATGAATAAAACAAGATCTTTAGTTGTAATCATTTGCATTCTTAAGTTTTACTGCTGAATCCCTTTTTAAAAAAAAAAAAAAGAAAAAAAACCACCGGTCAAGAAGCACAGTATATTGCTTAGTTCACAATCTAAACCGGAAACTTTAGATTGCTTAGTTCACAATCTGAACTGGAAACTTTATGCAGAACAAGTCTTTGTTGTTGTCGTCTCTCAATTCCCACTCCACAACAAGCTTGATCTAGAAAAGCAGAAGAGAACAGGGCACTGAAACCTGAGGCGCACAAAGGGTTTTATCAGCTTGCCAAAAACTGGCCATTTCTTTTTGGTAGCTGAAATCTATAAAGAAACCATCTCAAAAATTAAGAGTACAGCATGCACTAAAGAGATCAAAAAGAAGCATCTTGAATGCATCTACCTTAATTTGACTTTAAAACCGTTGTATCTCTATTTTGGCCACACAACATATATGATCATGGTCTTTTTTTACAAATGCGCTTTATATTCAAATGACCATGTTGCTTCCGGAAATTGAATTTTAGGGCAGGTTTTCAATAAAAAAAATAAAAAAAAAGGTCAGGTTTATCACAGTGCTGTGGGCTCCTTACCGCAGGATACTCAGCCTTCACTGGCAGAGCAGTAACATAGTGATAGCCGGCCTGCTTCTGGATGGGGCATTGAATTCCAGACTTGCAGCCATCTTCAATGGGGATGGGGAAGGGAATAGGGACTCCAGCAATAACTCCATGGACCACTGCCTTGCTTGTCTGGCTCTCCACAACTAAAGTAGGGGAAAATGTGACCATGAGATCAAGACACTTGTCTTTACTGGAAGGAGGCGATTGCGAAAAACTAATCAAGACCACTCACCACTGTTAAATGTCACATTGACACTGTACGCCTGTCCTTTGTGTAGCTGGCAAGGCTGACTGACACAAGGGTTAATGTCCACAATGTTAACTTTGCCAGTAGATGAGCCTGCAGTTAAACATGGGAACGTTAATCATATAGCTCGAAACACATGATTACAGTTGCATGTAAAGATAAAATTATATCTCCACTCAATTTTGTAAATTATACACCTGTACTACAATCTTTAGGCTCAATTTCCCTCGGAAAATACACTTCGGTTTCAGACTTCTTTCAGTTTTTCCAGGTAAAGAATGTTTGATCATTGAAGAGAGCAGATTTCAGCCTCGAGTCTCTCCGTATACGCAAACAGTTTTTCCTCACGGCCACAAGTATGCAGTTCCTTATAGTATTAAGCATTAAAAAGCCAGATAGACATGCCATGCTAAAATCGGAAAACATCACTTGTTTGGAAGTAGGTGGGTTAATAAAATGAATCGATCAAGCGGGCCGAATTACTTTGCAGATTCTCTTCAACCAAATTTTGTGGAAAGAAAATTAATTAAATCAGTCTGCCTGCTTTTGTTGTAGTGATGTAATATAAGGGGAGCAAAATGAGGTCAGCTCATTTGCAGCCTCTTTCAAATGATCATACAAACAGACTGTCTTTGATGTCACGCTGATGTCATTGCATTCCTGGCAGGTAAGATCAATTTCACAACTTGACAGACAAGGATTAATAAAATAAATAACTTGAAATGTAAAGTGTGTTTCATGAGATTAATTACTTTCCAACAACAAGGCATTAAGCATACCACTGTCTCAACACATGGAGTCAATGTGTGATTCTCAGGCGGTTTTTCTCCTGACTATTCGTAACTATGGTTATCACAATTACTCACTGAAAGTCGCCTGACAAGAGCGAGTGTGACAAATCTTTCCTTGTACAAACATTCCTTCATCAGCATTTCTTCCCCACCTCCCAACTCTTTGTACCTTACAGTTCAGCCTTTACTGGAAAATCATTTAGACTACCATACTGCGAGTGCATACAGACATGTTTTTGAAAATCCTACTGGCATCAAAATATGTCAGAATTCCATAACCTTAAAGAAAATGCAATATTCCACTCTTTCCCACATGAAGACCAGATCAGACCTTTTCCTGATTGCAAACCACTGGGGGGAAGTTTTGACCTGTCTAGTTGCCAGGTCCTGATCAGAACATGAGGTCTGTCAGTGAAGACAGGGAATACTTTCTTTGCTGCATTTTTCCCCATAAACCAGACAAAGCGTCAGATATTGAACTGCATTTTAGAGAATCGTGACCTCATCCAGTCTAGATGCGTCTTCAAAAAAAAAAATCTCCATTGGTCTCCCTTATTAAACTTTGAATAATTTAAAGAGTTGGTGGATTCAAAGCACATTATTAATGCCACCACAAGGTAAGTCTGAGCCGTTGAAACAACCTACCACAATCAATGTACTTCACTGGCTCCGCACAGGTGTATCCCATCAGACACAGCAGGACGAAGACTCTGACTCGTACATCCATGTTTCTCTCGACCTTAAAAAAATAAAGATACCAAGAGATGAGTGAGAAAAGAGTAAACTCCTGGTTGAATAAGTGTAGGACCATGTGACTTTGTTTTTGAAAAAATAAATGATATTAAAGTCTGACATTTCACTTGTGCCCGACATCGCGGTAAACAACTATCACATGGCCCGTGTTCGTCTAGCATATTTCCGCAGGAAAATTTGAGGAGTGGGAAGGAGAAACACGAAAAGTACAGCGTGTGACTTACTACTGATGACAGCAGCGGCCTGTTTCTCAAATGGATATTCGAAGAATGAGGGAAGTCCGGCACAATTTATTTCCTTCTATCACGAGATTTAGGAAACGCCTATTTATAAGTTCATGACGCCTCGCCCGGAAGTAGATCTGATTGGACACATAGTCAGTGACGTAGCTGTTCGCCGCAAAAAAAAATAAACCTTGGTGTAAAACGCCATACAGATCCAGCTATGCCTTAATGAAATCTCAACGTGACAATTAGGCGTTGGAATAAGGTTAGGGCAGCATAAAAAGACGAAGTTTGAGCCTGAAAGGCAAAATAAGGGTAATGGTAATTCCCATGTCAACTACCCTCAGACTCAGACTCAGTCTATGATTGGCAGGTGATCCAGCAAATCAGTGATAGCTATGAATAGAACTCGGCGTATCCCTTTTTAACTGGCAAGAGGTCTGACCAATGGCTATCCTGTCTGCTGTTTATAGGTTTTTTTTGGGCGGGACTTCCTGTGAATCGTTACGGAAGATGTCACTCGTAAGAAGAGCGATGATAACTGCGTCAAAAACAAAAATATTGAGCCTCACAAGGTAAAGTTTTTGTGTATATTGCGGACATCACAAGTGATAGTTCTTTCCCTTGAATGATTAAAGCTGAATTATTGGATGTCAATCTACGACGGAGCATAGAGTAAATACAGTGTAGTTCTCGTTCCTATGTCGTCACAACATGTCATCCTGAAGTTGTGTCATTGTTTTGCAGAGCGTCTGCTCTTCTGAACAACAGCTACATGAGCCAGGTAGTTTCCCGGCCTCCTCCAAACCCTCAGAGTCATTATATCGCAGGAATTCGGGGTTTCAGCAGCGCTCCAGTCCAACAGGAGGCAGGAGTGTCCGATTCATCGGAGGCGATGGTTCACCTGACTGAGTCGTGTGTAAAGGTCAGCATATGTCTTTTGACTCAAGAGTGACACTTCATGCTGTCAGTGAAATGATCTGTCTCTTTTTCAGAGTTCTCTACAGCGATTATCTCCTCACTGATAGTGTTTTTATTTACGATTGGCCCATTTCCAGTCCTATAAATCAGATTAGAATTTCAGCAACTACCAGCCCACAGGACACATTGAACACTTTCTATACAAACAAATCCAGTGAATATTTCATTAGGATGGACTTGTTTAAATTAAAGCATTCATCTCTTTCATACATTACTTTCATAGCACTGTTAACTTGCTTTTGTCTGTCCTTGCCTCTGAAGAAGACACTGGATCATTGTATTTATGCACCAGTCATTGTTGACTCAGTAAGTCCTTCTCTGATGGCACATCCCAGCCATCTTTTCAAGCCATCATTTTATGGCTTTATTTGTTCCATCGAATTTTACCTGTACTTGACAGTAAAAAATGAACACTGTGCAATAAGTTGCAATGTGCTCAACAAACCAGGAGGGTAGAAGGATTTCTTCAGCAACACTTAAATTTAATGTCCACACAGCCATAGTTTCACTATAACAATCTTACTTCCTGTTCACTGAGCTCAGGAGAGCGTCCTGGACCAAGGTGAAAGTTACAATGGTAGATCTACTGAACTATTTAAACAGATATCTAACCTTGCTGTAAAAATTTGAACACGAATACATTGAAAGCTCTGAAAATATTTGAACACGAAACATTTTAACATTATATTTAGCAAAATGAATGTGCAAATGGTGAACGGTGTAAAGATCATTAATTGCCTTTTAACTAAAGTAACTAAAATACTTGATTTTAACTTACCTTGTCAATCTTACACTAGTAAGATTTTGTTACCTTTATCATCAATTTGTCAGGAACATACTGTCAGAAAGTCCTTTAATGTAGTTCCTTTTATGGTCACCTGTATATTCCACCTGTAAGCTAAGTTCTTTTGTTCAGATAGACCAAATGTAAACTGTCGTAACCTAAGTTCTGTGAAGTTCTTAAATCAACGGTAACTTCAAGAAATTCTTTGACTGTGACTCGTTCTTATGGATTTACATTAATCAAACCAAAGCGCCAATAACATAGTGTTTACTGTCCTAGTCACTCATTGTACATGTGTGTTTCTATGTCTCCTGATTTTCACCCAGAGACTTGGAGAGATCATGGAGAAGGGCGAGTACTTGAGGATACATGTTGAGGGAGGCGGCTGCTCTGGGTTCCAGTATAAGTTCTCTGTTGTTAATACCATGAATGAGGATGACAGGTGAATACACTTGTTCATTTGTTCCCTTTTCCAAGGGGCCAGTAGTTATGGCCAGATGGATAAATGGATGGATTGATGGATTCACTATTGTTTAGTTTTCTGGCCATTGGTCATTTCCTTCTAAGTCTTCAGTGCATAACTCTTTGTAGACATAGCTTTAAACTCAAACTGATAGGAGGCGCCGCAATGTCCAAATTCATGTCCTTTACTTCTACAGTTTTGAAGCACTTTCTGTCTTTAGAGGCTGTTAAATACATGTGGTAGATGATTGAAACGTTTGAAAATGTATGCATTCTCACGTGCAGCAAAGTCATACCTTCTCCTTTTTCTGTGTGCAAACAGTATTCACAGCAATGAAAGGTTGTAGACTTCCCCTCTGGTTTAGATGGAGGTTCCTCTTCTATGATTGTAGAAGCCACTTGTGTGAAGGGAACTTCATCACAACAGTGTCTCAGTATGAGTTGTTTTTGGCACACGGACATCATCATTGGCCTCTCTTTTTTAATTGATGCTTAAAGTTACTGTTATGCCATTTACATTATTGTACACATATTAAATCCTGTCAACCTGCATCTGTTCCTCTTGGCCTTCAGAGTTTTTCAGCAGGACGGTGTCGGTGTCCTTGTGGACCAGGACAGCCTGGAGTTCTTGAAAGGAGCCACCGTGGATTTCAACCAAGAACTGATCCGCTCCACCTTTCTAGTGCTTAAAAATCCCCAAGCCGACCATGGCTGCTCCTGTGGGAGCTCCTTCTCCGTCAAACTGTGACCCTGCTTGTGTTACTTTTACACCACAGTTTCATGTATATGTGTTACATTAGTAAAATGGGAAAAAAAAAAAATCACAAAATCATATTATCATACTTGCAAATCCTACCACAAAGACAGATCTGTCTGTGGGAAATAACAGTCTTGACTCTTGGCATATAATAGATTATTTTAGTCTTCTTTAGCTCATTCCCATATGTAATAAGGCTCAGAAATACACACTTTTTCAACTGTTTCGTAAGTGCAACATTTGAACTGAATCACTGGTACAGGAGTTTGTTGTTGTTTTTAACACCAGAGATTTTTGAGGTGGGTCAGTTGCTGCTATATGAGGAGGATTTAAACAGAACAAAGGATCAGTTAAGTTTTCTGATGATGATGTTAATCAATGTTTGGACTTTCTTTTGTATGTAAAGAATGTATATATGCAGTTAAGGCTGAAAATAATAAAGACTTTATTTATGGGACATAAAATAAAGATAGTTTAACATCCTCTATCTTGTTTTTTTCACCATATTACATGTCTAATAGCTTGGGTCAAAAGTGAGTGGTGAATGATCTCATAATATTCTCCATGAAATAAAGCAGGGGTTAAAAAAGGAGCCAAATCTTTAGAATTTGAAAGAACATTATTCAATTATCAAAGTAGAATTGTTTGCCCATCAGCTGAGAATGCCTGTGGTTTATTGAACAAAAAAAAAAGTCAAAAAACACTCTGTAGGAGTTGACAATTTCCTCAGATTATAAAGTTGACAAGTTGATAAGAAGTCCCCTTTTTTTTGTATTTCATTTGTCCAAATATTCATCCTAGATATTGGGCCATTGTGGTCCATCCATCCATCTTCCCCCGCTTATCCAGAGTTGGGTTGCGGGGGCCACAGCCGGAGCAGTGAGGCCCAGACCTCCCTCTCCCTCGCCACATGGTCCGGTTCTTCTGGGGGGACTCCAAGGCGTTCCCAGGCCAGCCTCCAGACATAGTCCGTCCAGTGTGTCCGGGGTCTTCCCCATGGTCTCCTCCCAGGTGGACATGGCTTGAACACCTACCCTGGGAGGCGTCCAGGAGGCATCCTGCCCAGATTCCCATTCATTCATTCCCGTTCACATCATGCCCTAACTCTGCTGTCTTGCTTATCCTTGTTTGTCCCAGCCCGCACACATCCTGCCTATTTTTGTTAATTTTATTTATTGCCATTTATTTTTGTCACACTATTTATATTGTCGATTAGTTCAGGTTGTGTATTTTTCACCTTCACTGTTCCTTGATATTGTCCATTGTTATTCCTGATGTTGTTGCTGTTGTTATTGTTGTTGTCTGCTGTCTATTTATTCGTGGGTGTCTTGCTATCTTGTCTTCTGTCTATTTATATTTCTATTCATATCTATTTTACTTTTTTGACATATCTATTACGCCGCTGTGACAAAGGCATTTCCCCTATCTCTAAGGGAAGTCTGGCCACCCTGCAGAGAAAACTCATTTCGGCCACTCATATCTGTGATCTGTTTCGGTCACTACCCACAGCCCGTGACCATAGGTGAGGGTGGGAACGTAGATTGACTGGTAAATTTGGAGCTTTGCCTTCTGGCTCAGCTCCCTCTTCACCGCGTATCGAGTCTGCAACACTGCAGACGCTGCAGCGATCTGCCTGTCGATCTCCCATTCCATCCTCCCCTCACTTGTGAACAAGACCCCGAGATACATGAACTCCTCAACTTGGACCTTTTCCCCAACCCCGGGTGGGCGTTCCACCCATTTCCGGATAAGCACCATGGTCTCGCATTTGGAGGTGCTGATCCTCATCCCGGTCGCTTCACACTTGGCTGCGAACCGTTCCAATTAGAGCCGGAGCTCATGGCCTGATGAAGCCATCAGAACCATATCATCTGCAAAAAGCAAAGACTCGACCCGGCGGCCACCAAACCGGATCCCCTTGACACCCTGGTTGTGCCTAGAAATTCTGTCCATAAAAGTTATGAATAGAATTGGTGACAAAGGGCAGCCTTGGTGGAGTCCAACTCTCACCGGAAACAGGTCCAACTTACAACTGGCAATGCGGACCAAGCTCCGACAGCGATCATACACCGACAGATCACCCCGTATAACAGGGTTCGATACCCCATACTCCCGGAGCACCCCTCGCAGGATTTCCCGCGGGACACGGTCGAATGCCTTATTCAGGTCCACAAAACACATGTAGACTGGTTGGACATACTCCCATGCCCCCTTGAGGACCCTGCCAAGGGTATAGCGCTGGTTCACTGTTCCACTATCAGGACAAAAAACACACTGATCCTCCTTGATCCGAGGTTCAACGACCTGGTGGGCCCTCTTCTCCAGTACCACTGAATGGACCTTACTAGGGAGGCTGAGAAGTGTGATCCCCCTGTAGTTGAGCACACCCTTCGATCCCCCTTTTTAAAAAGGGGGATCATCACCCAGTCTGCCAGTCCAGCGGCACTGTCCCCAACATCCGGCAACCACCAAAGCCGCATGCTACTTGGCCTGCAGGTACCTGTCAGGTACCACTGGAGCCCTATAGGCCAGAAAGGCCGGATAGGACTCCTTCTTCAGTTTGACGGCATCCCTCACTACTGGGGTTCACCAGCACCGACCACCTTACGGCCGCAGCTCCGTTCTGCCACCTCGAAAAATGGGCGCCCCTCTCTTTAACTGAGTGTCCAGGACATGCCGCCGCAAGTCCGATGACATGACCAGAAGGTCGATCAAAGAACTGTGGCCTGAGGTATGTTGGTACCAAGTGCACATATGGACACCTTTATGCCTGAATACGCTGTTTGTTATGGACCATCTGTGATGAGCACAGCAGTCCAACAACAAAACACCACTCGGGTTCTGATTCCTCTTAATCACGCCCTTCCAGGTTGCACTGTCATTGCCCATGTGAGCATTGACTTCTCCCAGTAGGACGAGGGAGTCCCCGGTAGGAGTGCTCTTGAGCAGCCCTTCTTGGGACTCTAAGAGGGGTGGGTAACTGAACTGCATAGCCCCCGACATCAGTCAGAACCCGTCCCCCCACCTGCAGGTGGATGGAGGCTACCCTCTCATCCGCCATGTTGAACCCCAATGTACGGGAGCCGAGTCGAGGGCAATCAATATCCCCACGCCTACCTGGCGCCCCTCACCAGGCGCAAAGTCCAGCCCCTCGTGAGAGGCCTGGTTCCAGACGCTACACCGTGCATCGAGGTGAGTCAGACTATATCTAGTCAGAATCTCTCAGCCTCCCCCGCCAGCTCGGACTCCTTCCCCGTCAGAGAGGTGACATTTCATGTCCCAAGAGCCAGCTACTGCCGAAGAGGATCGGACTGCTAAGGTCCCCTGCTCCGGCCATGGCTCGGCTCGCACCGCAACCGACCCCCTTGGCCCTTCCTGTGGGGAAGAGGGACCAATGTCAGTCCTTTGGGCTGTGCCCGGCCGAGCCCCATGAGTGAAGGCCCGGTCACCAGGCGCTCACCATCAAGCCCAGTTCCCTGGCCTGGCTCCAGGATAAGATTCCTGTGACCCACGTCCAGGCAAGGGAAGACTGGATCCAATGTTTTTCTTCTTCATGGAGGTCTTCTGAGCCGTGCTTTGTCTGGTCCCTCGCCTGGGACCTGTCTACCTTGTGTCACCCCTCCAGGGGCGTAAAGCCCCCGACACATAATTCCCAGGATCATTGGAACACGCGAACCCCTCCTCCACGGTAAGGTGGCAGCTCATGTAGGCAGTGGTTTAAAATACGTTTTTAAGCATTGCCAAAAATACCTTACATACCTCCAGGAATTAAACAAAACTGATCTGATAAACAAGGCATGAACAGTAACTACATGTACCCCTCACTTTGTTTCAGCTGTTCACCATGTCCTCCTGGTGGTCAAAAGCAGGCCTGCAGGCAGATGCAGCATAATGCTGTACATTTTCGGTCATAACTTCATGGAAACCAAGTATATTTACTTAAAAGTAAATTAATACATATTCATAAGAATGTGTACGGAATACTAACTGGAAAATTTGCATCAAATTATCTGTGATAAAAAAATCCCTTTTTTCCCCACTATCCCTAGACTAAATTCCATTATTTCCCTTAACAGTAAAGATTTTTTTTTTGTTAAATTGGTGTTTTTAGAAGGTCAAAATACATTTCCTGAAAATCACAATTCTAACCTACATGTTACTGTCACTGATGATTGAAGCAGATGAAGTGTTCATTAAGAATTACAGAGAGAATTTTGCAATTTTTTTCTGAACATAATTCAATTTGTTCTTCACTGACCAAACAATGTTTTTCTTGGGGGAAACTTCATTCTCTTAAAAAAGAATCCTTGTATTAAAAAAAAACAGACAGCCAGAAAGTGTATATTGACGATTTCGTTTGAGCACCAATAGTTTTATTTCATTGGTAAAATTTCTCTCAGTGAACATTACACAGTCAAAACTTAGATCCACAGCTTAAGGTTGTCTTTTTTTATTATTAAAGTTTATTTTCTCTAGGAAACATTTCACAAAATATATAAAAAGAATATCTACAAATGATATTTACACTGGTGTAATGTAAATCAAAATATGCAGCAAGATACGGTTTTGAAGTAAGTCTTAGTACAAGAAGCAAGATAGTCGGCGCTTCTCGTATTTCTGTCTGATAAAACGTTGCATTTAATATATCTGATTACACAAAACCTGAACCGTTTGAAAAACTCACACCCTTGAAACCCATGAAAATGCAACAGTAATAGGCGACATTGGAAAGTGACGAAAATAAATGCAAGAGTCCATTGAAACATTAATTTACTATTCTTTTTTCTTTTCTGAGAAGTTTTGGTTAAGACGGATTGTCTTTCGGTAAGCCATGCATGCAGTTAATCTCAAACACATCTGCACACTTTAACATGTCATGAGCTGAGCGGGAAGGACGGATGGGTGTCGGGGTGGGGTGGGGCTCAGGAGTCAGCCGCCAACAACACAACCACGTAAACAAACCATATATGAAGTGTTGGGGTAACACAGTGATCAGGTCGGGAGTACAGTGCATAGTATGCTTTGGCATGCTGACATCCAGAACTTAACGGTGGATGTTACATTCAGGAGGAAGGCCACAGGATTTGGAATCACCAGTAAAAATAGAACATACAAATGACCACATGATCCAAAAAGTAAAACAAACATAAGAAAATCCTTCCAAACCCCTTGTTCTAACACACAGATTAAGGCTAATTCAGTTCGCTACATGTTTTAAAGGAAAATGGCATCAGTAGCACAAGTTCAAAGGCTGACCAGTTTGCTTCACTGCCATGCGGGACATGAGCACTCCGTTGCTGAAATGACATGAGTTTATATTCCAATGCTTGTTTTTATTTTCTCTGTGATGTGGATGTTAGTACAGGGTTAAACGCTTCCCGCCTGATGCTGTGGTCAAAATGAGTCTCGCACACGTGCGTGCACCGAATTTTGAGGCAGTAAGTCTAGAGTATCCCCATTTACAAGTCGCCCTCCTCGTCTTCCTCCTTCGGGGAAACACACTGAGCGGCAAGATTTGACTCTGACCTGGATGCGATCTTCAGTGGGTGGCATGGACACACCTCCACACAAAGAGGCTGGAAAGTACATTGCAGAAATCATTCACTGGTTTGAAACCAGATTCCAAACTAGGTCAAATATCATTATTTTGAGTATCAATCTCACCTTCTGTCATCTCCACCGGCGCTTACAACAAAATGGTCTCCTGGTGTGAACCGGACATTGGTCAGGTGAGCAGAATGACCCAAAAACCGTTGATGTTTGGCCTGGAATTAAAATGAATAAAACATACAAATGTATCACCTAATGGCAAACAGACTGCACTATGTCAGGGCGGTGAATCTTTTATTTTTTCAAAATAAGGCGGGAAAAAAGAAATGTCTGTTGAATAGCATCTTTGTATCACAATATTGATGTTTTTATTTTGACGACTTACAACTATATAATTTATATCCAAGTTCCAGGACAACACGCAAGGTTAATTAATGACCACTTGGTGATGCTAATGTTACTAAGTTCTTCACACACTGGATTTTAAGGCTCTGCTGATGATTAAGGACAGTGTTTTTTTTTTTACTTTTTAGTATTTTTAATCACACAAACTTTTACTGTTGTAACTCATTGAAAAACACAGGAACGGTAACAGGTGGAAAGAGGGATAGAAGGCGGTTATACTTACAAACTTCTCTGGGCATGGAAAGTCAAACAGCTTTACCATCCCAAAGTCGTCTCCTGTGACAATGTTTAGGCCAGAGTGGGACACACAGGCGCAAGTGACATCTGCTTTGTCGGCGTTGCGGGACCAGATCCCTACAACCTCATCTCCGAGGACACTGGGCACAGAGACCGGGACTCAGCATTTCAAGATTTTCTCTCCAACACACCGTTCACTACACAGTGACCAACCTCGTCCACGTCGACCAGGTTATCCTGTCGATGTGGGACTGCTCGCTGACCTGCTTCCCAGATGGCACCTCGTACACAAGTCGCTTGTAAGCCCCTGTGGAGATCTGTTGAAAGGCATCGGGGTTATTAGGGGAAGGCGGCTGCCTATGTCTGGGACGCACGTGATGAGATTTGACACCATCTGTACCTGGATGTAAGCGCTGTCGGCAGAAAAGTCCATCTGCATTACGAAGCTGGGGATTTCCCGGCAGCAGTTGATGCGGTTCAGCTGCGGGCCGAGCGTCAGGTCATAGAAGTCAACGGTGCTCTCAGTTGAGCCGACGGCCAAGTAACGAGAATTTGGACTGAACCTGGTAGAGAGAAATGCAGAGAAACCCTACCCTGAAACACGCTGTAAATATTTAATCAAGGTGGGAAGCTCAAACTAGTAAACATGTGAATGCTTTACAAAATAGAAAATGGGGTATGAGAGCAAACTAGAGGTTAAAAAAAGAAACATTCCTTACCAATCAGGTGCTTCCTTCCAGTCAAAAAAAAAAAAAAACCCTTGAAAAATTGGTGAGTGAATATTTCTTACCTGCTGCTGTTTTCACAACTAATCCTCTTGTGGCCAAAAAATGCAATACCAAACACTAAAAATCTCACGTACCTATCTGTGCTTTCAGATTGTGTGCAAATAACCAAACTTCCCTGCTAGAACTGGGTCTTTTTTTCTTCCTGCATGCTAATATTTGAATATCACTGTGTGTGATTGTGTGCTTGGGGGTAGGAGTCACGCACACACACATTTATTTATGTAAGCTCCAGAGTTCTCTGCTTTGCTGACTGCCACATGTGTCATCAAGAACCTAAAGACTAACCCTAGAACATGTTAAATGTGGATGTGACGACCTGCTCACTTTTTGAAAAAAACTAAATGCTCTTGTCCAGTAATTGTAATGCCTGTCATCAGTCTTTCTGATGTTTGTTTTTTGGCTTCTAGTGACTAATATCCTACATCTTTTCAATTGTATCGCTGCTATGAAGCTGTCTTCTCTTTCTGGGGGAAAATGTTCTTTTTTTTTTTTTTTTCTTGGACATTTTCCCAGTCGAGTATTTTAAATTAACCCAACAATTAATCAAGAATGTAAATTGTAGGTAATCTTTGCGAGAGAAGTAAGGAAGATTAATGAATTTTCCTTACTTCAATACTCACATAATTAATTAAATAAATTAATCTGAAATTATATCTATGAAGATAAATATCTATATAATCAAATTGTCAACATTGTAAAGCCTAGTTGGCCTGATGTGTGCCTTTTTTCATAGTGATGAGGGTGAAGTTACAACACAAATAGACTCATTGGCTGGGACCATTTTACTGTATTTCAGGTTCTTAATATAAAGAAAAAAAGGAAATGAAGTCCGCATAAAAAAATGATAGGCCGGTTTCCTCTTTGGTGTGAAAATGGGAAAATAAAGCCACATAGCCTACTAAAGCTCTTTAAACCAGTTCAAGAGTATGTAACCAAAGTATTATCACCGAATATCCTGGATAGGGGAGCGCCGGTCCCTTTTCTTGCCCCAGATTTTCAGAGAGGCAACAAGCAGGATGATGAATTCTCCATTCTTCATGCCGATGGCGACCATGTCTCCCTCAGGACTGTAGCTGATGGTGTGTGCTGGGTGGCCCAGATTCACCTTATTCAGCATCTTCTGCTTTCGGACAAGTCGTTTGTAAAGCCAAAGTAATTGTTAGAAATCAATATCTAACACGCTTTAGAAATAAATGCTGAGGGGGCTAATAGGTGAACTTAAAAAGGGCTGACCTTTTCTGGAATGTCCCAGAGCCGAACGGTCCCGTCCTCGGCAGCAGAGAGAAACACATCCCTGGACGGATGAGTGCCTAAGCCCCATATAGGCCCCTCCATGTGGCCATTCACCAAGATGTTGCATGCAGCATTCTTCTCCCCAACTTCTATGATTTCTGCATTCCTGGTTCCCACAAGAATTTTACCCTGATGGGGAAAAGAAGAAATTTATCAGAGGGGAACATGTGAAATAGGTGGAAAGAATTTTATCAAGTTATCTTTTTTTTTTTTTTTACCCGAGAACCTACCTTTCCTCTACAAACAGAACGAACACAGTCTATGATCTGCCCGGTCTCTAACCGAAAGGCTCGACAGCGTTTCAGCTCCTGATCCCAAAGCTTCAGTGCTCCTCCTTCCTTTGACCTGCGGGGGAAATGTAAGGCATTTCATTTCGATGTAGAAATACAGTAAAAGGCCCCTCCTCGAGCCGCCACCTTATCATGGTGGAGGGGTTTGCATGTCCCAGAGATCCCCAGGACGTATGGTGTCAGGGGCTCTATAGCCTTATTAGGGTCACCCAAAGTAAACAGATCCTGGGTGGGGGACAAGACAAAGCGTGGCACAAGAAGACCCCAAATGATGAAAAAGACAAATGGACCTGGCTTTCCCTTGACCAGATGGGGGTCACCGGGGCCCCCCTCAGAGCCAGGTCCAGTGACGGGGCTCAATGGCGAGCGCCTGGTGGCCGTGCCTGCACCCATGGGGCCAGGCCAGACTCAGCCCAAAAGAGCAACGTGGGTCCCCCTTCCCTTGGGCTCACTACCCATATGAAGTGAGGTGGTGGCCGGAGCGAGGGACACCTTGGCAGTCCAATCCACAGCTGCAGAGGCTGGCTCTAGGAACATGGAACATTACCTCTCTGGCAGGGAAGGAGCCTGAGCTAGAGCAAGAGGCTGGGGGGGGTTCCGGCTAGACATAGTCGGACTCACCTCGACTCACGGCTCACGGCTCTGGAGCCAAGCCTCTCAATAGGGCTCTTTTCCACTCTAGAGTTGCCCTTGGTGTGAGGTAGCAGGCAGGTATGGGCATTGATTGCCCGGTGGACAGGAGGGTAGCCTCCATTTTCAGGTTGGGGGACAAGTTCTGACTGTTGTGTGTGCCTATGCACCCAACAGCAGTTCAGACTACCCACTCCTTTTGGGGTCCCTTGAGGGTCTGCTAGAGAGCAACCCTGTCAGGGACTGCCTCGTCTTACTGGGCGGCTTCAACTCTCATGTGTGCAGTCACACCGAGACCTGTATAGGCGTGATCGGGAGGAATGGTCTCCCCGATCTAAACCCGAGCAGTGTTTTGTAATTGGACTCCTGTGCTTGTCATGGATTATCCATAACAAACACCATGTTCAGACATAAAGGTGTGGTACCAGCACACCTTAGGCCGCATTGACTTTGTGGTCGTATCATCGGACTTGAGGCAACATGTTCTGGACACTCAGGTGAAGAGAAGGTCAGAGCTGTCAACTGATCACCAATTGGTGGTGAGCTGGCTTCGATGGCGGGGAAGGACGCCGGTCAGACCTAGCAGACCCAAACACATTGTGAGGGTCTGTTGGGAACATCTGGTAGGGTCCCTTGTCAGAAAAAACTTTTAACTCAGAACTTTAATCATGTCCCATGGGAGGCAGAGAACATTAAATCAGAGTGGGGCATGATCTGTGCCTCCATTGCCAAGGTAGCAGACTGGAGCCGTGGCCTGTAAGGTGGTCGGTGCTGGTCGAGGCGGTAACCCCCGAACCTAGTGGTTGACCCCAGTTGTGAGGGACACTATCAAACTAAGGAGTCCTTCCGCGCCTTTCTGGCCAGGGGTACTCTGGAGGCAACTGATAGGTACTGGCAGGCAAAGGCAAGGCAAAAACTTGGGTGTGGGAGGAGTTTGGTGAGGCCATGGGGAATGACTTTTGGAACGCACCAAGGAGATTCTGGTCCGCTATTTGGTGGCACAGGATAGGGAAGCAGCAGGCCATCAACACTGTGTACAGTGGATTTGGTGGGCTGCTGACCCCGACTCAGGATGTTGTGGATAGGTGGAGAGGATGCCTCCAAGGTCTCCTCAATCCTGACTACACACCGCCCAATGACAAAGTGGAGACGGGGGACTCTGGGGTCGGAATCTCCTATCTCTGGGGCTGAAGTTGCCGAGGTAGTCAGAAAGCTCCTTGACAGCAAGGCCCTGGGGGGTGGAGGAGATCTGCCCTGGGTTCCTTAAGGCTCTGGATATTGTGGGGCTTTCCTGGCTGACATACACCTACAGCATTGAGTGGAAGGCGGGTACAGTACCACTGGATTGGCAGACTGGGGTGGTGATCCCCCTCTTTAAAAAGGGGGATCAGAGAGTGTGCTCCAACTACTGGGAAATCGTACTCCTCAGTCTCCCTGGAAAAGTCTTCTCAGGGGTACAGGAGAGGCGGGTCTGAAGGGTTGTTGACCTTGGATCCAGAGCAATGTAGTTTTCGACTTAGCCGTGGAACAGTGGACCAGCGCTACACCCTGGGCAGGGTCCTTGAGGGCACATGGGAATTTCCCCAAACCAGTCTACATGTGTTTTGTGGACCTGTAGAAGGCATTTGACCGTGTCTCTGGAGTATGAGGTACCCAACCCTGAAATACAGGCTGTTTAGTCCTTATGTGATCGGCACCTTACCATGGTCCGCATCACCGGTTCTAAGTTGAATTAATTTCCAATGAGGGTTGGACTTCAACAGTGCTGTCCTTTGTTACAGATTCTGTTAATAACTTTTATGGACAGAATTTCTGAGCGCAGCCAGGGTGTTGAGGGGATCTGGTTTGGTGACCGCAGGATTGGGGCTCTGCTTTTTGTGAATGATGTGTTGGCTTCATCGGGCCATGATCCCAGCTGAATGTGAAGTGGTCTAGATGAGGATCAGCACCTCCGAATGCAAGACCATGGTTCATAGCCGTAAATTGATGGGGTGTTCCCTCCAGGTCTGGGAGGAGGTCCTGCCCAAATTGGAGAATTCCAGTATCTCGATGAGGGAAGGATAGAACAGGAGATTAACAGGCGAATGAATGTCAGTAGTCATGCAGACTCTGTACCAGTCTGTCCTGGTGAAGAAGGAGTTGAGCTGAAAAAGGCAAAGCTCTCAATTTACCGGTTGATCAACATTACTTCCCTCATGACCCACAGCTTATGACCAAAAGAACAAGATTGCGGCTCCAAGTGGCTGAAGTGAGCTTTCCCCTTAGGGTGTCCGGGCTCTCAGAGATAAGTTGAGGAGCTCGGCCATCCGGGAGGGGCTAAGAGTGGTGTCTCTGCTCCTCCTGGTGGAGAGGAGTCAGATTAAGTGGCTCAGGCATCTGGTTGGGATGCTCCCTGGTGAGGAGTTCCGGGCATGTTCAACTGGGAAGAGGCCCCGGAGAAAAAACCCAGGACACGCTGGAGAGACTGTGTCTCTAGGCTGGCCTGGCAATGCCTCGGGATCCTCCCAGAGGAGCTGAACCAAGTGGCTGTGGAAAGGGAGATCTGGGCCTCTCTGCTCCAGCTATTGCCCCCGCGTCCCGATCCCGGAAAAGTAGTAAAAGATGAACGGTTGGATGGTTCATAGATTTTTCAAAACCCCAGGATACAAATCAGCCTCAGTTAGTAGCTTCCTACTGTATATATTAAATATTGAATTATACTTTTATTGGATCACCCATCCTGATTTTGACCATTTTTTTTTCCAATTGTGTTTTTGCGATTTGTGCCATTTCACATTTGCTGTGAGGAATAAGGACAACTGAAGTTAAACAAAATTAAATTCCAGCATTCATTTACATAATCAAGTCAATGGCGCAGTGCAGGAAGGGATCAGAGCAGCACTTACGGTCTCTCCTTGCCCCCGGTGACGATGAGGCCGTCTCTCAGTGTGGTGTACATGGTAAACACAGGGCCTGTGTGAGCCTTGGCCACTATTCTTACTAAAATGTGTTCCTTCCACACACAGACATCTCCACTTATGGTACCTGTAAATGTCAAGTTATTCTGAAAAGAAAACAAAGTTGCACTAATCTACTGGCCTACAGGAGCAATGCAAGAACAACTCAACAGCCCATTCAAGCAGTTTATGTGGTATCAGTAGCGGTTTACACATTAGCAGATCAAAGGAATGAGATAAATGGCTAGAGAATCAGCAGCAGCATCACCAATCGTTGAAAGATTTGACAAACAGTGGCATCTACAGAATCACTGAGCAATGCGATTGCATGTAGATCCTTTAGGAGGCACTTACTGCTCCAAAAGCCACAGATAGCATGGTCTGCATTCTGGCGTCCTCTATGGAAGTCAGGACTCCTTTCTTGTTGAGCAAAGCTCGACCAGCTAACGTCCAGAATCGCACATGTTTTATTCCAACTGACACAAAGTGTGTGTCTGAGTCCGGTCGGAACTCTGCCACAAAGATCCTCTGGGTGTGACCCATCCGGCTAGCCACTTTGGCACCTGAGAAATGCAGCGGATAGTGGAATAGGGTTAGAAGAAGATAATTTTTTTATTTTTAGAAATCTTGTGGGAACAGCTTGTACCTTCCTGCCACTTCCAGATGGTGACGGTGTGCTCAGAGTCCAGGCCAACCGACAGCAGGAGTTTCCCTGTGGCACTGAAGCTGACGGAGCAAACCCCACCCGAGTGGAAACAGCGCATCACTGACAGCGTCTGCTTGGTCATGGCATCCCACACATGAATGGATGGAGAAGTGGCTGAAGATGAGAGAATTTGCCTGAAATTATTTTCCATTATATGAACAAACTTCATTTATTGTTTCCATAATCCATCGTCTGACACTTATCCTGCGCTCAGGGTTGTGGTAAATGCTGGGGCCATCGGGCAAGAGGCGGGGTACACCTTGAACTGGTCGCCAATCAGTCCCAAGTCCACATATACAGACAGACATTCACTCACTCATTTGGGACAGTTTTCCCAATTTTTTTCCCCAATCAACCTGCTGCATGTTTTTGGACTGTGGGAGGAGAACGGAAAAACCCAAAGGAAACCCACGCAGACACAGGGAGAACATGCAAACTTAACATAGAGAGGTTCCCTTGTCGGTATCGAACCAGGGGACCTGTGAGGCCTAACCACTGCACCACCATGCTGCTTTCCATAACGACATATGTGATTAAAAAAACTCCAGAAAAAGTTAAATAACCAGTGGCCCCCCCAAAGTATATTTCATGGAATATAGAATATTGCCAGTATTGAAAGATGAAGTTTGATTAAACAAAAATGAATCCAAAAAACAATTTGTTGCAAATTAGGCATTACCACATTGATCTTACTCATTTATTTTCACCCTTCCAGAGAGGTGTTAATTTTTTGAATGAATTAAATTATTTATAAGAAAAATATGAATAAATAAAGAACGGCTTTACTCCATGTGTCTTTGTCTATATTTGTTTGATGTGAAAACTCATATGAAAGAAACTCAAACAATCCAGTGAAATTTCAATATAATAAATATTTACTCTAAGAGGTAAGTATAACATTAAGGCTAATTTGTTTTATAATATTTTTATTATTAATATTATTATTATTATTATTTTATTAATCCCTTGTGGGAAATTATTGTGGGAAATTATTTCTCTGCATTTAACCACTCATGAATAAACCATGAGCAGTTGACTGCCACTTAGCAGCATTGACAGCGCCAGGGGAGCGGTGTGGGGTTCAAAGTCTTGCTCAACAACACTTCAACAGGATTGGAAGAGTGCAGTAATCAAACCAGGAATGTTACAGTTTCCTCTCAGTTATGTACAGTTACATATACCTCTCTCTCTCTCTCTCTCCCTCTTTCCCTCTCTCCCTCCCTACCTTCCCAGTCAACCTATATACACAAACAATCAAAGATATACTATGTGGCCAAAAGTATTCGCTCATGTGCCTTGACTCGCATGTGAATTTAAGTGACGTCCCATTCTGAATTCACAGGGTTCAATATGACATCAGTCCACTCTTTTGCAGCTATTACTGCTTCAACTCTTCTGGGAAGGCTGTCTACAAAGTTCAGGAGTGTGATTATGGGAATTTTTGACCATTCTTCAGGAAGCGCATTTGTGAGGTCACACACTGATGTTGGACAAGATGGCCTGGCTCTCAGTCTCCGTTCTAATTCATCCCAAGGGTGTTCTATTTGGTTGAGGACTCTGTGCAGGCCAGTCAACTTCATCCACACCAGGCTCTTTGCTTTGTACATGGGTGCACAGTCATGTTGGAAAAGGAAAGGGCCCGCTCCAAACTGTTACCACAAAGTTGGGAGCATGGAATTGTCCAAAATGTTTTGGTATGCTGAAACTTTCAGAGTTCCTTTGACTGGAACTAAGGGGCCAAGCCCAGCTCCTGAAAAACAACCCCACGCCATAATCCTCACTCCACATAAACGTCACACTTGGTACAATAAAGTCAGACAAGTACGGTTCTTCTGGCAACCGCCAAACCCAGACTCGTCCATCAGATTGCCAGATGGAGAGGCACGATTCGTCACTCCAGAGAATGCATCTCCACTACTTTAGAGTCCAGTGGACTCTAGTGGCATGCTTTACACCACTGCATCCGGTGCTTTGCATTGCACTTGGTGATGTGGGGCTTGGAAGAAGCTGATGGGACATGGAAACCCATTCTATGAAGCGCTCCGTGCACTGTTCTTGAGCTAATCTGAAAGCCACATGAAGTTTGGAGGTCTGTAGCGATACTCTACAGGAAGTTGGCGACCTTTTCGCACTATACGCTTTAGCATCCGCTGACCCCGCTCTGTCAGTTTAACTGACCTACCGCTTAGTGGCTGTGTTGCTGATGTTCCCAAACACTTCCATGTTCTTATGATACAGCTGACAGTTCACTGTGGAATATTTCAACACTGGAATTCACTGAGCTCCTGAGAGCAACCCATTCTTTCACAAATGTTTGTAAAAGTACTCTGCATGTCTAGGTGCTTGATTTTATACAACTGTGCCCATGGAAGTGATTGGGATACCTGATTCTGATTATTTGGATGGATGAGCGAATACTTTTGGCCATATAGTGTGTATATACATATACAGTATATGTGTGTGTGTGTGTGTGTGTGTGTGTGTGTGTGTGTGTGTGTGTATACATCACATTCATCAAAGCATATATAATCAACAATGGTCATTTTAGATTTATTCATTATAGAATATAAAATTAAGCCATCAGTTAATTTGGATAATCAATACTTGAATAATCTATTCATTTATTTCTGCTTCAGACACTCAGACTTCCCGAATTGTGAGATGACATCCAGGTTAAAATGTAAAAAATAATTGCTGATTACATTTTGAAAACCAGTTATGTTGCTTTCTGTCCCAAGAATCAGTGATTAAAATGTTTGGAGAAGCTAATGAAAGGATGGTTTTCAACTGTTTGGAACACTTGATTGTATCCCACATCCCAAGAAACACGAAAATATTTCAAAAAAGCCTTACCTGACATGTCACCAATATCACCTGAGGAAGACAAAAAAAATCCAATTTGATGACCAAAGTCGCAATACATATTTGAAGTTCCCTGAGACAATTATAGTGTCCTACATAAATTATATGGGCTGATTAAAGATGAGTCACACAAGTATTAATGGAGTGCAGATACACTTGTCTGGGGGTGCACTGATCCTGTGTATGTCCAACAACAGTCACATGGAATAACAACTGTCATCTGGTGACAAAGGAGGTCAACTTTCTATAAACATACCTACTTGGCCAGTTGCCACCACATTGGGGAATTTGGGGTGTTGATTGATTGTCAGGCACAGGATGTCATCAGTGTGTTCAAGGTAGAAACTTTGGCAGGCTATGAACAAACAAATGGAAAATCAAATGTTTAGTTTTCAGGCAGTTGGAAACGACGAAGCTGTCAATTTGAGTACAGCTTCTTCTCGTCTGCCTCTTCAGCAAAACTTACAGGTCGTCAAGTTGAGCACAATACCAACTGAGGCTGTGTGGTAGATAATGTCGGCCCCCTCGTTCAGGTAGTGCACGTTATTGCGGCAGTCATTGCCACGGTAACCAAACACAAGCTCCAGCACCAAGTCCTGTGAGACAGTCATAACAGTGGTGAGCTTCGGAGCCAGCTTTCAACTGTGTCAGTGCGTCATCATTCGATTGCAGCTTCATGAGAATCTGCTGACAGGCTGTCTTGACAACATCCAGGCATTTCAGCTGAAATTATCATCTTAGATACGAGTGGGCTCAATCTTGTGCAGAACTGACGATGAAAGGCTCGTACTTGCATCACGTGCACGGACGGACTACAGACAGTTATCTGTTCACTGTGTGGAAAAATGAGTTCCTTTTTTCTTACATCGATGGGTCTCTTCTTTTTTCCAACATTGTTGGTCTGCAGCTTCTCTGGTTGTGGCAGTGCTCTGCTGACAGGAGGTCTGGAACAGACAGCTGGGGATAAGTAAGCTGCTAATAGGGCTACAGACAATGATTGTCATTAGAATTCCAACCCTATAATGTATTCCTGCACATTTGTGGTAGTGATAAACAATGATGCTTCAGAGGCATCCGTATTGCAAATGCATGATGGGAGCTGCAGTTACTTTGGTAGGAATTCATTATTGTTCTTATTGGGTTGCTGAGTATTCAAAGCATGGAACAGATGGAAGGATCCAAGGTAATAAATAAACATTAAAATAAAGCTGAAAGTCACTATAAAGCTGCTGCGTTAGGTGTCGCTGCCACATGTCCACGTAAAGGTTCTTGTTAATTAAGATCGTAGAACCTTTATACGACAGATAGCATCATTATGTAAAACATAACCATGAAGATACAGTGTTTTTGATTCAAATCAAAAAAACAGCTACAGGTTAACAGGTCAGTTTTATGCAGGTTAAGATACTTCAACATACAATAATCTTAATTAAGTAGAAAAATATGTAATAGGGAATAGTTATTAAAAAAAAAGTAAAAAAAAGACCATATTCCTAACCAGCTTACAAAGCCCGATATCTAAAATATTTTCTAGGCATGGACATTTATTACAAGGACATTAATGCCAGGGAATGGACACAAATTCCAGATATCAAATATCAAATTCCTTCATGTTTGATCTGCTTAAAACCAAATTAAGTTTAAGGACAATGTAATGAAATTGTTAAAAGTTGATAGAGCATACCTTGAACCTCTTCATGGCAGCAAGAACAAAAAGAGCAAGAATTAGACAAAATCTTTCTCACGGCTTTCACTTCTGCCTGGTGGACACACACCTCAACACAACTCCTCAGCAACTGAGGACATAAAGTGAAGTACTCAGATCATTTTAATCCAAACATCAAAAAGGCAACTGCTGCCAAGAATACAATGTGTACTGTTGCACTGAATGAAAAAAAAAAAACTATTTAGTTTGTGTTATTAAGACAGAAAATGGTGGTTCAATGAAAAAAACATTGAAAATAAGCAAAGAAGGAAAGAAGGAAAGGCCGAAAAAAGGAAGACCTCTTCTTCTTTTCTTTTTGGCTTTACCCTTCAGGGGTCGCCACAGTGAATCAACTTTCTCCGTCTAACCCTATTTCTGTATCCTCCGATCTTTCACCAACTAACTTCATATCCTGTCTCACTACAGGACTGTCTCCAAAGACAAGTTTTATGGACATAAGGGACTGTCTCAGAAAATTAGAATATTGTGATAAAGTTCTTTATCTTCTGTAATGCAATTACAAAAACAAAAATGTCATACATTCTGGATTCATTACAAATCAACTGAAATATTGCAAGCCTTTTATTATTTTAATATTGCTGATTATGGCTTACATCATAAGAAAACTCAAAAATCCTATCTCAAAACATTAGAATATCATGAAAAAGTCATTTTTGTTTTATTAATTAACATCTTCATCTCTGCAACCTCCAGCTCTGCCTCCTGTCCTTTCATCAATGTCACTGTCATCAATGTTTACATTCTGTATGGTTTACAATATCGTTGGTGTCACCACTGTCTTGTACACCTTTTCTTCCATTCTGGGTGATAGTCTTCCATCGCATAGTACCCCTGAAAATTTTCTCCACTCATTCCAACCTGCTTGAACCCGTCTTTTCTACACTCTCTGTTGCTCTGGACTGTTGACCCTGAGTACCTGAAATCCTCCAACTTCTTGATCTCCACTCCCTGTAGCCTCACAATTTCAACCAGGTTCCTATCATTCACATACATATATTGCGTCTTGCTGTGACTAACTTTCATTCATCTCCTTTCCAGAACCTTTTACAGAACATACCTCCATTCCCTTAACCTATTCCCTGCCTCACCACAGATCACAATGTCACCTACAAACATCATGGTTTATGGATATTCTTGTCTAACCTCAACTGTTAGCCTGTCCATCACCACTGCAAACAAGAAGTGGCTCAGAGCTGATCCCTGACGAAGTCCCCCCTCCACCTTGAACTTCTCTGTTACACCTATAGCACACCTCATCACTGTCTCACAGCTAGCATACATGCCCTGCACCAGTCTAACATACCTCTTTGCCACTCCAGACTTCCTCATACAATGCCAGAGTTCCTTTCTTGGCATCCTGTCATATGCTTTTTCTAGGTCTACAAATGTGCAATGCAGCTCCCTCTGTACTTCTCTGTTCTCCATTAGCATCCTCAAAGCAAATACTGCATCTGGAGTACTCTCTGTAGGCATGAAGCCATACTGCTGCTCACAAATGCTGACTTCTGCTCTCAGTCTAGTTTCCACAACTCTTTCCCATAACTTCATTGTATGGCTCATCAACTTTATACCTCTATAGTTGCTGCAATTGTGCACCACTCCCTCATTCTTAAAAATGGGCACTATCACACTTCGTCTCCATTCCTCAGGCGTCTTCTCACTCTCTAAGATCCAATTGAATAATCTAACCAGAAACTCTAGCTGCCTCTCCTAGATGCTTCCATACCTCCACAGGTATATCATCAGGACCAACTGTCTTTCCCCTCTTCTTCCTCTTCAATGCCTTCCTCACTTCAACTTTACTAATGTCTGCTATTTTGTGGTCCACAATAGTCACCTCTTCTACCCTTCCCTCTCTTACCTCATTCATCAGCTCTTCAAAGTACTCTTTCCATCTTCCCATCACTCTTCAAGCATCTGTCAATACATTTCCCTCTCTATCCTTAATCACCCGGGCCTGCTGTACATTTTTTCCATCTCTCTGTTTTGCCAACCTGTATAGATCATTCTCTCTCTCCGTCCTGTCCAACTGAGCATAGAAGTCATCATAGCCCTTTGTTTTCCCTTTGCTTCCTGTCTTTACCTTACAATGTATCTCCCTGTACTCCTGTCAGTTCTCTTCAGTCCCCTCAGTGTCCCACTTCTTCTTTGCTAACCGCTTTCTCTGTATACACTCCAACACTTGCTCATTTCACCAACAAGTCTCCATATCTACTTTCCTTCCAGACGACACACCAAGGACTCTTACTTGTCTCCCTGATCACATTAGCTGTAGTTGTCCCGTCATCTGGAATCTCTCCCTGACCACCCAGAGCCTTTCTCAAGTCCTCTCTGAAAACCAGACAACACTCCTCCCTTTTCAGCTTCCACTGCTTTGTCCTCTACTCAGCCTTTGTCCTCTTGATCTTCTCTGTCGCCAGAGTGATTGTAAAAAAAACACCATCCTCTGCTGTTTGGCTACACGCTCACCTATCACAACTTTGCGGTCACTGACCTCTTTCAGATTACCGTGTCTATACAAGATGTAGTCGACCTGCATGCTCCTACCTCTGCTCTTATAAGTTACCCCATGTTCCTGTCTTTTCCGGAAAAAAATATTCACTCCAGTCATTTCCATCCTTTTTACAAAGTCTACCACCATCAGTCCCTCTGTGTTCCATTCCTGGATACCCTGGATAGAAACCTGCCAATCACTTCTCCATCTCCTCTATTGCCTGCACCAACATGTCCATTGAAGTCTGCACCAATTACCACTCTTTCATCTGGAGATATTCTGCATCACTTCATCTAACTCATTCCAGAACAAACATGCCTTCCTCATCTTCTTCCTCGACCCACAGTAGCCCAATTTCCACCGGTACCCTGTAGGTTATCGGCACCAATGGCGGTTATTGTTAGCATGTGCCTTGACCAATCCTTTATGAGATTCTTAGGTTCGATTTGTATAGGAAAGAAAGACTAAAAGAAAGAAACCTGGGACGATATATGTACTGAAAAATCAACAAAAGAAATTCAGATCAAATCAGAATATTTGAGAAATGGCAAACACTGTTGTTTTTCTCATACATATATAACTTATCTTTGTGCCCATTATGAACGTTATATATTTTGAGATAAGGCTGTTTTCAGTTTCTCGTAAAAATTAGAGAATCTCTGTTCACCTCTACTGTGTCAAAGAGGCCCTGAATTTAGATTACAAGTACAAGTGTACTATATACTGTGTAAGCCCTTATATATTAGTACATCTCTGCTGATTTTGCACATTACTGAAAAAGCAATGCAATAAAAACTGCAACAAATTTGTTCGGCCAAGAAAGAATAGCACATAGACTCCATCTTTATAAATGCAAAATAACTTAACTGAGTATTGGACTTAAAACTGCTTATTGTTGGTATTTTGAATAAACAGATTAAAGAATTAACCACATTAAAGAATTAATCATTTTCATTTGTATTTGAAAGACTGCAACATAAATGTAAATCACAACTAGAGCTTTTAATGAGTTTAAAACAGAAATAAAAAATATTCTTAAAACAGATTGTCCATGCTTATCACAACTTGCACTTTGATATTTTATCATGTTTTCCTAATGACAAAACCAGGCCACCAGTGACTGTTAGTGAAACTGACTTCATTTAAAACAAATTAGCTTATGCAATCTTTAAAATAACGAAGCCTTGTGTGTTATTTAATAAACCGGAGTAACAGCTGCTTACCTGACCACCCCTTGTCTTCAAGTTGAATTAAAATGACAGAAGCAGGATAGAGACAGAGAGCAGCCATTAAAGGGAGGAAGAAAAGCAGAAAAGGACAAGTTATGTCAAAAAAGAGACAGAGGGAGGGAGATACAGTTAAACAGGAAAAAGAAAAGGTGTGTTGCAAAAGGAGATCAGGTTTAGTTTCAGCTTCAATTTGTGATCACTGACTTGCTGAATTCTTGTCAAAATCTTGTTGTGGCAACTGGACTTGAATTTCTTTATTTAAAGATGTTTCACCTTTCATCCGACTGGCTTCTTGAGAGGCTGTTGTTGTTCAGCAATATATGGGATGAAATGTTGCCGGTGTTTCGGAGAAACTCCGAAGAGTGCTCAACAAACGGCAAATACCAGTACATTTGGAAAGCCAAGACACCCTGAGACAAAAACTGATGCACCCCAAGCGCAAAACACCCAGGCACAAGATAGAGAATGTGGCATATGCTGTCACTGGTACTGAGGATTGTGATGACATCTACATAGGAAAGACCAAACAACCTCTGCACAAATGGATGGCCCAACACAAGAGAGCCATGACTTCAGGACAGGACTCGGCGGTCCATCTCCACCCAAAGGACAAGGGCCATTATTTGAAGACAGCATTGTCCATATTATGGACAGCCAAGAAAGATTCACCACCAGAACCAGCCCCCAGTAACTTCCACATGAGCCTCAGCTCATGTGACCCAACAGGTTTCACTCCTTTGTTTAGCTTTACCTTTTCACCTTCCAATCCAGGTAATCACACAAAGTTTGCTATTTTGTCACAACCAATTACATAAGCATAACAACTTCCTTAGACCTAGGTTCTGACAACCACCTCTTACATTTGCATAACAAGCCACCATAACCTAGACCCAGCCAAAACCCGAGCAGTTATATTCAGAAACTCCCCACAGGTCACTTGAAATTCACTTGAACAGAAGGAGCCTCTCGGATGAGGGGTGAAATGTGAAAAAATTCAAGTCCAGATACCAAGGCAAGAGGATTCCAACAAGAATTCACTATGACCTGGATGACTGAGAACCTCCACAGACGAGTTGCTGAAATCCTTCCACTTCCTCATTGAGAACTACCTTTCATCCACAGAGGGTTCCTTCAGTTGCAGGTGAGGTTTCACACCTGTCATGGGGCGTATGTTGGTGGATAAGGCCTTGATGGTGTAATTGATCTCATTTTCTCGTGTCACATCACTGTCATAACCTAATGAATAGAAAAAAAAATGTCAGAAAAAGTGCAGCCCTACATTAAGAGCCTTGAGTAATCCTGTCTTACCGCCATCATCTTCACTCTCGATGTCCGACTCCTCGCTGTCACACTGTCTGAGTTCCCGGTGGCTCTCGGGTTCATGGGCCCAGATCATGAGGCAAGTGTCACTTCCACCGACTGTCACCAGGAGGCTGTCTTCATGGGTCCACCGCACATTGGAAACGTGCGTGCTGTGAGCCACGTATCGTTTGAACTTTGCATACTTGCCCTGATGGGGGAGGAAAACTATTTAACCCCTGTGACATTTACTCACAACAAACATGATGTTTGAGCCTTGAGTTATGACTTGTCCAAATGACTTTTTCTTTCAGCTCTCCCCTTCAGCGATTGCCACAGCACCTCATCTGCCTCCAGTTACACCCTCCTTTGCATCCTCTTCCCTCACACCAAATAACTTAATGTCCTATTTCACTACATCTATAAATATCCTCTTTGGCCTCCTCTGTTCATCTTGCCTGGCAGTTCCAACCTCAGCATCCTTCTCCCCACATAGTCACTATCCCTCCTCTATACATGTTCAAACCATTAATGCCACTGGACAATCAATGCCACTGTTTTTTGTACCAGGGATCAGTTTTATGCATGAAAATGTCTCCGCAGACCGGTTAGAGGCGCGGGGGTTCAAATTATTAAAAAGTTTTGTCATGGTATTTTATCTGAATGCAACAATTTCACTTTTTATTAGGCAATTACGATATTAAGTGAAGCACTAAGGCAAAGGTGGAAACAGTCAATTTTCAAAATATGATTCAGAAGGTCTAATGAGAAAAGATTTTCCTTTGTGGAGTTTCCTTTGTGATCTGCGGACCGGTACCAGTCAGGGGACCACTGTTCTACAACACGCTTGTCCAATTGACTAATAATGCCTTACCCTGATGGGGTATCTGAAGAGCTTGATGTATCCTAGGTCATCTCCTGTTGCGAGCACTTTCCTGTCATTGCTTAGGCAGGAGGAGGTCACCTCTGTGACCTCGCTGATCACAGGCCAGATGCCCTCGACTGACATTCCGAGAACACACGTCCATGTGCTCCAGTCAATCTTTTCTGCCTAAGACAAGTGGGTGACGGAGTGGAGTTACACAATAAAAGCTGTTGTTAGAGGATGTGAATAGATGAGCCTGTTGCATTTTTCAAGTGAGCACCTGATCTTTGGCTGAGGACAAACAATACACTGAAGTCATGTGAAATCTCAGCACATGTCTGATCTTGGAAAATTAAAAAAAAGCTGCATCATTGAAATTTGTTGTTAAATTATTTGCACTTTTGATTTTTGCACAAATCAAAAGCCTTGGAATTTCACAAGGCACCATTATCTGGGAAAAAAAAACAGAGTAACAGAAAAAAAATTGACAAAACAATTCTGATTGAAAACTGTGAGGAATTTCACCTTATGGTAGATTCCTGGCTGTCATTATGCACAACTGAGCTGCCAGTACAGCTGAGTGTTGTGATAAGACAACAAATTAATTGGCCTACTACAGTGTAGAATTAAATATAACAGTGGATAAAAGACCTCGAGGCGCTCCATGACTAATGACTTGTTTTAAACAGCATTCAGGGCGTCATCAATATAATAATAAAGCCGCTGTTCTTAGACAGAAAGAACTACCCCCTGTTTAATCTCAACAACGATGATGATCTGATGACCGAAGCAAGAAGCGCATAGTGATAGGAAAGGAGGGTGAACAGATCAGAAGGTTAACACAGAGAGATTAGGGAATACCTGAGGACCCAGTAATCTTGGCTGAACCTAGTTATTACTCACTCAAATTTTCATCATAATTTCCTCCACTGTGTCTTCTGAAGTTAATGTCAGTCGCAGCACAAAGTTATCAATAAATATCATCCTGCTACAACTGCAACAATGAAATGGGTACAGTTGAAAAGTAGGCTGTGATAATGCTTCATTGCCCTTCCCTGGGAATTCTTTGATCCCTGGGGAAGAATGTGGGCCAACAACACCAGAGCAACTGCTGCTACACCATTTCTTACCTCTGTAGCTGGGATGGTCTGCCTTTTGCCGCGAGGGGCCTCAAAGTAAAAATGCTCTTTCGCAGCGGTGTTGACTTGAAGTAGTTTTCCTGTCAATAAAGAACCCAGTGGGCTGTAGTAGTTGATTGTGTTTCTAGATAAACATTTTGAATCTATGACAGGTTCCACAGCATGGATTAACATGATTTATTCAGTGGTACAGAAGTATGTTTACCTCTCTTATCCCAGTCCAAATGTGTAATGTAGTTCAGACATCCTTTACACACTCCAACTCGTTTGCTGCTCATTACATTATAAATATCCACAAATGTGTCTCCCGATGCTACCGCAAGGTACTTGCCGGAACCTGAGTAATGAAAAAAATGCAGGAACAACTCAAATTCCTATATCATACCATAACAAGAAAGCTAAGTTAGCTGGCTGCTGAACAATCTATGCCATACAGAAAGATAGATTTCCACAAAAGTTTGGAGTCCTATGAAATGTAGTATATACTTCAGGAGTTACATGATAATGAAGCTAGACAACTTTGTTAATCACCTTACATGAGATTTGTCAGCAGCTATTAGATGATTGATACAAAAAGATGGACATCTAATTAGCTTCCAGGACTTTTTTTGGCATCCTTGAGTCTCTATAATAAGCTCTAGAAAAGAAGATGGTACCAGAGACCTTGTGGATTAGACTTGTAGACATCTATAGCTACGTACAAGTATTGTTGTGAATCACAGTATAATGTTCATTACAGCAAGCAAAAATAGGTGGTACCCATTGCTCAAAATGCAAGCTTGATGATTTAGCTTTCTACACAGAAACAGTAAAAAGAGAAGTGGTGGTTTCAAACTGTTAACTACATATTAAGAAGCTAGTTTTTAAATAGTTATATGATTTGAAGGTCTTATGAAGTGAATCAGGTGGTGAACTAATCCACTGACTATGCTGGAAGATAAGCAAGGTGGTAAATTGCTGTCAGAAAATTAACCATTCTATTTTAAGACTAGAAGTCCCCCTTTAGTGAATAGTGGCCAAATTAAGGGAAAAAAGGCCTTTTCACTAATATGACCTGTTAGGTAAGGAACTCAATGCATACATGTTAAAACAGACAGACTGCAGCACAGCAAAATCTCAATTGTTAGCATGTTGCATATACCAGAAGGCAGCCTAAATACAGGCATTTAATGCTGTACAGAACACACTACTCTCCAAGCCATCTCTAAGATGTCATCAAGTTTCTTCATAGATTGCATTAAGCATTTTCAATCTTTTTTGGAGTTATTGGCATGAAATTCTCGAGGGGTTCTTCAAGATTAGCAGTATTTCAAACAAATCACAACCATTTTGTAACTGAGAATTATATTACTCTATATAATGACATCTTGTGTGAGATATGAGGCCTCTGGGATTTAGGGTTCTTGGGCAGAGAAGAAGGATACATTGAATTGTAAATTAAGGTTAAGTGTCCAGCTGAGAGACAATTTAGGTTTTTGCTCTCACTTTGCTCAGCATCACTGTTTCATATTTCTCTCTTGAGGACAACCTGGCCTTGTTACAGAAACCATTAATTTGGGTCAGGGCCGAAATAAGGTCCCTTCTGACTTACAGAGGGGGAGATCAGTACACCGCCGAAAGTCTGCAACACATCCTACAAAAACTTGAATACTTTGAAGGGCAAGCTGATTTTAAGGCCTATTTACAGCATAAACTGCAAGGCAAGGATATCTGGTACTGGTGAAAATATGGAGTAGAACAACAGACCTGGAGAGAATTTGATATCTGAGATTATGTCCTTGCGATGGTGGAAGGACACCAGATCCTCCAGGGTGTCTGCGTTAACAATGAGGAAGCTGCCGTCATTCAGACCGACCGCCAAGGCTTTACCATCAGGGGAGAAGCTGCAGCAGCGGCCACCTGTGGAGGACAAGGTGTTTGTTAAATGCTTAGACCAAATGCAAAATAGACAAGTGAAAAGGAGCTCATCTGCTATTGGCTCACCTTTGCGGAGCTTCCGTACAGCCAACATACAGTGGCTGGGGGAGAGGTCCCATATTCGTAGAGTTTTGTCATCGCTGATGGTGGCACAGAGAGGAAGATGGGGATGAGTGGCCAAGCCCCAGACTTCACCCTCCATATGACCCTGAGCGTGCACAAAACAGCATTTAGAGTAAAAAAAATGTTTTTAAGAAAATTCAAGGGTGGAATATAGTTACATTATCACACTAAATTAAAACATACACAAATTATAGCAGCCAAGTCATGTTAGTGGCCTCATTTACTTATGACATAGTTTGAACAATACATTTATTGTCCTCACTTGCACTATCCACGATCCATCATCACAGGCATTATATAGAGTGTAAAGCACTCTATATTATGCCTGTGATGACCCATGCATATATAACTTTCACACAGTTATCCAGCAAAATAGAGGTTCAGGAGTAACCTTTGCTATACTCAGATCCCATCTCTTACTACCATCAGAATGTGCTTGTACATTTTAAAAGGATAATCAATAAGACCAAGCCTGCCAACAGACAGTGGAACCAGGGCCACTTAACTAAATTAAATTAAATTCAAATCTCGAGCGATTTGTTCATAAGTGTGTATATTTAGCCTACCAACATACACACATCCTAAACATTGCCAAAAGCATGTGGTTTTTTTTTAAATTATTGTTTACATCTGACAACAAATGGATACCTCAGATGAGGTCCTCTTTTGTTTGTGATACTATGACCACCCCTGAGCAAGAAAAATCACAACGTGTATCACTAAAGGTAGACTTTTCTGTAACGGTAACTATCATTACTTCATCATGGTTTAAAAACAAAACCGTGAGTACATTTTCTTTTCACTCAACATATTCAAAAAGCCATCAAAAGTGTTTTGCTCATTCATGTAATCATTTCCTTGATGAAAAGAAGCAACCTACAAACAGTATAGGACATACTGTGGATAATAAAACAACTCACACAGACGGATGAAAGCATATTTCATTTGACAGGGTTTCCATACAAGAAATTTCAGAAAACCTGAATATGTGTTACCACATATTATAGGCACATGTAACGGGTTCACTGGAAAAGTTTGTCATTTGTAAGGGTTTCCATACAGGAGTTTTCAGAAAACCTGAATATGCGTTACCACACATTATAGCCACATGTGATGGGTTCACTGGATAAAAGCAGCCATTAAAGGCCATTCCTGGGTCAGTTGATGAAAACCATTGCAGAGGTAGTGGGTACACATAAGCATATGTAAGGAAAACACATGGATGCATTTTGCTGTGGTTTCCAATTAAATATTGGATTTATCATGGGTTCTTGGATCAGTTCATGGTCTGTGCAGTCTCCTCAATGTTGCATACACATTTTGTTTTTTTTTTAACTGCAATATCTGCAGATATTATCTGCAGTTATCTGTTGTATCGCCAATGGTAGTGCAAATGGGATGAGATTTCAGTGCAACGTTAATGATTCACCTTTTGCATTATTTATTAGTATGATTTCTTTGCCCACAATTTTCAATATGTCCGTTAAGTTTTTACTGTCTGCAAATAGAAAACTAAACCAAAAACATCTACAGCCTTTGTTGTTATTATTTATTATTCATTAGGAAAAAATTAACTAACACAAGTCCTTGAGAATTTTGCTTTTACTACCCATCCTACATTGTATTCTTGGATCTGTGAATTTCAATTACCTGAACCAGCAAAGTAATAGGACCACTCTTGTCCACTTCTAAGATCTCTCCATTCTTGGTTCCCACCAGGATGTGACCGTGGCCCAGGGATATGGCACGTATGGATGGGTTGTCCTCCAGGAGCAATCCTACATTTTGATGGATTACAGCACAAAGTCAGGTTGAATCAGAATAGCAGCATGTCATTTCAGCTGAAAATACAGTGTTCGAAATGTACAGTTGTGTAGAATATACTGTCACCCAAGACAAAAACGTAGAGCAGGAGATATCTTTACCTTTAGAGCCTGGAGCAAGGACTGCTCTCTTGATAGCGTAGGTCTTGAGGCATCTTTCAAATGTGTCATCCCACAGAGCAACAATACCATCTTTCCCTCCAGTCACAAATCCCTACAGTGACAGTAATATTAGTTTATTTAACTACAATTAACTAAACTTATATCTCTGGATTGGACCGAATGCAAATAAGCAGTAGCTTTATCCTGCTGAAAATTATTTTAGAATACAAATCACACCATGTGCAACATCTATTTTTCAAAAATAATATAAAAATATTGTTAATCATGCATGTTGGTCTTCATATTATTCTGATGCAATATGAGTATTTATTTGTAAGTTGCTGCTGAATATACCTGTAAATCTGCTGAAACAGTTTGCATTTTCTTTTCTATACCTCTACATTTAAAAAGTCTGAAGGAAAAAAATCAGATACATTCCAAGAAAGAAGAAAGAAGAAGAAAGTCTGAAGAAGAAAGAAAATGTCCCCAACCTTTTCCAGTGCGTGCATGCTGAAAACAGGGCCATCATGGGCTTTGACAGTCTTCATTAGGAACATTTCTCTCCAGATGCAAATGTCTCCCGTGCACGTCCCAGAGAACACCATTTCCTCCGACCAGCCATAAACAGCACACATCATCGTCTCTGTCTTCCCCATGTTCCCCTTTCGCCCAATTAGCCCACCGCCTGAAGGAGAAACAGAAAATCAACTAAGTGCGAACCCAAAGTTCGGCTTGTCAGATACTGAGAAAAAGCCTATAGCTCTCACCTGCTTTATGCCAAAACTTCATGTGTTTCACACCAGCTGTGATGAGCTTGTCAGGCAGGTAGGGATTTATTTTGACAACAAATATCTTGTCTTTGCTTCCCCTGGAAAAAGAAAAGAGAAAAAAACAAGCAAAAATCTCTTCAATTTATGATCCTTTTAGTGTGAATTCATTGCATTATTATGTACAGGATGACAAACATGAAATAAAGAGAACAAGTGTTGAAGCTGTAGGCAAAGGAAAGAAGGGCCGCATTAATGTGGACATTGTAGATATGAACATAATATAATAAATCAATCTAATACATAAAACACACAGCACTGGATCAATATTGAAGAGAATGGCTGAAACTTTCCTTCCTGTGCTGTGCAGATACAAATGAGCACAGAAGAACAATTGGTTTACTGGTTTATAAAGCCCAAGAGAGACATGATAAAATGACATGTATTGTCACCAATGTTTGCTCAATAGATGGATCATCTGGCAAGATGAAAAGGGTACTTTGAAGAGCTGATGAATGCGGAAAATCAAAGAGTGAAGGGTAGAAGAGATGACTATTGTGGGCCACAACATAGCAGGGATTAGTAAAGGTAAAGTGTGAAAGGCATTGAATAGGATGAAGAGTAGAGAGGCAGTTGGTCCTGACAGTTGGGGAAAAATGTATTTAGTCAGCAACCAATTGTGCAAGTTCTCCCACTTAAAAAGTAAAGAACTGTAATTTTCATCATAGGTACACTTCAACTATGAAAGACAGAATGGAAAGAATTCTGGAAATCACATTGCAGGATTTACAGTCATTTGGCAGACACTTTTATCCAAAGCGACTTACAAAAAGTGCAATTCGGTCACGGAAGATCAAAAGTTCCAGTAGTCGGAAGTCAGAAGTGACCACTCAACCAAATAGCCATGTCAAAACCACATACATACATACATACATTTCTTCGTTATTTTTTTTTTTTTTCGGGGGGACTGGGGGCTAAGTATGATTAGTGGGGTAGTGCTTAGTGAAGAGGTATGTTTTCATCTGTCCGGAACCTCAAACAGTCACACTCCAAAAGCCACTATGGCCAAGACCAAAGAGCACTCAAAGGACACCAGAAACAAAATTGTAGACTTACTCCAGGTTCAGAAGACTGAATCTGCAATGGGTAAGCAGCTTGGTGTGAAGAAATAAACTGTGCAAGCAATTATTAGAAAATGGAAGACATACAAGACAGTTGATAAACTCCCTTGATCTGTGGGTCCACACAAGATTTCACCCTGTGTGGTCAAAATGATCAAAAAAACAGCGAGCAAAAATCCCAGAACCACACAGGGGGGACCTAGTGAATGACCTGCAGAGAGCTGGGACCAAAATAACAAAGGCTCCCATCAGTAACACACTACACCGCCAGGATCTCAAATCCTGCAGTGACAGACGTGTTCCCCTGCTTAAGCCGGTACATGTCCAGGCCCGTCTGAAGTTTGCTCGAGAGCATTTGGAAGAGGATTGGGAGAATGTCCTATGGTCAGATGATACCAAAACAGAACCTTTTGGTAAAAACTCAACTTGTGCTTGGAGGAGAAAGAATGCTGAGCTGCATCCAAATAACACCATACCTGCTATGAAGCATGGCGGTGGAAACATCATGCTTTGGAGCATCATGCTGTTTTTCTGAAAATCAACCAGGACGACTGATCCATGTAAAGGAAAGAATGAATGGGGCCATGAATTGTGAGATTTTGAGAGAAAACCTCCTTCCATCAGTAAGGGCATTGAAGGTGAAATATGGCTGGGTCTGTCAGCATGACAATGATCCCAAACACGCTCCCTGGCAATGAAGGAGTGGCTTCATAGGAACCAATTCATGTTCCTGGAGTGGCCAAGCCAGTTTCCAGATCTCAACCCTGTAGAGAAGCTTTGTAAGGAGTTGAAAATCTGTGTTGCTCAGTGACAGCCCTGCTGTCATCACTGCTCTAGAAGAGATATGCATGGAGTAATGGGCCAAAATAGCAGCAACAGTGTGTGAAAACCTCATGAAGACTTACAGAAAACATCAGTCCCCTGACATTGACAACAAAGGGTAGATAACAAAGTACTGAGATTAACTTTAGTTATTAACCAAATACTTATTTTCCACCATACTTTGCAAATAAATTATTTGAAAATCAGACTGTGATTTTCTGGATTTTTTTTCTCATTCTGTCTCACAGTTGAAGTGTGTCTATGATGAAAATAACAGGCCTCTCTCATCATTTTAAGCAGGAGAACTTGCATAATTGGTGGCTGAATAAATACTTTTTTGGTCCCATTGTACATGATAAATAATTAAATTTAAGTTAGTCATCTTGTTTATTGTTCATCATTTAAGCCTCTATGATGTCTGCTTAAATATTAATATTTAGAGTTGTCAGAGGTAAAGTTGTCTCAATATTGCCTTTTCCACTGCTCCCTTTCTTCCTCCATTGTTATTTTCAGACTTATTTTGCCTTTCCTTGCACCCTTGAAGGTCTCTATTTATGTGCCACCTCTTCATATTCCCTATTTACTCCAATTTCAGGCCCTCCCTCTTACACACAGTCCTCTTTGCCTAGCTGTAGACCACACAAAACTGTCAGGCCCCGTTTCCTTGTGCTCTCCTCACTGTACTGCTCACCAGGCTCTGCAAAGGAGAGGAGCACAGCTCAGAGCTATCTCTGAGCTGTGGTGAGAGTCTGGTAGAAAAGATACGGAGAGCAACCAGCATAAACTGCTCTCAACTTGCCAGGGGGAGTTTCAGTGGAGTGTGGACAAGATATGAACATCAAGCAGGACGTGAAACAAAGTGAGGACAGAGATATTCTGTTATCCAGTTATTCAAGTTTATCTGCTGTGAAATTGAAGATTTAATTCTTGAGAAAACCTCTGTTACGTACCAATTCATACTACAGATCTGATAGTGTTATCAGCATGTGCGTATGTCCACTCTATATCTGATAGCAGCGATCATTGACATCAACAGAATCGGAAAGCAGACTCTGACGCACTTTAAGTCCATTATGTTGCTCTGGACAAAACAAAAAAGTTTCAATTTATTTCCATTGAAATGGGGTCCTAAGGCTGAGTGTTTTACCGTTTTCAATAACCTTTTAATACTTTTTTAGATTGTTATAGCATAGTTGCTATCTCCTATAAATGAAGTGACATAATGTCATTTAATCCTAAAAGCCAGCAACACTGCCTCTTGGAAGCACAGTACCTCTTTTTAATAATGAATCCATATTTGGAGCCTTGAGGCCGACTGACTCCAACCTTTCAAATCCTGGCAGGCTTAAGTGTTGCAGTGGAGCAGCCTCTTAATCTAAAAGGTAATTTGTTTACTTTCATTCATTCCATTAATAATGCTGTCTGCCCTGCACAGCAAAGTGGCTTCAATTAAATCCCCATTTATTGACCACCTTATTTCAATTTAAATGGTATCAATGATTTTTAGAATGAACAAGGCGCTTTGTCAAAATTTCTTTTGTTTCCAGACAGCAGCAGCTCAATGCTGAAAGGGCCTACTTACATTAATGTAAATAATGTTGTGCAACCTCACTCACCTCATGGCTGAGAGCTTCTCACCCTTCCTCCAATCCCACAGCACAACGGTATGGTTGTCATCCAGGCCCACAGAGGCAAGTCGTTTGCCGTCCGCTGTGGCAGGAAGTGAAAACAAACACCATCAGATGCAGCACAGGCTGTTCCAGCTTCTGGTCTTTGTTAACAACATAAAAGAATCTTGTGAGTTTGATCAATAATAGTTGTTTCGCTAACACTAATGATGAACAGCAAGCTGCCTCTTCTACCTTGAAGCTCTCAGACCACGCTGACTCAAAAGCAGCAGAGAATGTTTCTCCAAGGTTAGTTTTTAATCAAGGGTCTTGCCAATGTAGCATTTTCACATGTAAAATGTGATTTTTTTTTCATATCATAGCATGATGATTTTTGATTCTAAATTGTTTTGTTGAATATGCTTGGATTAGTTGACAAAATGAACAGCAAAAACAGAAATAGACACTACCTGAAAAGTCCAGAGTGCATACTCCAAGCTGGTGGAAACCCTTCAATACAGACATTGGTTTTAAAGTTTCTGTGTCCCATATGTGGATGGATGAATCTCGGCCAACCTATATAGATGCATAAAAAAATATTTTGATATATATGTATATAAAATAACCGAGTGTTTTAAGTTAAAAATCTTGTCTATAACCTGGCCTGTCGCTACAAAGTCCTTCAGAGGATGGATGGCCAGGCAGAGAATGTCATCATCATGGCCCATGTAAAAACGTTGAGTATTCTGCTGTCGATTGTACACAACCCCGACGGCAGCGACATGGAACACTATCTCTCCAGTCTGGGTGTAGAACAGATTACTTCTGCAGTCATAGCCCCTGTAGCTGATAAGACAAAGACACAGATGGTGTGGAGGCATGGATGGAAAAAGAAATAATATGATTGATATTTGCAAGCCTCTAAATGGGAGTCATTTTGGAAATAGTTTCTTATCAATTTCCTTACCCGTGAATGAAGTGCAGTTTCAAACCGCTGCCAGGTGCTTGTTCTCTCTTCTTCATTGCCGTCATTCGATGTTTTTCTTTGCGCTGCTCTTTTAGCTGAGGTAGATCTTCTTTATAAACCTGAATCATGGAGAAACATTTGCACTTTTACAGTTTAGATTTTAATGTTGATATGGTATGGGAGAGATGGTTAGAGAAGGAAACATCTTTGATTGCACCACAAACCTGTCGTTGATATGTGAGCTGAGTCTCCTGTTCAATTTCTGAGTCCATCTCAGGTACATCTGATTGATCGGAGTCAGACTCCTCACTATTAGATTCTGCTAAGGTCTCTGCAAATAGAAACAAGATTACATCGCAACTGGACATTAAAATAATTCTTTACCTCTGGAACAAATCTCCCACCACATATCCACAGCTAAGAAAAAAGAATCCTCTTTCAGTCGGCGTGAGAGCCAACCATATAATAATAGAGTAACATCCACCATTTATTGGAAGTCATGCCTTACAGTGACATTGCTTGAGAAATGTTTTTAATGCTGATGCAGCACACGGAAGCCATGCCAAGACAAGGCAATAACTGAAACTGGCAGCTCTGTATGCCTCCTCTAAAGATCCATTAGGAAAATTAAAAGGAAGGGCTGTGTGAATGTAGTTTAATTTCACAAAGCGCATCTGCTCTCTGTCTCTGGAAAAATATGACTTAGAAATGACAGTGCACATCCACTTTCCAAGCTTCATTGTCGTCATTCTAATTAATTTTTCCAAAAATGCTAGTTAACAAAGATGAACATGATAAATAGCATGGGAAAGGAACAATTTAGTACATTATTTTACAGTTATTTAACACATCAAGTTCTCAAGGCTAATGGAATGAGCAGTGAACTTGCATTTTTTTGCTTCGCTGACATTGTGGAAAATTACTGTGAACTTCAAGCCTATTAGAATGCTGACAGAGGCTGAAATTATTTGTCCAGCAGAAAAAAGGTTCATTTAGTGAAAATTTTGAAAAAATCCCAGCAAAAATGGTATTGCATTGGTTTAAAATTCAAACTCTATAATTCAAGTTGCCTATTCATAACAAAAAATAAATGCTTGGGGGACTGTAGACAACATGGAGTGGAGGAGGAGATTAATTTTCTTAGTCTACTCACCAAATCGACACTGAGGGTAATATTCCTAAGTGGATGGGTTACTGTGTGAAAGTTGCAGACTTCATGATAAATCCAAGTATAGATTTAAAAAGTGGAGTAAATGGTGTCTGAGGCAGTGTGTTATCTTACCTTGTGGTGCTATATGTAGAAATTCTTTAGATTTCCTCTCAGGTATAAACTTCCACTGGAATACTGAATGATCAGCCCCACCAATCGTTATGACCCACTGGTAGTCATGAGACCATCTCGCATTTGTTATGTGGGCTGAGTGACCTAAATACTTTTTGAATTTTGCACCTGCAATCAAATGAAAAACTTAATACAGTAGGCAATGGCATGAAAATGTTTGTTCTGAAAATACTTTTTGTACCTTTTTTGATACATGGATAACGTAAAAGTTTTACTAATCCATAGTCATCCGCTGTTACTAAGACTTGATTGTTAAAATTGGCATCCACAGAGTTGATATCATTGATATCTGAATATTTGGGCCATATTCCATTGACCTCAGGGCCCAAAACACACGTCCATGATGCCCACTGTACCATCTTCAACTCCTCCCTGTTCGTCACTTCCTTGCCACCTCAACAAAAGACAAAAAGGTTTTATGTTACAAAGCAGCACGACAGAAAAAAAAAAAAATCAAGTAACAGTAATTTCCGCTTTCTAATTTTACATAAAACATGCCCCTACACCTTTAACCCTTAGAGAACACAACAAGAATTATGTTGTACTGACTTGGGATCCTATAGAAGAATCTCCTGCCACTGCCATCATTTGTCTGAAGATGCTTGCTGTCTGTGGACCAGTCCATGTGTGTGATAAAGCTGCTGGAGCCAATGCACTCGCCCACTTTCTTGTACCGCTGCACTACGCCATAGATGTCCACAGAGTTATCATTGGAGCCAACGGCCAAATAGACACCATCAGGGGAGTATTTCAGCTCATGTATAGCCTCCTTCCTGTCCTTGATGTGGACCACTTCTGTCATATCTCTGAAATAATAAGATTATTTACTCTGAAAAAAAACTTAAATTGACCAAATCAGAAGTTGTTGGGTTCTTCACGTTAGAATCATTTAATCGTCCTCTATTCCCACCTGACTCTGAGCACAGTGAATGAACCATCCTTCATTCCCAATGCCAAATGAATACCATCCGTGCTCACAGCTGCACAGCGGATAGGCTCCTCCATGTTACAGCGAGCGATCAACGCATGATCTATAAGGCTCCATATCCTATATTAGGGAAGAGTAAAACAAATGCAGAAACCATGTTATGAAATGGCATCAATTCAATCATTGAAAGCCATGGAAACTCACTTAAACAGTCTCAACCACGCAAACATTATGTTTGTTGTTCTCATAAATGTTACGTTTTTGACTACATATTCACATTTGTTTAAGCGTTGGGATTTTTATAATATATACATAAAGGAATTGAAAAGTGTCTTTGACCATTAACAAACATGCACCCAAAGTCACCACTCAAATGAATACATTTTAACATCACTGGCACAGGCCACCACATAAAAAAAGCATTCCTGGAATGTAAAATATACATAATTTGAAAATGTCTGTATGACCACAGTACAAATGTCACATCAAATTATCTCTGAGGTTGCAACACGAGTTTCACCTGACTGAACGGTCATCACTTCCTGTCATAGCAAGAGGCTTGGTGGGGTGCACAGCCAGCGCCCACAGCTCACCCTCACAGTGACCCTGCATGATTAGGAAAGGCTTGTTGCGGTCATGGACCACGACCTCAAAGATTTCACTGTCCTGTGTGCCAACCAGGATGTGATCTCCCCGCCAGCACACACTGCGCACCGACAGCCCTATCGACATAAAACACATTAAAACTCAGTCGAAATAAGATGTATGTAATACATTTACAAATACACATGAAGTGGGACATACGTTAGCTAATTCATGTTTTAAAAGGGGCAAGTGTTATGATCAACAGAGGATGTGTGAATTGCTGTCTGCAGGCCACCTAGGTGGAGTTTTTGACAAGTTTTTGACAAAAACAGAATGGCAGCCATATGTCTAGGGTCACCTGGGAATAACAATGAGATAAGGATGGAGGAAGCACGTGCTGTATAATATAATGTGAACATGACATCTAATATTGCGTTAAACTGCAACAGCTTGAGCTTACTAACAAAAGAAACACAGGACTAGTATGGAGACTGCTACATACAGACTGACATGGTCGTTAACTCCGCCCTCAATAACATTACCCACCTCGGCTATTTTCACCTCTAGCTACTGTAAGGTCCAAGTTAACAAATAAAAAAAAATGGAGAAAATAGAGAAGAAGAAAGTAAGTGTAAGTAGGAGAAGAGAAATGGCACAAAGGATGATTGAAAATATTGAAAATAGGGCATTTTGTTCTATGCCTAAACCAACCATAATTGCCCTTTATGTTCAACCCATTCTGGATTGGGGAAATAATTCTACATCACCTTTATATCCTTGGTCTGTTTCCCTGAGATCAATGACAGTAATTGGTTTAAAATTGAGATCCCATAGCCGAACACAACCATCTCGGCCCCCAGTGGCAAAGCCCTCTTCACAAGCATTCATGCTGAAAATCCCTGACTGGAGGAAATGACAGACTGTCAGACAGGATCTGTACAATAAATGAGCAATAAAAGAACCAACTACAGCACACTAAGTGCTATTCCTGTCAGAGCATTTGTTAACAAGGATTTTGCAGTTACAGTTTGCCAATCTAAATATCAGACAGAACTAAGTAGATGAATAATTTTCTTGATTATAGGAATTGTCTGCTTTTGTCCTCCCTTGGCTCAGTGTGAGTGCATATACTGTAGGAAATGGAACCATGCAGGAGCACCAATTGGACATTTGGTGGTACAAAAACAAGGAATAAACATGTACTGTCATTATTATCCCCTCCCCCATCTTTCCATCCCCAAAGCCAGCTGTTGATCCCATAGATATAATTTAATCCTGCATAGCAGAGGGCTCATCCTTTTTTATTGAGCAGAATCAAATAATACTATCATACATGCATCAGCGACCAATTTTACTTTGATTTTTTTTCCAGTTATAATTTAGTGCATGGTGTAGTTTTGGAATGTGTAAGCAGCAAAAGCAACAAAATAAATAAATAAATCAGCACATCATGTTTTATATACTTACTCCATGAGCCCCTTGAATGGTCCTCATTAGGTTGATCCCTTTCCACACATAGATGTCACCATTCAAGGCCCCTGAATACGTAACCTCATCCTTTGCACATGCAAGGCAGAGGATAGTTTGAAGGTCCCCCATTTTGCCAAACACACCACGTTTTGGTGTAAGAGCATTACCACATAGGCTCCAAAACTGAAAACAAAAACACGCATAGAGTCAAAGTGAATAGTGGATAATAATTCCATGTGTAATCCTGGTCTTGCAAGAACAAATGGACTATTACGTATTGGGATGCAATACAGTGAAAAGCAGTTCCTACAGTTTCCCCCAACTCCAGCGCATGCACACACACGGATGTGAATGGGAAAACACATATAGGCTTACTTTGAAAGAATCCATCAAAGAATCCCTCCCCCTACAAATGTGACACTGAGTGCTCTGGCTGGGGTCACTGTCGGAATCACCTCATCAGCATGCATAGACACTGATACACGTGCGCATGCACACTAGCTCATTATTTAAGAACAAGGTCATTGGAATGCATGGGCACAGCCTTGTCTGTGGGCTAAATCCATCAAACTGAAGAGGTGAGAGCCAAAGAGAGACACTCTGTCTGCATGAAGATGAGATCAAAGGGAGAAAGCTCATCGAGTCTCAATCGCTGAGACTCAAGTGTTGGCATGTGAAACTAAGACTAACTTATCACCATTGTCCAATAGAAACAAGACTGAAAAACAGTTCCTTTCTCATACTATCCTGAAGTAGAATCCCCCCTTATGTTAATGTAAAATGCAACCTTGAATCAAACTGAAATTGCTCAGTAGAAATCATTCAGCAAATAATGGTGGTATACAGTTATTAGTTACTGCCTGACATTAATGGAGGATTGACGAATGAGCTTTGAGCACCAGAATCATGTTACATCCTCACCAACATCTATCCTCTTGACTGGTAGGGCTGCCCTGTGTTAACAGGGGGGATCGATTATCACAGACAGGCATCACGGGCTTGGATACAGTCTGCCATTAAATATCTGAGGCTTGTGCACACCTCAGTAGGGCAGGACTTTCCTAATCCTGAGCCCCTTATTAAGCTTTTACTAAGTATTTGCATGAGCTTATGTGTGGGGTCTAAGCGGAAGTTTAAGTAGCCATCATCACACGTGTGTGATTATTCTTAAAAGGTATGTTTAGTATGTGTGTAGACTCTGTGGAAGTTGACAGTATATGTTACATGGTTGTTCATGAAGACAGAGCGGTTACAACTGCAGTGAGGATGCAGCGTGACTGTACAGCCCTTACTGCTCACAATTGATAAGACAGCGAGACACAGGCAACAGCTAATCCCTTCACTGCTGAATTACTGGGAGGAGACAGAATGCTATAGGGGTTTATAATGAGGCCATGGGCAGATGCAAAAGATACTGAGGGGAATACAGACTGGCAGGAACACAGTCAAATAAGACTTAACTTGTAAATACTAAAACAATATTAACAACATTTCCCAAACAACAATTTGGATAGTGGATTTAAAAAAAAGCAAGCTCTTCTTATGCATAGTTAAGTGAAATGGCATTAACCATCACGCAAAGAAAACCCTCAATACAGATTAATGAAGCTCCCCTATCTCTGATTGCTTGTCTGCCAGAAAACAGTGACCCTGAGCGGTATAAAGCATAAACAGAGGTAAAAAAAAAAAATCAGACAACTGACTGTCAGCGCTACTGGAAGCTCCTTTACTCAAGGTTGCATATGCACGGTGTCAAGCTCACTTGTGTCTTGATAAAAAATGAATATTAAAAAAAGAAAAAAACATGTCTGTTTATCTCTTGATGGAATGCACTAAAAATGGTCTTATATACATAAAACCAGGTTTAAAAAGGAACACACTACTGGTTCAAATTCCAACCTTACGATAATGTAGTAGTATTAAGGTTATTCAAGTAAAGTTTTGGGTGTTTTGTATAAAAGAAAGATTGGAATGGAAAGGCCGGAGCTATGCTTAATGATCAAATTATAAATAGCTATATGATTTGCAGGAAAGAGCAGTGGACGGAGGAGTGTTCTGCCAGCAGCCGTGGCCATCGCCACAGAGGTTGTGGTTTCTTCAGCCTGCTAGTGAGTGGATTACGAGAACTAAATCTCCTGGATGCTCTGAGTGCTATAATCACTGAGTGAACACAGGGCCAGGGAGCAGATGTCACATGGTCTGCGTAGTAAAGGCTGGGGAATTATTTGGGACAATTGCTGGATCGCTTCGCATTCAGGAAACCAGAAGCAAGTGAGGACAACAGGAGGCGGCAGACTAAGCAGTACCAGCCGCAACCATTTGCCGTAGCAGTTGGAGAAAAGGTTTGGGGTAGATATACAATATAAAATGAGGGTCAACCTGGACTGAGATAACGCTTGTAAGCATTATCTTGCATTGTGAGATTGCACACAGTGAGTTAAACCCCCAAAATGAATTTTTAAACCAGATTTCCACAATTTCACTGTAGGTGGTAAATCAATCATTTTAATTGATGTCTCTGCAGTTGTAAACAACCTTTGCATTTTGAATATTAAGGACTGCAGTCCTAAAACTGTTGTTGGCAGTCTTGTGGCAGTTGTCTCCTATCAAATATATTTTTTTCTTGGAAATCTGTCAAGACTTATAAATTGACTTTTACCAGCATAGACAGACAAGTTTTCTGTAAATCTGGTATCACTCCTGCATTTAATTTTTTCTTTTGCCATGGTAAGTGGGCATATTTCACTTTCTTCGCAATAGAAACAAATTCCTCTGTGGGTTCCTGTTGTCCTGATGGCTGTGTGCACTTGAAGGAACAGCACTACATATCCTGAGGGGAGCCTTTGTGCTGTCATCTCACACAAACATATTGAAGTTTTATGAAACATAGTCCACAATGTGGAAAAGAGACACAGATAGATGCCAGAAAGAATATGAGCACAGCTGCAATTGGTTACATTGGAGGGTTTTTAAAAGCGAGCTAAATTAGGGAAGCTGAGAAGCAGAGTCATGGTCTACCATACAAAGAGAAAATATTCCTCTCTGCACTGCAGATTACTGCAAATTTGAGATCTGTGAGTCACTGCCTGTCCTACTTATGTTAAGTGCCTAATATCCATGGTCTCTAGAATAAAGTGAATTTGCAAACACCTATTTTAAGGCTTTGATATGGTCATGGAGATAGAGCAGCATTGAACCAGAGGATTCTTCAAACTTCCTAAATATTTTGCAAATTTAGCACAAAAACGTCAAATCTCAAGAGCCAGGAGCAATATTCAGGATGCAAAATGATCAAGAGGCAACTGTACCTTGATGTGTTTGACACCACAGCTTACAAGCTTACTTGGCTGGTACAAATCCCATGATATGTCAAATATCTGTGGGGAAGAAAACAAAAAATTTTAAATTTCCTTTTCATTAGCTGCGCACATCTCAAAAAAAGCTCCGGAAAGCTCACAAGTGGTTGCACTGATCTTGCTTTTGTCTCCGTTGGAAGAGCACTCCCATCTACAAAATATACATGGCTAATGAGGTGGTCGATTCTGACCTTGTGATGAAGATGGAGGAGAAGGAAAGTATTTACCCGGTCTGTATGGCCTGGAGCAGCTGCCAGAACCTTCCCTCTTCTCCAGTCCCACACACAGATTGTGTTTTTAGAATCTAAACCCACAGACACCAAGCACTGTAGATAGAAAAAAAAAAAGAAAAACATATTCAAAAGCACCACAGATTGAACAGATGCTGTTCTTTTGCACTAATTATGACTTTGCTAACTGCTGTGGCATGGCAGGCCACAGTGAAAGGCCTAATAATTATAGAGCAGAACAGAACAGTTGTGCAGCCCCGAGCATTTCCAGTGAGTGGTGGGCTTTGCCAAGGGAGCCTCCTATAGTTAAAGTGACTGAGAAGCTATCAGCGCTTATGGAAATTACCGGCAATCTGAAGCTAGAATTAGATAAAGACATTCTTTTTAATCCATGGCTCTATCAAAGAGCTATGGTTAAAGGCCTTCGAATTCTATTTTAATAATATTAAAACACAGAGGTATATGGTTGGGACTTCTATATATGAAATTCCTTTCAGCTACTGGTGATGGCAATGGTGGGCTTAACTATTTGGAAAAAATATTGTATACTTTGTAAGTAAAGTTTACACAGATAGCCTATAATCTCATTAGGATAAACTATGTGATCCGCCATTTTTCTATGGTGCCAGCTATGGTTGCTTGAATTTCACATCCTTCGTGTTGGGTCAGAATCAGGGACAGTCACACCTTGGTTTTTTCTTTGAAGAGCCAGTTTGTCACACTTGGGGCAAAGATACCTGGGTTGAGCCTATTAGCTTCCTTCTGCCACAAGTCATTACTGGATAATAAAAACCAGATCAGACAGATCTGTTACATTCAGAGGCAAAGTGGAGGATTTAGATATTTAAAGAATGACTGGAAAGTAAACCTCAGTTACAGCCTCAGTAAATTCAAAGGTCACGAGTGACCGTTTTTCTGTACCAGACAGGAAAACAATGACACCAACATCAGTGCATTTTTAATATTGCTTTAATAGAGGGACTGGCTTATGGTACCAGGAATTCCTTTGGATTGTCCCAATAAAAGCTCTGCCTTTTTCTGACCTAGGGAAGGGGGAGGTGGAAAGTAAACAGAGCTGCTACATTGAGAAGCAATGGAGCATCACTGTCACATTTCATGTAAATCCTCATATCTTTACTCGAGCAGGAAAGTAGCAGGGGCCATCTCCCTGTCTCTTAATGTAAAATGCAGGAGGTGTAGCTCTAGTTGTAGGAGTTCCAGGGGGAGGAAGAGTGAAACATACAAAGCTAAAGCAAGCCAAAGTTCTATAAAGTATTGATTTTCCAACATTAGGCCGACTGTGCGATGATTTACCAGAGGCAAGTTGAGTGGCTAAACATTTTGAAAAGGCAGAAGATCTTACAATAAACATGACAATAAACAAATACTTTGCATTACCTCACATACAATTATCTAATAAGCTAAACAGCTAAAGCTCGGTACACTTAATTTAACACAAAATTAACAAAATTCACAACACCTAACCCTAAAATACAGGGGTTCATTTTTAGTGCGGTGAAGTAAAAAAACCTCCGAATTCCAAAAAACTCCAGTAACTAGAGTGTAACTGAAATGAAGTTTCTTAATTTGCTGTAAAATAGTTGTAATCAAAAGAACACTGACAAGAAGAAAGATAAGTGTTGCTTTAAAATTGACATTCAAAACCCATCTGAACAGAGTTTCGGTTTTGTTCGCGTACTGCATATTTCGGTTTTCAGCCATCTCTGCAATCTGTGGTCCAGCAATAAAAATGGGTTTCATGCTTCATCTTTAATGAACACTTGGATTACAACTCTACCTGTCCCTCGAGGTCGAAGGCCAAACAGGCAATGCCGTGAGTGTGCACGTCCTTGAGGATGGACACAGTCTGCACAGTGTAGGAGTCCCATACACAGATGTAAGGCTCCTTGCCCACCTGCCCTGTGGCAACCAACACACGCTCCGGATGCAGGGCTAAACTGTACAGAGTGGAAGGGTGAAGGAGAGAGAGATAACAGGGGGGAGGGTATATGATTAGCAATATTATATGCACTTGTGTGTTTGCATGTTAACTCAGACCAGTGGAGGATTCACCATTCTAGCAGAAACCACTGGAATGAGATAAGCACATTAAGTCTGTGATGGGACCGCATTGGGAAGCAGGGAAGCAGCTTGATGAGGTGACATCTTTTAATTAAGTCACTCATGCACAGATGCTCAACCTAGAGTAATGCTTGCCTACAGGGTCTTCAATGTATCTTGAACCTGTGAATGCATTTTTTTTTTCTTTTTCAAAATTTTGAATAATTCAAATTTAACCATTCACCATTCCTAATTTTATCTGGGGTTTCCTTGCATCATCAGGCATATGTTTGTAAAACTGTTACATAATCCCCCTCCCCCTCCTACTCTACAGCTGAGCAACAGCCTGCTGTATAAAGCTGTCACTTCCTCCCCCTCTATTCCACCAAGTCTTTCAGCAGCCGACAGTCACGTTTCATATTCACTGGGCAATTCTTCTTGCCTCGTCCCGGCCTATATATTTCATGCTGCAATGGAGCTCCCTCCATTATAATCAGGCAGTGTGTTTTGCCAACTGCTCCTAAGAATTTCTAATCCCTGTGCATTTTCAGGCAGCTGGCCAGAGACCCAGCACAAGCCAAACAGCATCAACCTGCTGGGTCAATCACCGTGAACATCCCTTTTTTAACTGAGATGTGTTTTTGCTTTATCTGCATAATCTATTTTCTCCTCCTGAGTCTCCTGTTTCAAGCATTTTGTCCAAACTGTGATAATTCATTAGTATTCACATCACACTGGATGTGGTCAAACCATACTCTAGCATTGCTGAGGTGGTTGAGATGAGAAAGGCCTGATGTGATGTTATCTGTCTTCTTTCAACCTATTAGCGGTCTTTAGTCTCAGCAGCCCCACTCTCCGGTAAATCTCACACAAACTTGACAAAATATATCAATGTGTTTTTGCAAACTACAGAACCAGAGCAACCTTTCTAGAAATAATTACACAAGGATTCAAACCAGTGGAACACTGAGATACAAAAACAGAGAGAAATTAACAGAAAAAGCTGTTAGGGTTGAATTACAGGTCAACTGATATAGTATTGAAGCATAAAAGTACAAGTAGTCATTCATATCAATTATTAAATATTTCACATTTAAATAGATGTTAAGTGCTGTCCCTGTGAAGCTAATTTCAACATTTCATACAGTGGATGTTTGAAACACACTAATTTTACATCACGGATGGCAACTTAATATCAACATTGGACCGCGCAGTTGACAGCTGTCAGAGTTATGTGGAAAGTCAGAACGACTGGATTTGAACAACAAAACTTAAATGTCATGTTTTGGCTTACATTTCCCCAAGACCTCCAAAACTGTGCCCCTATCTTCTTTGGCTGCTCCCTTCTATCTCTGATACTTTGTTAAACTATCTGGCATTTACTGTGGACAGCTAATAAGAATTTCCGTGTACAGGGTAACATTACCTTTCTGTGCTGATGACAATAAGCACTTTGAATCCTTCAGGGATCACCACAGCAAATTACCTGCCTCCATCTAATCCTATGCTCCTGTGACAGGCCTTGATTCATTGACTCATTAGCTATTCTCAGGGGTACCAAATAAAGTGGCAGGTGAGAGCGTATTCTTAAGTTATGATTCTAGCAGCCAAACTCATCTTGGAAATGTAAAATTTAAACTGTCCCTCTCACTTTGTAGGCAAAACCACAACAGATTAAATGTATTTTAAAATGTCAGGCGTGTCTGTTAAACAGCTTGGAGAAACAAATACTGTCTGAGCCAGCAGCAACGACATTCCTGTTTCAGTTACATTTCTTGAGCAGAGGAGTCTGCTAAATGCCAAAACTAATGATGTTGCCTGCAGTGCAGCATCCCAATTCTCCTGTTCGATACGGACTACAACTGCTTGATGCAATTGCCATCCATTTACCACACATAGTGCAAAACTTGCAAAATACTGGAGCAGTAAAGCAGTCACACTAAAAGCACTAAGTTGATCTATCACGGTGACGATCAAGAGGTACAGCACAAGAGGAGTCAAAGGCATAATAGCAGAATGCAGGCAAAATCGAAGTCAGCCAATCGTTGGGAAGTCTTGCAGAGCAAAGAACAACCTTGCAAAGGAGTGAGTGTGGTGCTGGTACTTAATAAAGGAGAGTTGATTGCGAGTGTTGAGCTGCAGCTGTGTATCCAGGTGGGCTGAATACACTAAGGAGGTGGGTGAGACTGGCAGACTGAGGGGAGCCAACAGAGAAACACTGCCTGAATCAGGACGCTGTTCTTTCTTTGACATGAATAAAACAAAGCCATTTGTGTTTGACTCACAGAGACCATTAAGTGCATCAATGATGACACTTTGAGTTACGTTCTCCTGCAGGAGTTGGCTTTGTCTGGTTTTGCTTTTATTGGATTAAAAAGGAGCGACAGGTTTAGCACATTTCCGGAGCTCTACATAACACAGGATATTTCCCAGGATTCCACAAAGTTGTTCCTCTTAAACACCAATCTTTACACCTGCTGCTTTAAACTGAAACAGTAAAGCTGTATTGACAATAAGTGATGTGTGGCTGTGTTGCAGTCTTTCAAATAATCGATGTGACAAAGATGTTTTTTAACTATGCTTAGTATTTTTTACATAGATGACATTGTGTAGTTTTCTTTTACAAAAGGCAGACTATGATGACTCTTTATTTGTCAGAATTGATAAATGTATATTTTAGGTTTGCTTTTATCTGATGTGTCATTAATTATAATGCAAGAAAAAAAAATCCTTTGAGGACATCAAGATAAAAAAAAATATTCCTTATCTTTGGATCATTTATTTAAAAGCGGGACCTAAAATACTACTGAATAACTAGCATGTATAGCATGTATATATATATAGATATAGATATATAGATATAGATATATATCTATATATATATATAATAATTGTGATTAATTGTTTTTTTTTCACAGTTAACGCTTGAAAGTACAACAATATATGGTAAATATAAGTGTTAGTCACATTTGGACAGTATGACTAATGCAGCCTCAGGGAGGGACGGGCCAGTGCCGGTCCCAAGCCCACATAAATCCAGAGGGTTGCATCAGGAAGGGCATCCAGCGTAAAACTTTCGCAAAAGCCAAACATGGGAATCAAACCTAATAATTTCATACCAGATCGGTCAAGGCCCGGATTAACAACCACCGCCATTGGTACCGATGACCTACAGGGTGCCAGTGGAAACTGGGCAACTGTGGGTCAAAGAAAGGGAGGAGGAAGGTGTGTTTGAAAGCAGAGAGAGAAGAAAAAAGGCAAGAGTCTGGGACTGACAGGAAAAGGTAGAAAGTTGGTCAACATGATGCAGAGAATGTGGATATACTGTGTGTCCAGGAGAGCAAGTGGAAAGGTAGTAAGGCTAGAAGCCCAGGAACAGGCTTTAAGTTGTACTATCATGGTACTGACAGGAACAGAAATGGAGTAGGAGCTATCTTGAAGGATGAGTTTTTTTTAGGAATGTTCTGGATGTGAAAAGAATGTCAGATAGACTTATGAGTCTGAAACTGGAAATTGAAGGGGTGATGCTCAATGTTGTTAGTGGCTATGCCCCGCAGGAGGGATGTGAGTTAGAGGAGAAAGAGAAGTTCCGGAATGAGATGAAGTGATGCAGAATATCCCCAGAGATGAAAGAGTGGTACTTGGTACAGACTTCAATGGGCATGGTGGTGGAGGCAATAGGGGGGATGAAGAAGTGATGGGCAGATTTGGTATACAGGACAGGAACGCAGAAGGACAGATGGTCGTAAACTTTGCGAAAAGGATGGAAATGGCTGTCGTGAACACTTTTGTCCAGAAAAGACAGGAACATAGGGTAACCTATAAGCGCAGCGTTAGGCGCACGCAGTACGACTTTATCTTGTATGGACAAGGAAACCTGAAAGAGATCAGTGATTGCAAAGTAGTTGTAGGTGAGAGTGTAGCCAGACAGCATAGGATGGGGGTTTGTCTGAGAACTCTGGTGACAAGGAAGATCAAGAGGACAAAGGCAGAGCAGAGGACAAAATGTTGGAAGCCTGAAAAGGGGAGAGTGTTGTATGGTTTTCAGAGAGGAGTTGAGAAGGTTCTGGGTGGTCAGGGAGAGCTACCAGATGACTGGACAACTTCAACTAATGTTGCAGTTGGAGAGTACTCCAACTACAACAAAGGAGAGCACTTGGTGTATGAAGAAGTGCAGGAGAAAGTGGTTAGCAAAGAAGTGGGACACTGAGGGGACTGAGGAGAACAGACAGGAGGACAGGGAGGAAGCAAAGGCAAAACAAAGGGCGTATGATGACTTGTATGCTCGGTTGGACAGTAAGGGGAGAGAATGATCTATACAGGTTGGCAAAACAGAGAGGTAGAGATGGAAAGGATGTACAGCAGGTCCGGGTGATAAGGATAGAGGAGGAAATGTATTGATGGATGCTAGAAGAGTGATTGGAAGATGGAGAGAGTACTTTGAAGAGCTGATGAATGAGGAAAATGAATGAGAGGCAAGGGTAGAAGATGTGAATATTGTAGACCAAAGAGTAAGTGACGTGAGGAGGGCATTGAAGAGGATGAAGAGTGGAAAAGCAGTTGGTCCTGATGATATACCTGTGGAGGTATGGAAGTGTCTAGGACAGGCAGTGGTAGAGTGTCTGACTAGATTATTCAACAAGATCTTAGAGAGTGAGAAGATGCCTCAGGAATGGAGCTGAAGTGTGATGGTGCCCATTTTTAAGAATAAGGAGGATGACATTGTGATCTGTAGTGAGAGCAGAGAACAGGTTGAGGAAAATCTAGAGAAGTGGAGATATGTTCTGGAAAGGAGAGGAAAGAAGATTACTTGCCACAAGACAGAGTATATGAGTATGAATGAGAGGAACCCGGGAGGAACTGTGAGGCTACAGGGAGCGGAGATCAAGAAGTTGGAAGATTTCGGGTATTTGGGGTCAACAGTCCAGAGCAGCAGAGCCTGTGGAAAAGAGGTAGTGACAGGTTCACGCAGGTTGGAATGGGTGGAGAAAAGTGTCAGGAGTACTGTGCGATAGAAGACTATCAGCCAGAAAGAAAGGAAAGGTGTACAAGACAATGGTGAGACCAGTGATGCTGTATGGCTTAGACACAGTAACAATGACGAAAAGACAGAAGGCAGAGCTAGAGGTTGCAAAGATGAAGATGCTAAAGTTCTCTTTTGGAGTGATGAAGATGGATAGGATCAGGAACATGTTAGATGTTTTGGAGAGAAGGTCAAAGAAGCCAGACTGAGCTGGAATTGGAACTGTCAGGCAGGAGCTGTAGAGTAAGACCAAAGAGAAGATTTATGGACATAGTGAAAGAGAATATGAAGGTAGTTGATGTTAGAGAGGAGGATACAGAGAATAGGGTTAGATGAAGAAAGTTGATTCGCTGAGGCAACCCCTGAAGGGAAAAGCTGAAAGAAGAAGAAGAAGAAGAAAAGAAGAAGAAGAAGAAGAAGAAGAAGAAGAAGAAGAAGAAGAAGAAGAAGAAGAAGAAGAAGAAGAAGAAGAAGAAGAAGAAGAAGAAGAAGAAGAAGAAGAACTGTATGACTGCAAAATAGGGTTAAGTGAACATTATCTGAGCATGTTTAGCTGCTTGGCTTTCATTCATAATCATTCATAACACTGCTTTATACTGACATCGGTCGTGGTTTCCGGTTTATATCCCAGGGACAACATTGACAAATTTAATTACTGTGGTCAGTAACTATATTGATCTCTTGATTGGGAAGGTGGACCTGCCTCTAACAGGATGGACAGTGATCTACTGTCAGCCCTCCTCTTTATAGACCAATACAGCTCCTTAGCAGCCATCCAGTAATTATACCTGAACTATGTAGTTATTATTTTATTACTACAATATTCTTATCTCTGGTGATCAGATTAACTTGTAGGTCTGGACAAAACCAAGAGATATTGTTGAATTGCCATTCCCCAATGTAGAAGAGTCAGTAATCAGCAGTAGTAATGTTGATGCTATGCAATACCCATGGTATGCACACCAAATTCACGTTTGAATTAAGCCATTCACAATCTCAAACTACATTAAGCCGCAGTCAATACAAAACACAGATGGCCGTGTTCTGCTGTTGAGCATCACATTACACCATCCTGTTCACATCATCACCTAGAATAGTTCACAGCATCAAAAAAACACAAATAAAAAATATGCATTGTACACACATCTCCGGTAACTTATTTTCACATTTTCAAAAGAGATGCAGGAAAGGTCTCAGTTCTCCCTGAAACAAGGCCGGCCTTTTCAATGACATGTATAATCAATAACTCCATCATAAATTGAACTAGCTCCTATAACATGAGTCAGCCTTTTCATCCTCTGTCCATAACATTCTCTTATGATCGTTTGATGGGTGAGTAACAATACACTGTGGAACAATACTGTATATCGAGATTAAAAGATATGTCAATTTGGACCACTGAAATAGATCAGATGAATGGAAATGTAGCCTCCTGCCTCAAGACTACTTTAGCCTCCAGAGATTTGCCTTACAATCATATTTAGGGGTTTGCTGAAAGAGTAAATAAGAAAATATCTCGGAAAAATAAACTGAGTTTCCAACATTTTACATGCACAAAACAACTACAAATTCTCCCTTTGTTAAATAATACAAATCACAAGCCATTCATTTTCTTTCACACTGAATCTTGAGTGGACTGAATTGTAAAACCCTCATTAAGAAAAACTAATGAAAGAACATTTAGTAGAATCGACAACATTCATGGTTGATAATAGTTACTTATTAAGGGCAGGATGGACAGACAGACAGACAGACAGACAGATAGACAGATAGACAGATAGACAGATAGACAGATAGACAGATAGATAGTTAGATAGATAGATAGATAGATAGATAGATAGATAGATAGATAGATAGATAGATAGATAGATAGATAGATAGATAGATAGATAGATAGATAGATAGATAGATAGATAGATAGATAGATAGATAGATAGATAGATAGATAGATAGATTGGATGGATGGATGGATGGATGGATGGATGGATGGATGGATGGATGGATGGATGGATGGATGGATGGATATACTTTAAGCATCCATTTTATTAATACCTATTGTAGGAGGAAGACATATGAAAATGGCTTGGGACAGTCCAGTACTACAAGTTAGGTAGGGGCTCTTTAAATTAAACCAAATAAACTGGATACAATCATGTTTAACAGTTCTTCATTTTATAGAAATATTCTAAATTTAAATAATGTCATTTTTAATTAAAGGTGTAAAATGATTATCAGAGTAGACAGTTGTGCTGTTATGCCAAGTGGAAGCAATGGGACGCAAATTTAGTAGCAGGCTGGAAACGCATACATTTGATTCATGAATAACTCAGTTCCAAAGGGCAGGTGCTATGGTCGCAAATGATTTGTAGAGTTTGGATCATTACGTAAGGGCTGGAGAGTGGGCAGGAATGGAGGCAGATATGTTCTGTGACTGAACCTGTGAAGTGAAGCCGGTAAGTGAGACCAGGGACACTGCAGGATGCCCATGCTCTTCCTACATAACTTATTCACATGTGTAATAGTTACATAAATGGACTAGATCACTGTGTCATGTTAGGGGAGATCTAGTGGGACACAGGTCGGAGCATCTCTTAGTAATACACCCTTTTTAGGGAGCTCTTCAATGACAACTCATAAGGACGAAAAGATTCATATTGCAGAACAATACTTTGTCGCTACTGTTTAAACATCCGAAATCAGCAAATAGTCAGAATGGGCAAAATGAGCTGATGTAATATATAAATAAAATAGATAAAAATATCCCATGAATTCCTCATTCACTGCTCAATGTTTCTCAGTTTGATCAGAAACATAAATATACCATTCCTAGTTCCCAGGCTACAGAAGTAAAAGCTGAAAGCTCACAATATCAGTAAGACAAAGATAATCACAAGAGTAAAGATTAAATGTTTTACTTAGTCTGTTCTCCTGTTTTCTGTGAACCTGAAATTGACACAGAATTAGTAGAATTAATTCTCAAAATATACAAATGAGTTTCTTGTAAATATCATTAACGCACATTTTACAACAAATTACTGTCTACATTGTAACTCTGTATTACTTAAGTAAGGAAAAAACTCACTGTCCAACTACAGAGAAAACAGAATGCCAACTACAGCCATATACTGGTTAGTGAAATGATGTGAACTAACAAGTTGGTGAAGACCAAAACCAACTGCCCTTCAATATTCTTAGGGCAAATTAATTTGTCGGACACTGAACTTGTTCCAGGATTATCACTGTATTAATAAACCTTACAACTTTGTCTGTTACACCATTTCCCTAATACTGAAAAACTGGAATACCCAAGTACATTATATGCATATACTGTAGATCTGGATACTATCTGATTTAAGAGCTCAATAATTAGTTTGTCTTTCATTTTCTAAAACACTGACTTTTTAGTTCTCATATAATTGAGCTGAATCACCGCCACAGAGTCAGTAAGAGATTTTGCAAAAAGGGCCTTTTTTCCAGAAATTACCAGGAAAAAAATGCATGAAATTACCTTCAAAGGATGGAATTAAGCTACTCACGATGAAAGGAAGACCAAGTAAATTGTACTGCAAATGTGACCAAAGATTTTCCATGTCTTTGCAGATATCATGATGTGCAACGGTGAAAACAGGGGGGTTCTTAATATGATTCCTTTTTTTTTTTTACATCATCAAGCCCTACCCCTCCGTCCATTTTGTCATAGCCTAAAATCATTAACATCAGTGTGCCAAACTAATACACAGAAAATACAGTTTGCTCTGGTATTATTCTGTGATGAGCAATATCAGCTTTTCATTCATGTGAAAACCTACATGTTAGCTCATCCAGAGTAGACTGGGAGACCAGTTTGAGGAGGCTGCAGGGGGAGTTAAACCACAAGGGAGCTGCAAGGGCAGCAATTATCTCATGAAGTAAAACATCTAATTTGTTAGGGGCTCACAAATTATAGCTGCAACAAAAACAGACCAAGAAGGATAATGAAAGCCACAGAGACAGACTGAGGGAAAGAGAGAGAGGGATTTGACTTGTAGTGCTGTCTAAGAGGGCTGCATCTATTTCACATGAGTTAGTGCAATGTGAGCAGCACAACAGTCAGACTGGGTGGAGAATTGTTCCTGTAGGACAATAACAATTGTACAGAAGAATTCACAAGCACTAATCTGAGAGCTAAGTTTGAAAAAAGACTATTACCTGTCCAAGCACAATCCTGACACCATGATTAAAGGTGAATTACAACATTTCAACATTTGTATGAATTGGCAAATAGCTTGCACAGATGCAACACATGTATTCTCTTTGACCGATTCAACAGTTCCATCACCGGATTTCATGCTCTTTAGTCGCAAAGCAGCAGAGCATTAGTTTCTCTGTTGTTTAATTAATAATGGAGCAGGAGCCCAGCTGAGCAACAGCACAGTATATAATGCTAGTTATCTCCAGGCCAACCCACACACACATGTCAACACAAGCACTGGAGCGTCAGACACAGGTCATTGTTGTATGCCATGCTGTGAAACCATTATAAAAAACGGTTGAAGGTTTTCTCCGATTTCTTTGAAGGGCAATAAAGGATAGATTTTCAGTGGAAGGACCCCTTCAAAGACACCTCCAAGATGATCTCTTTTTCTATTGTTTGAATTAGTTGAGACATACAAGGTAGGCTTTGAAAAGCATTTGATAATGATTATGAGAACACATGATTATGAGTGATAATAAGTACGTTGAAGAGTGTCTTTAAGGTGAAAAAAATGCTGAAATGACTGAAGTTCCTACAGACATCCAATATAATGTTAAGTAATAATTCATCAGAATATGATGGATATGGGCTTTTTCCACATGAACAATTACTTCATCATATTACATATCACTATTTGCCGGTTGATCTATCTGAAGGCAGCTCTCTGTGAAGCGCCTCCGGAGACTTCAGTTTCAGTTTGAAGAGTCTGATCAACACATCTTCCCTGCTGAAGTGTCCTTGAGCAAGACGTTGGCTCCCCCCTCACTCCACTACAGGTTAAACAAAGATATCACATTACACTACACAAGGTGACACAGGATCTGCAATGTCAGTGTCATTTCATGCTGTGCTTTCAGCCCGGCACCGTGTGCGCGGAGACACATCTTGTGCATGCGTTATGGCACTACCTGATTATATCATCATTGTGGCCCAGGTAAAATTTCTGCTTGTGCTCCCGAGTGTTGTAGACAACTCCCACACCGGCGACAAAATAGACTATTTCCTTGGCGGCGGTGTAGTACAGGTTGTTGCGGCACTGATGTCCCCGGTATCCGTACACCCACTCCAGTCTCAGGTGGCAATTGGGAGCCGTTCTGTCAGCCATAACCGCACTTCTTCCGCGAGTGTGTCACTGTCGCTGTCAGGTAAGCTTCCAAACAAAGTGTCATTCACCAAAAAGGATTTATTTAAAGCCCGCGTGTCCCATTACTTCCGTCGGGTTTCGTCCAGTCCAAGGAGAGCGACGAAATTACGCATTTCTGAGGATTGTTTGCGTTAATGCTCAAGGGTGAAAATGCGCTGTCTTTTTGTAAAATTGTTTTCTGCGCTAATGTTGTCACAGCTTGAATCCGCCAATACTTCGTCAACGGCGGGCAAGCGCTCCTCTTCGACACAGGTCAAAGCTCCTGTCAAATTCTACAACAAAGATGGAGCTGTGCTGTTAGTCAGCTAGCACCGCCCACAATGATGACGCAGTGGTCCGTTGTCCAATCAGGGCAGACGAAGTAGACTCGAGGGAAAAAAACGGGAGGCGACAACGTCGTCACGACTTAACAGAAGCAAATTTCAATCTGGGAGCGATACCAAAGAATAAAAAAATAAAAAATAAAAAAAAATGGGAGTGGTACCAATCCTACCGTCACATTTGCTTTTTTATTGGACTTGTCACAGCAGACCGGTGGTTTTGGTCTTCACGACCCGGCATTTTTAGCGCACCTTGAAAAAGGCTACGGTCTTCCAATCGCCACAGTATTTATACTTCCTGGCATATTTATATTTTGTTTGCACGAACAAAAGTTGAGTAAATCATTTGTTCATCCTGGAATTTGCAAAACCTCATCCACATAAGTTCCTATCTTTTTTTTTTAATATTGGCGCATTCTGGATACTCACGACCAACCGTCCCTTTTCAGACTCTATGACAACCAAAATGTGAATAGAAGTCTTGTGAAATAATGGCAAAAATATAACATATTTGATACAAAGCAAACGTCCTGGAATGTCATTTATCATCAATTAGATAGCATTAATACACGATTCATTTGTATTACAATCAAAGTGGATTGTGTTTTTGACGACAGACAGCTATTTCAATAGTAATGCTTGTTAATTTAATCTTCGAGTAAACGCTCAGAAATATAGAATGAAACGATACTGGTTCTTCCACCGACAACTTAAACAATATGCCTTCGCTCAATTGTGATTTTATTTTTTTTAATTCTTTTACGCTGAATTGTGTCGTTTCCTTACAGGAAGTTACGAGCACGACGACCGCCCCATCCGTCGTTGCTAAGCAACAGAGAAAGCTTTTCTTCCGCCATAATCCCACTTCAATTTATCGGCTTGCGAACAAATTCCATCGCAATTTTCTCGATTTGTCATGGAGGTGACGATGGACCCTTTGTTTTTGGCATGGAGCTATTTTCGGAGGAGAAAACTTCAACAGTGTTCGGAGATTTGTTCAAAAATATTACAGGATAACCCATACGACCAGGTACCGTGGCAAGCTAGCGAACCCCATTAGCGTGTTAGCACACACTCAATCTGTAGTGGGTGTAACAAAAATCCTCTTTCGTAGAAGTCTTAAAGTTGCAAAAAAAATCGAATGAACTCCTGCCTTCCCCCTTAAACGGATTCGTTTTTCTTTCGTTCATTTTTAACTGCATCATGTAGTATTTCTCTTTTCTCCATTTATTCATGCTTGTCTTCATCATTCGTTTTCTTTTAACACTCCTGCATGCTATCTTGAGGGCTCCTCCTTGCTTATATCAGAGGTAACTATCTTGGCAAATAGTTCTACCCTCGATTCCACCTTTTTAGTTAATAGCTTACTTGGGTCAGTAACTATTTGAATATAGCGTATGTTCACCCATTATATATGTGGTAAACTCCGTATTCATCCATTATATATCTGGTAAATTCCATATGACTACAGTATATGATTGTGTAATCACTGTGTATTTTATAGGCAGCTTGGAATTTAAAAACCCGCGCTCTGACAGAGATGGTTTACATTGATGAAGTTGAGGTTGACCAGGAGGGAATTGCTGAGATGATGCTCGATGAGAGTTCTATTGCACAGGTTGCACGTAGGTGTCTAACATCTTTACTTACCTTAAAATGAAGCCTGTAAATATTTCTAACAGGTTAAACCTGTTTGATTAACTGACAAATCTAATTATGTGCCAGGCCCCGGAACATCACTTAGACTTCCAGGAACAAGTCAGGGTGGTGGTCCTACGCAGGCTGTCAGGTAATATATCCTGGAGAATACCTGAATAAGGTCTTGGTGAGTTATTATTAATGCATTTATCCTGAACTGTTAAGGCCAATGACACAGTCAGGGCGCCCTATCACTGGATTTGTGAGACCAAGCACACAATCAGGGCGTCCTGGGACGATGGAGCAGGCCATCAAAACCCCACGTACTGCCAGCACTGCTCGACCTGTCACAAGTGCTTCTGGGCGATTTATCCGTCTTGGAACAGTGAGTGAACATGAAAGGCTTGAAAAAACATATTCTCTTTGTTCAACACATTCATACTGCTTCACAATAAGACTGATGTTTGCCAATTCTATAATTTATTAGATTATATTAGGACGAGGTTTGTGCCCTTTTAAATGTGTAAATGTGTGTTTCCACAGGCTTCAATGTTAACCAGTCCAGATGGGCCCTTTATAAACTTGTCAAGAATAAATCTGGCCAAGTATTCCCAAAAGCCCAGTTTGTCAGGGGTGAGAGTGAGACCATTGTGAATTGCAAAATTTTCATTATCTTTTTATCTTTCTTAACTTACCATCATTTCCCTCTTCAGACACTGTTTGAGTACATCTTCCATCATGAAAATGATGTGAAAAATGTAAGTTCTGAATGTAATGAGATTACAAATAAAACTTTTTGGCATAACTTTGCTGTTATGTTTTCTTTTTAAGCTAAGTTTTTTGTTTTCTTCCAGGCTTTAGACCTGGCAGCACAAGCAACTGAGCATGCCCAGTTCAAAGACTGGTGGTGGAAAGTTCAGCTGGGAAAATGCTACTACAGGTGAGTGAGTCAAAATATGTTTTAAATCAAATGTTGTGTTTTTGAAAATCTAATATCAACACCCCTGTCCTTTACAGGCTTGGTTTATATCGAGAAGCTGAAAAACAGTTCAGATCAGCACTTAACCATCAAGAAGTGGTGGATACATACCTCTATCTTGCGAAAGTAATGAGAGAAACCACGGCAGTATTATACAACAGATGCTCATAACAAGTTCTGTCAATAAATGTATTTATTTTTTCAATTAAATGAAAATTGTTTCCCTCAGCTTTATCAGCGCCTTGATCAACCAATAACAGCACTCAACCTGTTTAAACAAGGCCTAGACCACTTTCCCGGTGAAGTCACTCTTCTAACAGGCATTGCTCGCATTCACGAGGTATAGTATCAATATGGCCACTGATAATGAGCTGATTTGTCAAATAAAAGTCGGGGCATCATTTCCTTTTCATTCTGTCTTTACTGAAGGAGATGAACAATATCCCATCAGCCACAGAGTACTACAAAGATGTTCTGAAGCAGGACAATACTCACGTGGAGGCAATAGCTTGTATTGGAAGCAATCACTTCTACACTGATCAGCCTGAGATTGCCCTACGCTTCTACAGGTCAGTCAGCGTGCTACTTTTTACAGTAAATGTAATTAATTTTAAATAAATTCACTGCTTTTTCCTTTTCTAGGCGACTCCTCCAGATGGGAGTGTATAACTGTCAACTGTACAACAACCTGGGTCTGTGCTGCTTCTATGCACAGCAGTATGACATGACTCTGTCCTCCTTTGAGAGGGCTTTGGCCCTGGTGGCCAGTGATGAAGAGCAGGCTGATGTCTGGTACAACATAGGGCATGTTGCTGTGGTGAGTTTATGGTCTTGCAATTATTTGCATCTTCTTTTCAGTTTTCATTGTAAATGAATTCATTATAGACTCCTTGCTAAAGTCCTGTTCTCGCTGATAAAAAAAAAAATCATGTTCTATTTTACAGGGCATAGGAGATGTGGTATTGGCATACCAGTCTTTTAAACTGGCTTTGGCTTTTAATAATGACCATGCTGAAGCTTACAATAACCTTGCTGTCCTTGAGCTGCGCAAAGGTCATATTGAACAGGTAGAAACTAACATTACGTTTTAATGATGCACTCAAAAGGCTGTTTTACTGTGTTTCCTTTTTCCCAACATTTATATATATTTCTTTACTTTAATGCCAAAGGATAGTTCTCAGTCACAATCAGGTGTTCGATTGTTTTCAAATTAAGCTACAATTATGAGAGGATAAACCCTTACACCATGAGTGCAACAAGCAAAGAGTCCCCTTTTATACCCAACTAGAACTGGACGCATTTTAGTAACACAGTCAAGACCTTATGAGATTTATAGGATCTTAGAACTGGGGAAGCAGCACCAATTAGCTGCAAGTTCTTTAGTCAAATAGTAAGGTGACAGTCATCCCTTAAATGTCAGTACTGATGGTACCCCAAAAAATATGACTAATATGGCTAAAAAAAAATATGGCTAAGTGACCTATGATATCACTAAACTAGTCCTAAACTAAGTATAATTTAGAAACCCAGAGGTAAAACCAGTAGAACAGTATGTTGGGATATAAAAGCAGATTAAATTGTCCAGTTTTCTGTCACAGTAAGTTGTTGTGAATAGATATTAAACTATAACAGTTGCTAATGTGTCGTCCTCAGTCGATCCCTGAAAAATGCTGTGCTGTAGGTAAACTTTAGTACCCAGTGGGAAATATACATTTGAGTGATGTTTCATTAGAAACTGGTTCCCATCTTCTCTTCATATGCAGATTGTGACTATTCCTACAATCTACACAATTTTAGGGATTAACTGTAAATGTAAGGTTGAATTGGCGATAGCTAGGTTTGTATTAAAGCAAATAAAGTTGGGTTAAAATTGAGATCAGAGGCTGCTTAAGAAATATTCATAAATTCAATGTTATTTTTCTTCCAATTTATGTTTCAGTCCAAAGCCTTTCTGCAGACAGCTGCATCATTGTCTCCTCACATGTATGAGCCACACTTCAACCTGTCCATTCTCTCTGAAAAGGTAATTTACAACTAGCCATTTCATTCTAACATAGTTTTAAAAGTTTTGGGGCAAAGTCTGAGCTCTATTGTACAATTATTATTTGATTTGTTTCCAGATTGGAGACCTTCAAAGCAGCTACACTGCAGCTCAGAAGTCTGAAGATGCCTTTCCTGAACATGTTGACACTCAGCAGCTCCTGAAGCAACTTCGCCAGCACTTTGCAGAACTGTAAAGCTCAAGCCAATGTAGACAATAAGCACATGTAAAAAAAAATGAAGATTGCAAAGAGTAGATCTCTCTTCAGTGGAACTGTGCAGGCTTTGAAGTGGTTATTGATGTACTTGGAGGGTAGTGTGTTTGTCAAATAGAAGCCATTTAGCAAAACAGCAGTAAGAATAATGTAACAGGAAAGGTAATGGTACATTTTACACTATTTGTCCAGTCATGAAAGACGATGCTGTATGACCTAGAAACAGTTACAATGACAAAAAGACTTGAGGCAGAGCTACAGGTCACAGAGATGAAGATGCTAAGATTCTCTTTGGGAATGACCAGGATGGATAGGATCAGGAATGAGTCTATCGGAGGAACAGTACATGTTAGATGTTTTGGAGAGAAGGTCAGAGAAGCCAGACTGAGATGGTTTGGTCATGGACAAAGGAGGGATAGTGAATATATCGGTGGATGGATGCTGGAATTGGATATGCCAGGCAGGAGATCTTGAGGAAGACCAAAGAGAAGATTTATTGACGTAGTGAGAGAGGATATGAAAGTAGTTGGTGTAAGAGAGTCTCAAAATGAGACGTGATTAGGCCAATTCATGCCACAGTCCAATCAGGTACACAGCTTTTTTTATACAGCCCTGCGTTTCAGACAAGGTCAAGGCAGTTCTATGGTACGCATGTACATGGCACAAACAAATAAGTCTTGTAAGAGCACAGAGCAAGAAAAAAAACATCTTCAGTCATATAAAAATCCGTCCATTTTCTGGTTTCACTTTGCATTTATTTCCCTGGGCTCCACATGATAATCCAAACACAGCCATGAAGGTAAATGCTAACTAAGAATAAGTGTGTGTAGTCTGACGGCATACAGCTAAATATGGGCACCTATCATTCTGGATTTTGCAGAAAACTGTGATGTTGGTAATGAATAGAAAAAGACGTGACTTCAGAAAGCAAGCAATCTGATAAACCAGACTTTGTCTGTGTTTGTAATTATTTTGTCTATTTGAAATAGTTTTCACCTATATTGATTATTTATGTATTAAAGTTCTATTAAAGAAAATGGGCTATTGTGGTTCATCCATCCATCCATCCATCCATCCATCCATCCATCCATCTTCCCCTGCTTATCCAGAGTCAGGTCACAGGGGCAGCAGCCAGAGCAGCGAGACCCAGACCTCCCTCCCCCCTGCAACATGGTCCAGCTCCTCTGGGGGGACCCCAAGGCGTTCCCTGGCCAGCCTCAAGACATAGTCTCTCCAGTGTGTCAGCCCTCTACTACAATAAGGAGGCAGCTTACAGAGGGGTGTATTAAAGTTATCAAGCTGAATTGTTATTAGATTGTTTTTAAACCAATTACACAGATACTTTGTATCTTACTGTATCTGACTGCAAGTAATCCACAGTGCATAAATGCATGGAAGTAACCTGTATGCATATATAAAAGATTACATTTAGATTGATTACAAAAAATACTTTTATAGGTTATTTCATATATCTGATTTAATATATATATTGAACTCCTGATTGTTTTGTTGTCTCTACCAATATGAGCATAGCAAATAAAAAAACAAGGAAGACGTTAAAAGGTGTCGCTTTTTTTTCCTTCTTGAAACCTTCACAATAGTGAAACTGACACATTTAAACAAATACCAGTTAATCAAAATGGTCTCATTTCACAAATCCACTTTAGGGAATAACTACAGGGTACAACCTTCCAGTTTTTAAAAGGGTTAAATCTAGGATACATGGCTACACAGTGTCCATCACCAATATCACCAGGCTCTCCATCCATCCAGAACCTGCAATCAATGAAAGATACCATAACTGAAACAAAATGCACATAAAACATTTTTTTCTTCTTCTATATTTTAGCCACTGATAAGTATAAACCTGCAGCATTACAAAATCATGGCTTGATCAATTAAAAGAGATTAATTTACTGAACTCATATCAACAACCAAGATTCCCAAAAAAATTAAACACTGGATGAACTAGGGGGTGGCGTGGCACGGTGCAGGAGGTAGAGCGCTCGTCTTTGGAACTGAACATTCCTGGTTTGATTCCCGGCTCCTCCTAGTGTGTCCAAGTGTTGTTGAGCAAGACGCTGAACCCCTCACTGCTCCCCTGCTGCTGGGTGACGGCATGCCTACTGCTCATGGTTCATCCATGATGGGTTAATTGCAGAGAACGAATTTCCCCACGGGGATTAATAAAGGATAAATTACTATAAATTGTAAATAAAGACAGACAGTCACTAATCGCAAATGTCTTTCAACCGTAACTGATTTTAACATAGTAAACCAGACCCTTTTCTTTTAACCACACTCCATAGGTCTACAGGACTCAGTCTTTCAAAATCCTTGCGATGACATCTGGTAAGGAATCAAGTTGGGTTTTAATTCAATACTTCCTGAGGGATGAAATACTTTTCAGTGTTCATTTTCATCTTAATCTCTTGACAGAATTTATGGGTATTATGAGCTGTGTAGTTAAACACCTACATTCCACTCATACGGTGAGTACTGTTTTTCGGAAACTGTTAATCTTTTGGCCCCCTAGGTTCTCACAAAACACCCGTCCATTCTTGTGACTGGTCGAGTCTTCTGGAAGCCTCTGTTGATCCAATCATGATCAAATTTTCTTGTAAATATCTAAGATATTTATTTACAATGTGTTTTTGTGTTAATTATTACCCTTCAGTGAGACGTGTTCCATCCAGCCACCTCCACTCTCTGTCTTCTTCAACATCTGTCAGTCCAATCCAGAAGCCACTTCTTACATTGTCTTGAGAATGACTTATCAGTGGCATTAGATTCAACTGGCAAAAACACAAGTAACAAACATACATGTATATTAAATTCATTTACAATTATGTACATAAAGAACACATAAAATATCAAGGAGATGCAGATTTTTTGCGCAAAGATTTTTTTTAGTCTTACTTGCTTCTCTTTGCTGTCTATGACTGTCAGGTCTGCACCTAGCTTTTTACAGAATTGCCGGGCATCATTCCATGACCCACGCACAATGGACTCAGACAAAAATGTGTTGTAACACAAGTGCATGTAAGCCCATGACGGTGGACAGTGTCTGCAGCCATCCTCTGTTGCCAAACAAAATGCTGTTGTGATGTTGTTGTAAGGATTCTAACAGGAATAATAGATTAAATGTATTGATATGTATAAAATCAACAAGAAAACATCTCACTTATCATGGTAATGGTGGATTTCAACACAGCCACTTCACTTTGCACTTTGTCAGCTTGATTTTTGTAGTCCCTTGTTCTTCTGTTGTGGTGATCGATTTCCCACTTGGTGAGTTGCAGAAGACTCATCTCTTTTGCCAGCAGCTTCTTGGCTTCCTCCCTCTTTTTGACCGCAGCGTTATAGATAACCTGCAGATGGAGGACTTCTCGGCTGAGGTCAGTTACTGTGCGTGGGCCTTTGCTAAGACTGCTGTCTGCCAAGGATGGAAATATGTTAGTGCCCAAGAAGTATTTGATGAGATTATACTATAAATATAGAGCAGTGGAAAACTGAGTGCAAACTAATTAAACAACGCTGAGGTACTAATAAAACATATTGTGAACATAATATGCTGTCAGAAACCAAACAACTTTTAACTGGATTTTTTTTATATTAATTGACATAAGTTAAGTTGGTCTTTAATAATGTTCGAGAAAGGTACTTTTACTGTTATAACAAAATACTCAAACACATGACGTTACGCACAACAATTTGCTGCGCACTTCTAGACTCAAATCTGTAGCAACATATGAAAACGTCAAAGGTGAGATCATGAAGAAAATGTCATTTTTGTCTTAATGGCAAAATATCAATAATTGCAACTCTAAAGCATATTAAATTTTAACCAGTTGTATTTTTGTAACCTAACTCTTTAGGTTGACTTTGAAATAGCAATCTAACCGCTGAAATAATTAGGTCTACAAAATGTTTTGGTTTCAAGTTAGAGTTCCAAGTTAGATCTACTTACAGTTTTGAAAGCTTTGTAAACACAAACATTGTTCTGAAAAGAAACTCTCAATCTAACAATCATCAAATACTAAATACAATACAAATGGCTGCTAAAAACTTAATGTTAAACTTTTATTTATTATGTTGAATCCATCTCTTGTTCAAGCTTAAACAAAGGCAAATTTAACAAGCGATATTATCAAAATGTCTTCAATGTTGAACATTCATAACACCATGAGTGACATGGCACAATACTACACATATTCATCTAAAACCACAATATTTCTGCAAAAATGTCATGCGCAGTATCATAAGATAGATGGAGACTTACAATAGACTCCAAGGCCAATATCAACTGCTAGAAGAAAAGAAGCAAGTGCTACCAGACAGATAACAAGCAGCCTGTAATGATGCCAGATGGCTTCAGGTCTCATCAGGGACATGGACACTATAAAGACAGGGGGGAGGACTGATTTCAGGACAAGAAGCTTTAAGTGGCATGACTATTAGCAAAAACCATACCATTACATTACAGTACATTACATTACAGTCATCTGGCAGACACTTTTATCCAAAGCGACTTACTAGAAGTGCAATTCAGTCACCAACCAGTATTTGAAACAACCACATGTTAACGTCATTTCATGAATCTTGAATTGTTGACTGGACCCTTTGAATTCTTATGTCCAGCGTTGATTATTATACTGCTATGTCATGATTAGCAAGATTTCTGTGGGGGTTGTGATATTCAGTCAAGTTTGGCAATGCAAATTTCAGACTTGATGCCACTCTCCAAGAGTAGATTAAACAGAAATAGGTTATTTTTATTGATTTTGTCATTTCACATACCTTGATGTTTGTCCTGGTTTGAGTAGAGAGGCTGCTCATCACCAGCAGTGTCCTCTTGGCATGTCAGTGTATTATATATACCATCAAAGGTGGTACTTGAGTTTCCCCGCTCCTCCATTTTGACTGTCGAATTGCGAGTGATCTGGTGGAATTGTCACACGGAGTCCGGCTGAGAGGTCATTCCTCTCATGTGGACATGTTTGTATAACACTGCAAACAGTAAACCAATTTGATTTGTTAATTATTGACTGGGTTGCAGAGGTTTTGAAAAGCAGTGTTGTATCTGAATTCCTTTAGATTGCAATCTCAGACGATATTTAATCATATTTAGGGTCTCCACATTATAATCCTTCTAAGACAAAAAAAATGAGTAACAGGAATCTGCATAAATGAAGTCTAGAGTCAACCAAAGAAAATTATGTGTCTTTGAAATCTCACACTGCGGAAATCACCTACTCTTCCATTTCTTATCCATATATACTGTAGGTTCAGACGAACTTAATGTTTCAGATTTTGTACCTGCTCTAATGCCCTGTTTAGAAAAAGAACAGGTAATTCTCAGCTCTACAAGTATTCTGCTTCTTTGCTTTCAGCAGAGCTGGTTGAGAAGCTCTTTATTAGATCAGGAAGGTTGAGTAGAAAACTAACGAGAATGGCATGTGACACTGTTCAAAGAATTGGCTGGAAATAAGATTGATTATTGACTGAGTTTTAACCAGGAAAAAGCAGTGGTGTTATTCTCTTACTCTACCTTTCATCCTAGTCAGAAACCTGCATCTGATGATGCTCAGCCACAGCCTGTGTTTGGTGTGCATAGGAATCACTCCCCCAACACACCCATACAGACACTGCTAGAGTCTGCACTGAAGCTGTTGCATATTTCTACCTTATAGAAGGCTTACTATAGATAAAGATAACTGCCAAAGCCTCCAGTGCTGTGGAAGCTGAAGGCAGTCTCGAGGGGTGCCACCGGACAAAGTCAGTGTCTTTGGAGATGTGCCTGCCGTCTCTGGGTTTAAGCTTCCGTCTTTAAGCTTTGCCTACGCCCTCCTGTATGAACCCTCTTGTTCCAGGGCTGCAATTTTGATACAGCCTGAGATCTCAGGCCTGTTTTTCTGGCCCACTGATTATTCTTGTTAGCAAACTGTGTCTATTCCTGGACTCAATAACACAAACAATGCAGATTTTAACTTGTCTATAGCTTTATTTCAATTACTTGAGGTGATCAAACACACATTGAATTCCAGTTATTCGTCCTCAGCAGATTTCCCATCTGGCTGCATCTCACAAATCCAGTTAAATCGGTGTTCTTGGCAGTTTCCATTGTACCATGTTTTCATGCTGTTAGCGGAGTAATAATAAGCAGCGCAGTTCCCACTCTGAGCACCACTGCGGCTTGGCTGATCATTCCTCCAGTACCTTAAATAAGTAAAAGTTAGCAAAATAAATCTAATAAGAACTTACAACAAAACGAATTATAAATAAGAGTGAATAAACATTTAACAAGACGCCTACATTGTTTCCACCACAGTCACGTTGTTTACCCAGACCCACGTTCCTTCATTCACTATGTCAGTGAGGCCTATCCAGTGTCCGTTCTCCCACCAGTAACCATTCGCACTTATTTTTGGATAGATGTTACTTATAATTTGCTGTAAAGACACAAATACAGAGTTTGTCATAGAAGTTATGGCTCTCGTGATGTTGGCAGCAAGACCTGGGTTGGTTGTAAGGGTTTTCTTTTCTTCCTTATTTACTTTCTAAAATTTTGAATGAATTGATGAAAAATTATGACAATAATTATTGTATATCATTCTCCAGAAAAACAGAGTTATAAAAAGAGTATCTTTACAGGACCATAAATCTGGTGCAGAGATAGGAAACCAGCAATGCCCATCAAGCTGCAACAATTCTAAATTGCAAACCTCTTTCCTCACCTGTTCCTCCAAGTTATCGATCACCAGCAGGTCTCCACCTTTCCTTAGGCAATCTGCTCTGCTGTCTGGCCAGTTTTTTTTGTTGGCACTCTCAAAACGAGAAATATAATAGCAGGACGTTTTAAGGAAGTGCCAGCCTAATGGACACTTGCCACAGCTTTCCTCTGTGGCATTGAAAGACAAGGAGAGATGAAGCATCAGGTTGTTTCTGGCATTCACTATTCCCCTGCAACCATTTCCGAATGACAGTTTAAGACTGTTCTTACCTAATCTGGTTTTATTAGACTTCAAATCAGCTTTCTCTTGCATGAGGTCACCAATCTCTGTCTGAAGTGTGTCAATGAAGATCCTCTGCTGCTTCAGCTGAAGCTTTAGCTGGTCATGGTTAGCCCGCTCTTTTACTAATTTTGCCTCTGCATCCAGTTTTTCTTTGATGATATCGCTGCGGTTGCGAAGATGGTTACGCTCCATAATGAGCAGAGGAGCGGCAGAATGAGGGATCAAAACAGAATCTTCATCAGCTTTGGCACCTAAGTGACAAACACGAAGTCAAGATAGGGAAATCAGTTTGTCCGTCATTAAATTGCACATTTTTTTCCATCATAATGTTTTGTTTGAAAATAAAATAAATGCACTGATTATAAAGTAGTTGTTTGTCATATAATACCACATCAGATTGCAAGAGGACTGAATGAAATCCTAACTTGTTTGGTTGCTAAAAGTATCCATCTTGATGGAGTCTAGATGATAACTAGATCGTTAATGTATTATAGACTTATATAGTTTTAATGTGAACAGCAGCACAAGTAATTGATACACAAAAAATACTGAAAAAAATGGGGAAACATCAATTTTTTTCAGTGCGTCATTAGATTTCAGGTGTATGATTCAAATTCCACAGCAGAGGAACAACACAAAACTTTAGAGTGCAAATCTTATTCTCACCTGTGTGTACACTATATGTATGTGTGTAGATAGATAGATCGATAGATACTTATATACAGACATACAGACAGACAGACATACTGTGGACCATGTTTGTATAATCATAAATTCTGCAGTTTTTCTGTAAGGTGATATACTCACAGTAAATCCCAATAACAACAGCAACTATTAACAGGGCGGCATTTAACAGACTCAGGCCGAGTATAACCAGTCGATGGTGTGGTATCGCAGATCCGTCACCTGTAAACAGACCTTGACAAAATTCCTCTAGCTTAAAGTCTAATTTAAAATGAAAAATATATTTTATCTGCAATCAGCTGCTCAAAATAACATTACAAGGGTAGCTCTGGCCAACAGCAAAGTAGGACATTGTTCACAAACAAACAGAAACAAATATTTTAAATGATAGGTGAACCTTTTTGAAATCCTCGGGAGCCTGACAGCTGGTCTGTGAAGAAATCTTGTGATTGATTATGTTCAAAAGGCACTTCTTTCCCATATTCTTGCTGAGGCCGTGATCCCTCCATTATACTGGTGCCAGTGTTGCTCATTAATCTGGTCCTCCCCTGCCTTAGCAGATTTAAGCAACGTGTGCATGTCCATGCATGTGTGTGCGTGTGGGGGGGAGGGTGTCTGTGTGTTTTACAAAATCTAAAATCAATACTTCATGCACAGCATACACAGAGTAAACTGATCCTTTCATTAAGATAACAATGAAATGCAGGACTCTAACACATTTATGAAAGTAACACATGATGAAAGAAGAATAATACAATATTGGTACTGAACTTCTGCCTGTTTTATCCCTGAGATTTCTGGACATCCGTCACATGGAGGGTCACGCAGAATGGTACCTTCTATGTAAACACGCAGGCAAACAAATAAAAACAGACAGCTCAAAGCATTAAGGTAATGTCTGACTGCTGGAGGAAACATTGATAATATTAACAAAAATTCTTTAAAAAAAATGAGAAGAAACTATTCAAGAACTGATTTTGAGTACATATTACATTGTATTGTAAAATTGATTTCTTTCTTTTTGCATTGTTTATGACTACATGATCAACAACCGTCCTTAATAAGAAAAACAGGTCATGTCTTTATAAGCATATTATCCATCTACAAACTCTTAATTCCAGTGAAGTTGGAACATTGTATAAAATGTTAATAAAAACAGAATACAATTATTTGCAAATCACTTTCAACTTATATTCAATTGAATACATTCCAAAGCCAATATATTTAATGTTCACACTGATAAAAGTTATTGTTTTTTTGTAAATATTCACTAATTTTGAATTTGATGCATGTAACACATTCCAAAAAAGCTGGGACAGAGCAACAAAAGACTGGGGAAGTTGTGGAAGGCTCAAAAAAAAACCTGTAAGGAATATTCCACAGGTGAATTAGAAACAGGCAAGCATCGTAACTGGATATGAAACGAACACCACGGAAAGGCTTCGTTGTTCACAGGCAAGGATGGGGCGAGGTTCACCACTTTGTGAGTTACAACGCAAGCAATTAGCCTAACTGTTTAAGAACAACGTTTCTAATAAGCGGCAAGGCTGAAAACCAATATTGAATGCTTGTGACCTTCGATCCCTCAGACGGTTCTGCATTAAAAACCAGTATCTTTGTGTGAAGGACATTGCCACATGGGCTCAGAAACACTTCAGAAAACCATCGTCAGTTAACAAAATTCAGCCTGCATCTACAAATGCAAGTTTAAATTGTACCATGCCATGTGAAAGCAATACATTAAAAACGTCCAGAAACGCCACTGGCTTATCAGCACAAAGCCAGCATCTGTGATGGTATGGGGACATGTTAGTGCCCATGGCATGGGGAACTTGCACATCTGCGAAAGGCATCATCAATGCTGAAAGATACATACATAATGTCTCTGCCTTTTTCAGCAAGACAATGCTACGCAACATTCTGCATGCATAACAGCGTGGCTTTGTAGGAAGAGTGCAGGTACAAAACTGGCCTGTCTGCAGTCCAGACTTATCTCCTATTTAAAATGTTTGGCACTTTATAAAGCGCAGAATACCACAGCAGAGACCCCGGACTGTTGAGCAACTGAAGTTGTACATAAAGCAAGAACGGGAAAGAAGAAAATGCGTAAAATAATTAGTGTCCTCAATTCCAAAATACTTATTTAGCGTTGTTAAAAGGAAAGGTGATGTAACCCAGTGATAAAAATGTGTTGCAGACATCAAATTCAAAATGAGTGAATAGTCGAAAAAAAAAAAAAAAAAAAAGTAAATAATAAATAAATAACAATAAAAAAAGAAATAAATATATAAAATTGATTAATCAATTAATTAAAAAAAAAACGTTAAAGTTTATCTGTTTGAACATTACATATCTTGTCTTTGCTGTGTGTTCAACTGACTATTGGTTAAAAATTATTTGCAAATCATTGTAAACTGTTTTTATTTATGTTTTACTCAACGTCCCAACTTCATTGGAATTGGGGTTCGTATTCTGGTGTTCCATTATAAAACCTACTTTTCAAACACACTTAAAGGCAGCAGTGCAGTGTCTTTTTAAAGACAGCATACGAGAAACAAGAATGCAATGCTGGATTGCAAATATAATAGCAATGCGCAAATATAGATCATACATAATATAATATCCAGTGTCATTTTAAACATGAGGTACAAGAGAGTAAATCTATCTATCTATCTATCTTTCTTTCTTTTCCAAAACACTTCTGTTTATGGGACACCCCCAACCAGGACTACAAAGTAGAGGACGCCCTCTAATTTCACCATTTCCGGAATTAAAAGCAAGGAAGGGATAGACAACTTCTGTTGTTGTCTTTCTACTGACACAATTCAGAACTTTACAAGTATCGACATTTGGATTTCTCGTCATTTTACCGAGTATTCAGTAACTTTAAACGTTGAAACATTACTGGGAATTCTGTTTAGACACTCCGAGGCGCCGATGTGATTACTTTCGGTCGAACTGCTAGCCACGTCAAGTTTGACAAAGTCGAACTATCGGATATACGTTCCTTTCACTTTCAGCGTAAAATATTGGATTTCAAACGATAACGATAATGCTTTTGTTGTGAAAATTGTAATTAGCTCGAATGTCTTTCCGTTATGTGCAACTTGACGCCGCTGCAACTCACACTTGCCCGTATAAACACACGTTGTGTTTTCCTAGCGTTATACATTTTAAGTGAATTTGAAGGTAGCAGGGAGTTTTGTTCCTTAAAGTTGTGTTGTTTGTCGACACTGGTAACATGTTACGCGAGTATATTGCTTTTTAGGGGGTGGGTGGGCGGTCTTCAAGAGTAGCTTTTGCTAGGCCTGCGCTTGTTATTTCCATCAGTGCCGCTGGCGGCTAACAAGTACCTGCACAGAAATGTCACTAGCGGACTATGAGAGACATTTCGACTCGCTCAATTCAGATTTGGCCAGCGGCTCGGTGGTCAGTGAACGATCCTCGTCCGGCACTTTTAATGGCGAAGAGAAGCTGCATTACATTCCTATCCGGATCCTCGGGAGGGGGGCTTTTGGGGAAGCAACTTTGTACAGGAGAACGGAGGTAAGATGGGTTTCTTCCCCACCCCACCCCCCCACCGCTCCGCCACAATAGTAAAAACAAGACTTTTACTTTTTAGAGCAGAAAGCAAACGCTGCGTCTTGACACGTCTTATGTAAACACTCCTCAAACCGGGCTGTGTAAAACTTGTCATGAACGCGTTATTCATTCTTGTTTCACTGCCAGAAAAGTCCTCCAAATATTGGCTTTGCTCTCAATCCTTCTTCGCCCGTTCGTCTGAATTGGCCTCTGCGCCTCTTGTCTCCATACCTTTTTAAGAAATTCTTCCGTGGGAACAGATTGCTTTCCATCGCACATCTCTCTTCTACCTTTGGACTACACGCTGAAAAATAATTTCGAGCATCGGTCCTGATTTCAGCTGTTTATGTTGAATTTTTCATCGAGTCTGACGTGTCAGAACAGCAGCTGATTGTTTTTTTTTTTTTTTAAATGAGTATCAAGTATTTAAAAAAGTGATCCTCATATCATGGCAATGGTTGTTGTATCAAATCCACGTTGAGATTTGTCCTTTCAGTTGACTAAACAGCACAAATGAAATGACCTTTTGTTTTTATAAACCAGTGAAACTATTTCAATTGCACATCAGCTATGATCTGTTTACTGTCATCTGTTGATGAGACCTCCCCTCTGACTCCTCCAGGACAACTCTCTTGTGGTATGGAAGGAGGTGGACCTGAACTCCCTCTCAGACAGGGAGCGCAGGGACGTCATGAACGAAATAAGTATCCTCTCTATTCTGGAGCACAACAACATCATAGCCTACTTCAATCACTTCATGGACAAGAACACTCTGCTGATTGAGCTAGAATATTGCAACGGTAAGAAAATGTGGCCATTCAGATAACATTACTTTGAATGCCCTGCGCTTGTGATGGAAGGCTTCATGTCACCACAGGAGGGAACCTCTATGATAAAATCAACCAACAGAAGGGGGTGCTTTTCCACGAGGAGGTACGAGCCGATCATTGCTTGTATTTCATACAACCCAGATTTTTGTAGTCTGGTTTATCTTCAAATCTAATGTTTCTCTGCAGGTGGTGGTATGGTACCTGTACCAGATTGCTTCAGCTGTGGCCCACATCCACAAGGCTGGCATCTTACACAGGTGAGATGTCATTACCAGGTATAATTCTTGTACATTTACAGACATGCATTAAGAAATGTCACAATTCTGTCTCTTTCAGAGACATAAAAACGCTGAACATTTTCCTGACCAAGACTGACCTCATTAAGCTGGGGGACTATGGATTGGCAAAGAAACTGGGCTCTGAATTTTCAATGGCAGAGACTGTAAGTTGTAGTATTCTGTTAGCACCTTGGATATAAACGGTTCAGTGACAACTCAAGTATTGTATAGAGATGATTACAGACTTAGTGGAGCACTACACTATGTGTATGTTTTGGTGATGCCCATTTATTCACTTTAGTCTAAGAAACATGTTTTACTAGTTCACCTTTCTTGTCTCGGGTATTCCAGTGTGTGGGAACTCCATACTACATGTCGCCTGAGTTATGCCAGGGAGCAAAGTACAACTTCAAATCTGACATCTGGGCCATGGGTTGTGTTCTTTTTGAAGTTTTAACGCTCACAAGAACATTCGATGCCACGGTAGGCCTGTCTTTCTAACTTGTCTAATCTTAAATGTTGTAGATGTTCCCTGACATAAGTAAGTTAAGCTTTTTTGTCCATACAGAACCCGCTGAATCTCTGTGTGAAAATAGTCCAGGGCAATTGGACGATGGACGTGAACGGAGATGTTTATTCCTCTCCACTGATCAAACTGGTCTATGAATGTCTTGATCAGGTTAGTAAGAGAAATATTCAAAGTGCATTTTGTTTTGTTTTATTATGGTGTTATGTCAGAGGTCCTATCCCTGTCTTAAATATCATATCTACTTCTTGTATTCCACAGGATCCAGCAAAGAGGCCTACAGCTGATCAGATTTTAGACCAACCATTCATCTCCTGTTGTCGACAGTAAGTTCGATGATAGTGAAAATAGCTTATTTTGTTCTCATTTATTTTGAATAGAAAACAAGAATTGTTTGACAACTATATTCTTTGTTAGGGAGCTTGAAGAGCGAGTTGCCTTGCTGAATTCAGCAATGAAGAAGCCAAAGTAAGTTAACATTTGTCACTGCTAGAGACTGATAACCAGGCCATTTGTTACTTACTTCATATTACTGTTTTTTACAATTTATCAATGCCAGTCTGAAAGGACCAAGGTGATTTACTGTTGCCTGTTTCCTAGGCTAAGCACAGTGACTGAAACCCCTGTTGCTGTTGTAACCACACGCTCAAGGGAGATTTACTTCTGGGGTGGAGGTAAATTCACCCCCCAGAAACTAGACTCCTTTAAAGGGGGCACCAGTGCCCAACACGTGTGTGCAGGAGAGAGTCACTTTGCGGTGGTGACAGTGGAGAAAGAGCTATACACCTGGGCTGTGAGTATACTGTAAATGCATCTCTGGGACACATCCCATCATTACTGTGTTTCACAAATTGAAACTTGTCTGGTCAGAATGTTCAAGGTGGGGCAAAGATGGTCGGACAGTTGGGACACGGTGACCAGGCATCATACCGGCAGCCAAAGAAGGTGGAGAGACTTCAGGGGAAGGCAATTCGGCAGGTGGCCTGTGGCGCTGACTTCACTGCCTGTGTCACTGGTGAGTGCAAAAGCAAAACAGGAAGGTAAGATAAATGATTTCAAGTGAAGCCAATGTTCCTGCTAAGCCCTGGTGGTTTCTTTGTAGACGAGGACCAGATGTACATGTTTGGGTCAGACTATTACGGCTGCATCGGTGTGGAGGCCGAACTGGGCATGGAGATCTTAGAGCCGGTGCTTCTGGAATTTTTCGAGGAGCGGCCCATTCGTCAGGTTTCTTGTGGAGACAACCATGTGGTGGTCCTTACTCACAATGGGGACATCTACTCTTGGGGCTGTGGAGAATATGGTAATTGGGTTGTTGTATGTGCTCCTGCTTTATGTTCCTGTAATTTAGTTCCTGCCAGGCTGTGTTTTTGTTACTATCCATATAGCCAGAAGGTGGCGATAGTGGCTGGTTTAATTTACCTTCACAATAGGCATTCTGTGCTGCGTATGCTGAATCTATTCTGATGCTCTAGGGCGTCTCGGCCTGGAATGTGAGGATGACTTTTCTTCTCCAATGCAAGTAAGATGTTGTTCTTGTTGCTCACAAATTATTTGATTGACATCCAGTCACAAATGTTTCTATGTTATCATCATATGGTCTCTCTAGGTCGATATCCCTAAAGGTGCCACTATCTCCTCTGTGGCATGTAGCAGCGATGGAACTTTCTTTTTGACAGAGACAGGAAAAGTGCTGGCATGTGGAAACAATGAATTCAACAAGCTTGCCCTGAACCAGGAAATAACTGGTCTCAAAAATTACCCTGGAGAGGTACTGCATCACACTCAAAGCATTGTGCTAAAGTAGCCTTAATGGGATGTATGCTCTAGTAAGTTTTGTTGCCTGACTTCTCAGGGTTATCAGGGGATCCCATACATTACCACGCTGACTTTGGTAAAGCAACTGTCATGGTTCAAAATCCAAGTCATTGCTCCTGGGAAGAACCACACTGCTGCCATTGATGGTATATGCGTTAACAGCGGGTCATGTTCATTTAAATTCATGTCCTTTTTCTTGACAGTAAATCAGCTTTGCATTTTGTACACCTTCTGGCCTCACAGAACGTGGCCGTCTTCTCACCTTTGGATGCAACAAGTACGGACAACTGGGCGTTAAGGACTTTAAGAAACACCAGGGTGTCCAAGTCCTTGTCGGGCCTTTTGGAGGAAAGATAGTGACCAAAGTGTCTTGTGGAGATGGATTTACCATTGCAGCCACAGAGGGTAAACAAACAGTCATGTTGTGCATCATTGGTAATGAACCCATTTAGTACTTACTCAGCAACACCGCCAAAATGGACTTGTATTGAAGCAATTGAGTGTTCATGTTCACCTTAAATTCAATGGGTTTTGTTTTACATTAGTCCTTACATTTTTCTCTCTTTGCTTCAGAAGTGTGCTTTTTAAGCCTCGTAAAGGCCCCCCTCATATTCATCGCCGCCAGCTTTGGATCTCATTGGCTATTTTCGAGAGAAACCGCTAACTGAACTTTTAACAGCAGACCTTGTATGAGCTTAATTTGTCATGGAATAATATGGGGACAGGCCACGGCTGTTTGTGTAGCAGCATAACCTCAACCTCCAATTACCTTTGAGCCTCTGGAAGTTACGGCCAGTGTATAAACGTGGTTGTAGTTCAAAAACAAAATTACACATATATTGTGTTGCTGTGCTCATATTTGCAGACAAAGGTATCAATATTTTTCAGATTTACCATCAAGATTTATCTTTATCTTTTTGTTCTAGACAATCAGATTTTTGCCTGGGGAAATGCAGGAAATGGTAGACTGGGAATGCCTGCTGACAAAGGATTTGGCTCAGAGGTTTGCCCTGCCATGCCTCGGCCAATCTTCGGATCACTCCACCATGTGCCTGACCTTTCTTGCCGTGGTTGGCACACTATCATCATAATTGGTCAGTCATCTCAGCAAGATGTTTATATGAACTAATTGCTCATGAACAGAGCAGTATTTTTATATCTTTTTTTTGTCATCTGTTTTCAGAGAAAGTACTGAACTCCAAGACTATTCGCTCCAACAGCAGTGGACTGTCAGTAGGAAGTGGTACATACTTTTTGTTGTGCTGACTAATTTTGTCACTCAAGGATGGACGTCCATATCTCAGATGCTTGTGGGTGTGTTTTTCAATGCCCGTGTTTGTTTATGTGCAGGTCTCGGACAAGAAGGCTCTACATCCACAGTGGATCTTGTCATGGAACCCGGTTCAGAGACACAGTGCCGTGACCGAGGTCTGGGTGGTACACTGGAGATTGACAATGACGGATGCCTCCTTGAAACACCCATGGTGTCAGTGGCAAACCAGACTGGGGACAGTTCTTGTCCACTCTGGCTTCGTAAGGTTTGTTACAAAGAAATATGTAGATGTAAGGAGCTTTGCTTGAATTGAGATAGACTCATGAATGGCATCTAAGGCCACTTATATTTCTACATTTTTCAATACAATATGATTCTTGTTAATTGTACACCCTACAGGAGCTTGAAGACGCTGAGTTTATACCAATGCCTGAAAATTCCCAGCCGTCCTCTCCTGACCAGCTCTCATCTTTCTCTGAGAGCATCACCATGCCTTATGAGGAACTAAAAGGGCTAAAGGCGGCAGCAGCAGCAGTCAGCAGTAACACAGGGCTATCGGTAACCTGCTTCGGTGTTGACTTCACCTGTTTCATTCAGTGAACAATGGGTTCCAGTGTGTCCACTTACAACTGTTTTTTTTTCAACTCTGTTTCTTTGTAGACAAAAAGAATGGGCTTTGATAAAGTAAATGGCCTGGAAGAATCTGATATCTGCAGAAAAGGAGAATCTGGAAAATGCTGCAGGGCAAGTACTGAGGTTGTACAGGTAAGAAATCTGCACATTTTTGGGAATAATGAGAATTACAATCCTCGTTGCTGGAAAACAGAAGAACTTTGACACATTACAGATTTTAGGAACGCACCCTGCAATGAAATGCAAGTAAAAATATATTTTGCAGCTCCGAGGAATAGTTGCTCAGCAGGAGATGAGGATCCAGATGCTTGAGAAGCAGGTAAGACGTGAGCCTCTCCAATGCCCCTGTGAGGATTGTGACCTGTGTGGGTGACACATTTTTCATACTGCCTCTAGGTTAATGAGCAGAAGAGGGAGAATGGAAGACTCTGGGCAGCCATAAATCAGTCAGTTCTGCGGGAAGATGGAGGTGACAGTAATGGAAACCATCACAATTTAATGTCTGGAGACGAAAGAGGAAGTGGAGTCCAAAACCATGGGGGCAGATCTGCAAGGGCCAGCATGTGAGCTTAACCCACAGAAGTGATGGATCCCTGCATATTGTCAATTCATCAAGCTAGTGAGATGGAAATCTAGTGCGCAGTAGAGCCACAGTAGAGCCCATGCTCACACCTACTCTCAATGTGTGACAAATTACACGTAGTGTTTAATAGAATGCTACATTGCATGTCTGCAATACAGTATAGTACCTTGCACATGCATGCACACTGGGTGCAATGATCTGGCTGATTTCAACTAACTGAAATGTTGGCTGGATTCAACATAAGGCATAAGACTTTGACACCTGCCCCAGATAATCTGATTCTCCAATGGGAATATCAAATCCAACTTTGGCGACTTTTCTTATGAAGTATAAATTTTAGAGTATAAAGTCATTCGATAATAGTAGTACTGTAAACATTTCAATTAAAAGCAATGTCCTAATCATATGCCAGGCACATAAACTGGCCTGATTCGGGGCAGTATTTGACTAAGAATGGCCTCAGTTAGAAGCCACCCCTGTCCAGACACCAGTCAGATTAGCTGATCCACTCAAACATTGCATGGAGTAAAAAAACGTGTCAGATTTTTCTCTCACTTTCACTTTTCCATTGAGAATGTCTCATACACACTCACTAGGTCTGTTGGCACTTTTTGGTCACTCAACCGTTCTACACACAATTCAGGTGCGCTGTATAAAAGCCTCTTATTTGTTAATAGTAAATGGTCAAATAGGATTTTGCTAACAGACTTTTAGTGTCGCATGTCAAGATCTATAGAAATTGAGACTCAGGCCTAGTCCTCGATATCGAGTAGTTTTTAATGTGAAACCAACTTCCCTGTGTATCATTTTACTCCATATTATCATGAATCAATATCAGCATTGCCAAATACAGTATAGCCTCATAAATGTTCGCAATTAACATTATTTCATGTGGATGTTCTTTTTCACAATGCTTTCCACTATTCTTAAAAAAAAAAATTATATATGTGAAACAGGAAACTACTGATTTATTTTCAACAGGTAGGTTACATTTTCTTACTGCCTTATTGACTACATTTCTCTTTCTTTCTGTTTTATTGCGCAGCACATACAAGTTTGGTAATGCTGCGAATTGTACGTATCGACACTTGAACAGGTCTCTTAGAATGTTGAAAACATTATTTTTAAAGCCTTTTTTTAAAATCTAGCGAAGCTATATTTTTGTTATTATGTTTTCTTGTCATTTCATTTGTCTCTTGACTGTTTGGAAATATTTGTCGTATTTTTGTTGTTTGTGAAAGCGAAAAATCCCCTTTGTCATAGTTTGCCCAGAAACTGTTGACTGTCAGAAATCTTGCTTTGTAATATGCAGTGTAAAACACCGTGCCTTTAACTGCAAACCTATGGAAACCAAAAATATGACAAGTTGTACTTGCTTTGATTACACATATACATATGTGTATACATATGTATGTATGTTGTGTATGAAAACACCTAAAGTTATAAAACTGTTTCATACTTAATTTAAACAAATGTCAATAAATCTATTAGCTACATCTTGTCAAGTGGGTTAGTGGCTCTATAAAATATTTTCAACAATCTCCCGGAAACAGTTTAATTTTTTACATTCCTGTTTGTGAGGCATTCAGACCTATGGGAGAGAATCCTGTCAGTTAGCAAGGAATATCTCCAGACAACTTAGAGACCGCATTAAAAAAACAACCTGAAACCAGATGCACTCCAGCAGCTAAGAGACAAAGGGACAAAATACAGTCGGTTTTGATTTGCTGATACCCTTTTGCTGTTATGCTGACCTGAGACCAGTGTCAGAACTATTGTGACTGAGCCCCCAACGGGGTGTGAACCCTGTTACAGCTATCACCATACACCCATCTTCTACCCCTTAACCGGGATCGGGATCGGGGCAGTAGCCAAAGCAGGGAGCCCAAGACCTTCCCTCTCCTGGGCCCCTTGGTCCAGCTATTCCAGGGGGATCCCAAGGCTTTCCCAGGCCAGCCGAGAGACATAGTCCCTTAGTGTGTCCTGAGTCTTCCCCACAACCTCTTCCTGGTTGGACATACCCAGAACACCTAACCAGGGAGGCATCCAAGCATCCTAACCAGATGCCTGAGCCACCACATCTGACTCCTTTTCACACAGAGGAGCAGCAACTCTACTCTGAGCCCCTCCTGAATGGCCAAACTCTTCACTCTATCTCTTAAGAGAGAGCTCACACACCCTGCCGAGACAACTCATTTTGACCACTTGGATCCGTAACCTTCTTCTTTTGGTCAGGACCCAAAGCTTGTGACCATAGGCAAGGGTAGGAACGCAGATCGACTGGTAATTGAGGGCTTTGCCTTTTGGCTCAGTTCCTTCCTCACCAAGATAGATCACTGCAGAGTCCACATCATTGCCGGCACCGCACTAATCTGCCCGTCAGTCTGTTCCATCCTTCTCTCACTTTTGAATGCTTGAACTTCTCCACTTGAGCATGGTCTCCTCTCACCAGGAGTGGGCACTCCACCCATTTCCAGCAGAGAACCTCAGATTTGGAGGTGCTGATCCTCATCCCGGCCGCTTCACTTTTAGCTGCGAACGGGCTGGGCCCGATGAAGCCAACAGAACCACATCATCTGCAAAAAGCAGAGACCTAATCCTGAGGCCACTAAACCAGATCCCCTCAACACCCTGGATGTGTGCCTAGAAATTCTGTCAAGAAAAGTATGAACAGAATCCTTGCCAGCCCTGACAGGAAACAACTGACAATGCGGACCATGCACTGGCACAATCATACAAGTACATAACAGGTTGCACTCCAGGGTCCAGTACCCCATATTCTCAGAGAACCCCCCAAAAGATACCCCATGAGACACAGTCGAACACTTTCTCCAAGTCCACAAAACACATGTAGACTGGTTAGGCAAACTCAAATGTGCCCTCAAGAACCCTGCTGAGGGTGTAGAGCTGATCCACTGTTCTGCAGCCAGGATGAAAACCACACTGCCTCTCCTTGATCCAAGGTTCAATGACCTGTTGGACCTTCCTCTCCAGAACCCCTGTGTAAACTTTTCCAGGGAGGCTGAGGACTATGTAGTAGAACACACCCTACAATCCCTTTTTAAAGATGGGGATCACCGCCCCGGTCTTGACAGTCTAGGTGCACTGCCCCTGCCCTTCCGATTGATGCTGCAGAGGCGTGTCAGACAAGACAGCTCTACGATATACAGAGCCTTAAGGAACTGAAGGCTAATCCCATCCAGCCCCAGGCCCCTGCCAATGAGGAGCTTTTTGACTACCTCGGCAACATCAGCCCTGGAAATTGGAGCATCCACCCTAGCAGAGTTCCCTGACTCTGCTTCTGATCGAGGGGGCCTTGTAAGTATTCCTTCCATCGATCCACAACGCCCCGAGTCGAGGTCAGCACCCTACCAACCCCACTGCACACAGTGTTGACGACGTACTACTTCCCTCTCCTGAGCTGCTGGATGGCGGACCAGAATCTCCTTGGTGCCTTCCGAAAGTCATTCTCTGTGGGCTCACAAAACTCCTCCCTCGCCCGAGTTTTTGCCTCTGCTAACACCACAGCCACATGCTACTTGGTCTACTGGTATCTGTCAGCTGCCTCCGGTAACCCACAGGCCAAAAAGGTTCAGTAGAACTCCTTCTCCAGCTTGACAGCGTCCCTCACCACTGGGGTCCCAACACCCTGCCTCAGCAGGCACCGACACCCTTATGGCCACAGTTCCAGTCTGTCACCTCAACAATGGAGGCGCTAAGGTGTGTTGGTGCCAGGTGCCGAGTCGGAGGCCAATCAGTGTGCTAACCTCTCACCGGGGACAACTCCAGAGTTGCTTCTCAAGAGGCCCGGTTCCAGAGCTCAAGACGTGCACTGAGGTGAGGGCGACTATAACTAGCTGGTTATAGAACGTAGATCAGTGTTCTTCCCAACCAGAGAGGTTACATGCAATGTTCTTCTACAGTCGCGCATTCGCCACCACCCCGCTGACATCTCACTTGACCCCCTTGACCTCTCCTATGAGTGATGAGCCCAAGAGAAGGGGGACCCGTGTAGCCTTTTCAGGCTGAGCCAAGCTGAACCACATGGGTGCATGCCCGGCCACCAAGCGCTTGCTATTAAGCCCTGTTCCCAGGCAAGGGAAAACAAGGTCCATTTGTGTTCTTTGTCATTGGGGTTTTCTGAGCTCTGTCTGGTCCCTCACCTGGGACCCACGGGCATAAAGCGCCTGATAACTTAGGTCCTAGGATCACAGGTACATGCAGTCCCCTTCCCCATGATAAGATAGTGGCTTGAGGAGGGGGTATCCCCCCCCCCCATCTCCATACAAGCTAACTTTAAAAACGGGGGAAATGAAATGGTTACAGTGATGTCATATGGAACCTTGGATATCAAAGTGATGCGCAAGATTTAGCTTCTCTTCCAGTGACTCTCAATCTATGGTTTTCCATTGTTAAAAGTTCCAGTTTAGAATAAAATATCTTTAGCTATAAAAGTATGGTCTAAATGTTCTTAAAAAGGTAAAAATGTAAGCAGGAGGAAGTGCAAAACATACAGCAGAGGATCTAAATAACTTGGAGCCCTGGAAACATTTGTGACAAGTAAAGTCCAATATGGCAGCAAATGCTCAAGAATTTTCAAAAATTATTGAAAATTCTTCTAATAAATATAGTTCCTGTGATTTTTTTTAAACAAATAGAAATTATTTCACTGATGAGATGCAGTTAAGTGCAATATACGATTATGACGTGGGATGTGATAAAAGCCAAAAACTTAAAAGTAAAAACTCTCACAATTGTACTGTTAGTTTTGCTCAAATATTGTTACTATTAACATCACTTGCTAAAATGAATTAAATTATCATTGATAGAGGGGAAATGTTACTCCAGACACCAAAAGGCTGTTTTTTTTTGGTTGTTTTTTTTTTGTAATTAGATTTATTTTTCGATAATTGGTTTCCATTGGTTCCCCGTTTGGGTCGTGATACGTCACTTCCGGAAGGATACCGTTCCTGGCAAAGCAGGGTCGGATGTAGTCCAACGCCCGTCGCTCAACTTCCCATCCGTAGCCGGATGAACTGAACAGCATTCAACGACCAACTACATAGTAAGCAACTGCATGATAATCCACATCAGTCCATTTACCCGCTAACTTCCAAATGAAGAGAATGAAAGTAGGCTAGCATGAAGCATAGCATGTAGCATCTGTGATCCCTAACCTACACCGACACCGACCGGCTTGTACTATCCTCTAGGTGCTCCACAATGTCCGACGCGGATCTAATTTCAGTGGATTATGAAATCCATGGAAAAGTGCAAGGTGTATTTTTTCGGAAATACACTCAGGTGAGATATTTTTTTTCTCTCTGTCTCTTGAAACAATCCACAGGGATCGTGCTTAAAATCTATTTGATCAAAGTCGGTAAATACACCGAGTAGCATATGCAGTTTAAAATTACATTTAGTTCAGTTCAATTACGTGGTTTCAGGGAGCGGTTTCCTTAAGCGTCAGCATTTGTGCCTAGAACTGTCAGGTAATTCATACACAAAAAAAAAAAAAAAGATCCACTCATCACCCACACGTTGTCTCGCAAGGGATGCTGAAGCCTATACCAGCTGTCAATTGGTGAGAGGCGGGGTACACCCTGGACCGGTTGCCAGTCGATCAATACAGAAACAAACAATCGTTCATTCCTGCGTGTTTTTGGACTGTTGGAGGAAACCCACGTAGGGACGGCAAAAACATCGAAACACAAAACAGAAAGGCCCCATGTGGGAATCAAACCACTTTGTGTTGTTAAGTGAAAGGGCTCACCACTGCGCCGCCCATACCAAAAACATGTAAAGCTGAAAATTGTTTGGTTTTTCAGTGATCTCGATATTCTATCCAAAATGATAATACATGTATTACATTTAAAGAAGAGATTTTTTCCACAAATCACTATCATTTTGATAAAATGTACTAATAAATACTTTCCAAAGTAAACTGTATTGCTGAGGCTTAGAGGTTGATTACACTTTTATTTATTACACTCTTTGACGTCCTGCTGTGAGCAAGTCGCTTTGTGGGAAGAATTATGTGTGGTAGTCATTTCTGTGTGCTACAATTTAAATAAGGATCACGGATAGAAGAGTTGCATAGAAAAAAGAGGGTTTGTGATAGTCGGAAAACCCTTTGTGACAGTTTGTATCATTGCAGTTGTGAAAATGTTTTGTCAGATAGACAACAAACACATCAATTTAGCCCGCAGAATGATGAGGAATACAGTGTCTTTGTTATTTTTTGCTATTTTAGCGCTAATTTCTTGCCTTTTTACTGAAGTTTTCCGTAGATAGCTCCTGGCGCATGTCTTGAACTCCAGGGTTTGGGAATAAATCAGGTGATCTTTTTTTTTTTTTTTTTTTTTCAAGGAAGATGCACAAAAGTCAAAAATGAGGAATACACGTTTGACTAAATTTTTTCCCTCTTCAAAGATTCCTTTGATCATTTTTACCTGAGATCAAAAAAAGAACCTTTATATTTCTGACTTAGTTGTTCTTGTTCATGAATGAACTTTGTGTTTGAATTTTAACTGTCATCTAATATTCATTTATTGAGTGATCTTTTGACAAACAATAAACAGTGCAACCCTTCACTTTCAACCGTGTCTCTTGGAATCTGAAGATTTCCTATATTTCCTATCCAAGTTTCTGTTTGACCTTCCAGGCAGAGGGTAAAAAGCTCGGACTGGTTGGCTGGGTCCAAAACACAAGCGCAGGAACTGTGAAGGGCCAACTCCAGGGCTCACCATCCAAGGTGAAGGCAATGCAAGCATGGCTGAAAACTACCGGGAGCCCCAAGTCTCACATTGTGAAGGCAGAGTTCAACAATGAAAAGGCAATTGATAGCCTAGAACACTCCTCCTTTGACATAGTGAAATAAAACAACAGATGTGTTGCACTTTTACTGTTATCTACAAAGATAATGTGCTTTTTAATTTAGTCTTTAAGTTTTGTTTTTTTTAACGCATTAACTATAATTTATCCACCATGTTGTGAATGTGGGATGTGTAAAACCTACAAAAATTGAATAATATGAATAAATACAGCACTACCCAAACCAATTTACTGGCTACTGTTAACTGCTGGTTTTTATGTGCAAAAAAATGCCAGAGAGGAGAAACTGTCATGTATTGTACTTTTAAGGAAGGGATATATTCTGCCTGTTTCACGTCTCCCCCTCCATCTAACAGGACATGACCTTTCTAGAACTTACCCAAGGTCTCTGTTATGGATGATTGTGATCTCTGTCCACAAGGGGGCGTTTTGCATATTAGCAAAAGTCGGCGGTTGAGCTGCAATGCGAGCATCCTCGAAGTCCTCCACACCAGAAGGTGGCGCTATTTCCACACTTCGTTCCACTTTTCAATCTCGTTGACTAGCTAGCCAAAAACCGAACCGGCTTGTCAGTGGTTTGTTTATAGTTGATTTGTAGGGGATGCATTTTGGGCAAATTATCCGTGGAAACGGCGCAAACGCACCCTCAACGACCGAATTGTGCGGCAGTTATGATCAAATGTCTCCCCACGGATGTCCAGGTGAAACTTCGCTCCGGTTTTACGATTCCTTCGCTTCAGCAGTGTGTCGAAGAGCTAGTATTGAACTGCATAGATGCCGGCGCGACGTGCGTGGGGGTCAGGGTGGACTTGGAGGCGTTCAAGGTCCAAGTCATCGATAACGGCGCCGGGATGGACGCCGAGGACTTGCGCCGCGTCGGAAACAGATACCACACAAGTAAATGCAACTCTTTAAACGACCTGGAGAACAACCTTCGATTTTTTGGATTCAAAGGAGAAGCCATTGCGAGTATAGTCTCACTCGCCTCTCTCGTTGAAATATCCTCCAGGGCCAGATCCTCAGTGGAGACCCTCTCCAAGATATTCAAGAACGGTAAGGGCCTGGATGTTTGCGAAGCCCAAACCTGCCGGCCCTCCGTGGGAACTACGGTTGTCGTCTGTAACTTCTTCCACAACATGCCCGTGCGGAGGAAGAGTACGGACCCCGTCCTGGAAGGAGAAAGGATCAGACAGAGGATGGAGGCTATTTCACTCATGCATCCCTCTGTTTCATTCACGTTGAAGAATGACTGCACGTCAGCCATGATGGTACAGCTACCCAAAGTGGGAGATACTTACCAGAGGTTTATTCAGATGCACGGCCTCAGCAGAGCCCAGAAGCTGGGAAGGATCCACTACAGTAGAGAACAGTTTGAAGTGACCGGCTACCTCGGCAGGGAGGGTCACTACAACAAAAACTTACAATACCTGTATGTAAATAAGAGACTGGTGCTGAAGACGCAGATACACAAGTTGCTGAACTTTCTTCTTCGCAGGCCGAGCAGTTCAATTCAGAAAACTGACAGTCCAGATCAGCAGTCCACTGTGACAAGCCCTAAGCAGAAACGCAACCAAGAGCTTCATGGAGTGTATGTTATTGATATCAAATGCTCATACGCAGAGTACGACATTTGTCTTGAGCCGGCAAAAACTCTGATAGAGTTCAAAGATTGGGATGGTGTTTTGCTCTGCGTAGAAGAAGCTGTGAAATCTTTTCTTCACAAGGAGAACTTGGTTACTCTCACCTCCCAGGACTATTTGGACTTTGTGTCACCACAGTTGTTTGGCACTGCCGGTCTAGACCAAGATGGAAAAGACTGTACCAAAAATGCGTCTAAAGCTTGCAGTGTGTCCGCGCTACTCTGTGACAGTGGACTAATTCTATCATCAGAATCTGTTAATCGTGAGCCACATACAGAATACAATATTTGTCAAGACTCTGTTATGATAGAATGTAACAGTACTGAACCACTCCAGCGAGAAAGGATAGTCATGACGGAGTTGGAGAATGATCAAAGAGAAGTATGTAATAATGAATTTACAGTAAACCCAGAGTGTAATCTGGCTAGAACGGAACCACTGCCTGTCACAGCAGATGTCACAGCAGTGGAGGAGGTGCACTTTAGTGAGGCTGAGGAAGACAAGGGAGTTATATTAATCCCCACTATCTCAACCTGTGATGTGAGATCCTTGGCTCACACCACTCAGGAAACTGGGTTGGATTCAGACAACATAGAGCCAGTTCATTATCAGGGAGCAGGCAGAAATAAGGGAACACAATTAAGAAACAAGAGGATTGGTCTGTCCAATCCATATCTCCATCAAAATCTGCAGCATGTAGACCTTCCCCAGATGGATTGGCCAGCAAAATGCAAAGTTACACTAAACACAAGCCACAAAAGAGCTTGTTCCAAAGTTGATGAGGACTATTCTCCTGTTACCCCCCCAAAGATTCCTGCAGTTGTATCAAATGGGAAAATATCTTTAAGTAAAGGATGCAGGTCGCTTGATAAGTTTAGAAGAAATTATGGACAATTTGGTAAGCCAAATGTACCGTTGCTGGGGGATAATCCCTTCAAACCCGCCGGGCTTCCTCACACAGACAACTTGGTTTTGAATCCCTGTAATCCCTCAGTTTCCCAGAAAGTGCAGCAGCAGCAGCAGCAGCTTGGTGTTACAGAGACAGAAAGTAGCACAGGAAACCCACTATCCGTCACTGCATTCACCAAGTTGAAAAAACTCTCTGATCAGATGGATCGCAATATGTCATTAGCAGCTAAACTTAATTGTCTGAAGCAATGTAGGACTGACGGTTCAGGAGTGTTCCAACACCTCTTCAGCTCTTCGTCACTTGACCACAATTGTGTGAGTTCTAAACAAGCCTTTAAAGAGTGCAGCAATGGGGAGAAATGCAATATAACTCTAAATGCTGAGCCCATCCCCGCTGACCATGCAGACCCTCAGCTTGATGAAAGGGACGAAACATCATCTGGAGATTGGCTTCATCACTATGACACATGTGTCGGGCGTACAGTCTACGTCAACAAAGTGACCGGGCTCAGTAGATACAAGGAACTACAGATGGAAGACAACCACGTCTTTTGTTCATCCGATGTCACCAATATGGCAGTTAGTGTCTTTTCGAATACGGGTGAGTAATTACCGACAGGCTAATGATGACCTAATCTCCGTCACTAACCAGTAATGTTATTGTCGTCAATTTTAGGTAAATGTCTCGAAGAATTTCTTTCTTTAATTTTACACGTGTGAGTCATGGTCTTAATGTCTACTTCCTTGTTCCTTGAACTACAGGGATGGAATTCAGGTGTTACCCATTTCAGGTAGAGCTAGTGCAGCCCTTTCTGCCCAAATCCAAAGCCGAAAGAGTATTAAGTTCAGGGATTGATGACCGAGGTATCTCACAGGCAAATCAGATCATAGTCTGCAAGGTCTCAGCAAACACACACACACACTCAAAGAGCTCCACCATTGATTGGACTTATCTGTCTTCACAGGGGATGGTGATGAGAGCTCAAACTCACTCATGCCATTGTATTCAAAATGGAAAAATCCAGTTTTTGTTCTGCCCCCTCCGGTAATTGAAACCATTTTGCTTTGCCCCAGTGTGCCTTTTTTCGTTTTGATCAAAAAAATTTTGATCTGCTGTTGTTTTAATGATGCAAAAAAAAGATTTTCCTGTGGTTTTAGGTTGGCTTGGACATATCAAGTGGGCAAGCTGATGGGCTGGCTGTAAAGATCCACAACATCCTGTTTCCATATCGCTTCTCAAAAAACATGATTCACTCGATGAAGGTTCCTTTAACAGTAGACATAAAATAATTTTTACATTTTAACCATTTGCCGTGAATATCCCTTTCAGTGAATATTTCAAATAATACAAATATAATGTCCTTTCAAAGGTAATACATCAGGTAGATAAGAAGTTTCTGGCCTGTCTCATTAATACAAGAGAAGAAGAGTCATCAACACACTGCAAAACTGAGGGTATGGTGTCAGTCTTGTTATTTGTTTTCCTTCAAGCCTCTTTATTTATGGTCATATAATATTGATATTAAGTGTTTACTATTTGAGTATCCTATCAAAGGAAATCTCCTGGTGATGTTGGATCAGCATGCTGTGCATGAGAGAATCCGGCTTGAAAACCTGTTAGCTGGTAAAACTCAGTATTTGGATGCTTTGAACACAAATTGCTTTGAACACAACAACGTAACCATTGTCGATTTGATATACAAGCTCACAACTTTGTCTGTTGTAGATTCTTATGAGAACGATCCAAATGAACCAGGGAAGCAACGCCTTTGTTCATCTACAATTTTACCACCACTAGAGATTGGTGTAACAGAAGAGGAGCTGAGGCTGCTTCGGTATGTGTTTTTCCAGCACAGCCAAGATACACTTGAGGATCAAAAAGAATTGATTCTACAAACATTTGAATGCATTTTCATTTATAATATGGTTAGAAATCTTAAGTTACTCTTTCACTGAACAAGATTTATCATTACGCCTTCTCTGTTGATCAGGTAATGTAAAATGAGGGACACATCATGAATTACCTTGATCTGTTCAACATTGGTGATTTTACTCATTCTAACAAAGTCCATCAGCAAATCGACTATCCAGTTAAAAATAGACGCCCACCCGCTCACTCAGTCACCTTCCTGTCTCCAGGTTTGATGTGTATTAGAGCTGGGTAGTATGCTGTTTGATGGTCTCATATAATCATAGATTTTGTGTTTGTTTTTGATCAATCTCTGACTTTTAAGTGTTTATTTGCAATTTTGTCCACGGCACATGTACTTGGCTGCTTTTAAATTAAGAGGAAAAAAACACATGAGAATCTATTACCTAATCTGAAAGTAATTTACTGTAAATTCGGAGTGATGTTACCTGAAAATTGAATGGTCAATTAATTTTTTTATTGAAAATTATTTAATTTTTTAAACCTCTCACTTTATGTAGTTCATGATGTTGTGTTCATGTGTGTTGTGTATCTAGTTATGTGGTTTATTTGACACTTCGCCTCCTTGACTAGGACTACTAATGTTAATTATCATTTACAAGCAACTTCAGCAATGGTTTGTTTTTACACTGATTTGTGGACTTGTTTTCGAACAGGTCTTTTCAAGCACACTTGGGACACTTAGGACTTGAAGTGAGGTTCACAGAGGCAGGAAATCCAAAGGTTCTTGTTAGGAAAGTGCCACGATGCTTCATGGAAAAAGAAAGTAATGAGATCAGACGTGGGAGACCATCTGCTATCAAAGATGTCGTTGAAGTATGACTTTTAAAGCAAGTCAGTTCACTATATAAGCCATTGAGATAAGTGCGGATTTTACATTCACACATGAACCATTTTGTTTTATGTCCATAATCCCACATCAGGAATATCTCCAAGAGCAGATTGAGGTAGGACTGATGATATTCTCTCCTCTGTTTTTTACAAGAAAAAAGCATCTTCACTTCCAAATGAAGTAATGAATCTATTCTTTGTTCAAGCTACTTCATTCGACAGGTACAGCGAGAGGAACTCTACCACTCACTGTGCTGAAAGTGCTTGCATCCCTTGCATGCCATGGTGAGGTCGCATGCCTTGTTTCTATTTTTTATCAATCATTGTAAGATGAGTATTACAATGACTTATTCATAGAGGTCACATATGTATTACTGTGCATTAAACAGGTGCAATCAAATTCAACGACAGCCTAAGCAGAGATGAGTGCTGCAGCTTGGTGTCCTCCTTGTCTTCCTGCCAGCTGCCATTCCAGTGCGCCCATGGCCGTCCTTCCATCGTTCCCCTAGTGGACTTCAACCATTTGGAAATATACCAGAAGGTACAAGAATTTGATGCCACACCTTGAGCCCTTCATTGCTTCATTACCCTTGTACTGGTCCACAAAGCTATTTTGTGGTGAGTAAGTATCTTTTTGTCCCTTCAGGAAGTACAGAAACCCAACCTCCAAAGGCTAAGAAGAATGTACAAAGCATCAGAACTCAATGGATAAATAGATAAGCCTTAACTGTTAGTTTACTGGCAACAAAATGAAAGCATTAGTTTGACGAAAAACATATGAATGGATGAATTTATAAAAGTCTAGTCATGAAAATACTTTGTACCATGGAAATTCTTATTTATTAGTAGATTTTTTTCAATATGTATTGTCCTTTATTTAATATGTACAGCATTGTGGAAGAAGACAGCCTTCAAGCTATATATATTATATATAATATATATTTGTTGATAAACAAATTGTTGATTTGTAGATTTTTTTAATATGTAAAGCATTGCAGAAGAAGACAGCCTTTGAGCTATATATATTATATATAACATATATTTGTCGATAAAAGATTTCTACCAGTGTTCAAGCATATATGATAAGCTATGATACCTGGTGTAACATCACTGGAGCCATGCATATCCATTCTCCAAATGTAGGCTCTACATTAAAGAAGCCCATTCGGGTGGTGATATTCAGTTCCATGTTGTCGAGATTTGATTCTGAAAAGACTCGTGGCCGGACGGCACAGTGGCACAGTGGTTGGTGCTCCTGCCTTCTAGCACAAAGGGCTGTGGTCCAATTCCAACAGGGACCTTTTCTTTTCTCCCAGTATCTGGGTTTCCTCCAAAAACATGCAGAGGTTGATTAGAGAAAATCGCCTTTATGTGTGAATGAGAGACTGAATGGTTGTTTTTCTCTATTTACGACCCTGTGATTGACCTTCGACCTGTCCAGTGTGGACCTCGCTTCTTGCCCAATGACAGGTGGGATAGACGCCAGCATCCCCCACGACCCTAAGTGTAGGACAAACTGTAGATGATAGATGGATGACTCGTGTTGGATGTCACAGCTGCGAAGTTTGTACCGGGTACTGAGACCTACTGTGGCCTTCTTGTGTGGAGTTTGCATGTTCTCCGGCAACCTCTCAAAAATCAAGAGCATGCAGTTGATGAATTGAAGACCAAATTTATCTGTAGGGTTGAATGACATTGAATAGTTATATGTATATATGTGACCCTGTCATCACCTAGCAACCGTTCCCATGTGTACTCTGCCTTTTGCCTAATGAGAGAAAAGCAGATGGCAGCCAGACTATAATAGTAATCTTCAAATAAAAAGGTCCGTGTGAGTAAACTCAACAGGAATATCCGCATGGATCAATCTCATCATTTGAGCGTCCTCGTATTGCGGGATTTACCGAATGAATAATGGGCACAATTTGAACACAGGCTCGGAGTTTCACAAAATCTTGACAAAAATGAATTAGTCAATTTGATGACCTTTAAATATCTCTCCCTCTCTAAATCTCTGTCCTTAGCCATCTCAATCAGTTCTATTTCCTGATGTTCCAATAGTTCTAATAGTAATTTATCCTTTATTAATCCCCGTGGGGAAATACGTTCTCTCCATTACTCATACATTAACCCATCATGGATGAACCATGAGCTGTAATAACGGTGTCTTGCTCAATGACACTTCAACACACCAGGAGGAGCCAGGATTTGAACCAGACGGTTCCAGAGACGATCGCTCTACCTGCTCCACGTCGATCCCGCTACCTCTTGTACACTAAGCGAGCGCTCTACCATTTGAGCTAATTTTCTTCCAGGTTTTCCAAGCCATCCTTTCTCATCCCGCATACCAAAAATTTTATCTGCCTCACATTATCCATCCAAGGAATTCTTAACCTTCGCCTAAAGAAACACACTTCACAACTCTCCGAACTCTTTATTTCAGAGAGTTTCACTTCCATACATCAACACAGGATAAACAGCAATTCAGGGCATGCATCCCACTTAGCTTCCTGTTCCCGAAAATGTTCTGATTCTGCCAGTCAAACAGTGTTGTCTGCATATTGCAGGTTTGATGTTTTGCCCTCCAACTTTAAAACCTCTTTCATCTTCCAGTCTTTAGAGGATTATTTCACCATAGTAATTGAAAAGATCTGGAGACATTACCCTGTCTTATACCTCTTTCTTTATTTGCAAACTCCCTCCACTCTTCAATATACAATATTCAATATACAATATATATACAATCCATTTATTATCTTTACCATTCATTTCAATGAGTCTGTATTGTCGTCACCCCCCCCCCCCCCCCCTTCACTATAAATAGTTTTCTTGCTACGGCCACTAAGGTGAACCAGCTCAGGTTTGGAAATGAATAGTTAATAGTCTGTGCAGATATGCTAAAAATAAAAAATCTTCTCATACTATGAATGATCAACAACTGGTTTTACCTTTATGTCACACTCATCTACATTCAGAGGAGAGGATGCAACACACTCTTCATCAAGACAATTCACTCTTAGGCTACTAATTTTCAGTTGGATACATATTCTATATTTTTCCTGCCTTTTTTAAACCCCTATCTCTGATACAGAGTCTCTGATTCCTCTCCATTGTTATGGACGTGAAGTGATGCTGCTGGCAAATGTAGCTCCTCCTCCCACTCGTGTTCGGTTTCGGGACATTACACGTGACGGACCCCCCCCCCCCCCACCACCACCACCACCACCACCCCCAAAAATAAACAATCCAGTGTTGTCCCTCTTGTCTGTCAACACATTTTAATCCATATCTTTTGGTTGGAACATGACAAATTTGCTGAGTATCCGCCGAATACTGCTGTTTTATTTTCATTATCGCAGGAAAAATCAGTCGTGCGGGGAGGTTTTGTATGAAAATCAACTTTGTGATTAGATTTGTATTGAGCTAAAATGAAATGCGTTTATCGATAGAAGCAGCACGTTTTAAAAAATATATAATCAATGAATACATCCAAGGACACCAAGCTTTCTCTGCTCAGGAAATGGTGACATACGTGTATTAAACACTCACGTTTTCATGTTCTCACCCCGCAGCGCATTTGAAGCTCGGATTTATGAATGGGAGCGAGAACTGCTGTTCCGCTCGGTACCGGTTCGTAGCTGCGCCCTCATAACATAAAAAAAACATCTGTTAGGTTCTACTTAGAAATTTCTCCGATCGATGATTTGTAAAATAAACTGCTATTATAAACGAAAAAAGTGGCGTCCGTGTTTTTAGGTTTGACGCCCCCCCCCCCTTTCCCCTTCGCTGATGGTACAGTCTCGGTTCATTCATAAAATTCTCGCAGAGCATAAAAGGAGGGGCTTGCATTCAAGTCGTCCAGTTACCAGGTAGGCTAAATACCTGGAGAGGAGACCCGAGCCGCTCTGCCCGAGGAAGGCTAGAGTCATCTTCATCACTCGCCCGGGACTCTTTTATTCTCCGTGATGTATTATAACAACGTGACGCCAGACATGGATTCAGTCTCCCCCACCTGCCGGACGGAGTCTCCCGCCGGGACAGTGTGTCAGAAGACGCCAGAGGAGAGCTCCCCCTCGTCCTCGCCAAACAACGCAAAGGTACCAGTCGATGTGTTGACCCTGGAGGTTGACAGGAACCTTGTCTTTGCTCCACAAACTGATGCTTATCATTCTTTGCGTTGATGCCGGGGGTGGTGATGGGGTGGCTACTTGATGAGGTTGTAATTAATTGGACCCCCCACCCCCACCCCCACTTCCCCCCACCAACACACACACACACACACCTCCAGTATTTTTTTATTTTTTTTATTTTACGGACAAGAGTTATGTACAATAGATGCTGTCGAAATGAGGTTGTGCTGCCTTGAGACTGTGCTGAGCGCGTCGATGCAGCGCTTCATTGAGAAAAATAAATCCATTCAGGAGACTCCACAGCATCCCTGCGTCAGTGTTGACGTCAGAAACAGATAAAGTCAAATATTGATCTGGAGAAGGCTATTTCTGGTTGGCTAAATTTCAAGAAAATATAACCGGTGTTGTGCCCCTTTAGTTAGTGTGGATATTCACGGGTTCCTTCCTTCCGACCTATCTAGTAGATTTATTTTAAATAAATCTCACCATGATTTTTATTTCCCTTTTCCTTTTTTTTTTTTTCTTCCTCAGGATATCTGCCAAGACATGAGCGCTCAGGCCACTCCATTTGTTCCAACAGTCACTGCAATTTCCTCTACCCCAGATTTCCAGTGGATGGTCCAGCCAGCAATTATTACATCTGTCTCATCTCTTGGGAGCAAGCAAGCCAATGAACCGCAAAGCTCTCGGCAGGCAACACCCAAAGGGGGCAGGAATAAGGGGAAAAATGCCACCAGAAAGGGCAAAACAGAGCAGGTAGGGCAGCTCAGGAACGGTTCCCCCCTTTTATTGGACCGAGTCGTCAGTTTTGCACATTTACATACGCCAGTCTGAATTCCTTGTGTGCACCGGTGCCATTGTATCTCCTCCTCCTCTGATGCCGTGTGCTGGCTGCGCGCCTTCCTTAGGCAGTCAATTTATATTCAGGTCACAGCAAGTCAGCAACAATGGTCTATTTTTAGACGCATTGCAGCGAAACATGCTTTTGCCATTCTTCGGAGGGTGTATTGGCAGCGGACGAGGAGACGAGACGAGATGGCTGGATTCTTTGAGGTAACGCCTGAATTGTGTCTTTTCCATGCAAGCTGTCTCCAGAGGAGGAGGAGAAAAAGAGGATAAGGAGAGAGAGGAATAAAATGGCCGCAGCCAAGTGTCGCAACAGACGGAGGGAACTCACAGATACACTGCAAGCTGTAAGTAAACAGTGATGCATTTACTCAGCTGTCATTTGCACCAACTGTTGTGTGTTTTCCCGTGTGGATGACGCAGGATGTGTTTTCTATTCCAAGGAGACAGACAAGCTGGAGGAGGAAAAGGCATCCCTGGAGACCGAAATAGCCAACCTCCTCAAAGAGAAAGAGCGACTTGAATTTATCCTCACCGCACACAAACCTCTATGCCAAATGCCAGGGGAGATGGAGTCTATTTTCCAGGAGGCTCCGGGCTCCCCGGAGATATCACCCAGTCCGGAGGAAGAGCGGCTTCCGGAGGAGGGTATGCAGGAAGCACCATCGCTCCAGGACATGGGCATCCCCAATGACCCGTCCACCGCCATCTCCGGGAACTCCAACATCTTGCTTTGCGCCAGCGCCGAGATCAACATCTGCGATCTCGAGCCCTCCCTGGACATTAAGGAAGGCCTCCTGGACAACATGCTGCCCAGTGCGGAGGAGAGAGGCTCCATGGAGACGGCCCGCTCGGTTCCAGACATCGATCTGAGCAGCTCGCTGGGGGTCTCGGACTGGGAGACCCTTTACAAGTCCGTCTCCGGCGACTTGGAGCCCCTCAGCACTCCCGAGGTGACCTCCACGCCCACCTGCAGCAGCTACCTTTCCGTGTTCACGTTCGCATGCCCCGAGCTGGATTCGCTGACAGAGGAACTAGAGAGCCACAAAGGCGGAGGGGCCAAATCCGAGTCCGTCGATCTGCTCAACTCACCCACTCTTCTCGCCTTATAATGCACACAGAAAAAGCGATCCGTCTGATCTCTCCGGTTTCTCTCTTTCGCAGGTTCCCGAATTCAAAACGAAACGAACAACCGATGCTGTAACACTCACGAAAGGTTTCGCGTGTGACCGAGAAACATATAAACTTTCTCCAGATACATAGCCCCACAGAGTGATGTAGCTAAAAGCATGGCTTTTACTTAACAGAAGGGATCTAAGTTAGTTCCGATTTCAAAACGCATGTTAAAAGAAAAAGCATATGAATTCCAGATCATTTTTAAAAACATATCTATCTATATATCTGATCTGAAACAAGATCTAAGATGTAATGTTGAATTTAATGTTACAGTACGGTTTCGTGTTTTGGTGTCAATCGTGTATCAATTGCTGTTGCTGTTGTAATTACACATCCATCCACGTTCAGTACCTGCATACCTCAATGTCATCAACTGTGGTTTGACTTCATTGTTGAAATGTTGAAAGTTTTCCATGAAAACATCCAGTGCTATATATACTATATATCTATCAAGATGTAACTTATGATTTATTTTTCTACCTCTCAGATTCTGACTTATTTGTTTAAACTGAAGGAGGGTTAAATGAGCATTGAGTGCTTATCTATGCTGCAGAATAATTTCAATAAATCTACATTCAGACTCGTGTGTCTGCCCGTTGTACCTGTCTGCATCGAGTAAACCAAGAGCAAAGCGGCCGTTCATACTTGAAATCTCTCCAGATTAGCGGTGACATTCATATCATCCCCCTTTGATCCAGAAAATGACTGAAATTTGAAATCAAGCAGTGTGTTTGTGCCACTCGCTCCCTGCGATTCTTGTGTACTAACCGGATGTCATATCACCTGGTACTAATATACTTCCTCCTGCACCGGCGTCAAGGTTCGGTCTTGTATGTGCGTGTGCGCGTGCGTGCGTGTGCCCGGGCCTCCTGGACGCACATGCTGTGCTTTGCAGTGCGCAGCCATCCTCGGCCTGTCTTTATGGGAGGAGCGGTGAGACTTCCCCTCTTCTGCCCCCTTATGTACTTTTTTACATCCCTGCTGGCATCGCCTTATTTCCGCATTCCCAAATCCTCCCAGATGGGGATCACGTTTAAAATCGAGCTGATGCAACGATTTCCCCTTTTTAAAATTTACTCTCGACCCTCGGCTGACCAGAAAAAGGGACCCCCGTCATACCTGGGATCGAAGTCAGGTCTGTAAGAGGGAACTTGTGAGCCAGACGGACGCTTGTGTACTTCATTATTTGTTTTGCGCAGCGGCGGGCTGCGCGGCGCGCTTGGTCCGGTTACAGTCTGGACCGGTAGAGCGCACGACGCTTCTGTCCTAAGCTTCTATTCAGCTGCGGTCTCGTTTGAGTTCTTCCCCCCCCCCCTCTTCTAGCCTTTCTCTAAATTCAGCGTGAAGCCGGTTGCATACTTTTGCACGCTCTCTCGGAGCACACGGACACCGCGGCGTGCACAACCCCGGGACGAATGTCTCTGTTCAAGTGTGTTTCCGTGTGCAAGACGCTTTGTCTTTTCTTTCTAGTGAGTTGTGTGAGCAGAAAGCTTCGATCGCTGCAGCTCCTCTGATGGAAAGGCGATGTTATGTAAGATAAAAAAAAGCAAAAAAAAGGGAACTTCCGCTTTCTCCTTGACCAGTGATGCCCCCCCCCCCTCCAAAAAAAAAAAAAAAAAAAAGACTTGAGGATGCATGTTTTTCAAGCAGTTTAAATTCAAACTTATGCTGACTACATCACGGAGTGTGTGCAAAAGGATGTCATTGCCTTAAATTTTTTTATAGTATGATATTACATTGTATAACAGGTTTGCAATTGTTCCCAAATGTTTTTTGTTTCTCTTTTCTCACTGCAAAATATGCATGCCACAAAGTCATCTTAAATAAGTGAATATGGATTACAAGGCATCAACTATCCACTCAATTGCCATCCTTTTACTCATTACTCACCATTTTATCAGCAGTGAAAGACATTCCAGTGAGCACAATTTTAATTTGACCTGAGAAAATGTGGAAAACTATTGAAATCATTGAATGTTATTCCCTTCATATACAATTCTCATCCAGCCACGAATGTATGAAAACATTTAATAAACTAATTGTTTATAATGTTATGAAACGGTGGGAAAGTGAATAGGAGCACAATATATCACAATACTTGCAATATTTGATATTTGAATGTTTTTGACTGGTTTACGATACTGTTTATTCCTTCTTTATATATATCATACTATTTTAACATACTTTTGACTTTACAGGTGTTTTTTGCCATCCCGAGATTTATATGTCAGATATTCCTGATTTGTTCCTGTGAGGCATTTGACCTCACTTGTTTTGACTGCGTGGTGTGACACTGACAGCCATTGAGCTGTTGTAGTAATTTCCTGTTGCTTTTTGTTTGCCATGTATGAACACACGCATTACAGACAGAAACACACACACACACACACACACACACACACACACACACACACACACACACACACACACATGCATACACATGCATGCGCATTTAGAGCTTTCATTTTCCTTGGCTACTCAAATTTCCATGCTCAGGGAAAAAGGCGTTTGCCATTAAGTACAAGGTACAAAACATATTGAAAATCTTTTGAACAAGCAAGCTGAGAGTTGTTTTTCATTTGACTAAATAAAATAAGTCTGCTTTAGGTCTGAGTGTAACCACAATATGCAAAAATATTAAATTTTGGCAGGCACACTACGCTCCCCCGACATTAACTGCTATTTCTTGGCAAAGACTAACTTTCATTCTCCTCGAAAGAGTAGCGTTTGTGTACGTCTGCTTTTGTGCTAAGGTCTTGATCTCTTTTTTCCCCTTTAGGGAGTAAATGCTTTCATTATTTTCTGCCAGGGTCTTCAAATATATGGCGGCATACTCATTCTAGAGGTTGGGGGAAAAATCAAACTAATAAAAAATGTTGTAATGGGAGTCAGGCCCAGCTTTTAAACCATAGCAGTAATTCATCCAGTGTCCTTTCAGTATGTTCGACTATTCGAGGGAACAGAGCACCGGGAGGAAATGCTTCCTTGAAGCCTGACTGTCGCGCAAACAAATCCCCTTACATGACCGTCGGTCTTCATGTAACATGGCTGTATTTTAACCCTCCTGCGATACAGTGCATCCTTGGATGTTCTACCAGAAGCCGAGCGGTGTTTCTCATTGAGTATTTCCCTCACTCTCTAACTCTGCCTCCCCAGCTTTGGTTGCAGCAGAGTCTGACACGATGCCAGGACAAATCCCAGACCCCTCCGTGACGGCAGGCTCTCTGCCCAGCCTAGGCTCACTGGCTGGGCTCTCGGCCACCACGCGGACTGACAAGCTGAAATTTGGTGACATCCAGGAGTTCGGAACAATGCTGTCACCGCTGCACTTCTTGGACAGTGTGGGGAAGACGCCATTATTTATCAAAACAGAGGTATGAGATGATGGGGAAGGCCGGGTTAGCGCGAGACAATATATGAAATGATATTAAATGAATACACAGACACCAGTGTTTGGCAAAAAAAAAAAAAAAACATCTGGAACTGGTAATGTTAATTAAGCTGCTGTTGAAACAATTTTGGGTCATAGCTTGAGGTTGAAAAAGTAACCAATTGTACTATAATAACCCCCAGAATACTTAAAATTGGTCAAAAAACATTTAAAAGTCAGAAATAAAAAGTCTTTTTTGCAATGTGAGTGATGCTGGAAACATAATCAGTTTATTCTTATCTTGTATCTGAGAATGAATCTCCCATACCCAACTCACTTACATCCAGGGAATTATTGAGAGAAATTGTAGTACTCATACTTTCATAACAATAAAAACCTTTCTGAAGGTTTTATCTGCAATGAAAACAGTTTTCTCAAAGCACAGTTTTGGGTAAAAATATTGATCAACAGGCCCATCTAGTGGATACAGAGTGTCAAACATATTCCATGGCTTCAGCCTTTGCTAATGATTGTGTAATTTTTTTAAATGTTATTTTAAAATACACATACTGTATGTGTGGGTAATGTTAATCTATGCATAACATACAAAAATATATACAACACTGAACTCTTACGCACTCAGTTGAATTTTACAGCCTCTGTTCTCTTACACAGTTGTCTTTCATCATCAGCACATGTTCACATAAATGGATTATCAAATGTCCATGTGATGACACCTTTAGGTAAAAAATCAATGAAGTAAGTCATATTTCTAAGGAGTTTTCCTTTTGCTGCCACTTAGAGAGATGAGGAGGAGGAACGACGGAAACGGAGGCGAGAGAAAAACAAAGTAGCTGCAGCGCGATGTCGAAACAAAAAGAAGGAGAGGACCGATTATCTACAAAAGGTTCCACAACTCGTATAATTCTTCCATTATTCTCATATCTGTTGCAAATTTCCTTTATCCTAGCTGGTGTTACATCTTCTCCCTCCTCCCTTCATTCTTCCATAGGAATCGGAACGGCTGGAGATGTTAAACTCCGACCTCAAGGCCCAGATTGAGGAGCTGAAGCTGGAGCGGCAGCAGCTGATCCTCATGCTGAACCGTCATCGTCCCACGTGTATTGTCAGGACAGACAGTGTCAAAACACCCGAGAGCGAGTTGAACCCGTTGCTGCAGCAGCTGGAGACCAAGTGACAGTGGGAGATCTCCGCTCTGGTGTGCTGTGGACGAGGAGCACTTAGCTGCAGGTCTCCGTCTGTGAGGAGAACCATACGGACCTTCTACCGTAAAATGCGGATTCAGTAATATCGGACAGTACTTTGGCAGATGAAGCGGATTCCTTCTTCTCCTTTTTTTTTCTTTTTGCTGTCTGTTTTTCTTTCTTTTCTCTCGTTTAACTCATTTCTTGGCATTATAGCAATTAGCTCTACAACCTCTCCCACCGTGAAGGTAAGCAAACATAACACAAATAACTCAACATTGCCGGCTCTGGCTTGTTTTCATGTGAGGTGGATTTGGGGAGCTAATAGCCAAACCTTGACGCCGTTGCCACGTAATAGAACATACTGACTTTTTGGGGAATACACCCATTTGCCATTTTTGCTATTGTGAGATGAGAGACTCCATATCTGTTAAACGAGAGATCTGCCTGCATTGGCTGCATTCAATGAAAGACTACCAAGGGTACTAGGAGAGTCTCCACCATCAAATCCAAAACACTCCCATGCATATGGGATATGTAACTACCGGTAATTCATCACTTAAACTAATAATCTCGGAGTATGAGAGTTTGACCATGTTTGAAGCAAATACATTGCTGGGTGTAAATGCTCAGTTTTTGAATACCGTCAAACACACAGAAGAAAAAAAAAAACAAGCCTCTTAAATGTTGTATCATGTCACACAACACTTGATAGAGCAGAAATTCATATTTTCGAAGAATTTATGATTATATTTTTTGTTAGACATAGTTTTAGTTGGCATATTTTAAGAAATAGAGCTTGTGTATAGCTCACTGCATACACATTAAAGAGAGTGACATCCTTGTGTAGACGTCATGGACAATGGATGAATTATCCAAAAAGTTGGCTTGTTCCCTTAATAATATTCTTAGTAATTACAGTGCAATTAGCTTAAAAACTTTTATTATCGCAAACACGAATGTCAGGTTCAAAGCTAAAAATAATTACATTTTTTAATTTAGACATGGGGAGTATTATTTTCGCCAGACCTTAAACTGCTCCATGTGATTCATAGAAACATACAAATGAGCACAACAGAGCTTAAATCTTAAGTCTTAATTACCGGTTCTTAAAGATGTAGTAGTAATAACCTTAAAGGAGAATGTTACTCGTTTTAAAACATGCAAGATACACCCCGATCAAAGTATTGCACTATGGCATTCCTCCCTTGACTCTGCTTTTCAGGTCAGTCTGTGATCGGTGGTTCATCTGGACTGGATGATAGTCAGACATTTTTGTACTTTGCTGAAAAAAGTGAAGCTAATCAAATGAGCAAAATCATACATTTGAAATATTTCATACATATAATAGAAAAAAACAACAGTGTCTAAAACAGTTAACATCATTACAGATGTATTTACCCCTGTGATATGGAGCTGTTCTGCAATATTTTTTATCTAGATGATTAAATGTGCTCACTTGCAATATGCAAATGACAGGAGTGTATTTGACAGAACAAGATTGACTTTCAAAAGTTTAAATAAGGCATAAACTACATTCGATTGATGTAGAGTTGTCCATCTTAATGTTCAAAATTACATAGTTAAAAGGCATCCTCATGATACCAGTAGGAGAACAGTTACAGTAAGTAGGATGAAAACTGGCTCATGACCATCACAAATAATCAGTATTGTGTAATTATTAAAACTCAAATATTAAAATGCATCCGATATTACATTTTAAAAGCCTATTTCAGGTTAATATTTCTACATCCAGTTGATACTCTATGGTAACATGAACTAAGGTCACAGTCAGAAACTTATCTGATATATCGTTCATGTTTATTTGCTCTATTTTGTCAAGCAGTTGACCATTTATATCTTTCCTATATGCTCCTCGTGTTTTGGCGCAGGCGTCATGTATGAACACTTATGTAAACTGACTGTTTACAATGTACTTTTCTTTTTGTTAGCGAATTGTAACTGTAATGATGTCATGATTTTTTTTTGTACTTTTGTATTTGATGCTATAAAAGCATATCACAAATGTATTTCTTGAAGAAATAAATGTTTAGGTTGTTTTTTTTTTTTATGAGAATTTATTGAGTTCAACAAAGTTGTATTTACTTGAATTACATGTCTGGCTCTACCCGATGATATCTACTTAAGAAATGCTTTTTCCTTCTTCAGCATGCTTTGTTTTGGTGTTGATGAGGGATCAGATTATTTCACCACTCATCAATTTCACAGATTGACAAAACATGCCATAATGGCAAACTCTGCATGAAGTCATAGAAAAACTGCGACGATTCGGCCATGTGTTCAACATTTTACACCAACCCCAAGTTTAATCTCCTAGAAAATCGAGCTGATCGGGAACATAAATTCTCAGCATTTACTCAACAGTACTTACACAAGTCGCTCTTTGTTCCAAACGGGGGAGATTTAATTTGCAAGATTAGCGCGGGGTGTTGGGGGTGGGGGACCGGATCAAACAGTTCATGACCTATAATCAGTAAGAAAAATAAAATCAAAATAAAAATAAATAAATCAATAGATAAAGTTTCACCCCCCAGGTGAGCCAGACAATAAAAGAAAAGTAGGTGAAGCACACCACACAGTGCTTTTAGTTTTTCTTTGATGCCTCAGGCAGGCTCTGTGGGATTTTGAGGACCCATGCCCCCCTCTGTCATTCTTATCTCCACAGCTGGGTGGAGTAAACGTCTGCAATAAAAGAAGGTGATTTCTCAGCGTCTTCTTGAATGAACTTGTGGCCAGCCGCTCAGTGCGGTGGCATGAGAGATCCGCGCAGCAGCTCCGGCGAAAAGAGCATAGAGAAGCCGCTAGAATGAGACACCTGTCAGCAATTCTATTATTTAAAAGTTTTGAGTTTTAGAGAGACATTTACGCAGAACATGGCAGACGGGCGCATCTCTCAGGAACTGAGCGTCGGGAATCCGGTGGAAGACGGTCCACGGGTGGAGGACCCAGAAGCTGCGGAGCGCATTGAGTGCACCGGTATCCCCAACGGAGGAACCGTTTCGGCGGCGCTCCCCACGCGTCTTTACCGGAAGCGGTGGGTGATAGTGTTTCTATTCAGCTCGTACTCCCTGAGCAACGCGTACCAGTGGATCCAGTACGGGATCATCAGCAACATCATCGTGAAGTTCTACCAGGTGGACCCTTTCGCGGTGGACTGGCTGTCCATGGTCTACATGCTCACCTACATCCCATTCATCTTCCCGGTTACCTGGCTGTTGGATAAGAAAGGGCTGCGCGTCATGGCACTGCTGGCTAGCGCGCTCAACTGCGCCGGAACGTGGACAAAGGTGGCCAGCGCAGAGCCCAGCCTGTTCGGGGTCACCATGCTCGGGCAGTTTGCCAGTTCCCTGGCCCAGGTCTTCATCCTCGGGATGCCCTCTCGCCTGGCTTCGGTGTGGTTCGGTGCGGACGAGGTCTCTACCGCTTGCTCCATTGGAGTTTTCGGGAATCAGGTGATTTAATTTGTGAGAAGATCTATAATCCCCTGTGTTGTTTGTTTGTTTGTTTGTTTGGCGTGAAAAGCATTGTGAAAGAATGACTTTGAGGCACAACTGTGCAGATGAGCTCCCACATACCTCCACCCAGACTGCAAACACTTGCCCCACATTTTCTCTTATTTTAGGATAGACTGGAGGGAATGCAAGCAAGTAGCAAGAGCAGTAAGTAAGAAAGCACAAAATACAGAGTAGTGATGTTAGTCTCTACTTTAAAAAGGGACAAACTTCAAGAAGAACTAAATGTCTTCCATTTGACTCAATGTAGAATTTTATAGCAGGTTATTTGTAAAGTTGAGGCTTCATAAACTTATAATCTGATCATCCACATCCGTGTATAGAAGCAAATAATCTCTTCAGGTATTTTCCGATTTTTTTAGTTTCTTAGGAACTGCCAATGTAATCTTGAGAGAAATTTTCACAACAAGGTCTCTATCATAGACATATTCTAAGATAAACTATACAGTTATGGTGTAGCACCAAAAATCAAATACAAATCTCACTCATTGTGTGCTTCACATTTGGATTTTAGGTCAACTGTAGGCAAAAACTTTTTTTTACTGTGAATGAATACTTGGCACGGTTATCAGTGGCCTGGCTCAACGCACAAGTTATCGCAATCAGTCAAGATGAAAGATGTATCTTCATTTGTGAGCTGTTAAATCTGAAGCAGCTCACAAATTGACCCCATTTGCAAATTGCTTACCGTGTTAAATAAATATACCACAGGAGCCCTATAGAAATAGATATTCTGGTTGACCGGCCAACTGTGGATGCGCACAGGCCTCCCCTCAATTTAGACATCTTATGTGTAAAAATATTCACAATGGGTGCAATAAAATTTTTATCTGCCTGTTGTACAAAAAGCGCACTGTTATTAGCGTATGTGTGTGTGTGTGTGTGTGTGTATGTGTGTGTGTGTATGTGTGCGTGTGTATGCATAAGTCTGTTTGCATGCTCATGTGAGGATACTTATCTACATATTCAGTGTGTTTTCCTTGAAAATCTTATCACGTTCAGGGTTTCTGCTGCTGCCTTGCACTGAGATGGACAGACAAAAAAACATACAATGCTGTTGGAGCTTTGGGTGGTGTTCAAGCGCAGCACCATGATGTGCATGTTCAAGTGAGGGTGCATTTCTACATGAAACTGTGTAAAGGCAAATATAATTGTATTTGCATGAACAAACTCAAAGAGTGCGTCAAGGCTGAAGGTCTCTGAAAACCTCCGGGGAAGAAACAATACACTGAGTTGTTTGTTGTTGGCAGAGTTGTCTTATTTTAGATGGCCAAATATTTTCTTGTACTATCAATTAACATTAAATCATATCATATGCAAACAGAGAATACAAACAGATGTATCGTCAAAATGACATACAAAAATTGCACCATAATCATGTATATATAAGGTATTATAATGATGATGTGTAAATTATGCAGGCATGTTATTTCTCAAAAAATGCAAGTTAATTCAGTTATACACTGTGACTTATTGCACAGAAATCTCAAGGGGATAGTCATTAGTGCACATCTTAAGTTTAAAGGAGATTAAATGAAGAGGGTGTAGATGCTGTTGGAGGTGAGACTATCACTGTAAGGTGTAGCTGAAATGATCAATGGCACCGGACCGGAATCATTTTCTGTTGCATGTTCTTGGGCCTTTGGATGGGATTCACCACAGCCCTGAAGGTGTCATTGTTTTTTTTATGGCAGCTCGGCTGGATTGTTTGTTGTTGTCGTACTGAGTTGTGGATGGTTTTCGCTTAAAACCATGTAACCAAGTTCTCTGCAGCAACCTCATGTGGCCTCATGTTTTCTGGCACACCAAGCAATTGCAGTCTTATTCTTCATGCACATGTACATGCACTTTTAGATACTATTACCTCTTTATTTTCAGCTTTCCGCTTTAACCTATGGGCTTGTGAAATATCTATAGTTCCCTTCCAACTATCCTCAACATTTAAGATTAATGGTGCTCTCCTCCTGCACCAATAGTTTGTAACTGCATGGTACTCTAGTGTACTATGGAGCAACTTGTCTGGGATGATGGTATACATGTTATGTGTGTGAACAATGCAGATGAGCTCTACCAGTGGCCCATGAAGAATTTCTCTAATGGGACACTTAAGTTTATGTGATCTGATCTATTCGGCCTCGTCACTCCCAAAGAGAACCTCAATATCTTCATTTCTGCTACCTCCAGGTCTGCTTCCTTTTTATCCCTCATGTCACTGTCTCTAAACCATACAGCATCACTGATCTTACCACGGTCTTGTACACCTCTCCTTTCTTTTTGGCTGATACTCTCTTATACACATTAACCCTGATACTTTTCTCCACTCCTTCCAACCGGCTTGAACACATTTCTTCACCTCTTTAAACACACTCTCCATTGCTCTGGACTGTTGACCTTAAGTGCTTAAAATTCTCCACCTTCCTTATCTTCCACCCACCAAACTATTGCAGTGTCACCGGGAAATAAATGTAGATGAAATGTTATCTTGTCACAGACTATGAATGTACCGTGTAAAAAGAGTAAAAGTGAGTTGGAGGTGGCATGTGGGGAACACACACAAACACACACACACACACACACACACACACACACACACACACACACACACACACACACACACAGTGTAGCTTGCTGTCAACTGGTATGCAAGCGATGAAGGAGATGGGCATTGACCAGACCCAAGGCCATCTAACACAAAGTAAAAAAAAAAAAAAAAGAGCAGTTGGAATCAAGATTACAGAGAATAAGCAATTTTGAAACTGATAAATTTTGCTTTTTGAGTTGAACTGATAAAGAAAGTCACCATTTCTGCTGTCAGGTCAGAAGTGAGTGCCAAAGCCCAGGAGCAGAGAAACTTAACACTGTGTATCCCATGGTACACAGTTCCAGTTGAGTTGCGAATAGAAACCTGATAGAGTGGAAGGGACTGGCACTATGAAGCTGGTTGAACAGCTATGGAGGACTGCGGTTGCATTTGTGTCAATACTGAGTGGCAATATTTTGAAGTTAATCCTGGATGTGGGCCACCGGTATTGCTGCTGAAGGACTGGGTGAAATGTTCTCTGTCTGAAAATGTGCAAATCCTATTAGCTCTCCATGCCCACGTAAATATCCAAGAGACCCATCCAAAACACACACACACACACACACACACACACACACACACACACACACACACACACACACACACACACACACACACACACACACACAGGGGTTGGGGGCGGGGGGCATACCAGCCAGGCACATTAGCATTTGTATTTATACTATACTATACTATACTATACTATACTATACTATATATTTTTTTCTCTCTCTCTCCATATATATTTCTGTTTATACAAATTTCTACTATTATTTATTATTGTTATGTTTTTCTTGTAACTCTGGCACAACAATTTCCCTCGCCATAAATAAAATTGTTCTTATTCTTATTCTTATTCTTATTCTTATTCTTATTCTTATTCTTATTCCATTAAATTATTCCTGAAACTATTTTCACGTTGTTAATGGGTGCCTGTGTCGACAGCCTAAAAATGTTTTTAATTTTTTTTTTAATCTTTTATCTATCTTCTGATAACCGCACTAGCCTGTCTGACATGTCACACCGGTATTCACGAAAAGAAAATCCGAGATGTCACAAAGATAGCTGCTGCATATAGTCATAGTTATAGACGACAATCACTACGAACCACAGAAAAAAACAACAAAAATAGTAAATAAATAATTTTTCGAGGGCGGGTTTTTGGAGGTAAACATTCTAATAAGGCTCACGCGCGGCGGTCCGCCAATCGGAAGTGACGTGTCCAGTAACAGTCGGTGTCTTCTCTACCTCGCCATCTTCCGCTGGAACGGTACACTTATTCATAGTTTCAGTCGAAAGCTAAAGCCAAATTAACAATGTGGCTGCGAGAAAGGTAGGCTCCGGTCGTATCATGATTATTTCATAGACGGAGTGTTTACTAACTTTATTTTAAAATGGAAAACGAAACCTGAGTTCTTGTGGTTTATGTTAACTACTATGTTGGTTCATTACATTAGACATACAGCGTTCGCCCTGGCAGCTACTCGACAATGTTTTTAGGGAAATACGCTTTAAGTGTTTTTGGTAGTGGCATTTTGAGATTTATTTGGTTGACACGCTAATTTTTAAATAGTTCTCGACGCCAACTAAGCAATGACGGCGTAACAACCATGAATGCCTCGCAGTCAAAATCCAAACAGTGAATGAATCCAAAGTGTTCCTTTGACCACGGTAAAAAAAGCGCCACAGACATCATAGGAGACAAATCATAGAAATAAACAGTTAACAACAAACGTAGAAGCTAGATAACACTGGATATTAATGCTGTTAAGACTATGTTTCTGTTGATAAGCCAGGCAAAGTAAAACAATTTGAGGGATACAAATCAGGCCGTGATGTGATTGACAGCATGCTGGGAGTTTGTACAAGTGGATAAAGTGAAAACATTACACATTCATTGATTATTGTCTTCTACATAAATGGGTCTTGCTGCTCTGTTGATGCATCAATATATACAGATAAATTGATTTGTTCGTCTTCTGTCTAATGCTATATATGATTTAATATGAGGGTTGGATCTCCACACATACAAGGTCAGAAAAGGGCTAAATATTCTTTTCTGATCTACTGCAGTGTAAGCCATACTACATAGATGTCAGAGAGATGAGGGTTCCAGTATCTAATAGACGTTATATTTTACTTGAGTATAAAAAGTCCATGTGTTACAGTCAAGTGTTTGTCTCACATCAAACTCTGACATTGTTTATAAAAGATCAACATGAAAATATTTTCAAATTAAAATTACAAACACATTGATATCTGTAATTCACAAAATGTGTAATTGTTAACCAATTATCACTTGAAACTGAAATAGATCATTGTCTTCTGAATTTTAAATTCAAATTCAAAATACTTGATCTGTCAAGTTCTGAAATTGGCAATTTACACTTACACTTATGAAAGGACCACAGAATGTATTTTACATTTATAATTTGTTTAAGACTAGTTGTTGTATATGTCTTAAACCTTTCTGGCTTTACTTTGACCTTCCTCTAATATTAAAATAATGTTGTATTGCTGCCACTTTTTACGGTCAAAATATTCCAAAGTATGATGTACTGAAATAAATTCTAGTATTACATGTAACTGTGGCTCAAGTTTCTGATGATTCATCAATATAACAACTTTTTATAACCAAGTTATGGAATTGACTCTAAAAGTCTACTTGGGCTGTTCCTCTTTATTGATCAGAAATATGTGTTTGCCACCAGAATGTAGTTTATGCTTTAAATGATAAGTATAGTTTTTTGTCTTTGACCTTTCCCCCCAAACTTGTTTGTCAATGTTTTTATGAACTTAACTTTCTAGTATAGAATGACCCTCAATGGACTTTAGCTTTTGTGAGCTATCATGCGCCTTACTTTGGCAGTAAAAGAAAGCTTAACTGCAATAGTGGACAGGCCCTCCTTGAGGTGCACAGTTTGAACAGTTTGTTGTCATCTGACAAGTGATGCACTGAAGCAGGAGGAGTTTTAAGAGAAGCAAAGAAGTATCATGTGACTTCTTGTAAGCTAGTCATTTTAACTTTTGATTTTTTCGAACACGGGTCATTATATTTGAAGCACATGACAAGTTAAACTCTGTTAAATGAATAATAAGAATTGATTCTGGGTTTTGGCACTACAGGAATGCTTGTTTTTGATCATTTTGATCATAGAAAAGACCTGCTGGGTTGGGGGCATAACTTAGGTAAATTAGCACAGTATTTAGTGACTGCACACAAAAGGAGAATATATTTTGTCTTCCCTCCAGCTGTCGAGTCTAACAGAAGTCTGAAGAAAGAAAGAAGCAACATGAGCGAGGAGGAGTTGTCCCGTGAGTGGATGGATGGTTTTGGCCAGTCTAGTTGTGGTGCTAATTCAAGAAAAGCCACAACCAGTTTTGGAAACTTTAATCGCCACCTTCCAATGGGCGACGGGAGTGTCATTTCAGAGACCCCTATCCTGAACACGGCTCAGCTATTCCCACTGATGGAAACCAAGTTGTACAGGCGGCGATGGGTCATGCTTTTCCTCTTCAGCATCTACTCTATGAGCAACGCCTTAATGTGGCTCCAGTACAGCATCATCAGCAACATCTTCATGCGATTTTATGGCATTGGTGCCTTGGCCATCGATTGGCTGTCCATGATCTACTTTCTCACCTACATCCCCCTCATTCTGCCCGTCATGTGGCTGCTGGACAATCGAGGCCTAAGGGACGTTGTTGTGGTGGGCTCGGCTTTCAATTGCATTGGTTCTTGGATAAAGACTGGGACGGCCGACCCTGATATGTTTACCATGACCTTCTTTGGCCAGTTTGTGTGTTCAGTGGCAACAGTATACATTCTGGGCATTCCCTCAAGACTTGCATCTCTTTGGTTTGGACAACAAGAGGTGTCAACTGCCTGTGCCATTGGTGTTCTGGGAAACCAGGTGTGTCTCTCTTTACCTACTGGGTTCACACATTGAAGATGGTTTGGGTAACGGGCATGGTATCTTTCACATGAATGTGTGCGCTAAGAGACTGAAAGAAAGCTATGCCTTCTCTAACACTGTGCTTTTAACTGGCAGCTACATATTATGTGGTATCAGGGTCTGCGTGTGTGTGTGTATCACAATCTCTGTTTCCAACCTTTTTCTTAAGCAAGTTTGAAAAAGTGACAGAGTGAAACGGTTATTTCACCTGTGGAAAAACATCCAACACAGAAAAAAAATTACAAATCTGTTTCAACATGCAAAACCATGTGCTTAACCACCCTGCCAAAACAAAAATAAATGTAAACCATCAATCAATATTAGTATCTTTTTGCAAGTAGAATATTTACTTCATAGACGTTATTGTGTTTTTTTTTCTAGGAACATAACCATCATGCCTTCTGTGATAAATGTGATTGATGGAGTGGCTGCAATGTTTTTGAGTTCTTCTGTTTCTGTCAATTTTTATGAATATTACACAAAATTTCCTCTATTTTGCAAAACCTCTATTTATCATGTGCACGCTCAAATTTTTATACATATAGTGGACTGGAGGCTGCTTGTATGCAACTCAGGAGAGGGAGCATGTTCCTCTGCAGCCCTCAACTGTTTGTGCCTGCTTGCAGTGGCTCTTAGAGTTTGGGGGGTATGGGTAACCTAATTCATAATACTACTATTACTACTACTACTACTACTACTACTACTACTACTACTACTACTAATAATAATAATAATAATGATAATAATGCATTTTATTTGAAGACGCGTATCTATGCAGCTGACTTACAATTCAAAACACTGCCCATCACAAATGTCAAAACTACATACAGGACTGTCTCAGAAAATTAGAGTATTGTGATAAAGTTCTTTATCTTCTGTAATGCAATTAAAAATAACAAAATTACCTTTTCATGATATTCTTAATATTTTGAGATAGGATTTTTGAGTTTTCTTGAGATTTTGAATTTCTTTCTTAAGCTATATCAGCAATATTAAAATAATAAAAGGCTTGCAATATTTTAGTTGATTTGTAATGAATCCAGAATGTATGACATTTTTGTTTTTGTAATTGCATTACAGAAGATAAAGAACTTTATCACAATATTCAAATTTTCTGAGACATTCCTATAGATTGTGCGAAAATATTGTTAACGTTGGGCAACATGTTAGTATTATATACAGTATTATATAGTATGTAGTATAGTATATAGTATAGGATATAGTATATAGCAGGGGTCCCCGGGCCATTTTGTAACAAAAAGTGTGACGATCGCAGAGGTGTCTAAACGTAAACATTATTATTTTTCAGAAAGCCACACATAACCAAAAATTAAACCTTTCTGGGATCTTTACAGGAAAAAAGAAATCAGAAAATAAATAAGAATATTATTAATGAAATAAATAACACTGTTTATGAAATAAATAATAACCAAATAACCCTTTTCAAGGGTTATCAAGACCAAGGAACATTAACTTTCATGTAGACAGAACTGTTTGCGGCTCTCATATCAAATTAAATAATAGTTTGTCCCCTGCAGGTTAAATACCCTTTTTGTCATTATTCCGTGTTATTTTGTTTTTTGAGGGAGGGGTTTCAGATATGGCACAGACTGCAGAAAGATGGAATAGAATGTTATGTTCCATGCATGTACAAGTCACGATTATATGGCCAGAATGCTACCACAACCTCACTACCTCATCCCATTCACTACCTCATCCATTCACGTCATGCCCTAACTCTTTGTTTTTTTTATCCTTGAGGTACCCCAGCCCGCACGCATCCTGCCTATTTTTTTATACTTTGTTCTTGTCATTGCTACTGTCACTATATTTATATTGTTGTTTAGTTTTGCGTGTCCACCCCTCCCCCCCCCCCACTGTTCCATTCTGTTGCCCATTCCTATCCCTGATGTTGTTGCTATTGTTGTTCTCCCTGCTGTCTATTTATTTGTGGATGTCTTTGCTATCTTCTGTCTTTGAACTGTCTCTCTATTTATATTTATATTTATATTTACATTTATATTTATATTCATTTTTGACACTATAACTGTTACACTGCTGTGACAAAAGAATTTCCCCAATGGCGATCAATAAAGTTTATCTTATCGTATCTTATGATATTGTTGGTCTTAGTCCTCCAGCAGGAAGGATATTTTTATAGTTTAGCAACTTTTTCCCCACATGCCAACCACCATGGGTTACGGAAAGAGGGGACTTTAATTTTCCCTGTTTCTCTGTTAGAATGTTTACATTTTTTTTATGTCAGAGATTTTATTCTGGACAAATGCTTCATTTTGTTGCAAAGGTGGATGAATAGCTCATTGAATGCATGTTTCCACCAAGGATAATTAATGAAGAACTCATACTGTGTGTTTGCCCTTTGGCAAATGTCACTATTGATAATTGGTGGGTTTCGCAAAAATGAAACACTTGCTTTTCGATAATTCCTCAGTGAACAAGACAAACCTTCTGAAAAGCATGAAAAAACTCTCTCATTGGCATAGGTAACTGAGTTTAGACCAGAAAAACGCAAATTATTTTGTCCAGACCGTTCACAGTGACGTCCTTTCTGTGTTCATGTATGTGGTCTGTTCTTTCTAGCCAGGGGATATTACAGGGGATGGTGGGTGACTTCTACTGCTTGAACCGCCTGCTTCTCCACAGGTTCTCTCAGCTTGGGTAAATTAACCGACTTTAAGATTACATCGACATGGCAGACCAATCATTGTTTAGGTGTGTGTGTGTGGTTGTTTACTGCTCTTGCTCTGATACTTCGTTTAAATTCTGGCTACAGGATAGTTGTTGCAGGTTATTAAAGTTATTTCACCTCATGATTAAAAAGTCAGATCGACCAGGGATTAATTAAAAGAACAAATATATGTTAGAAATACACATGGCTGCACATGTTTTTTTTAATAATCTACTGTCAATTAAAAAAATTGCATGATGATTAACTGTACAGCCCAAGCCATCAAAAGCAGTGGAGATTGCATAAAATTTCTCTCCAGAATAGTCTACTGTTCATATATCTGTGTTTTGTTATCGTTCCACCATAACAGTTAATGTAAAGGTGCATCTTCAAAAGACATCCATGCTCCTGGTACTATTTAATGTACAAAACCAAGCTGCTCTCCTTTTTCATTGAAGTGTGACCTCTCTCACATTGGTTGGACTAAACACTGCATACTGCTATTGTCACATTTGTTTTCCTTCTCTGACTGAGTCCCGCTCCCTGCTGCTGAGAATTAAAGAACTCATTGTTGTTTACGTCCCCCTGCTCACCATGCCTTGATTCTTTTCGGTCCAGTGCTGCACATGATACCTCAGAGATTACAGGCTAGTACTTAGTTTATATTTCTTACTAGGATGTTTAGAGAAAAGAGCTGTGATGCTTTGATCATCAAACAAATGAATATATTGTCCGCCAAAAGTACGAATTTACATAAGCGGGAACAATGCACTAAATTTGCATTTTTTTTGTCAAGTTTAAAGAGAGCAAAAATTGTGCTACCATATCCTGTTTTCTTCTGGATGTGTGATGTTGATAGAACAACGAATGACTACCTGGATGTTTTTGGAAGGGTATTTAACAAGGGCCACTGTGATTCAGTGAGTTTATGTTCTATAAAAAAACAAACAAAAAAATGTAACCAAAAACTTGTCAGCAGTTATACAGCAGTAACAGCTATATTGGCAGTAGTACAAATTTTCTCTTTCCCATTTGCCTTAGCATATATATGAACTCTTAAACTTTAGAATTCATAGAATAACCGAGTTCGGTCTTCACTTTTTGAGCTTTGGTGCCTACTGCAATGTACCCTCATATATGATACTATTATTTCTACTATCTACTAATAGTGACATGATACGATCGAAGAATGAGTCAACCACAATTGTTACGGTAAAGTAATTCTGCAAATCTTCTCATCAGTATTTTTTGGACATTTCATCTATGACATATCAGTTACTTTAGAGGAAAAAATGAAAAGACTACTTTGAAAAAATTATGTTTATTTCAGGAGCATTTTTTGGACCCCTAACATTAATACATTGTGTTTGTGTTTGTATACAAGTGTGCGTATAATGATGGGAGCATATATTCTTGTAAGTTGTGGTTTAACATTTTTGCTGGACTGAAGTTTATGTTTTTTCTGCTTATACACCTCGGTATCTGTTCACTCCATTGTTCCCCCTGAAGGAACCTGCCTTGTCTTTTGCCTTTTACCTTCTCTTACCTCTCCCTTAGAGTGGAGGGACGTCGGCTGGTGCACCCTCTGGAGTGTTCTTGAGGCTGTAGGAAGCCGAGGAAGTGGTCCTTACTCTTGTGGTATTTAAATTTGCATAGTGTAGTAGATCAGATGTGTCCCATCATCCACCAGATTTGCTGCTGGACCCTGAGGGTGGGATAGAGTATCAGGCTGAAAGCAAAGATGATAAAGGATAGTGGGCTTGCCATTATACACTTTTTTTTTTACTTTCTACACTTTCTACTTTTTTCCTCATGGGAGCATTTAAACTAACTGCATGTTTTCTATAACAATGTACTCCCAAGTTTTTCCTGATTCTTTATTTCAACCCTTTTATCACCTAATTTGATGACCCCCATTTTGTTTGTTTGTCTGTTTATTTGTATGTGTGTTTACCGTACTTAGCTGATGCCTTAGAATTTGTTTAAGGTTGTGGCTCTTGTCTGCAGATGGGCATTGCCATTGGGTTCCTGATCCCACCGATACTCGTCCCCAATGTGGATGACAAGAATGAACTGGCACACCACATTAGAATCATGTTCTACATCAGCGCTGGAGTCGCCACCGTCATCTTCATCCTTGTGGTAATGGGTGAGTAACTTGTCTCGTTCAAGGCTCACAGAGCGGGGACGAGCTGTCAGGTCTTTTTTGTCACTAGTGCAGTAAAAGCCAAGAGAATGTCTCTTTCAATGGCACGAAGCTCCCACAGTTATGCATGAAGTAAGAGTTTGGTTTGCATGCCTCCTGGAACGATGTCCATGGCAAATTTTGTTGTGGATCATTGTTTACAGGCAACAACTACCATATACTTCATATGTACGCTGCATAAGCATATATTCCAAATTCATTGGTAAATCTAGGTTACAGTCAACTGCCAAAATCATTATTACAGCAGGATTAATAATAAATCAGTATCGATCTCTGAGGACGTCCATGATGTGGAACATAAAAGTGTTTCACCATAATCTCTAGTATTACATAATAGCTGGTTATTACTGATAAAGTTCTGGAAAATGGTGCCTTAAAAGAACTCTTAAATAGTGACAATTTTCCTTTTTGATCAGGGATGTGGAGTGATTCAATTGAGGTAGAATTCAGTACATTTGTTGTGAATGTTTAACCATATTGAGTCTTTTGTATTTGTGTTTTTCTATTTCAAGAATATCCTTGATATCTGTTCTTCTAGTTAGGCACCTTGGAGAGCTCAATAAGAAATCTGTGCCTCCCTGCCTGCCGTCCACGAGATGAGCTGATGCAGTAATTGTTATAATTGTCCACATTCTTGATGTGATGTGATGTGTTCTGACGCAATGTGAGACTGAGAGCAGGAACTCAAGAGAGTCGCAGAAGTGTTTTATGAAATCATCTTCCCCTTCAGCTTGGTTAAATCCCTCTGATGCCTCCAAGGGGAAGTAAAACTCACTGACAGTCAGGGAACCATTCTGAAAACTGAAACAGGGGTCTCATCTATTTCAGAGACAGGTCTTAGAACATTTGTATGTAAAACTCATATAATTACTATTTTACTCTGGGTTTATTTTTGAACTTATCATTGTGACTCATGGACCTGAGAAATGAAAGTATTTTCTGAAGTGCTGTGCAGAATTTCCAACGCAAGATTTAAAGTGTCTGGTTTACTTAAAAGACTTTGGTGTATAGAAACGTTTTAATCAGGTCCTTGATGTAAAAGAATGTCCATGTGGTAACTACTACACTTTTTTAAGGATTGCATCTTTCAAATGAGACAATTGCACGCCTTGTCCATTTTGTACTTTTGGCCAACTGACTACTGTGTCATTTATAGTACCGCATGCAAGATATAAATAGGATAAAGCGATATGTTAATTCAGCACATGCATCAATACTTACTAACTGGTACATTTTTTACAGTGATTGTGACTGTGGCAAAGAGGGTACATGGTCCAAAACACAGAGCTGCTGATGCAGAACAAGAGATAAAAAAGTCACAACCATAAGGAAGAACATTAAGTAGATATTAAATAAGTGTTATAAGCCATTAAGCATCAATTGTATTTGATGGTTAATGTTCAGAGAGAAGTATAACATATTTGATTATCATGATATAACCGTACTTACTGTTTTCTTTACTGATACTCTAAGGCTACCTTAATTACTTAAGATATGTATTTTTCAGATACAGGATCGTATTTCTTCTGTTGTCCCGATCACCCACTACTAATATGAATTCTGAATGGCTAACACTAGTAGGGGCTCTGCTATTTGAGTATTGGCTCTGAGTTATCTAAACAGAAATTAATAATTGTACCTGACTCATAATATGTATATTCAGTCGCAGCATGTTTGTATTGGATAGAATACCACCCCTACTTATGGAGTTAAGTTGGGTCCACAGTTCCATTCTGGCCCAATGCACAGTGTGGTCACTCTTCTCATATCAACTTTGTGGCTGGGGTAATAATATTGAAAATTAAATGTTGAATCCAGTCTGAGATCCCTTGAAATCTGACACATTATTAGACCTGCAGCATCAGGAGCAAAGCTCAAACATTAAACCTGTAAATATATCACCTGCATATTCTGATTCTTAACTGCCAGCCATTGCAAACCTTCCTTGATATAGTTGCATATTTATTTCCATAAGTTTTCACTCATTGAAATTAGGTTTTTACAAGAACTGTTGATAATGCAATATCAAAAACGGTTCCTTTAAAAACTATTGAAAACATTACTAAACCTCCAAGAATAAAAAGGAATTAATTTCAAGCAGTGACTTTTTAAAAAGCTGATAACAATATTTGATTTTTTTATCTCTGTTTATTGAGTTGCTGACAACAGAAACAACTAATTGGTTGGTAAGACAACTGGTGACATTCTTATCTTATCACACAAGGAATGTCCAACTTGGCCATGTGGTGTACAACATGAGCACACGCATGCACATATTATAAAACACTAACTGACATACAGTGTTGGCACTGTTGGACCTGGGTTATAGGAGGGTGGGTGAGGTATTATCAGCACTATTATGAGATCCATCCAGCCATCTTCTTCCGCTTATCCAGGACTCAGGGTCGTGGGAGATGCTAGAGTCTATCCCAGCTGTCTTCGGGCAAGAGGCGGGGTATACCCTGGGCTGGTCGCCAGTCAATCACAGGGTCATATATATAGACAAACAACCATTCACTCACTCATTCATTCGGGGCAATTTTCCTAATTTCTTCCAATTAACTTGCATGTTTTTGGACTGTGGGGGGACACCGGAGAACCTGGAGGAAACCCACACAGACACGGGGAGAACATGCAAACTCCACACAGAAAGTTCCCCTTGTGGGAATCCAACCAGGGTAGAAAAGGCAGAAGTGTTAACCACTGTGCCACCATGCCACCCACTATTATGAGATTTCTCATATTGTAAACCGTCAACATTTTAGTCACAAACATAATCTCCTGAATTAATTGGTAAGTATTTGTGTGCGTGTTTATGTCTGTGTGTGTGTGTGTGTGTGTGTGTGTGTGTTTGTGTGTGTGTATGTCAGTGTTTCAGGAGAGACCAGAACTACCTCCCACTCAGGCGCAGGCTCAGGCCAGGAACATGGCCCCTGAGGAGTACTCCTACTCGGCTTCCATTCTCAGGCTGTTGTGCAACAAACCCTTCATTCTCCTGGTGATCAGCTATGGTGGGCCTCCTCCTGCTGCACTCACCTCTTTGGACTTGACTTCTTATCTAGACATTCCACTCTCACTATCACTTTCATATTTCTTGGATTCCTCTTTCAAAATGGTAATGCAGTTTTTTAATATTTACCTTACTTTGTTCTATATATAATTTCCAAGAGCAGTGAAAAATCCTTACAGTTCCTACTGTGTCAGAATTGACAGTGTCCAAACAATATGTACAACTTTTATTTCAATAAAACAGTGAAGAAAACAAGAGAAACAAGTGTAACTTTGAAGTTAAAAATGTTGAATTGCCTGGTCAGAATCAGCTTTACCGAACAAGTATATTTTGTATGCACATTGGAGGAATATGGCTTCAGTTTTCAGTTACATCCTGTGCTGACCTGAAGAAACTCGACATTTAAGTCCACCTTAGTTTTTGACAGCATAACTTATAATTCAAGGCTTATAAAGTGCTAATCCACATCTGCAAAATATCTGCTGCATCTATGCATTTCTCCCTGTTATGATGCCTTGATTATAACAGCAATGTTGAAAACTCCCATTCTATTCCTGTGGACTGCAGAAAAGCCTTGTGTTTGTAGTAAATGAGAGTTCAACTCTGACCCAAAAGAACAATTGAGATGTATCATGAGGTTTGGTGGACATTTTAACACACTGAGGCAGACACATTTTAAGGTTCTTTAGTGCCAAAGGACATATTTTACATACTGTTCTGAATGGACTGTACTAACATAACTTATAAGCTTTTCTTTGAGTAACATAGGAGTTTGACAGCCATTTATTGTGCGAGGTTGTCGAGTGTTTTCAGTTGAAAGCATGGTCTCCCCTTTCCTGAAAGGTTGAATCAGAATAAACAGCAACTTTCTTTTTTTTTCATTCGTTGTTTGTAGGGCTGAATGTTGGCTGCTTCTATGCCGTTTCCACTCTGCTGAACCGGATGATCATTGAACATTATCCTGTGAGTCTTCACTTTGTCTGCTTGAAAAAACTGTACTGTCTCACTTCCCTTATTTCCAAGCAGTTTTGATGTATGTTATTCTCAGTCAACTTCTGGCTTAAGGCCGAATGCTCACTGTCAATGTGCTTAACTTCAAGCATTTGTTTGTTGTTTTTGAGATACACTGACAACCAAAACTGTAAAGGGGTTGACCGGGAACACGGGTCACTGTTGCCCCCAGTGAAGATAACGGTACAAAATGTCATCACTTTTCTTTCCAGGGTGAAGAGGTGAATGCAGGGAGAATTGGCTTGACCATTGTCATAGCTGGCATGGTGGGTTCGCTCATATGTGGCATTTGGCTGGACAAGACGAAAACCTACAAGTAAGATAATTCACTAAATCTTTGTTTAAATCTTTCCAAGAGTATGAAGATATATTTGACTCTTAATCTATTTCATGAAATGGAATTGTTTTCGTTTACATATTTAAAGATATTTTGTACCTTTTTGGGAAATCTGATTATTTAAAATTATTCCTATTGTCCATGATGTGTCAAGATAGAGGCCTTTCTCTTCTTTCTGTCTTCTAGTTAGCTTGGCAGCACAAGTTGTAGCCTAGAGGATTGGCAACCTCCCCTAATTAAATATACACTTTAGCCATTGCTTAACATTTCTTTGGACCATTTCTGGGTTGCTTGCTCAATCGACCAAACACCATTCACCTAAAACAGAGAACCAATCTGACAGAATGTTAAAATACATAAACAGTTGTGGGCAACACTGGCCGTGCTGGATGTAAAGTGAACAGGGTTATTGACTCCTGTCAGTTGTTCAGGAGTCGAAAAAGTTGGGTAGAATGACCTCTTCAGTCGTGTTGATCTACATTTCACACTCCTATACCTCCACCCGGAGTATCGCTGTGTGATCAGGGGTGGGGTGTGGTCCTTGGTGATGGAGGCAGCTCTCCTATGGACTCTGCGATGGTGGATGCTTTGCAGAGAAGGCAGTTGTGGTCTAGTGATCTATCCCTGCTGTTTTTACCACTTGCTGCAGATGTTTGCAGGCTAGCGCAGTGCTGCTGCCGCATCTTACAGTGTACAGTGATGCAGCGGGTTAAGATGGTCTCAACAATGCAACAACGCTGTAGTAGTTGCTGAAGATCTTAGGTGACATGCCAAACCTCCTCAGCCTCCTCAGGAAGTACAGCTGCTGTTCAGAGCGTCTTGAACAGCTGCGTCACTGTTTTTTGACCAGTCTGCGTGGTATTGAGGGACCAGGTGAGGTCCTCATTGATGTGGTAACCCAGGTATTTAAAAATGCTCACCATCTCAAACACAAGACCTTGGATGGACAGTGGCTGATGAGGATTTCCCTCCTTCCTCATATCAACCATCATCTCCTTCGTCCTGTCTGTATTGAGGGTGAGGTTGTTGTCCTCACATCATGACATCAGACTGGCCAACTCCATCCTGTAGGCCAATTTGTCCCCACCAGTGGTGGGTGTGAAGGTGTGATGCTCAATGTTGTTAGTGGCTATGCCCCGCAGGTGGGATGTGAATTTGAAGAGAAAGAGAAGTTCTGAAATGAGTTAAATGAAGTGATGAAGAATATTCCTAGAAATGAGAGAGTGGTAATTGGTGCAGACTTCAATGGACATGTTGGTGAAGGCAATAGAGGGGATAAAGAAGTGATGGGCAGATTTGGTTTACAGGATAGGAATGCAGAGGGACAGATGGTGATAGATTTTGCAGAAAGGATGGAAATGGCTGCAGTGCACACCTTTTTCCAGAAAAAACAGGAACATAGGGTAACTTATAAGACGAAGGAAAGGTGTACAAGACAGTGGTTAGACCAGTGATGCTGTATGGCCTAGGAACAGTTTTAATGATGAAAAGACAGGAGGCAGAACTAGAGATTGCAGAGATGTAGATGTTGAGGTTCTCTTTGGGAGTGACCACAATGGATCGGATCAGGAATGAGTCTATTAGAGGACAGCACATGTTAGATGTTTTGGAGAGAAGGTCAGAGAAGCCAGACTGAGATGGTTCCGTCATGCACAAAGGAGGGATAGAGAATATATAGGTAGACGGAATTGGAACTGCCAGGCGAGGAAGACCTTAGCGAAGATTTATGGACGTAGTGAGAGAGGATATGAAGGTAGTTGGTGTGTGAGAGGAGGATACAGAGAATTGGATTAGATGGAGAAAGTTGATTTGCTGTGGCGACCCCTGAAGTGAACAGCCGAAAGAAGAAGAAGAAGGAGAAGGAGAAGAAGAAGAAGAAGAAGAAGAAGAAGAAGAAGAAGAAGTGGTTTGTGTTATTACTGCACTGTCGTCAGCAAAATTCAGGATGATGATTTCCTCGTCGGAGGCGTCACAGTTGTGGTAAACAGGGTGTAGCGGATGGGGCTGGGGACATATCTCTGAGGAGTGCCTGTGTTTGCGATGATGCTGCCTGATGTCCCATTACCTATCCTCAGAGACAGGGGTACGCTAGTCAGGAGTTCCAGGAGTCTGTCACAGAGGGTGGGGAGCATGCTGAGGGTGGACATTTTGTGGGTGAGTTTTTTGGGCATGACAGAGTTCAAGGCGGTGCTGTAGTTCACAAAGAGCATCCTGATATAGGAGTCTATTTTCAAGGTGGAAGAGGGAGTAATGGAGGGTAGCAGCTATAGTATCTGAGGTAGACCTGTTGGACTGGGATGCAAACCGAAGGGGTTCCAGGTTGTCTTGATTACTGCTCTGAATGTCGGCTAGTGCCACTCTCTTAAAAAACCTCATAATGATCAGAGTGAGGTCTACTGGCCTGTAATCATTCAGGCAGGTGGGTGGGCTCTTCTTGTGAAGGAGGATGATGGTTGTATTCTTGAAGCGGGTTGAAGGGAGACCGGGGGGCAGTGATCTGGCTGAGGGAGAGGTTGAAGATTGGAGGTGAGGACATCAGCCAGCTCATTGGCACACACTCCTTCAACCATTAGGGATATTTGAGTTGTAAGTCTATAAAACCCACTGTAAAAACTAAATAACTCACTCTCAGTGCTGATTGTAGTTTGAATTCTGATGAAGAAGAAACACCTTTATTGTTGCATTCACTATACAGAGAGCACAACATCAGCGAAATTTGACTACTGCATTTAAACCAATATGGATGAACCCTGAGCAGAAAAGAGTTACTGAGCAGCGTTTTGCTCAGCAACTCACAGGCAAAGAGGGGCCTTGAATCTAACCAGAAAAAGTTTGGTACCAAGGATGACCGCTCTACCCCTTGAGCCACACTGCCCCCAATGTGTAGCTTATTTAATACCTGCTATACAACTTTTAATTAGTATGCTTTTCCGCCACATAGTGCTTACTGAAACTCAATTAATAAAGTCTCTAAAAGCCAGAATGTGGCAAATATTTTTAAATTACATTTTGAACAGCCAAAACCTCCTCTAAAGAACCATATTTATAGTACCAAAGTGGAGGTTACTGTTACATGCATTTGTATTTAAAAAAGGGCAATTTCATTGATATTGACATTTCATTGATACTCCCCGATTGGAGTCCCCGTAATGACCTACTGTATTTAATAGTCATATGATTAAAAGTGATCATCAGAACTAGAAATTTTCCAGTGATGTCTGAGAGGGAGTACAACTCTGGAAGCAGAGTGGGCTGTGCTTTATAATTCCCACTCCTCACATGGACGATTTAATTCTGGCTCACAGCGATACATCTACAGGAATTAAAGCTTTTGTTCAAAGTGGGCATTAATGTGTCTGCTAATTGGGACCGACAGTCTCAGTAGGATAAAGTCCTCCTCTCCCACGGCATCTAAAATAGAAAAGAGTTATAATTCAACATTAAGATTCCACGTATGTTTTTCTTGTTAAGAACATCCCCCTCTCACACTTTTTATCCATCTGAACGTCACTGCCTTGTATTTTTGACCAAAATTTAATAGTACTAGAAAGTATTGTTGAAAGATTTGGGTATAATTTCAGCTAAAGTATATTCATATAGATCAGGTTTTGGTTTGAAAAATCAAGACTTTGATGTAACTGTCTCCATATAATGAAGAACAGTTGGCTGCAAAATGAATATTATATATTTGACTCAGCACCCCTGAAATGCCATTTCAAAAAGTATTGCTTTGTAGATTTTCTTCTTTTTTTCTGTCTTCATTTATAAAGTTTTGTTGTTACATCACAGAATTTGTTCAAAATTTCCTGATTATTTTTGGCAATTTTGTCAGGTAAATTGCTTGTTTTTGTTGATAAATTGAACTTGAATATTTTCCTAATTGACCGATGGGATTTCCCATGTTTGTCTAGAACAGCTTATTTTGAGAACCTGTCCAAACAAAAGAGTCACGCTGTTAGAAATCCCATGATTGGGTTTGCTTAGTCCCCTGTCTTGTGTGACTATCAGAACTGTTATTATGAAATGGATTTGTGATACAGTGTTTTACACAGCTATGCCTGGCATGTGAACAGTTATGACTAGATAAAATCCTTGGATTCTTTACATGCCAGTAGGATGCTTGGTAGTGAAAGCATCAAGGCCCAGATTTAAGCCGTGGACATGCCTTTGTGGGTGAGAGATGACTGCGTTATATTAACAGAGATGTTTGGGAGCTATATTTTCCGCGTGGTTGTACAAGAGAGCTTCCGCAAAGACAGCCTGTTTGTGTAGATGACCCAGGTTATGAAAAGGGCTCTTCATTTACATGGGAATACTGTTTCTCTCAGACAGTAGTCCAGCAGTAACAGCCCACAATCAGAAATGTTATGGGATATAAAATGACGTGGAGTAAATATGCGTTCCTTTAATAGTGTAATTTCAATTACATAACCTTCTTGTGAAAGGTCATTCATCCAAAGAAGTGTAAGTCACATAGTGTGGTCATTTTAAAACTGTTTTTAGTTAGCAGATATTACTTATTACCTCTGCAATTCAGAACAACAGAGTAAATGCACTATATGGCCAAAAGTATTTGCTCACCCATCCAAATATTCTGAATCCGGTGTTCCAATCACTTCCATGGCCACAGGTGTATAAATCAAGCACCTTGGCATGCAGGCTGTTTTTACAAACATTTGTGAAAGAATGGGTCGCTCTCAGGAGCTCATTGAATTCTAGTGTGGAGCTGTGATAGGATGCCACCTGTGCAACAAATCAAGTCATGAAATTTCCTCGCTCCCAAATATTCCACAGTCAACTGCCAGCTGTATTGGAAGTGTTCTTATAATACAGTGTGAACAGCAATGTGGCCTGACAGTCAGTTTATGTGGCTTACCACAAAGTGGTACCACTTTGTGGTAAGCCACATAAACTGACTCAGCAGATGCTGAGGTGCATAGTGCAAAGAGGTCACCAACTTTCTGCAGAGTCAATTGCTACAGACCTTCAAACTTCATGTGGCCTTCAGATTAGCTCAAGAACAGTGCCCAGAGAGCGTCATAGAATGGGTTTCCATGGCTTAGCAGCAGCATCCAAGCCACACATCACCAAGTGCAATGCAAAGTGTCGGATGCAGTGGTGTAAAGCACGCCGTCACTGGACTCTAGAGCAGTGTAGAATCACGCTTCTTCATCTGGCAATCTGATGGACAAGTCTGGGTTTGGCTGTTTCTAGGAGAATGGTGCTTGTCTGATTGCATTGTGCCAACTGTGAAGTTTGGTGGAGGGGGGATTATGGTGTGGGTTTTTTTTCTGGCGCTTGGCTTGGCCCCTTAGTTCCCATGAAAGGAACTCTCAAAGCTTCAGCATACCAAGACATTTTGTACAATTCTATGCTCCCAACTTTGTGGGAATAATTTGGAGTTGGCCCCTTCCTTTTTCAACATGACTGTGCACCAGTGCACAAAGCAAGGCCCAAAAGACATGGATGGCAGAGTCTGGTGTGGATGCACAGAGTCCTGACCTCAACCTGATATAACACCTTTGGGATGAATTCGAGGGGAGCCTGAGAGCGAGGCCTTTTCATCCAACATCGGTGTGTGACCTCACGATTGCGCTTCTGAAAGAATGGCCAAAAATTCACACTCCTGAAACCTCATTGACAGCCTTCCAAGAAAAGTTGAAGCTGTTATAGCTGCAAAGGGTGGACCAATGTCATATTGAACCCTATGGATTAGGAATGGTATATCACTTAATCTCATATGCGAGTCAAGGCAGAGGAGCGAAGACTTTTGGCCTTATAGTGTATTGGTATTCAAGGTGATCACTTATGACATTATACATGTTGAAATATGTGTAAATAAACGTTTCTTTTACAAGAACAAATTTTTGTTTATTGACCTTGGGCGTATTCTTTGGTTCTTTGTTGTCACTATAAACTATCTCTATATTGACAAATATATAATGTACACATATGTAATGTGTATATGTATGTTATATTCAATTGTGTGTGCAATTTTCTTATATTTTCTGAAATTGATGTGACGGAAAAGATTTTTATTGAACTTGAATTGTGGGACGTAGTTCCTTTGATCTGCTTTGCAAAGCTTAGTCGAAGGATTCAGATCCAGAGAAGTTCTTGCCAAAGTCGAATCTGATTCAACTGGATTCCTAACTTTACTTTCCCTCTTTAGAAAAAAAACAGAACATTTTTTCCTGTTTCTGTGTGTGTGTGTGTGTGTGTGTGTGTGTGTGTGTGTGTGTGTGTGTGTGTGTGTGTGTGTGTGTGTGTGTGTGTGTGTGTGTGTGTGTGTGTGTGATGTGCGTGTGCGTGTGAATGTATGCGCATCACAAAGTTTAACCATAAATTGAACTGTATCTGGTCTCATCCTCCCCTCGTCTCTTTGCAGAGAGACAACCCTGGCCGTGTACATCCTCTCTCTGATTGGGATGCTGGTTTATGCATTCACTCTCAATCTGGGTCACCTGTGGGTGGTGTTTATCACGGCTGGAGGTTTAGGGTAGGTAATCATCTTGGGGTAAAGGCCCGCTGGCTGATAAGGGCTTTTGGCTGGGAAAATCCAATGTGTGATACCCTGCAGTTATATTTACCTCATTTTGATGTGCATGTTTGTTTCATTAGTTATTATCACTATAATTTTAGGAAACCTGCAATCTTGGTTTAATAAAGCCTTAGTAAAGTCAGACAAGTAATTATGCAGTCCTTGGATACTTTATGCTTCTGGGAGAAATGTGTTTGTGCTAATTTGATATAGATTTCCAACTTTCCTAACACTGAAACTATAAATATTAAATCCATCAAAAACAGGAATCATCTATTTAAATCCAATATTTCAGTGAAGTATAAATACCACCGGCATTTGTTATGTGAGATCAACATTGTTGTAATTTGATTTTGACACATTTTGGACAAATTTCGATGACATATATCATACAGAGGACTTTTTTGTACAAATAAATCACGATTCACAATTGTTCATTTATGTTTTGCCAAATTATTGATATTGTTCTATCAATGTTCTGAGATTGAGCCATTCTCTTAATATGATTTCTTTAAATTGCAAGACGCAAAGAAAATACTACACTCCATGGAAGAGTATTAAAGTTGTTCATTATGCCCAACTTGTAGTCTTAGCTCTAAAACTCCCACACAACTATTAATCACTTAAAAAAAGATGATAAGGAAATCACTACAACCTTGATGGGTTGAAAGTTTCAAGGCAATACGGTATGCTGAATTATATCGGGGTATGTCATAGTCATAACATGTAATAGCTTGAATGTGTTTCTTTCTGGGCATTCTATCAAATTGCCTTGAAAGGGTCTGATGGGGTGTTGAGACATACAATTAATTTCTCCCATTCCTTGCAATTGACTGCTCTTTCAGTACCATAAAATATCTGGGAGAATCAGTATTTCCTCTTTCAAAAGTTTTTCTAACTCAACAAACAACATTCATCCAACTGCAGAGTCCACATGATTTATCCTTACAGTTGTTGCTATTTAGGGTAAGCTGATTATGGCAGTTTCTGGTTTCCATGGCAATACCTCATTGCAATTTTGATTTCCAAAACTGGGTTGAGCCACTCGTTAAGATACTTTTTCCCTCAATTAAGAATACAGCTGTTTGGTATTCTTTGGCAAAAAAGATGAAATGCACACTTAGTTTTAACTTTCCCTTTGTTCATTCTGCAGTTTCTTCATGACGGGATACCTTCCCCTAGGCTTTGAGTTCGCAGTGGAGCTCACCTACCCAGAATCGGAGGGAACGTCTTCGGGACTTCTCAACTGCTCAGCACAGGTCAGTTTGTGGCACCGTGCTTGGAACTTTGAGACACAGCTTAAAAATGTAAGACATGATATTAAGGAGGACATTGTATTGGTAAGCAGCTCTAAATGTCAATCTCATTTCAGATTTTTGGGATCATTTTCACCATCTGCCAGGGGAAGATAATTGATAAATGGGGCACTTTAGCAGGAAATATCTTCCTGTGCATCTTTCTGCTGATTGGTACTTTAATGACAGGTAAGGAATTATACCTTTTCTTGGTTTAGGTTTGTCCCAAGATTACAATGCAGGTATAACTGTCTGAGAATGTTGACCTTATGTCAGATATAGACTTTTTAAAAACCATGATCATGTTGCACATGATATGTAATAACATTAGAACCCCGGTCATTTAACCGACAGGTGCCTGCAGTTGTTTCTTCCACTAGATAAGAGCACCGACTAGTGGCTGAATGAATTATTCTGTCAACGTTTAATTCTTTTGCATTCAATTAGACCAACAGCAGAAATGATAAATATGTGAAATAAATGATACTAGATGAAATATGATAAAGGCTATGATTTAATGTTAAATGCATTTTAATTATCAGAGAAAAATTATGTTTTTCTCTCACAGAGCTGAGCTCACAGACAGGAGGCTGGTTTAGGATTTGATGGATGATGAAGTGAGCATAGTTTTTTATGGTCTCTAGACTAAAAGAAATCAGCCCATACTTTATGACTCCAGAAACCCCATTATTCACAAAAGTTGTGTTTTAAGAGTTCATGAACTCAGGGTCGCGAGGGATGCAAGCTGTCATCCTAGCTGTCATCATGCAAGAGGCATGGTACTGGACTGGTCGCCAGTCAATCGCAGGGCCATCCTCTCACTCATTCAGAGCAATTTTTACCAATTAACCTGCTGCATGTTTTTGGACCGTGGGAGGAAACCCATGCAGACACGGGAAGAACATGCAATCTCCACACACAACGGACCCCATATCTGAATCAGACCAGGGTCCTTCGTGTTGTTAGGCCTAAGGGCTAACCACTGTGCCACTGTGCTACCCCAATGAATAATCCAATAATATATAAATAGATACAATACAAAAATCATCTTTCTTTAACATTTGGTTTATCTGAAAACAGTACAAAGAAGATTATTCTGAATTTTAACATTTTGAACATTTCACCGATAAAGAGCTAAATTGCTTGTAGGTGACAGTGTCATGTTTGGGTTGACGCCTTTGGAAAGACACAATCAACCATTCAGAAGCACAGATGGGCACTTTGTGAAAAACTGCAGGCTAATAGTACAAAAGTTGGAAAACAACGTTGTGAATGATTTATACTTTCAACGCTTCAACAGTGATCTTTTCTCAGGGTAAAACAAGCTCTCGTCCAAATTTATTGAAACATGTCAAAAATCTATCAAGGTCATTTGTTTGAACATTAGATATGCTGTCGTGTGTATTAATTGGATACAGGCAAAGAACTCCATCTGTCTTAACTGACTTTTTAAACAGCCTCTAAGAGGAGCCAATTTTGTAATTATAACTTTTTGTTTTTTTCCTGTCACCCTTTTTTTTGTGAATCACAGGATTAATCAAGTCTGATCTCCGGCGACAGAAGGCCAACATCCAGGCGGAGGGGCAGGCAGTGAGTGTACGTAACTAATACAAGTGGGATTGTTCTCTCCCAGCGGACGGGGAGAAAGAGTGATTCTGACTTGTGTTTCGGCTGAATTGACTAACAGGGTTCCGCATCCAGCATGGACACACATCAGCACAGGGGATGCATGGCTATCTCAACCCACTGAAAACTCCCAATGTCCTCCTCTGCATGCAGAACGCGCAGCCTGTCTGCTTGATTGACAGCTCTGTCCATTGACAGCAGCATGGTTTTCAAACTCTTCTCCAGTTCAACACTTGCAAAGATGCACTTTTTGCTCTTTCTTTCGGGTGCAGTTGACAGCTGTAAAATATCTATAGCAGGGGTCTCAAACTCGCAGCCCCGCCCGATGATAGTTTTTTGTCCCTGCCTTGATATGAAAAGTTTAATGTTAGTGCGGCCCGCGAGTTTGATATGTATGGCACTTTACCATGTAAATTGACATAAAAGTGGGGGCAACAAACTATCGTCCAGTGGGCCGCAATTGGCCCATTGGCCACGAGTTTGAGACCTCCATCTATAGAATTATTTTTCCTGTTTTCAATGGATTCATATTAGAAATCTCAAATCATTGCCTGTAGATTAAACAAGTCTCAATTGCATTGATGTGACTTAAAGTATTTTCCTAAACAGTTCAAAGTGTAAGAATCCAGTGAAATGAAAAGACATTTCATACATCAGCTGCTCAATTCACCTCTGTGTTTTAACTAAAAATTCAAACAAAAATCTGTTGGAGCTTCTACTTTTCTTTCTTCTCCTTTCTAATTGCATCCTAAAATATTTTTCCATTTAAAATGGGCTCCAGTTATCCTGCACACAAAGAGAACTGATGATTTGTTAGGAAGTTGTCAGAAGTGATTGGACTTACATTACAGAAACAAAAAACAAAATTCTCAGACATATTCAACATGTTTTGTCTCATTTTGCAAGATTAAGAACAGCAGTGGATACTGTTCGGGGCCTGGGGTACCCTGAGGTTGGAAGTTTAGGTTCAGCAATTAAATATTCTAAATATAAGGTAGGACTAGGATCAAACCATACCCCCACAATTTGTAAGAAATTTGCAAATATTAGCAAATAATTTTGAAAAAGTTGAATAGATAATGATAAAAAGAACAGAAGAAATCAAATATTTCATATATGTGATACATAAATATATAAATGGCTTTAAAAATTATCACAACAGAATGGAGTTCTGACAAACAGCTTATTGATAGAGGAAAAAAAAGCAGTCTGAGAAAAGATGGCAGAACAGTTTTGAGACCTAGATAGCCCTATATTTATGCACGTTGCTGGGTGTGCAGTGGTTTCTGGGGGCCAGAGGGTTGTGGTGGCTTGCTGAAGTAGCTAATGAACGATGAGGCTCCACTGGGCCCGTCAGAGGTGTGACACCCAAGCTATTGTTCCAGCCTACAGGCTCTGAGGCTTCGGTGTTGGAGTACGGGGCAACAGCCTCCAGCAGCCCCTGGCAATGGCAGTCTTGATATAAACCCACAATCCCAATTAAACCAAAACACACCTGCCAAGGTAGGGGAAACACAATCTTTTGAAGTCTCAGCACAAAAATCCCCCCCCCCCCCACACACACACAGATGACTTGCATTGTTTCCCACTTAAATAAAATGGTTCTCCCGCATCTCAGTTAAAAGCAGCTAATCTGGGATTTTTAACCTTTCCGTGTTGGTTTTGAAAAAAAAAAAAGGGGAGGGTTAATGGAATTTCAGTCAGTGCTGTAGACAGTCTGTCAAATTCTTCGTCCACTGTTTGTCATTTTAAACTTCTTTGATCAAGCAGGTTTTGAATGCTTTTAAATGTCCGAGTTTTTTGTGCAGAATAGATGTCTAGAATATTGTGTCTCTGTTAATTATGTTTGGATAGTGTAATCTGTCTGTATGCTCTGATGAATTGTGAGTATTTTCCGCTTTTGTTTCACACTGTGATTGAAACTAATGTGTCCTTCACAGAGAAACACAGATGATCCAAAAGTAAGCATTTCTCGTCCTGAGATACTCAAAGAGGGGAAGTTGTGAGATGACCCTTCTTGATGAAAAGGAAGAGACGGGTATTGGTCCTTCCGAAGCACACTGACATTGTACACAGATAAATGGTTTTAAATCAGAAATACTCCTCAGGGTCAAAGAAAGGATCCTGTGAGAAGTTTGCACATAGATACTAATCAACATATCAGCCGTGACTCAGCCGTGTGAATACAGTATGACCCATCAGACCTGCTGGACATTAAAGTGCTGAATGACATAATGTCCCGTTGGACATCACACTCCGGCCCGAACGGCAGAGACACACACTGGAATCCCAAGTGCAAATTTGTCTGTTTCCAGGCAAAAGCACAAGCCAGTCATGCATGGCATGACACTTGAATCCTCAAAGGTTTTTTTACATTCCTGTGTGAAAAAGAAGAAAAACAAAATTATTTCATCTGATGTTTTTATTTAGACCCACTTGTCCCCATTTTAGCGACTCCATCATGTTCATGGGTATTAACGAAATTTCCTATGCATTATCATGAGCAATATTTTAATTGCATATGTTTTTTACTATTGGCCCAATAAAATGTGCCAACTGTTGTATGGCTGAAGGTTTCAATTTGAGGGGTCTCCTTTTCAAGGATATCACAGTGACTGTGTTTTCCTGTCTCATCAGTCAGGTGGCCACGCAGCTCTACCTGCCATTCAGGATTATGTGGAAGTAATACTTCTGAACACTGTTGATTGCAACTATGATTGATGCTATGCATCTGAGTAGATCTTGGAAGGAAAATAATTTCCTTACTTTACCGTAAGCAATAGCTCAAAGAATTTTGTGGTGGTAGAAAATGTTGGCTGTGAATATTTAGAGAAATTTGGGAGAGGTGGAGATGAGTCAATCTATTGCACATAAAATAATATTTTATACCTGTCACTCATAGCTCATAAATGTGTTACTGATGTGTCAGTTCTTGAGCAAACTTTATGTCATTTGTTTGATGTGTTGTGACTTGAGGTCAGGTGATATTCAGCATTATGTAATGATTGTGTAATTTTGAGAGATATTAGTTAGATACTTCCGTGGTATTTTACATTTTCATGTGAATTAGTTCCGAGTGTACAACCATCATTACATACCTACTCATGTCTGTACTGATGTTTTTCTTGACCTAAGTAACACTGAATGGTTTTTATAAACAGGAAATTAAAATATAAGTACCAATCATGTTAAAAACAAGAATGGACTCATTAAAGTATCTGTTTCATGTGATTTAATAAACTCTGAATATATATCTTCCTTATTTGTCTCCATGCCCTCCTTTCAGTTTTTCCCTTCAAGGGTCATCACAGCGAATTAATCGTCTCCATCTAACCCTATTCTCTGTATCGTCCTCTCTCACACCAGCTACTTTCATAGATTCTCTCACTGCATCCATAAATCTTCTCTTTGGTCTTCCTCTAGACCTCCTGCTTGGCAGCTCCAAATCCAGCATACATCTACCAATATATTCACTATCCCTCCTCTGTTCCTGACTGAACCATCTCAGTCTGGCTTCTCTGACCTTCTCTCCAAAACATCTAACATGTGCCTCTGATAGGCTCATTCCTGATCCTATCCATCCTTGTCACTCCCAAAGAGAACCTTAGCATTTTCATTTCTGCAACCTCCTGTCTGCCTCCTTTCATCATTGTCACTGTTTATGGTTCATCAACTTTATCCCTCTATAGTTGCCGCAGTTCTGCACATCCCCCTTATTCTTAAGAATGGGCACCATCACAATTCTTCTCCATTCCTCAGGCATCTTCTCACTCTAAGATCCTGTTGGAAAATCTAGTCAGAAACTATACCACTACCTCTACCTCCCCCCCCCCCCCCCCCCTTACTGTCCAACCGAGCATACAAGTCATCATACGCCCTTTGTTTTGCCTTTGCTTCCTCTATCTTTACCTTACACCGTATCTCCCTGTACTCCTGTCTGTTCTCTTCAGTTCCGTCAGTATCCCACTTCTTTGCTAACCGCTTTCTGTCTCCTGCACTTCCTCATTCCACCATCAGGTTTCCTTATCTACTTTCCTTCCAGATGACACACCAAGTACTCACCTACCTGTCTCCCTGATATCATTAGCTGAAGTTGTCCATTCATCGCTCTCCCTGACCACCCAGAGACTTTCTCAACTCCTCCCTGAAAACCATCCAACACTTCTCCCTTTTCAGCTTCCACCACTTTGTTCTCTGCTCTGCCTTTGTCCTCTTGATCTTCCTTGTCACCGGAATCATCCTATAAACCACGTCCTATGCTGTCTGACTACACTCTCACCTACAACTACTTTGCAGTCACCATTCTCTTTCAGATTACCTCGTCTATACAAGATGTAGCCTACCTGCATGCTCCTACCTCTGCTCTAATAAGTTACCATATGTTCCTGTCTTTTCTGGCAAAAAGTGTTCACTACAGCCATTTCCATTCTTTTTGCAAAGCCAACCGCCATCTGTTCCTTTGCATCCAAATCTGCCTATCACTTCCTCATCCCCTCTATTGCACCAACATGCCCATTGAAGACTGCACCAATTACCACTCTATTATCTTCATGTAACTCATTCCAGAACGTCTTCTTCTCCTCAACCTGACATCCCACCTGCAGGACATAGGCACTAACAACACTGAGCATCCCACCTTCAATTTCCAGTTTCACACTCCTCAGTCTATCTGACATTCTTTTCACCTCCAGAACATTCCTAACAAGCTCCTCCTTAAAGATAACTCCTACTCCATTTCTCTTCCTGTCAGTACCATGATAGTACAACTGAAAGCCTGTTCCTAAGAGTCTAGCCCTACTACCCCTCCACCTGGTCTCCTGGACACAGGCCAACCTTTCTTCTCTGCATCATGTCGACCAACTCTATCTTTTCCTGTCATCGTCCCAATATTCAAAGTCCCTACTCTAACTACCAGACTCTTGTCTTTCCTCTTCTCTCTCTGCTCTCTACTCTCTCTCTGAACATGCCTTCCTCCTCTCCTTCTTAAACCTGCAGTTGCCCAAATTCCACTGGTACTGTAGGTCATCAGTACCAACAGTGGTCATTGTTGACCTGGGCCTCAACCGATCCGGTATGACATTATGAAGTTTGATTCGCATGTTTGGTTTTGGCAAAAGTTTTACGCTGGATGACCATCCAGGTGCAACTCTCTGTATTTATCTGGGTTTGGGACTGACTCAGGGATACACTGGCCCGTACCACCCTGATGCTGCATTATCTTGCTTCTTCTTCTTTCGGCTTTTCCCTTCAGGGGTCGCCACAGCGAATCAACTTTCTCCATCTAACCCTTTTCTCTGTATCCTCCTCTCTCACACCGACTACCTTCATATCCTCTCTCACTACGTCCATAAATCTTCTTTGGTCTTCCTCGAGACCTCTTGCCTGGCTAATTTGTAATTTGTGCTTTTCCATTTTCAAGAAATTCTCATCAGGGAATTTCGGAGTTCATCCCAGAAAACCTCTTTATTCGGTTGACTATAATTAAATCTTAATTAAACTGTAACCACAATTGATATTTTACTGATACACATTTTTAAGTTGCACACAAATTCTCAATTTTTCTTATCAGAAAAGAATGCATTTATGGTGGCTTCTTGCTTTTAGAAGAAATTAAGAATTTAGTAAAGTTGTCTTGGGATTTTACTTCTTTCTCAATTTCCATGATAAAACAATTTACTTTCTTTCAAACTGTCTAGGCAAATCTTTTATTTGTTCAATTGTATTCTTTCCAGAGTTTTTTAATTGGAACCCATAAAGATACATATTTCTCGTGTTACAAAGGAAAACAGTGTAGGTTCACAGAAACAGTAATCATCAAGTTCAAAAATCTCAACAATTCATCATGTAAAATATACTAATCAAAATGTGTGATTCTTGCGACATTTCAAGCATTGGGTTCACGTGCCTTAAAGAATAGATCAACTACAGTTATCTTACGGGGTTTGAGGGGGTTAAAACAAACAAACAAATAGGCACAGGTGACACATGCTATTTTCATTCAGGAATGACTGGATAGTTAAGAACGCTCATTACATTTTTTTTCTATGTACCATAATATGTTATCATTGTGAACTTAGATGTTATCAAATAATTATTGTTCAAAACATTACAAACTTCACAACATGAAACCTCCATTTATTGATTAACATGTTCTGATCACAGTGAAAAAACAAAACAAAACAGCACATTTACTGGGGTGAACTGCAGCTACACAAGGAGGAGTCACTTACTGTTTGTAACAGTAACACCGACTATACAACATGAGTTAGAAAATACTAAATACAACCCTGATTGTGATTTAGTACTATGCAAACATTTTCAATCATAGCAAAGAAACAAAATGACATCAGAGCTTATGTTCTTTGAGGCTGAAAGCAGCACACTGCCACCAGTCAAAATCTATCTGGTGTGGAAATTCAAACCGCCAGGGTTTAATTACGTTTCTTCTGATGTGCTCCTACTTCTTCTTGGGTCTCTGGAAAACACTGGAAACCAATCAGCATCCCTATGACAGAGAAACCTAAACAGAATATGCTACATGTTACATATCAAAAATGAAACGATTATCCCCTGGTGGGGATCCAAGATCTTGTATATATAATGATGCCCTCAAGTTATAACAGGTTAAGAGAGAGATTATCATATTGAGAAACTGCACTCCTTCCTCAGGAACATGGCAAACTCATTAGAGTTTACTTGTTCCTCTGTCCCTGTATTTTGAGATCTGATCCTACATTCAAAAATATGTCCCAAACATTTGAGAAAAAAAAAACATTTCAAAACAATCTTGAACAAAATATTCAAAAGTTATGTTTCGTAACTGCTTCGCTCTTTTACGGTTTTTATATGCTCATTCTGCAAATTTCAATTTTTTTTTTTTACAAATTTTTTGGGAATAGCTTGCAAATTTTAATGACATTTCAATGACTATTAATTATGCATTTGGGGTGACTCTTAAAAGATCCCACATTGAAGCTGGGCACACCCTCGACGAGTCGCCACTTGATCACAGGACCACATAGGCATTCACTTTCTCATTCACACATCTGGCCAATTTAGGATCCAATCAACCTACTGGATGTTTTTTGACTGTGGAAGGAAAACAGAGAACCCACGGGAAACTTGCACAGACACAGGGAGAACATGCAACTCCACACAGAAATGCCCCCTGTTGAGATTAAACTAGGAACTACTAACCACTGCACCGCTATGCTGCCCTTGATCAATAAATTAAATCCACAAAGTGATTGCAGTGTCAGATGTTATCCCATCAATATATTCGCGAGTAGTAAAGCCTGCTATGATATATGGCACTACTTACATAAAATTGGATTATGGTTACAGGTTTGTAGTCAGAAAAAAAACTATTTCTGAATAATTAACTTCAAAATTTGTGACATATAGGTTTTTACACAATGACCTTCATTCATTCTATGTAAAACGTACTTGCCACAATGAGAGGTGCCATGACCCCAATTGTCAGAGGAGCTGTTTTGTAGATGAAGGCCTCTGACAGGAAATGACCCAGCGCCAGCACAAATGTCCATAAGGTTATGTGATAAAGCCTGCAAGAGCCAGTGTGACAACTGTGAGAACCCACCATAATATTGTTGACACAAACCTGGTGCTGAACGTGATGATCTGTCTTACGTTCTGTTCTGGATGTCAATGGCACAGGAACAGCGGATAATCGACGACAGCAAGGTCCAAATGCCAAACGTTCGAGCTTGAAGGCCGTTCACTGAGGACAAGGTAAGATATTGAAATACCAAAAATCCTGTTATTTAAGAGAATGAAAAAAACCCAAGTATCCAGATTTAGTTGAATTTGGCCGTGGCAGAAGATTATTGAAGTGTGAATATGTCACGTGTTATCGACCAAATTTAGGAATCAATATTGGATGACAACAACAAACAGATAAACAAAACTACAGGTATTAGAAGTCACACTTGCTTGGGAAATTTAGAGGTTCATAGCTGAGGGGCTGTGAATAAACTAACTTCATACATCTCTCAAAAATCTAGCCCTGATCAACCCGTAAACATCTCAATAATAGTGTTTTGATCAATCCATATTGACACACATACAGTGCTAATATCAGGTGATATTAATATAACAGAAAGCTTACCAAATTCTGGCGTGCCTGTGTAAAGCTTCTCTGAGAGGAAACTGTGATCCCTGAAACTCTGCACTGTGTTTCCCATCGCAATCACCGAAACCATCACCAGCCAGCTCCGCAGGACGTTCAGAAAGCGACTCATGTCTTTTGGCAGAGTCTGATAAGAACAATGGGTCAATGTGTGTTCACCTATTTACCTACCTAACTGATTTAAACAACGGGATAACTAAAAAAAAACACAAGTAGTCTGGTTATGTTGCACAGAAGATGTACTAGCCTACCTGTTAACACCAAAGTGACTGTAAGCTAGCATGTCATTACCCTGTAATAACCGAATAAAAATCCTGATTACTTTACCATGGTGTTCAAAATCATAGGGACTGGTATTTACCTGACGGAGTATTTTGGATCAGAGAGTGGACATGTCAAAAAGTTAGAACCAGGTGTAACACAAATACTACTGAACGACCATAAATGCTGCGTTCACTCATGCACTGTGGGTTTATCCAATCGGGGCGTAGAAAAAAAATGACTCCATCCTGTCGTACCACCGTTCTGATTGGCGCTTTTTAACAAACTAGACCACGCCCATTTTAATATTTACCTATAGCCATTGCCAAACATAGTCACGTGTTAATCAACGTTTAGCCAAAGATGACATCCCGGGCAAGATAGTGCACTGCAAGGATGTGAGCGTGCAAGATGATAATATCTGCTGTCCCTTCAATAGCTCAAAACGGTATCAATACCCCGGATGTAATATGCTGGGCATTAGTGTTTTCAATAATAGTACCACTCTCATAACAATACGCTGGTCGTCAGAGAAGTATGTAATGATTGGTTCAATGATAATTTACGTTTTAGATCATGTTGGATGAACGGGGAGAATCATTCGTTCGTTTGAGAAATTGTTTTAAATCTACGGTACACCAACGAGACGACTCCTTCGACCCTCCTACCCCCGACGTTTGCAATGAGAGAGCGCATGCTCAATGTAGCGTTGCTACTCAGTTGTTGTAGTTACCAGGAAGATTAACCGCGATGATGAACTGTCAATGCTGATACCAGGTAGCTAGCAGTTAACAGACTGGGGAAAAAAAAAAAACAAGTTTATTATGGCGCATCTGAGGTTTGCATTGCTCGGCGTGTGAGGGAGTCGCTTCCAGTAGAGCTGCTGTTTTGATGTTAGCTTTCCATGCCTATCGTTAAGGGGAAACTTAATCACCAAAAAGCAAGTAGCTTCTTAATACTAATTAGCTAACGTTGTCTTGACCGTGTCTGGTCTAGCCACAGTCAGTTGAATTTATGTAATATGTTTTCTAACGTGTCCTATCAGCTGTGGGTTAATAAAAAGAACGCCACGACAGATTATCTAGACCATGTGAAATTGTATGCTAATTATCCATCAGTAGAATGCGTTCTTGCATCAAGCCTTAATAAAAACGTGTCCAACTGACATACGTCCTTTTGAAAAAGATCGTTGACGGTTCTAATCTCACCTTTATTTGCATCAGGTATCAGAAAGGAGACCATGATAAACTTTAACAGTTGATCCAAGTGCATCGGCCATCTCGTTTGCGTTCATCGTGGAGATGCCGGCTGTCAACCAGCTCCAAGAGGGTTCTGAATCCTCCTCAGAAGACGAGGAGTGAGTAAAAATTTGCACATATTAATAATGCACCTGACTACATATGTAAACATCATTGAAGTAAAGAACAAATTGCTTTCGTGCAGTGTACAGTTTTAAAGGACCACAGGTTGCATTAAAACTGGCTGAATAAAAATGGAGCCATATATAAGAAGTTTTTATTCGTAACCACATATTTGCAGCCTTGCGTCACATAGTATTTTTCTCCTGATAATATGTATGGATATGTATTAGTAACGGTCTTTGTAGCTCAGACGTATTTCAGGTGACTGGGAATGTTGAACGTTTTAGAACTTTTTTAATAATCAGTGACAGGTTCAGCAGGACTATAGAGGGCAGCATCAAGCTTTAGATCATAGTTGTGACAGATGGTCTGTCGTCCCTGCCAACTATTTTCCTCTGAAGATTTACTTAATTAGATTCTAATATAATTATAATGGCAGAGAGTCACTGTTTTTGGCTTCTGATAAATTTCCATATCCCAAAAGTCATTTTGATCATGCCATTTGAGTCTTACTTTTTCAGCTGATAGTTTGGTTTTCACTGACAGAGAAATATAAACTGAACAGGAAATGTGATAAAGAAAGCTGATCAATATTGTAGTGTCTTTTCACACTTCTAACCCATCAAGGCACAGTCAGACATGTTTCACTTTTTTAGAATTTTTGTGTCTGCAGTACATTTTGGAACAATTCAGTCAGACTATTACAAGGTTAAATGTGCTTTCCAATTAATGGCCCTGACATTAATATAAATATCAAAATGAAACTGAAAATCACCTCAATAAGGAACTGTGAATACTGCAAAGAGAGAACATATACCATGATAGCATAATAGGCAGGTTGACAAACAGATATTAATGAAAAATGCAATTTAAAATATTATTAACACAGTTGGTGCTCTTAACCAAGAATAATAGAATGTCATTTTTATTTCAACAGTGGAAAAAAACGGTTGAATTTAGAAGTGAATAGACCATCAAACAGAATGCAGTAAAACTACAATTTTGACATGTTCTCCATACAACTACATTTCAGGTGCATTATCCAAAAATAACTGTTTCAAAAAAGTCTACATCGTCAGAGGTTTGTCAGTTACAAGGATACTGCTTTTATGTTTTTTGTTACCCAATGTTTGCAGCTTGTGAAATTTTTTTTGGAATATTATTATGACTTCTCAAATATTTAAGGGCCTTAAATGTGGTTTATTTACCAAATGAATAAGCTGTACCATAATCGAAATACCTTTCATGCAATCAAGATATTTCTGTCAAGAATATATCTTCGGCTTTGTGCAAAATATCTGAATACCCTAAGCTGAGGGTTGCAATTATTTACATGCCTCCTGTCTTATCTAGATTAGCCATGACTGATTAAATGGTACTCCATCAACATGCTACCATATCTTAGTCTTAGCCCATGATAAGCAGGCTGTGTCAGGTACTATCAGATAGACTTGACATTTTGTTTTCGCTACATTACATGGGATTGTTGTTGCCCGGCATCCCCTCTGAAACAATGTGGTTCAGTGTCTGTCTGTTTGAATGAAGTGACCACCATGCCAGACTACATTTTCTTAACATACAGTCATCTGGGAGAATTGTGTGAGGAACAATTTCTCATGAGTGGGCTTTTGGGTCCACGATTTAAGAGCATGAATTAGACCATTCTTTTTAAGCATTTCTATCTCTTTTTACTGTTTCCGTCCAGAGATCACGCCTGTGTCAGTTGGAGTGGCCTAAGCAAGACTATTCCGATTTTCTTGTTTTTTCCTGAAGCTATTGTATCTAAAGATGGGAGTACCTGCTGTGTTGGAGGTAATTTGCGGAAGCCAGAGATAATTTTTATCTTAAAAGAATTCGATACTAAGAGCATTTTACTGAGGGGAGTATTGCGTATGAAACTGACATCACAATTCCTTCGTTTCATCAGAGCATTACAACATGTCTTTCAAGATTGTTCGCACCGAGAGTCGCCTGGTGCGAGGACTACTGACCAACCATGGGTTCAGTGAGGTGATGTTTTCTGCAAAATCAAAGTCTTCACAAACCAATACCAAGTCAAATTCTGAGTCAGCTAAGAATAGAATAGAATATTCACACGTAGAGTCCCTCAAATGGAAAAACTTGCCTGAACTCCTGTGTCATTACTACATTGAACTAGTACTACCGTCTCAGTTGAGTCACAGACAGGAGTGCTCCTCAAACATTTTGCAGCACTTTTTTGCTTTTTGTCTTAAAATTAGTCATGGGGCAATAATTGCTCATCCTAGACTCTTAAGCAACCATATCATTGAAAAAAAATCCCTTTGTATAGCTGTATTAATAATTCCACACAGTTAACTCTCCTTTCTATAGGATGCAGTGAGGATGCTTTTAGTTATACGTCCACTGAAAAAGTACAATGACATGACTTAAATCTGAGGTCAAAAGGGTACACAATTACCCATATACAACCCATTCCAAGCAGTTGTATATGATTTAGTTTCTGTTTGAGTGCTTCTTACCTCCTAGTAACCTACCATCAAAGGCAGATGACTCTTTGTGAATCCTTAATTACAACATTTGTTTCTCCCCAAGACACTATGCAGTTGTATAACATATTCCTCCTGGGAAACTGCCTGAATAAAACAAAACAGATAAAACAAACAAGAGGATGATGAAAGTTTGAGTTCATCATCATTTTGGTATGATTTCATCAAAACAGGGCGTGTTTCTTCATGCTAGCTTATTATTTCATCTTCTTCCTAGAGATACAAGCCTGATAGATATGAGGATACTGCCTTTGTATATACACTGCTCAAAAAACATAAAGGGAACACTGAAATAACACATCCCAGATCTGAATGAATGGAATATTCTTATTAGATACTTTGTTCTTTACATAGTTGAATGTGCTGACAACAAAATCACACAAAAAATATCAATAGAAATCAAATTTATTAACCTGTGAAGGTCTGGATTTCGAGCCACACCCAAAATTAAAGTGGAAAAACACACTAAAGGCTGATCCAACTTTGATGTAATGGCCTTGAAACAAGTCAAAATGAATCAGTGTTGCTTCCTAAGTGGACAGTTTGATTTCACAGAAGTCTGATTGACTTGGAGTTACATTGCGTTCCTTTAGTGTTCCTTTTATTTTTTTGAGCAGTATAGTATGAACATCAGTTGTAATACTTGTTGTTGTACCTTTAAAATAATGCTCTTGCGACATACGTTGTAAAGGTTCAACTCGGGGCCTTGAAATAAAACAGATTATCTCTTCTTTTCAGGTTCATCCAGACAGTAATAACTTCAACCTCCTGTGGACAGGATCTCACCTAAAGCCTTACATCCTGCGTAGCCTCAAAGATTTCCAGAAGGTTAACCACTTTCCCAGGTATAAGAGACCTCAACTTTGTGCATTGCTCTTGTTATATGTCAATAGTGAGTCATTGTTCAGCTTGCATTTAAGACACTGGGTTTGTTTATCTTCACTACAAACACATATATTTGTTTGGCAGGCACTGTGGCCCCAATGATGAATTATTTGAATTTCAGTATCAGGCAGCTATGCATAAAAGTTCCGCTTTCTATTTTGTCTTTTCATAGATCATATGAATTAACACGCAAAGATCGCCTTTACAAAAACATCCAGCGAATGCAGCAGGCCCACGGTTTCAAAAACTTCCACATTGTTCCTCAGACCTTTCTGCTTCCAGATGAATACCAGGAATTCTGCAGTAAGAATCCCGATACTAAAGTCTGCTGGTCTAACTGGAGCTTCAGTTATGAAATATTAGCATTGCTTCTAATTCTGATTATATCTCTCCCGCATCAATTTCAGACTGTTTTACCAAGGACAAAGGCCCATGGATTATTAAACCGGTAGCATCTTCCAGAGGTCGAGGCATCTACTTGGTCAGCAGTGTAAGTGACTTTGCCTCTAAGAGGCAATTTACTCCACAACACCTTTATACATCATGTAAGACTGTTTGCCTGTTGCCTTGGGAGACCATTGGTGTTAAAGAATTCGGAGACAAACGCTGGTCTCTTGTGTGAAAGTTGGATTTTGTACACAAGTCTGGTGTGATTGTGTGAGAGTGTACACTATGCTCTAAAAGCTTAATATTTCAAACAGTTTACCCAATTTCCGTGTATGTGTGTTTGTCAATGTGTATGTGTATGTGCTTTGTCTGGCGGGTGTCTGGGTGTGCACAAATACAGCTGTCTTTGAAATAAGTGTTGACCAAGGTTTGAAACATTAATTAGCTTTGCGGTGTAAATCACACCCTTTCAAGGCCCTAGAGCTCCACAAGGTTCTCGCTCTTGGAAAACACATGCACAGTTCTTCTTCTTTAAAGGCATTTTTATGAAACGGTGGAAAGAATGTGAGAGTAATATTGGGAGAGTTGAAAGAATTATGCACATTTTTTTGGTTTGAGTTTTCTCTGAACTGTAGCCAGCACTGATGTTACCCCTCCTTCCCATCCCCTCTTGACTTCTCCACCTGCAACACATTTCAACCTCATAAATGACCCATCTCCCACTATCAGATTATATTTTTTATGGGCTGTTATGAAAGGTTGACTTGCTGTAGCCATTGTCACAGCAGCTTCCAATGTTTCTTGATCTGATTATTCTTTTGATGTTTGAGAGTTAGCATAATGTCAGATTATTGGAATTTAGTATTTCATTGTGTTTTGTATGAATGTACCGCCTGCTCAAGTGCTGTGAAATATTTCAAAAATGCACACTTGTTAAGTGAGCTTGTCAGTTTTCTATGTTCAGTTGCCATCAAGGTATTAATAAAATATAACAATATCTGCCTGCATATGGAAAATCACATGTGATACACAAATAATTTTCCCATCATGATGAAAACTACATTCAATCAATATCTGGCTGACTTTTCAACAACCTTTTCATAAATTTCAAGTTATTTGATAAACCTTTTTATCGAATTTCTCACAGTCTTTTAGTCTTCCTTTTGATTTTGGAGACATTCCGTTATATCTTTGGGGAAAAAAGTGACCAGCCCCCTCATAAACATAATACTAAATTAACATGAAAATGGTCACCTGCCTTATATAGTAGATAATGATCCAGTTATACTAGAAGTACGTTTTCATAATAGTCATGATTTAAAAAAAAAAAAAAAAAAAAAAGGGTAGAAAACTTGACCCTTCTGCAAAATATCCAGTGCCTGTTTTATCGGGCTGATATTTTGCCACTGCTTGTCTGCTGCAGTAAATAGGAACATCTCAAACACAATGCTCTTCTATCTTTAGAACAATAAAGGAACCCTTAGAGTGGAAATGATTGTGATATACAATGCCGTCTACACCCTTATCCTTCTCTGTGTTTGTCGCCTACAGCCAAGTCAGATCTCAATGGATGAAAACATCCTGGTGTCTCGCTATATTAGCAACCCGCTTTTGATAGATGGTAAGATTCTTTTTTTCCCGCCATAGAGTCATCTTCTTTGGAAGGTTTACTCTTGTAAACTACATATAAAAACATTTTTTTGTTTGTTTGCAGAGTTCAAGTTTGACATGCGATTATATGTGCTGGTCACATCATACGATCCACTCCTCATCTATGTGTATGAAGAAGGCCTTGCCAGGTGAGCTCTCTCGTCTGAGTACTTCAGATCGATTCTGTGATTAGCTCTACAGACGAGTGTTTTTTCCTCCTTATAATTACAATACAAATCAGGATTGATGAAGTCATGATGTAATATCTATGTCTGTAACAAAGGTCTAAGCACCGTTTTATCTAAACAAATTCAGCACTTCAATCTCTGTCGAACGATGACCATCATTTCCTTACTGGAAGTAAATGGAACTGCTATTGACTCACTTGAACCATATGAGTAGTTACAAACAGACTTTAAGACATTTTTGCCCACACTTATCATCGCAAAGTGGAATGTTCACGTCAAGCCTCTTCCACGTGACACCTCATTGTCCAATTTTTCCCATCATGTGGTCTCTACTTGGCTGTCAGCTATCAAATCAAGGTGTAAACTGTCTTCAAAAGATAAAAAAAAACCAATATAGCCTACATAAGAGTAGCCTAGTTTTTTAAAGATGTCCTTAATAATCCCTGTAATTCTAGGACGACCGGACCACAGTTCGACTACAACATGCATACATCAGGGTTTTATATATTATCCCTACACAAATAAAGACAATATTGAAATTATAACATTAAGAATTACAAAATGTATTGATTGATGAAGTTTTTTTTATTAGATAGCTTGCTTCTTATAATATTTATTGATTACAATCCTTTATAACCTGATTGATTATAACCTTAATTCCATCATGCTTTCATGCAATGCAAAAGAAACTACAGGCAAATTTTCTCCTCAGCTTTCTATCCATGTTTTCTCTTTAGTCTGGAATGTGAAAAATCTTGTTTCAGCTCTAACTAAAAATACAAAAGCAGCTGCTTAAAAGCTTTATTCTTAAGCCAAGCATACTTATTCTTGAGAAAATATAAAGTTTTAAATTTTAGTATTGCTTCATCTTGATGGGTCCATGGAGAGCCCTTCAGACGCTGTGGCAGCTATTTATGATGCAAGAAATTTTTCCTGCCATGAGTAAGTGTTGCTTGGACATTGTGGATAGCAATGTCCAAAAGACATTGTTGCTTAGCGTCTCTTTCTTTTAACATTGTGCGATTTTTCTTACACTGGCTGTAATAGAAGTCTGGACACAAGCATAACATTGGTTCAGTTTTGCTTTGCAAAAAAGGATAATTTGTCCAACTGGAGAGTTTCATATAAATCATACAGCAATATTTATGGTTACATTTTTACCGGCACATAGTGTTGCATACAAGATAAAGCACTGAACAGTTCAAATCACCTTCTTTGATGGAATATGTATGTTTAATACCAGAGTTGTTGTGGAGTGGTAGCTTTGAGTGTGAATTGTGCGTACTCCATCATGGCGCCCTTTGGTTGAAGTTCACTAAGTATCCACAAGAGGACATTGTCAATCCGTCAGACTTGCTGCTGTGAGAAATGGAACTGTCCACTGGAACAAAGCAGTCTATTGTTTCAATTGTTGGAAGTGCTTAACAAACATTTTTGATAATATCACTGTTCAAAGACAATATCATATGATGGTTTTGTTTGATTTCACTCTATCATATGTAGGTATTTACTGAAAGAGTAAATTATCGTTCCAAGAATAGGCTATTATCAAGGTAGGGCGAGGTAAAAAACAGTTTCATTACTGTATCTTCTGGCTCACTGCTCTGACATAGGTATGTGCTGCACATAGAATGCCACCACCTCCCTTGTTTGTGGGCCTGATTATAAACGGAATAATATATCATGGTGAAATTCCGGATCCCCTGTTTATCTCTTGACATTCCATCGGGGTGCGTTGGTATTCAGGTAAACAGTGTGTGCCAAGGAATTCACTTCTTTCAAACACGGCCAAGAAATAATCTATTTCCAACATACTACTATTATTTTGTGAAGTGTCAGTCTTATGATTGTGGTCCTTATGGTAGATAAGGAAATTGTTTGAAGGCACTTTTTCCTGTGTAAATAAACCCCTGTCTGTCTATAGATTTGCCACGGTGAAGTATGACCGGACCTCAAAAAATATGAAGAATACATTCATGCATTTAACTAACTACAGTTTGAACAAAAAGAGCAGTGATTATGTCAGGTAAGACTTATCAACATATCAATACACCATACATATGCTATACGTACATAAATTGACCAAAATATTCAGCTATTTAATCAATATCAGTGCACGATAAATAAGAATATGGCCTTCATGCTATGCCTATCTTATATTTAGTTATATGAATGTATAAAGTATCTTCACTCCTTTTCAGTTGTGATGATCCTGATGTCGAGGATTACGGGAACAAGTGGAGTATGAGTGCAGTGTTAAGATATTTGAAACAAGAAGGGAAGGACACAAAACGTGAGTCAATCCTTTTCATTTTTATGTATGAACATACAAACACTAGGCTCACAGTCCCAATCTTAACTCTTTAAACAGCAGCCTCTTTGTTTAAAAAGCCACATCAAGTTGATAGCCCAATTGTTGTTTTCCTCTTCCTTCAGCCGAAGCGAATATTCAAATGTTTGTACTTGTTAAGACCTTAAAACACTTGATAGCCTTAACCTTGACACTTTATATTTTATTGTATTTCTTATTCTCCCTCCTTCCTACTATTATCTATTATTGTTATGTTTTGCTTGAAACTCTGGCACAACAATTTCCTTCGGGATAAATAAAGTTGTTCTTATCTTATCTTATCTTATCTTATCTTATCTTATCTTATCTTATCTTATCTTATCTTTTGACTTAAGAAAATATCTGAAATCAAATTAATTCTTTCTTCTAATTTCGACATCTGTGGTTAATTTGTTGACTGTTGGTCTGTAAATGCTACCTCGTCTGAGGTGTCTTCTCACTGCAGCTTCTTGTATATACAAAGCACAGTAGAACTAAAGGACAAAATGCCCAGCCCATCATCTTTAGACTTGTTGCATGTTAGTTTGAGAGTTGATGTGAGCATCATGGTACTTCATTTAAAAACTCTTACCCTCTCACTGGGCATGTACCATGAGAGGCCTAGAGGTTGTCTATTGGTTCTCAAAGCCACATTAAAGATAACAGAGCGTTTGCCATTAAGGCTGCGAGACTTTGAAATGAGCTTTCAGAGTTGAAGGTGGTGGTTTAGTATGAGGTCTACCCGTACCCCAACTACCATCACAGTATGATAACTTCTATTGTCTATTCCTCCTTCTATCTTAGACACTCATTTAATTATTGTTTTTTTTTTTTTTTTTCGCTTGTATTTTTCTTTGAGGATTTCTTTGGTTTTGTTTTTCCTCTCCTTCTGGTTGTGTCCCATAAAGCATTTTGTAAACCTTGATATTGAAGGGCATTATATCAGTGAAGCTGTTGTAGTTTTTATTGTTGCTGTTGCAATGATTAGAATTGGAAATATTCAGGATAACATCATATTTCCTATTTTTTTCTTCTTGTTTTATCCCTTTCAGTGTTGATGCAACAGGTGGAGGATGTCATCATCAAAGCTGTTCTGAGTGCTGAGCTGGAGATAGCCTCTGCCTGCAAGATGTTTGTTCCCCACAAGACAAACTGCTTTGGTACTTCCTTTATATTACTTCTTTCATATTCTTCTCAAAGTCCACTGAGGAAACCTTTCATTTCAAATTTTGTTAAAACTAGAACATAATCCATTTGGAGTTATGGAATTATAATGAGCTTTGTAAATAAAGCTATAGTTCAAGGATGACTTGAAGTGCAGAACAAGCTACTCAGTCAAAGTTGTCAATAGAATTTCCTTTTGACTGAACTTTTTATATACTTTTTTTCAGTCACAGACTCACTTATTCATTCACCACACCCCTCACATTTCCTTTCACTTTCAGATTTATTGTCCAGCAATTCCTTATGCTTTTTCTTTGCTTAGCTGAACAGAGGTTGCAGACAGTTAGTCCTTCTTGTGGAGCCTTCCTGCCTGTTGCCGGTCTCTGACTGGCTGCCGGGTTGTGAAAGGCTTGTTGACTGAGGCAGGAATTTGCTTCCTCTCCTCTGTTGCCATTCATTTTTGCCTGATTTAGGCTAACTGTTTTCTTGGCTGTTCCAGCCCAGCGGCGGGTTCGAGTGAACTCCATTTCAGAGCCATTACCCTTGTTAGTATTGGCACTTATTTGTCTGTGGTCTTTCGCTGTGTCTGGCAGTCTCTCGAAGATTTGGGGTTCCAGATTGAATGTGTTGGCTGGGCTTCCCTTTTTTCACTGTTTGTGTTTGTTTATAATTCTCTCCCCCTTACACTGTCTGATACTTCTTAGATGTTCGGAAAAAATGGCTTTGTGGTGTTGACTGGCTTCTGTAGACATAATAACCCTCCCCCATTGCTGGTTGTATTGGGAGGTAACATCATGGACTCACACCATCAGAGAATCACCTGCATAAAGATGTTATCTTCTCCTGGAGAATAACTTGTAGGTTGAGAAACCACACCAATCCAGAGAATAAATGTTGATCAGGCAGGTACGGACATGGAAATGTGTCTCACAATGTTGTAACTCGGATGTCAAATATACCTCATGTTGTACAGTTGACACTTCGATCTGTTTTGTGAGTTAAAATTGGGAACGGAAAAAATATTTTTCTCACATCCAGTCTTTCATTCATTTATCCCGTCTCCCCATATGGTGCTATATTTCAGTCAAAAAAGTGTGCAGTTAATCCTTCACAATTGGGACACTGCACTCACAAGTCTAATCTTAAGGGGCGAGATTATACCACTTACCATGCAGTTCAAAAAGCAACAAAAGACTGAGTGATGCAGTAGCTGTATATGAAATAAAGAACAAAAACAATCTAAGTTTATACTACTCTTTACTACGCAGGTACCGTCGTACAACTTTCTTCATCCATACTCTTTAAATTCCTGTGTAAAGTACATCACAACTTCATTCATTTTGGGGGGTTTAATTCAGACCGGAAAGTCTTAGATTAAACGAAAGCTGATTCATTTCATTTTTAGGTCCTTTCTTGAAAAATTTCATGCAGTCTTTTAAGATTTTTTTTATTTTTTGCAATATTAGGCTCAGGTTTAGTTTATTTTGATTTTCTTCCCCCTTTTATTGCAGATCATAAAATACTATTAAAATGCTATTGACAGTTATTTCATTTGACAATGTGCCTTGTCTTGTTTTTTGACCAATAATGTGATGTGACACATCATATGAAACCCATTTTAGCTTAAAGTAGATACTAAGCTGTAAACATTCAATTTAAGCATAGATGTAGAAGGAAAGTGGGCGTATGGAGTTAAATATGATCATTAGGGCAGGCACGCTTATACAAAATAAGCTTAGATAAATGTTTCTCTGGTTCGATTCCCATCTCCTCCTAGTGTCGAAGTGTTATTGAGCAAGACACTGAACCCCTAACTGCTCCCCAAGCTCTAATGGACTGCAGCCTACTGCTCATGCTTCATCCATGATTGTTTAATTGCAGAGAACAAATTTCCCCACGAGGGATTACTAAAGGATTGATTATTATTATTATTATTATTATTATCATCCCACATACTATGATATCCATCTTTTACCCTTAGGCTGAACTCTTGCACCACTTAACAATTTCAATATAGAAAATTGTGTGATTTTTGATTTATCCATGTATACTCCCGCTAAATAATTTTGAGGCACAATAGGAATTAGGTATTGCACCTTTTACCAAGATACACCATGTTCTGTTTAGGGGGTGTGAAACACCCTTTTTCTTTCTACAGTATCATTTTACTATTGAATCCAGTGTCATTTTGTTGTTGTCAGATGGCCCCAAGAAGGTTAATTACAGCAGTCACATCTGTCTACAGGTTTAATTTTCTAAAGTCAGACACTAACGGTTCCAAAGGACCACCCTCATCTTCTCTGTGCCGATCTTTCTCCCACAGTGTGATCATGTTGCATGCTAACAGGCTGTGCGTGTGTGTATGTATGTACAGTCTGAGTATACACAGACATGTAGGAACCAGTGTAATACATGAACAGGTCTGTCTAAAGGTCATTCAGGGAGTCGATTGTAGCGTCTCTCTTTTTCTTACCTTTAGTTTGAATGTTTAAATAGTGTATGATAATTTCTAATTTCACTCAGTTGAGTTAAAGAAATAAATTGTTCAAATGAATCTAATTAAGATGTATGACAACAAATTGGTTATTTCAGTGGGAAAACAACGACATTATTTTTAAACACTAGAGAATTTGTTATCTATTTATTTATGTATTACTAGATGTCCCACTAAGGTACATTGACTTTTAACCACTGCATTATTCCTTGATCAAACCAGCTGAATTGTACTTTTTAGCAGCTAATACACAAGTGCTTCTTGAATATACTGTTTAATGATATAGATCTGTTTTTTTTTTCCAGACTCATCGAGTAGCATTACTCATTTCAACATGAGACCTCTTGAATAGTCCATAGTAACTAGCTGGTGTCTTTCTGTTACCATCTGGGCACTTGATGGGACTGAATATACCATAAACTGAATGCATTGTATGATTTATTGATTTACAAAGTGTTTACAAATGCTAAAGTACCAGGAACTATAAAGACGCACATCTGCTGATCAGTGGTCACAATGCAAAACATAATACATTACTCTTGTTTACACAGTCTGGCTGGTCTGGAAGGATGCCACAATACAATTACAAATACATTTTAATCTTAAATCACCGCAAATTGTTACCTGACATTATGATGTCTATTTGTGGCTTTTATGTAAAGTTTATTGTTTTCAATTGTGATTTCTTCCCCCCTGTGCAGAAATACCTTTTAATAATTCTGTAATGCCTCATGTGGGAAGAAATAAAAACAGCAGATTTTTCATTTTACGTGGGTTAGGTTTGTGTGTGTGTGTGTGTGTGTCTGTGGAGAGAAAATGCCACCCATGCAGCTCCTCACCACTGCTCTATGATTAATGGACAGGCTTTTTGCTGAGGGATGCTGATTACGAGATGTTTTGACTAAGATCTGATTAGCCAAGCCAAAGGCCTATTTCATTACACACAAAACATTCCACTTACTGGTCCTGTGTTCCACTGAACGTCCCTCATTAAGTGCTGAGTGCGGTTGGATCCACTGTCTGCAAACCACTCTCCCTGTTTCACATTTGTCAGATACTCCCACGTTTCAGTGCTACACAGTGTTCATTTGCCTCAGATGATGGTGTAGCTGCTGTAAAACACCAAGTCTTTGATTCATGGCGCAGATGATCCTCCCATATGAGAGCTATATAGTAGCATTAATTAATTGTCCCCGGAATGTGTTCAAGATTGTGACTGAAAGCACTTTTACAACAACTGAGACAGAGTTGAGCAGTGATAATTTATCTCAGAATGCAATACAGTTGTCCTTGCTTATAAGAACAACCGGACTTCAAGGAGATTCTTCATGTTGTTTTTATGTGTGAACAGACTGCGTGGCCAGGGTGGGGAGGTTATTGCTTTTATGTTTGTTTCTTGCGGTGATGTTTCCAGCAGCGTCCATGCAGTAATAAAAGAAGCTCTTTATCTTCCCCTCCAGTATGTCACATTTCTTTCTCTCCCTCCTTCTTTATTGGGTGAGATGTTCGCTGCCGCTCTTCTCCTTGTCTGTGGTGCTTGTTGTGGGCTCTTTGCGGGTACATTTAACAGAGCTCCCCCGGCAGCAGTTGAGCCACAGGAACAAACGTGTCTAGCAGCGAGTGGCCAGGCAGGCTCATGGGGCTAGGGCGGTGTCTGCTCCTAATTGGGGGAAAACGCACAGCACATGGAGTCAGCTTGTCGGGGGCTGGCAAGGGGGTGTAACACATCTCCATTTTCCGCTGTTGTTGTGGTGCCACTGATGAGGCTCTCCAGACTCAGACCCATTTAAACCGGCACACTTTTCCCAAAGACTAATACATAGGGTTTTATGACACACACACACACACACACACACACACCCTTCATCTTTTTAGCCTCAGTGTCTGTGTGTTTTTATATATATATAAAAAAGTAGACAAAATGGGATAAGCCTGCAAGTGGAAAAGAAAATCCTAGTGACTGCTTGGCAGTGGGGTCCAGTCCATCTTCAGGAGTTAAAGAAGTTAAAGATGGCAGTTGCAACTTGTTTTGCAGGTTTTGGCTCTCAGATGTATGGCAAAATTTGTTCTGTTCCATCATGAATATACAATTTGCAGTTGGACTAATTTGAACCTCATGACTCCACCACGTTTAGGACTGTCAACCCCTGAACTCTATGCCACCAAAATTAATTATACCGTTAAAAATTGGAATTCAAGTACTCATTATATGTTTGATTCTTGATTAGAAAAAGAAATTTGTTCAGCTTGTACATGGGTTAGAACACTACAGTGCTTTCTATACAAACTAGCTCCCTCACAGACTTATTGTTCTCATATGGTAACCCCACTTGTTATAAATCTGGATCAGTCTCGATTATATTGTCTTTGTAATAGTAAGATCAATAGTATTATCAATATTTTCAAATAGGTAGCCATTTTCAGCAGGGCTTTTTTCAAACAGAGATGATTTTCAAGCAGAACACTAAAGTAGTGAATGGTTAAGTGCAAGAGATGATACATTGTGGTCTGCTCATTTGGGTTCTACATATGAAGGAAACAAGGACAATTTAACAAAGAATGATACCAAAGAGCAGCTGTTTAAAATACGCTGGATCTAATCCATCCATTTTTTCTAATAGTAATTAGATAATATAAAGCAAGGTCCCATTAAGGCCTTAAAAGATGACAATCCTTCCATTTAAATCATGTTTATTGTTTCATAACATAGTAATAAAATGTTCCCACTGTGATGATTAAAGGAATATTCTTTTCTGTACGCTGTAAGTAATTACTTTATATTTTCCTCGACTGCTCAAAGGTTCTGTCATGATTGCAGTGCAAATAGCTTAGTTAAATAGTAAGTGCATGTTAAGGGGTTTATTACTCTTAATGAGTATTCTTCCCACATTAGATCTAGTTACTGTGAAGAAGCATAGTTATGCCTATTAATTTTTATAGTTTAACAATAAAAATGTATGTATGATGCTTTTGAAAACACCAGTTAACACATAATAATGCTGGTGAGCATCTTATAAGGTCTTATTAGAATCTTATTTTCTTTTCCTTGAATGTTTATTACAGTCACCTTCATTTGAAGCTTTAGCTGACATAACTGCACATTTTTCCCTTTTTAATTCTTTTTTAGCCCATTTCTGTTTTTCTTGCAGTTTCTTCCTCTTTATTAAACCGAATTTCAGTGAAAATTACTAATGCCTTTGAGGTTCTCACATTTTAATGCAAAGTACTCATGACTCAATGACAAGTAACTTGCTGATGTTGTTTTCAGAACATTTGTAATTAATTATTAAGTAATATTAATTTGTCTAGCTAATTGAATCTAAAGGTGTTGTCTGGGCAAATCTCATCTATAGGCTTGCTCTTTGGACCTATGTAGAATATATGGCAATGCTTTGGATGATGTATGGGTATGTTTTCCTGGTTGGCCCCTTGTGTCGGGTATAACCTTAACCTCATAAGAAAAAGAAAGAATCCTCTAGCAGAATTGCTACATGTATGGATCAGCATGTATAGAGAATTGCAATGTTTTGTAACATGGAATGGTATGGCCCCGATTTGTTTTTACAGCGGTAACATGCAAAAGCAGCACATCATGCAAACAGTCTGCACAATTGGTTGCTATTACTCTATCTTTTGTATATTTAGCAGTGACATAGACTTGAGATGCAAGAGCTAAATTTCTAGTAAAGGCAATTTTGAAACCTCCTGTTCTATGTGCCAATTTTCTCTTTTCTTTTGAAGCACCAATAGGGGGATTTTTTATGATATTGTAGCTTGGCTTTGTCCCATCCCAGTTGAATACTGGGGTTTTCAATCACACTGCAGATTGGGCTAGCTGGTCGCTCAATTAGGGTGACAATCCCCAGAGCAGTATGAGGGCTTTTGTCATGCACATAGACTGACATAGTAAGAGTGAGCACCATATCAATTTGTGGAGCCAGAGGGAAAATAGTGATAGAGATGACAATTTTTTTGCAAACTCCCTGGCTATTTTGCTAATGCAATTGTGTCAAACTGTGCCTGGCTGTTTTTAGATTTAATGTGTTTAGTATATGCCGAGGTTTGTTAGTCATGCTTTCACTTAATGAAATCCTTGATGCAGCACTAAAGTTCATGATTCAGGCTCTGGCTGGACAAGATTGGCCTTAAGCTTCTTTCTGGAAGCCATTGATGTTTTTCTTAACATGTAGTAACTATGTGTAGTCCACATATCCCTCCCAGTCATGAGATAATTATCAATTGTATGTGCAAAAGAATTAAAAGCCTTGCTTTATTTTTCAGTTACATTCTTACATAAGCAACTTGACAGATGAAATGACTGCGAAAATAGCTTACAGTATGGAGCCCTTCCCTCAGTTGCAGACTTTTTTGGGATGTTCTCTCTGAGTGATTGAGTTTATAACAAGTGTGTAATAAGAAACAGAAAAAGCATCGATCATGTACCCAAATGCCACTTATTGAAGCTGTGTTAAAACTCTGGAAACGCTTGTGACATTGGTGCTTACCATCCATTTTTCATCCATATAAGTTTTTGTTTTCCATTATTTTTTATAACAATGCCTTGTTCTGCTGAATTCTTCATCTGGAGTAAACATTTCCATTTTATCTTCCTTTATAGAACTGTATGGTTTTGATGTGCTCATAGACACTAACCTCAAACCCTGGCTATTAGAGGTGAACCTTTCTCCATCCTTGGCTTGGTGAGTGGCCCAATCGCAATTCTCACCTTTACCAGTTCAGTCAAGTCAGTTGGATAATTCTGCCAATGTTTATTTTTTGTGTGAAGATGCCTTCAGGCTACAGATGTTTGTCTCTTCTCTATTTTTTCCATCTCACTAAAAATATTATTTTCCTCCACAATGCACATATGTATGTCGTAACATCCTTGTGTTTGTTAATTTCCTCTACCTTTGTAAAGTGATGCACCCTTGGATCTGAAGATAAAGGCCAGCATGATTGCAGACATGCTCTCACTTGTGGGTGAGTACATGCTAGCACAATGGCTGGCAATGTTGCATCGATATGATTCTAAGCTTTCAACAAAATTTTAAAATGATTGCAAGTTACTGTTTTCATTTCATACAGATAATAATATTACTCTAAGGAAATGAAATCTGTTGTGTTCCTGCAGAACATGAGGAGAAACTTTCCTGACATTTCAGCAATTAGTCTTTGCTGTTATGCGACTGACGACTGAAGAGCCAGTTTTGAAAAATAAACTACACTTGGTTGTAAATGACCTTTTTACAGAAGTGCACACATCAATTTGGAAAATCTCAATCACAGATCAGTTATAGTAACATAGATACAAGTTATTGTTGGATTTCATGAAAGTACCATTCCCTTCTTTTTCATGAGAATTTTCACCAGTTACAAGAGCAAAAGGGGGATCTGTTTACATCTTAATTGATACCTTAACTGTTCAGTTGAAATGGGGAAGAAGAAATGCTTGCCAGTGTTAGGCCTGTTATGACCTATTTATGATCACCCCCTTTGTTTAACATATCAGCAAACCAATATTTTCTACAAAATAATACATTGATTATGCAAGTGACTCCAAGAGAGACATGGTCTTACTTGCAGAATGAGCTGGATCTCCCTCCACTTACTTAGAAGACTTTTCACTTAAAACCACAGCTGTCAACTCTGTGTAAGCGTCAGAGGCATTGGGGCAAATTGGCAAAGAACCATGAATATTTTCATAACCTGAGATACAATCAAGCTGATAAGGAACTGATTTTGTGAGATGTGGAGGAGAAGTGATGAATGTATGCATTCTCTTTCTGTCCAAGACCTGAAAATATGATGTAAATATTTAAAATGTGTGCCACTAACTTTCAGTCAATCAAGCCAGTTCTGATTTCAGATTCATCATGCAAGATATACCCTTTCCAGCCACTATGCCTACTGTAGCAAACTCTGAGGCATTTGTTCATGTGAAAATATACAGAAATTCATTTCTGATATCACTGCTCTCACTGAATCATACTGTCCGTGAATATGTAGCCTTACAGGAGGAACTAAACATAAGGGCAACAAATTAAACCAATGACAGGAAGCATACTTCTAAACCCAGTATGGCCTTTTTTTCTGTTGTCTTTTCTCTATATATGATTTGGAGATTTTTTTTTTACATTAAATACAAGTTCAAATTAATTATTAAGGCACACTAAGGACTATAGCTGCAAAAAAATCACATGTTAAAACATGTTTGAATATTGAAGAATGCAGCTGCAACAATCTTAGAAACCTCAGACAAAATACTTATTCAACTTTGTCAGTTTTTCTTCAGCATGTATTCCCTGATCACAAAATTTGTTATGCCTTTGTTTTGGGCATACATATGTAGATGGGGAGCCTTCTGATTTGTTGGGTATTTAGCTATGGAAGGTTCCACATTGTTTGTCTCGGTTATGTATTTCTGAAAGTTTCCTCTCAGGCTCTATTTTCATTCCGAAGGCAAAGATACTTGATGGCCCTCATTTTAACCAGGAGGTTTAGAACTGGTGAAGAAAGTTGTCTGTTATAATACTTTATGTCTCTTGGTACAAAAAAAAGCTTTATATGGATCCAGCTGCAGTGTTAAAACAACAACAACCTTTTATTAGCTACCATTAAAGGACTTATAGACAGAATTGTCAACAGACTTTTTCAGCCATAAAGTTTTCTACAGAGGTGGCTACTGTGACTACTTTTAATCTAAAGAAATAAAATTCATAAAAACAGTCACAGATAATTATTCAGCAGTCTCGACCCTGAGTGCAGGATAAGCGGAAGATGGATGGATGGATGGATGGATGGATGGAGAGAATTCAGTGGCTCCCTTTTATATATTTTTTCCTGATAATTGAGTTTACTTTCAGAAACAAATCAGGCAAAGTAAGAGAGATTATCTTATTTTTAACCAGTAAAATCAGGACAAATTTAAAACCTGATTCATTAGTACATATAGAGGTACTCTCATACCCATGAAGCTTGTTGTAATCTTTATAGATACTTCCAAAATAATCAGGAGCTATTTATCGTTTAACTATTCTGCTTCCCTGCTTCCATTGCCTTGACATTTTAATTCGTCTTACTGCACTTGGAGCATCTATTCAGAACAGGTGTCAGTTTGTGCTTGCGATGTCTCATCTGAGGCTCCTTCCTAATGTGTTAAACGGGGTTCTGTGCGTGTGTTCCTGTGTGCACATGCACACACATGTGTTCACAGACGTCTGGCCATCATAGCTAAAGCTAAGTAAGTCAATGAAAGAATAGATTAACAATTAATTAATGTTATTTTTGCAACGAGATATTAGAGTGACGATAAACTCTCACATTGAAAAATTCCATATCTGTTTTGTACCAAACATCCAAGCCACTTTTAGCTGATAACCTCACAGGGTAAATTGGAAATTAAAACGGGAGGGTCTTGGATTTAAGGCTTATCAACAGTTATTTAGAATATCTCAAAATGATGCCATGATATGTATCAGGAGACTGTGGTGTTTTTATTTAGCTATAGTTATTGACCTTCTCTAAACTTGAAAGGATACATTTGAAACTATGGTTAGTATACAAAAGTTGCCTCATTGCCCTGTATGATCGGACTTGTTGTGGAGACATCGAGCATCTAATGCAATGACCATTATGGAAGTCATGGGAAGAAGCTCCATGTTTAGAATTTGATGGCATTGCTATAACTTTATATGTTTAATTTATGCTCCCGTAGGATTTGTGTGTCAAGATCCTCTGTTGAGACAGTCCCACTCTGACCGAGTCACCCTGGACCCCAGCCTGAAGCAGGTAACCCATAGAGCAGAGGTACTCAAGAAAATAGTTGTTGATGTAGCATGTTTAGTGAATGAGACTACACAAAGATAAAGTCTCTGTAATGCTACTCCCACAACCTACTGTTGTGGTAACCCCGACTGTCCCGTCAATCACGACACAAGGTAGATTGGTATCTTTTTTTATTTTCCCATGAATAATTCTTCCTTTGCCTACATTCTTTGAAATACCTGAGTGCACGTCACATTGCGAGAAAGAAATGCTCATCGGTACTTTCTTGTCATTCATATTGACCTTTAAATTTCTCAAAATAGTTGGCTCATGGTGCTGTATTGATTTTTGTGCTGTATTTTTATTACATAAGCGACATGGTCTCCTAAATCTAGTTTCAAATACTGCAATGCAATACTTGGCCAAAAAGCGCAAGAACTAGAGTCTCATTTGCTGTCACATACCTAAAACAAGTCTGGCTGTAAACCAGGCCTGTCTTGGAGGCTGGTGAATAACTCCTGGGGCCTATAGAGAACCTGTCCACTCCCTTTACTATGATTGGGGCAACAGTTGAGGCTTCTTTAAAGGGCTTAGGCCTTGTCACTTTTTGGCCGCCTTTTTTATCCCCCCCCAGTCACGTCAGACAAATTAAATATAATCCCCCTGCTATTTAAATGACAAATTCTGTGTATGATCCTGTGGGGTTGTGCCCTGCTATCTTGCACAAGTTCCAACCTGCATGCCAAAGCTGTCAATCACGTTATAGTATTGCATGCCGAGAGGAGGCAGACAGAAATGGTAACATAGCAAAAATGTATGTGTGAGAGAAAAAATTAGGGGGATTTTGCGATTGCTGATACTAGAACGTGACCAAAATGTACGTCTTCAATATTATGTTCTGATCTTTCACAGATACGAATACTATTGGCAATACATTTACTCGTGTATGTGAATACAAATCCATTGCATCAACCAACTTCGATGCCTGACTGTTTGAAACATACTCCTTCATTTATAAAGAAAAATATTGTATCTTACATGTTTCACATACTAAATTGATGTACAGTTGTTTTTGTTTGTTTTTTTCCCAATGTAAAACTGGCATCAGCAACAGCAGCAGCAGCTCAAAAACCAAGTAAGAGTATATTTTACTACGGATTATGTTATCATTTAAATGCTAATGTTAGTTTAAAGAAAACAGTATGTTGGATATGCTGCATACTGAACACACCCAAGAGTTAAATGACAGGGTAGTACCTGCAAGCTAGAAGAGACTGTAATTTGTCAAATTATGTAGCGGAAACTCAAGATTACCCAAAGCTTTGAATGTAAATGTCATTGTTGGCTGATAAGTGTGGTAAGTATTAAGACATTTTCTGAAATGAGCTCCGCTTTCTTTTGAAGCTGTTTTTAAGTTAGTGTTAATTTAGCTTTCACATGTGCTTGTTTTAGCCCAGTTGTTTTACCCACAAAGGTTCATTCAACTCTTGCAAACCTTCACTTTTCTAAAAAAGGACCCTCTAAGTTCTCTATTTCAAGTAGCTTGTCTAAGCCTTTGTTTGCTATGTATACAATTGTTCTTTAACTCATTAATATTATAATGTGATTACTAGATTAAATCATGGAATGTAGAGTAGTCATACCAAAAATACTCGACAACCGAAGCCCATGAAGAGAATCACCTTACCCAGACACTTCACAGAGAAGAGGGTGTTATTTGGTGTATTGGAGTTCTCGAAAATGTCCTGTAAAGCGATCTCTAGAAAGAAACTGGAGCCAAAAAAATATATTGAAATACTTCAAAACACCTGTTTTCTCAAGATCACATATTGCCTTGATGACACACACAAGGTAAATGGTAGCGGGCACAGTCTTTGGTGGTTGGTACAAGGTTGAAGTTGATATTTGTGATGTCATGTCTTCTCCAGCAGCTGAGGTCTTTGTCCATCAGTAAATCAGAAACACAAGGGTTGAAAGACCAGTTTGGAGCAAAACAAGGGCAAGGGCAGAGTAATCTGACCTTGACTTCTGAAGAGGTACCATTGAACTGGAGAATAATACAATGCATTAATGATTAATTTCATGAATTAATTGCTATTTTGTCATTCTACATTGTACCCTTTGTTCTCATCTACCAAACCCTATCATAAGACATTGCCTTCACATACACAAAGACCTTTCTATTTTTTACCAAAGTCTTCTCACAAAACAAATTTGTTTTTTCATATACCTTGTTAAGACATCTTTGCCAAAAGGTATCATTGAAGAAACAATGTAGCTCTAAGTGACCTTCATTTTCCCTGAGTTCACACAGACTAAACAGTCTATGCTCCTCTGCAGTGCCCACACAGTGTCTCCGTTTGAAAGCATGGTTTTCCAGCTCTGACTTTAGCCTGTGGAGACTATTCTCACCTATTCTCACATGGTCGGCTGGGGCATACATAGGCATAATCTCACAAAAAAAGAGCAAAGTATTTGGCTTTTGGCATATACAATTATCATCTCTCCTACACTTGCTGAATAATAATAATCCTTCACAGCAATAGTTTCTACTTTTTGTCTTCAAAAGGATAACATGTCTATCCCTTGCCCGTACCTCATTCGATAGCAGTGTGACATGCTCTTTATGAAAGTGGATCTACTGTGATGCTTTTCTTTCATTCCCTGCTCCAGATTAAAGTTCTGAGGAGGATAAAAGAGGAGCATGAAAGACGAGGAGGCTTCATCAGAATCTTTCCAACTGCTAACACATGGGCGCTTTATGGGTAAGCTGAGCCAAGACAAAACAAATTGATCATTCATAATTCCCAATTTTCCCAAAAGAGACAAACCACTTAACTAATTCTTACTTGCACTAATTGAATCTAGTTGATTTTACCTCAAGAGTAACAAATCCTTTATTGTCAAAAGTAGTTCAATTAATTTACACGTAGAGTCGCTCCTCATAATTTTAGAGCTCTACATTTAGTTTCATCCATCAAAGCCCTTATTTAGGGAGTAAATCCTTTTTTATACTTACAATTCATATTACTTGGAGAGGATTTGTTGCTTGATTAGACACACGTATCCTTAGCAGCCTGGATTCTGCAGCATCTTCCAAAACATATCATTGAGTGGTCTTGGAAATTAAATACCGGCTGCCTCCACAGTAGCTCTAACATAGAAGCTGTCTTTTAACATACATGCCGCAAATGAGGAGGTTAGGGCTCATTCAGGAGCCTGCCATTATGATTATTGTAATTTGCTTATTATCTTCTTCTCTCAGTGGATATCTGGAGTCCAAGACATCAATGAACTACATATTGGCAAACAGACTTTTCCATGGAAGGTAAGCGTTTCCATTGTGGTCAGGATTGGGGAATAAACCTTTCCATCAGTTTGTGGAAACGGTTGAATTCTAACGTGGCATTTGTTTGGACTTTTAATTGGATAGGTGAGAAGAACAGCTGACAAGATACTGTGCAGTCAGCTTTTCCAGCACATCCAATGTCCATGTGGCATTGTAGTGTCAAGAGGGGGAAAGACAGTTACAGATGGTCTTCTATTACATCACATTTTTGTGATACTACAACATGCCTTTAAATCTGTATGAGCGTTTGTATTTCAGCAGTTATATGACTGTTTCAAATGAGATTTCAGCCCAACTTAAAACGTAAGAGATTTTTTCCATATTGTTTTCGTAGCAAAATTAAAGAGACAGTTGTTACTGAAAGACTCCAGTAGCTATTATTATTTGACATTCATTATCCCTCCTTTGGACTGGCACTCTTTGTCACATGATGTACTTAACCACTGGACTTGCTCAAAGAGTTTTCTGGAATGGTAAATTAAGTAAAAAAATGATTCTTATAAGTGTTATTTTGATGTTGTTGTCTTGTTCTGTCTTCTTTTTTTGTTGTCTTCTTCTATCACTCAGGAATGTGAGCCAGAATGTGCAGTTGCAGGTGGACCCAGTTGATGGCTATCACACTGTACAATACGAGAGGAAGCTTCTGTCTCTAGAGGCACGTAAGAGGAGACGGTGCCACTTTAGTCATCGCTCTGCTGCTAGAACAAAGAAACTGGGTAGGCCTGATGAGTCCTGACAAAGCCTGCTTCAGCCCTGCATACTGCACTATAATGTACTTTTGGTTTTAATAAATAACTCCCCTGTGTCACAGTGAGGCTGGCCAGATATGGCTTTGAATGAGTTGATTTTATTGGAACCACAATAAAAAGCCTATTTTGAGTATATGTGTGTATCCTATCCAAAATGTTGGTGATGCAACCGATATTTGTCTTCAATGCTGCATACCTCAGGGAAGGAGTCCAAGGCCTCCCCTACTGAGAGCAGGGGCCTGGAGGGTGAGGAGTGCATTCAAGAGGAAAGACAGGAGATGAAATACGTTCTCAGGCCAGTCTCACACAAGGTTTTGGTAGCTGAGCAAAGAAAACGAGCAGCAGCAGCGCTGGAGGGCTCTCACAATGAGGCTCTGTCCAGCTCAGAGGGAGCCACACACAATGGTCGGCCCAGAGTCAACCTCCTCAGGATCCTACAGCAAGGGTGGGACATCAGGTCAGTCAGTGTTCTAGGATGCTGTTCACACTGTCAGCTCTTCCATCATCCTCCCTTGCTTTTTTTTCCCTACGTCACTGTTGTCTCACTTTCTTAAACACGTGCTTCCCCCATTAAAGTGGATAGCAAGAAATTTAGTCTTTCTTAACAGGGATTTCTTTCTAATGAGGCTGTTTTTTTCATTGCCTATGTCTACCGGTTTTACCATTTAAGAACACCTGAGTAAATAATGCTTGTAGTTCCAATGTTCCCAGTTTTGTTAATTCCCTGTCTGTTTCCCAGTAGCTCTTACATGGCTATTTTATTAATCACAAAATCTAAAACCCCTCTGTTCATATAAAGTACTGTTTATTTTACTACTCACTTTATTTTGAAAAGTGATAGCGAACAAAATGTAGCAAAATCAAGAATTTTAACAATTCCTAAGCAACTAGTTGAATAAGCCACGAGAGAAAGTATTTTCTCTTTGGCAGAAACTGAAGCTTGACTTGGATCTGAGGGCGGAGGAGTTACGATAATATGGCATAAAAAATATTGGACTTAGGGTTTTTTGGGGTGGTTACTTCTATAAAGACCCTGTGTTCAGATTTTCTGTATAAAACTCGAGTATGCTTGATTTAGATGATTTGCATTCCTTAACATATACTTAAACATACAACTAATCAACATGTTTTATTAGAATGATAAAATTGAGAATAATTTTGCTTTGAATTACAACTTTAAAGGAAAAAAGGAGCTGTCTCTATGTTGAGTTGGCCCAGAGCAAAAAGCACACACATTTTTTGCACTTTTGGTTGCCTGAGCGGATTCTTTTTCCCCCATCTTTTTAATTGATTTTTTTTTTAAGTATAAACTTATTTGGAACATGATTTTTCTCTTATTACAATGATCAACATGAGCTCACTGAGGATGGATGAGCTCGTGATGAACTGGAGAGACGTCCGTGAGCATTTTGTAAGGTGTAATGTGTTTACCAGAGACATGGTTACCCCATCTCCACCACTGATGGCTTTAGGCAGTTGGGGCAGGAATAAGTCAGAGTGGAAAGACGGGTAGGATTGCTACTTTTATTAACAACAGATGATGCCATCCTGGTCACAGTGCACTGAAGGAACATTTCTGCAGCCCAGATATTGAGCTATTTTCCTTTGGACTACATCTACAATACCAGTCCACTGTGTTTTTGTTTACATTGTCTCTGTGCAAAACAAGGAAATGTGCTGAACGGAACCAGCATGATAGTGTGGGATCAATAAAAAAGAAAATGTTTTATCCACTTCTTTAATTAATATTAATCCAGAGTGGGTTAAAGTCTTTTATATACAGGAATTGAATATTTTTTCAGATTCAGATTAAAAAATTGGTTGCTGATGCTGGCTATTACATTTTTCAATTAGAGTAGTTTGAGAACAACATCGGTCTTACTGGTAGATAACATTTCCTTCTAAACATTCATCCTTTCATTGAAAGAAAAAAAATGGCTTATACCTTCAATAATTCTCCTATTATTGTGCTTGACAAAAACAAAGCAAAAGACGGTAGACTTTAACTGTGTGCCAAAATTCTGAATTTTAGGAGGAATTGCAATAATAAATCTGAGTAAGAAGAAATTCCGTAGTGCTTGCCCAGACTGTGCTTGAAGCTGGAAAAGTATAGTGCAGCAAAATCGTTGTTTTTGTTTGACTACTATGTTCTGACAGTATCTTCTCCAGGCTCACCTGGCCTTCAAGGCAGTTTGTCATTTTGATACTGGTGCTTACAGGTATTTCAACAACATTTGGCTGAAACTAATACATACTTTGTTTTCTTTTCCTTCTTCTTGGATGTTAGCAAATCAAATGTATGTTGTTTCTCCCTCTTGCCCATATAAGTTATTCCGAAGCCACAAATCAGTAATTACTATAATTTCTGGGTTTCTTAGTTGAGGAGAGCGAGGGAAAACCAATTGTGTTCTGTTGTGTGTGTCTATCATTATTGTGTGCCTAACCTTTGTACCGTAGTCCTACACTGAGAAGTAATTTTCTTTCCTCTGCTCTTCTTTCCAGTAAAATGCAAGCCCGGATGGCCTTTTCCTCTTACCTGCAGCGAGTCCAGCACAGACTGCTGGCAGAGAGCAGAGCCAACACCATCCCAGCTTGGCCGGACAAGGACAATGATCAAATGGTACAACCATTTTTTTAATCTCCTTGTCATAATAAATGAACAGGAGTGGAATACCCTTGGGCATTGTTTCCTTTGTATGTATATATATGCCAGATTTCCCCTTATTATTTCTCTGTTACTCATTTGTACCCTGGCCGTGGTTGAATTGTCTACAAGGCATTTGTGGCCACATCGCAGGAAAACACATTCCCTGAGATGTTTGCCTGATTGTAAAGTCTCATTGGTACATTGAAATTGTATCTATCATCATTATCATCATCATCTGTGACCTCAAGGTTTTTAGGAGACCGATGTGAAATTGTTTTGTCTGCCACTGAAATATTCAAGTTTTGGGAATTCTGACAGAACACTGTGTTAAGTTAGATAAACTCAAGGTGAAAAATTGTTTCAAGATAATGACTGAAATTACTTTATATTCAACATTATCATTTTCATAGGAACTTGTGATACGCTTTCTTAAAAGAGCAGCTAGTAATCTTCAGCAGGATCTAAAGGTGGTTCTTCCAAGTTCAAAGCTACCACTCCCTGACCGGAGACGCATCTTGTCCCAGCAGTTGGGGGAGTTTATCCGATGTTACAACAAGGTGATTGCGACCAAAATGTTATTTCAACCAAACACTTGATTCAAAAATAGTAGTCTCTGTGCTATTTATTTACTTTGACCTGTTTTCCTATTTTTACAGGAAACGCAACACATGGTGAAAAAACTGGAGAATAGCAGAGAGGAGAATTGTATTGACGCCAGTGTATTTCACGAGTACATAGCTGTAGCGAGGTTTGTGAATTGACAAGCTCATTTTCAGTGTTCAGTGCCTGGCTCTTTACTGTCATGCTACTGATGGAACAGCGCGCTTTATCTGCAAAGATGAAATGAATTAATCTTGCACATTCATCTTGTGTATTTTCTTTTTCGTTTTCTTTTTCAGCGAAAGCGATCTGGAGGAAGTACTGACATTCTACACACAGAAAAACAAGTCAGCCAGCGTCTTCCTAGGCACTAAAGTTGGGAGTGTTAAAAAAGACACTCAAGGAAAAAAGGCTTTAGAAGAGCCAGGCAACAGTGAGATTTCTGGAAATATTTTCATCCATGTCTTATTTTGATATCACTCGTAATGTATGTCCATTTTATTCTTGACATGTTGTCATGCAATTACCTCAAACAGGAATGTTGATGAGTAGCTGTGTTAAAAACAAAAAAGTAAACAAAAAGATTGAAGAAGCACTGTTGAAAAAATGGTTAGTTTAGAATGATTGGGAGAAAAACAAATGTGTGTCAGAGCCATGGAATGGCTAGCTGATGATAAAGGAGGTCTGGCTTTTTTCCTCTTTTGAACAGTTCTGTCTGTGGCCAAAGAGGATTTCACTACTCCAGAATCCACGTTCTCCACAGGAAAAGTAAGCAGTGACCCAGACATAAAGACCACTGAAAGTCATCCCTCTGTCTGTACGTTGTCTGAAGAACAACAGGCTGCTATTAGAAATGCAAAAACCAATCCAGATATCCAGGCCTCCCAGCACTGCACAGGCTTCCCTGTGACTTTGGACTTCACCCAAATAAATCAGCAGCGCAGCTTTCTCACCCAATCGTCCCTACCTCTTTGTTGTCCTCCACCCCCACCTCTCCCTCAGCCACCCTCTTATACACAGTCCCTGGCAAAATCTCAGTTTTACCAGTCTGAGTCTCTCTCTAATGCCTCTCACTATGCCTCCTCCCTTGGCATCACACAGCCCCTGAAAGTTGTGTGGACAGATGTTTCCACCTGCTCAAAGACAGTGTCCAAAAAGCAACCAACCCCAGTCCTTAGGAGGACTCCATCCTTTACCTCATATGCATCTAGTTTTGGGACAGCTTCCTCCACCCCAGGCTTAGCACAAATATACAGCCACAGGGTCCCTCGACCCACCTCTGCAAGCCAAGGTAAACTCATCGGTCTATATCCTGTTTTTGTCCTTTTTATCCTTGTTATCAAATGTATTTCTACACAGTTGCCTCATGTTTTTGTCTTGTCAGTGATCAGGAAAGGCAGTTCCAGTAAGCTGGACTCAAAGTCAGCAGGGACCTTGAAGGAGTTGAACTCTCTATCTGTCCAGGCTCAGTCCAACCAGCAGGCCTTCATCTCAGCCTTACAAAAGCTGGCTGACAAGCAAATTGCTTGCAACCACGCCAGCTCCAGTCACATCAATTTCTTGACACAACATGTAAGCTCTTTATGTTATCTTTAAAAACCTAATCCAGTGAGCAAACTACTTCTCCCACACAGAGTAGAGTTATAATTCCCAACCCTGTTGAGTAACTATGAAGTTGGAATCTGATCTTCTTATGTAGGACAGAATTTCAGAGAGAGAATTTCACTCTTTTGCTGTAATCCCTTGCTGTGAGGTCTGATATTTCTTTATGCATTCTGTAATCGTTGCCTGACCCCCACATTGAATGGCGTCACCTAGATGTTTATTTGTTCGGTGGACATGTAAGAGCCGAGGGGCCTGAAGCCTCTCACTGCACACCTTCCTCCTTCTGCCCTCATCTGTGTGGCAGAGTGTAGGCCTCGCTCAGTGCAGGGGTGGGCCTAGATCTTGGTTGGAAGCTTTTTGGCTTAAACGTCACTGCCGCATCGAGCCTCAGCTCTGTGTGCGGTCTCATTATCGGATGCACCACTGGGGAGTTATTTCTGGTGATACTTAACAAACAGCCACGTTACACTGGTAATTGATGCTTATAAATGGAGGAATGTAGCAAATTTGCAGTGGCCGGATCAGTGCCAGCTTCAGCAGTGTCACCAACATCATTCATATTCGCTGATAGTTGTTTGGTGCTTCACAACTAATGCTCCATCTATCCAACCATGTCTTTATCTTCTGCCTCACTTCATTTTTTTGTCAGTTTCTTAGGATTGCACCAGACCACACAGACTGCACTTTTATGGCTTTCTTTGACTTACGCTTTTTTTTAATAGTAATTTCTGAATGTAATGGAGAGCTTTGCGAACATGACCCACACCCTGAAGGACTAGATGTCTCCTTGTGATTTTGGTCCTCTGCATTTAATTTATACAAATTGTGGCCAAAGTGGCGAGACCTTGTCAAAATGCATCCAAATATGGTGTTGCTTACTGACCTCAGAGATGTAAGAAATAATTTCCAGGCGCTAAATTAAATTGTTACTAATAAAATCTGTTTACTCCCTTAAAATGTAAAATGAGTAAGTCCTTGCTAAATCCATGTACAAAATATTTCAGTTGCTCTTCTGTCTGTTTTCAATACTTTGGTTCAGTAATTTTCTTGTGTAGCTTACTATCAACAATACCCATAGTAATTTAGTTAGTTCATAAACAAGACCTCAGGAAGAAATAACCACAAAATCATCAAGAAAACTACCGTACATATTTGTTGACAGTACTAATTTTTGCTAATCTGCTGTCATTTTCTCCAGAGTAACTTCACTTGATTGTTTTGCAAATCACAATAATGCAGTCTGCATAAAATGGCCAAAATTCTTGTAAAAATTAACACGATATCCCTAACAAATGGGCAAAAAATTACCTTTTTGAAATTACCTTAAAATCAGGCTGATCTTATTCAAACATATGCAACAGATTACTTTTAAACATTAACCCCAAATGACCTAAAATAGCACATTTTAAACAAAAATGTATTTATGAAGTAGTGAAAACACCTGTGGTTACAGTGTACAGAGTATACATCAACAGCATGTGTGGTCATTTTTCCTAAATAATTGATAGATATGACTGAAGAATTGACAGTAATTTAATCCTTCATGGCCGTTTTTTAGAATATGATCAATACACTTGAACGTAAAAACAAAAGTTAAACTAATGCTACTCACTGCTTATGAAAGTTGTAAATCTAAGGAAGCATCCTGTGAGGCCTGAATTTTGTACTCCAACGAGGAGAGAAAAAAAAAGAAATAAAGGACACAGCAATGTGATTAATTCCCCCTTCGATTACAGCATACCATGTAATGCCCAGGGTAGGGAGCAGAGGGTTGCACTCGCTAAGAAAGTGCTGATGTGGCTGTAAAAGATTTTGTGCTGCAAATCATGACATTCTGCAATGAAGCAGGGGGAGGGGGGCCACCTGGAATCAGTCCTGAGTGGAGACTAGCCCTGCTATGCGCTGTGTGTACATTTCACTTAGCCTCAAGATATAAGAGACTGAGAAAAAAAATACAAGCAGTTAATCATATCTTTTGTTTCAAGCTTTGGGACTTGTGGTGGTACGATGGATGTTTCTAAATGTATAAAGCTATCTGTTGTGGTGAAAACTGAATATCGAAATTACATTTAAAATTGCTCAATCGTCTCTTTACTATTTATTTGTTGACAGCTGACCAACCTGAATCTCACCAATGGGGTGGTAAGCAGAGAGAGCGTCAAATGGAGCCCTGAGGTACAGCCCAATGCGGAACCCTTGAAAGCTGATCATAGCGGAACTGATCATCTTACAAACACTGAGTGAGTCCAGAGAAATGAGGCACACAGAGGGTCTTTTTTCTCTTTTTTTTCCAGTGTTTAGATATGATGTTGCTGATTTGAGGGGTTTTAACTCTAGATTTTTTTGAGCTAGAAACAGACCTTTAATTAAGGTTTTTGTAAAGGTCTTGTTTCTACTAGTATCAAACCACATGTCCTGTGACAAAATCTTAAAAGATGTGGACAAAAACACTTTGTTAGTGATAGAAATCATAATTTCAAGAGGCAGACAAATATGGGATTAATTGAGCAGATATTGGTATTTTGGAATATACAAATAAGAGATAAATATGGATAAATCAGGGGCTTTCAGTAGCTTCCCTTAAGTGTAGTCAAACTTGAACTAATTTAAACATGATACTGTATTGCTGAAGAGTTTGTAACCAGCCAGCTGAAACAGCCAACACTTTCAGAGACATCACTTTAAAATACGAGAGAATTCTTAACAATTTAACTTTTAAAAAGTTGAATAGTATTTTTCTACTGAACAAAGAAGGCTCTCAGATGAGAGATAAAATTTCCTTCGAGGGAAGAAAATCCAATCCACTTCCCACGAGAAGAAGATTTTGACAAGAATGAACCATTGCCTGGATGACTGAGAACCTCTACAGATATGAAAAGCGTCACATTTTAAATGGAAATAAAATTAAGGTCCATTTTCAAAGCCAACATTGATGTTTTACACCGACAAACTCTGCCTCAGAAGATGTAAACATGTTTTGCAAAGATTTCAACATGGATATACGTTGAAGACACTGGATATTATTTGGCCAACAACACAACGTAAAAGCACATTGATTGGCAATCAAATAATGACAACCAATATGTTCCCAGTAACAGATCTCAATTGAGTTGTTGTTCTTGGAACAACATTAGATTAAACATTTCTACTTTTGAATACGTGAGCATTTGCATTTCATCCCTCCCCCTGAGGCTGCAAGTTGAATAGCACATTACTGCTAGGTGGGATTAGTTGCCAATGTAAACAGTCCATGTTCCCTTCTGAGAGTTCCGAGTTGTATATGAGCTTTTGCTCTCTTAAACCGGGATGCAGAAGGTTCAGATATCAACTAATCCATTCTTATGTTTCAAATCTGGGAAAGGGCCTAAAGAGTTAAGTTGATGGAAACAGTAAGTCACTTGAACCTTAGTGACAGATGTTTGAAAATCAACTTTTTCATATGCCTGTTCAATTTTGGCATGGAATCAACTTAAATGTTTAATCTTCTAGGTTGATCCTTAAGCCTTATAATGCTGGCAAACCTTTAATGATGATAATGACAAAAGTATATAAATGATAAGGAGATGGAGTGAAATGTTTTTTTTATCTTAAGACAACCTCTCACAACACCTTTGTGGATGCTCCACGACCCCAACATAAAAAAAATCAACACACAAAAACAATTTGGGGCACGGTTTTGTTTGTCGCAATGGCAACAAACAAAACCGTGCCCCAAATACGCTTATAAGTAACATGAAAGATCATAATAAATAAAAGATTTGACAGTCTGTTCTTGAAAAAAAAAATCAACAAATAGTGATTGGCATGGCCCCTGCAGGAGTATGTTCTGGAGGTCAGGGCTTCAACTACACTGAAGGCCCTGTTGTTCTCAGTGCTGAGCCTGGAGGAGGGGGCGAAGAACAGATAGGCATCAGAGGAAAGTAGTTATTGAGTGTGTGAGGAAGGATGTTGGAGATTTGGTTGATTGTAAAGTGTCATGGAAATGTTTACTTGTAGGTGAGTGCAGTATTTCAGTGCAATTGTTGATGGGCCAGGGTCACCTCGTGTCAGAACTGTGTGAGGCAAGGGACCCTGCAGAAGATATCTGGACCAAGTCAAAGACAAGAACTATAACAATCATGACAGTGCATAACAGTCTCTGTTCCAGATCAGGAAAGAGACAAATGTTTCTTTAAATGTTCTTGAGATGGATTGAATAGTAGGTATTTAGGGGATGAACTGAGTAAATGTTGTAAGCAGGATTATTAAATTTGTTGTAGCAAATTAGAAGATGGTTTTCTTTGATGGTGCTTTGTAGCGCTTCATAGATGTTGAACAAGCCACTCACAGTTGAGGGTGTGTGAAGGACCCCAGCAGCCTAAAACACCGCACTCGAAGGTTGTTGGAGGGGCAATATCAACAACCATAGAGTCTTTCTGCTCTGGTCTATAAACCCACTGAATTCACTCCTTTTTGCCTCCAGCCTTCCACCTCTCCGTTGCTCTTCTTTGTGACAGTTACAGTCCATTAGGGTGGAAGCAGAACAGTATGGTCTCGTGGTCCAGTCTGAGCTGACAACCATGTAGGAGCTTTAATTTGTATTAGTTAATTCCTTTGTTTTTGTTGTGTTATGTGAGTTTGGACCTGATCTTGGCTAGGTCTGTATTCTTTTTCCAGTCTGGCCCTTCCTTGTGTGTGGAACTGTCAGGCAATTCCAAGAATGCCTGGCCTTTCCCTCTTTTAAAATGTTTTTATTTCCACAAACCTCCACAAAATCAAAGTTTTAATAAGAATTTTTATTGTTGAAAATGAACACATCTACCAATTATGCATCTATTTTAAAGTGCAGCTTCTGACCATTTTTTATATCATTGACATAGTCAATCCATCTTTTGCCACTTATCCTGCACTAGGAGGAAACCCATGCAGACACAGGGAGAACATGCAAATTCTACACAGAAAGTTCCCTTTGTCGGAGTCAAACCAGGGTCTTTCGTGCTGTGAGGCAAAAGCGCTAACCACCGTGCCACCGTACTGCCCTGTTGACAGTCAATTTAGCATTGCATTTAGTAACTGTGACATGTCTACTTTGCCTCATAATTTCATAGCACTCAGCATATCAATCCCATAAATGTATTGGAAACAAATTCACATTTAATCTTTTCACATTTATGATTAAAGAAATAGCAATTTTAGTAGACAACTCAATCCCTTTGTCCTCATATTTTTTCATTCACTACCTGAGAGCTGCCAGCTCATAGTTGGGAGTACACCTCTTTTATTTTCTGCTGTGGAGTGAGTATATGAGCTTTGGATAAATTAACTTGATTTCTCTTGGCGATGTTCTAACACCAAATTTCAGAAGTTCCTCCCTCCTACACTTGGGTGGTGGTTTGTGCCAAACATACTGAAACTGTTAAGCACGCTGGCTGTTTAACCAACCGCAGGGGTGAAGTATGATGGGTTTCAAAGAGTAGCACAGTACTTTGAAGTAGTGTTGCCAGGATCTACCAGGTATGCTGTGTCAGCAGCCTGAGTTGCTGCCTCAGTCCTGTATTTTGGCAATGAGAGGGGCCGTTAACCATACTGCGACCTCTCCTACGCCCACTATCAACTTCTCTTATAGTGAACCCCTGGTATTTTTATTATTTCCATTCAGTGCACATCTGAGATAATAAAACATTCAGATAGGCTCTACAATAAAGGCAATGCATTGGAGAGTAACAACAACAAAAAGAAGTGCTCAAGTTACCTATGTTTATGGGATTACTTTTTCTTTCAAAAGGTTTTGAGATTGTGATGGAGTGTGTTGGAACACTCCAGAGGCAGAATGTGCCAAGTCGTGCTGTCTTGATATTAATTTGTGTCTTGAGCTGTGATGCATTTTGCTTTCAACTTGAGCCTGTGATATTCTTTTATTTGATATCATTATCCATGCAAACCAAACCACAACGCATTCATCTGCCTCACAGTTGAGAGAATAGGGATTCCACTCCAAGTTAAAATAGTACAAATTTGTGAAAACCAGGCATGTCCAGCATGATTCAATGGCAAATCTGCAAATGAATTTTGTCTTGCTTCAGATGTCTTCGGAAACTGATGTCATGAGCTTTATGGGGACATGTCACATAATATTACACACACATCTGTGTTCTAGTTAGTTAATCTGACCAGCAGGTATATAGCCCACAAAGCATTTGTTCAGTCTTGTGTAACATGTTTTTGTGGTTCTAATGGCAAACCCACAAGTGGAAGAAGTCCAATCCCTCACAAGAAAAGCATCCCAATTAAGTACTTTTAGCTTCTTGCATTCTTGTTGTAGAAATAGTCTTTTCTTCTTTGTCGCTGCATAAAAATGATACAAAATAAAGATACACAATTAGTGAGAGTAGAATAGAGGTGAAAATGGCAGGTTCAATATCCGAGAGTTATAATGGTCACTACAGCGAGTGCTCTCCCTCCGCAAATAAAAACTTAAGGTCTTATCAAAGTCTCAGAACATCTCAAAATAATCGCCATACAGCCTTTGTATACCAGTCAGCCCTACCGCAAAACTATTATGTCATAAGCAGTATGTTCACTCAAGCAAAACTGAGATATACCACAATTCTGCTTACACTGGGTATTTTTAGGGTAATAATTTGTCAGATTGGTATTTGACTTGGTTGAATGTCATACCATTCCAAAGGATTTTATGACAGCCCATTTGCTGAAATAACAACCCATCTAACCCGAAAACTCAGGTGAAGATTTAAAAATTATTCCATGATGACAAGGTTCCACAAAATTAATTTGATTGGTTCCAAAATATTTTCATCATACCAGTCTTGTTGAAAAAGACGTTTTTGGACAGTAATTTATCAGGGGTTAATTGGACAGAGAGCTGTAAATTATCAGCTTAAGACTGACGTTTGTTTTTGTCTTTGGCGCATGACGTATAGTTTGGAAGGAACACATGGTCCTTTATGCCATATTCACGAAGTGTTATGTGGAAATATGAGACACTAAATTCACATATGTGAGAACTGGACCATGTCATGTCTTGCGGTTAATGTTTCAAAAAGTAAAAACTCAATCATTGGTGCAAGTAGATTTACAGTACTTGTTTTTGTAACAGTCTATTTAAAGATAATCTGAATTCAGATAATGCAGTCATTTACATTTTAGTACCATATAGTGATAGAAAGCCAATAGTATTGTGTTAAATAGTGTAGAACAATCACCTGCACCAGACATCATTGATGTCAGAAGGATGACCATTAAAAAGATGCCGGAGTCGTGTTTGAAAGAAATATCATTTAAGCTTACAATTGATTGTTAAACCCAACTTTGGACTCAGAACCAAGTGAAAAATATATTAAAAGACATTTATCCAAAGATGTAGTACTGAAGTACACTAATGTTGAGATATTAACCGACACTCACCACACTATGCTAATGTTGAAACAGCACTGATGTCCTGCTGAATTGGCTGCATTTTGTTCCAGAAAGTATTAATCTAAAATCTGCTTAATACTTACAATATATCACTTAACAGTAAATAGGCGCCACAAAAATTGTGCCAAGTGGTGTAAAGTTTTCTTCTGTCGTCTATTCTTAAGGCTTTCTGCATCCTCACTGTGCCTCATTTGTGCTGCCAGATGATTCATAAATTTCAGATTGATCAGATCATTACCGGAAAGACATTATGAAGTTGAACCTCCCTGATTTTCTTCTGCTTTTTGAGACCAGTTTCTACCTCACTTGCCCTAATTGTGGTTTAAAGCATTATTTAGATAACCTTGCTTTTTTACAATTTTTGTCATTTTAGAAATAAATTCCCATAATTCACAATCCACTTGTTGAGGAGCCTGCAGTTCTTTGAGAACATTCTCACTGAAATCAGACAACTCACTGAACCAACTTCCTTGCATAGATCCCAAGCTGCACATCACTGCATGAGCTAACTCATGAATATATTAGTTCTGCTGGCTCTTCCAACAAATCCCATTATTTATTGTATTTTACATCGAGTGCTGCTCAGCAGTCAGTTGTTGAATAAACCAAACATTCACTAATAGGGGGAAATACCCTAACACTCATGAGGTGGCTGGTGTTTATTCTGATGAAGCAAGGCTTTGGGATGTTGTGGCCTAAAGGCATCTCAGACATTCATTTGTCTCAGATTCAAACTTGACTTGACGGAAGCAGCGCACATACTTAGTTTGAAGTGGGATGTTGTTTTATCCAAAGTCATATCAGCATATTGAGGGATGTCCAGGCTGGCACACAGCAAAAAAGTAATGCTGAGAGGGAAGTCCCACATTGTTTCACTTCAATTCATAAGCACCTTAATTTTATCTCTCTTTCTTCCTTTCTTACTCTTATTTCTTTTGTCCTTTTTGATTGTGTCTGTGTTAGTTACATCTCTAAAAAGTTGTGTTTTAATGGACTAGACATTTTTGGGGTGTATTGTCAACAATCTATGTTACCCATTGGAAATCATGCACGTTTGACTAAAGACGTAATCAGTCCATATAGTAATAGAATAGTAGTACAGATGGTCCCTGTGGTCCATGTGAAAACTGCAGCCAAGTTAAAGGATATGACGGCTCTCGACAAGCAATGACTTCTTGTTTTGTCTCCTGGCATTTTAGAATCTCTGGCCTTTTAAGGTTCACAGACAAGCCTTTGTTTATAGAGCCTGAAAAAGGGGGAATTGGCGCATGGTCACACCAGTTGTTTTTGCAATATATGTGCTATTATGTGAATTGACAAATGCATGGGCGGGTAGCTTTGTTCACATGAGTTTAAGATCCCTTTTGTTTTTCTTTGGTCGCACAAGATTATTATCCTGCATCGGGCATTGTTTTTCAAGATTAATTGAATTCTAATTTTAGATTTTATCATGGTTTGGGTCTAAAAATATTGAAGCTATTATGATTTTAAGTTTGCAGTGTTTTCTTTCATTAGACCAGTGGAAAAATGTTATTGCATGGAATGACAGGAATTCTCAAGAACCTTCTTGACATGTAAACCCTCAGGGATCCCATTTTGTTGCATGTCTTTTCTTTTTGTCATAATTTGCTCACAGCTGCCAGTAGTGCCCTTTATGGCATTATATTTGGCTGATGTGATGATTCTATACTAGTTCCCCGAGGCACAAATTCACTCTCTCAGCCACAGTAACTTTTCCTTGGTCTCAAGAACCCCTCGAGACATTGAGGGCTCAAACATGCATTTCAATGTCGAGACTAAAAACAATCAATAAATCAATCTATTTGTGTATCTGTCTTAATGGCAGACTCACTAAACAGAAGGGTCACAGTGCACTGTCTTACAAAAGTAAGATGAACTACATATTTAAACATTATGTTAAAATGACCTTAAAGCATACAACAATCAATCCATCCATCCATGGATGGATCCATGGAGGATCTTCAGCTGTATGGGTTTCTTGAAAAATCTCTTCCAGAGACGAAGTAGCATATCAGGGAAATACTGTGAAGCCAGATCCAGTGAGGTAATGTACAGACATCCTGTGATGAGAAAGCTAGGAGGGCCCGCCGTGGCAAGTGATTTAGTTCTCTCAGTCAAAAAAGGATGTTTCTAATACTTTATAATTGCTTCCCTTTCTGAACACTAGGAAACTAGAAAGTTGTCTCTGGACAAACAAATGTATGACAAATGTTGTAGGAAGAGACAAGGAAACAACATATTTATCCAATTTTCAGTAAGATTCATCAAGATAAGTCCCGCTTCCATTGTCCCAAGTGGCCTTTCTCACCATTTGTTGCTCTCATTAATGATATAATTTATTATAGGGAAAAGGAAAGGAGAAAGAAAAAGGAAATTGTTTACAAGAAATTAAAGTAAGTGAATGAGTGAAATAAAATGTTAGTTTTGGTCTGTTTTATGGCAGAAATAAACCAGGATCAGATACTTAGCACTTGATTTACTGTGAAGAAAGGCACTTTGGGTCGTCTTTTCTGCATATCTTCTGTTCATTCATTTGTTAAGTGGGCAGCTGTTTAAAACAGTTCAGGAATGTTGGCAACGGTGTGGGGATGATGTAGTCATCCTTGAGCAAACAAAAGATTACTGTATCTTTCAAGTTAATTTGTTATTGTAAATAATGATTAAAATTAGGTAAAGTCAAGGAGCAAGAGAGCATTATGCACAAAAATTTCAGTGTTATTTTAGTCAACACCCCTATCATACGATGTTTATCGCCCAAATTAGTTACTTTCTGTTCAGATATTCTAACATTGGGGTTGGAAGCACCTGTGAACTCACAAGACTAAATGGGTTGGAAATAACTTGTTTTAGTCATTGATTTTTTTTTTTAAAAAGGCTGAAATTCATCACTTGACTTTTCCTATCATCTGAATTCAGTCAGTCTCAGTCAGGAGCTAATATCTAGATTGCATTTACTCACTGATGGTGCTGCATCAGAACCATTTTTGGATCGCCTAGGGACACACATAGAGTTGGGGGTGTGTCTCTGTGAGTGGATGTTTGTATGACACAAACACTTCATTGCGTATATGGCGTGTTATTGTTTTTTAACCGTTTCTGTTTGTTTGTGTAATTATTTTGTTATGATCTATTAAAAATGAAATTTGCGTAATCTACCTTCCTCTACAAATTTGGTCAAATGACAAACGGAAAGATTTCAGGAAGTTTTACTGTTCCTCAAATTTTTTGGGCATATGGAAGCGATAGATCCAATCTAGATGTGCCTAAAGTAAAGCTGTTGTCCTTATTTCTTTCAAAATGGCCAAACAGAAAAAAGGCAGAGAGAGGCTTTGTTTTAATGACAGATAATCCAGTTACAAACTTGTGGTGCTCGTCAAAAGGTTTGCTTTCCAGGTTGTGGCTTTGTGACATGAATGAAACATGAAGTTCTTGGAGTACTGAAGCAAAGAGGAAAGGTTTTTTTTTTTTTTCTATATTTGCCACATGCTTGCCCTCTTCTATGAACTGATTTGCACATTTTCATTTGAGGCTTCTGCTGGCCTCCACCGGCGGGGTTGACGTTAGCTGTCTTGTCTTTTCTAGTTTTTACCAGTGGTTTTGCAATTGAAAATGTGGAGAGAAAGAGGGGAAATAATTAGCTGCTGCTGCATATCTGCCATAGTTGGATCATAAGTGAAAAATTGTAGAAATTATGTGCGAAAGCGTCTCAGAACTATACAACTGATAGTGACAAAATCTGTCATTTTTAATGAGTCCATCCATCCATCCATTGTCTGCCGCTTATTCTGCACTCAGGGTCGCGGAGTATGCTGGAGCCTATCCCAGCTGTAATCGGGCAAGAGGTGGGGTACACCCTGGACTGTTTGTATGTCAGTCAGTCACAGGGACACTTATACAGACCGATAGTGTTTACTCACTCATTTGGGGCAATTTTCCACACGGAAGGATCCCCTAGTCGGAATCGAACCTGGGTCCTTTGTCCCCTGTTTTAGGAATCATCAAACATAAAAGTCATTTTACCCCTTGGTCGTAGTAAGGGATTCAGAGCAAACCGATTGAGAATGAAAATCATCATTACTTAGACTTGGACTTATACTGACTGGTGTTGTGGTTCAGATTACCAATTGAAAAATAAAAATGCACATCAGAATCAAATTTTGTTGCTCTTACTCAAGTGCAGTGACAAAATTGAAGCATTTTGGTTTTAAAATTAAATAAAATGATTGGAGTGAAATAGTGAATAAAAGTATACAGCATCTAAGATTGTACAAAAAAATGTAGATAACATATAAATTAACAATAGTTTTAAGCATATTACATTCTGATAGTATGTTTGAATGTATTGTACATGGTGTTTATTGCACAGCAAGTGTATATAGTGTACATAGAGTATACAGTTGGCAGCATCTAATTTGTTCATTGTTTATTTTCCATTGTGAATAATGACACCTTTTTAAGTGGCCTCTCCCAATTTCCTTTCAAGTCTCAGGACACTTACAGAAGATGAGTGTCCTTGTGATGGACAGATACAGACTGCCTGTCGCCAGGTGACTGGGATGAGCCCCCAGCAGCACCAGCAAGCCACTCAAGGCTGCTACCAACTTCAGTTCGCTATCCAGCAACTACAACAGCAGAGAGTTAATTCTCAGCCCTTTTTGGGCCAGCGTTCTCAGAGACAACAGGTACCGAATGATTTCGAAGAGTTTTCATTCTTATTAGGTAGCATGCAGTGTTCAGAGTGGTTTTAAGTTTTACTCACAAAAAGTGCACTTTTCAGACACCTCGGCATGAAACCTATCCTTGAATGTAAGATAATTTTTGCCATCCACTTGTGCCCAGGACTGTTTTGATACTGTAGCTGCATCATGTTGATTGGATATGCTTTTGGTACCTTGTATGCTTTTTAGACTAGAATTGAATAGAAATGTGTTGCTCTGCATTTTTGCTCCAATTTTTAAAGATCAGCACCACATGGATGAAAACTGAGAAATGTGTATGAGAATCATCAAGCTGTAATGCCAAGGCCCACATTTTTGTGTCTGTACAGAATATTCCCCTACCTAAGCACAGTGATGGCACAAATAGTGCGAAATGCACCACATCAATGGAAATGTTTCATGTTAGCATTTACAAAGCTATTCTAAGCATCTTCTTCCAAACCACTTTACAGAATGGTTTTCTGTGGGAACGTCCTTCTTAACAGAAGCTCATTCCTGGAGAGCCAAACATGACTCCTCACCCCATGACTATATTGTTTGGCTGAGTAACTCAGCTAGGTTTATATTTGAAGTAAGCAATCAAGGAATTCTGCTCCATGAATGTACAAGGTTTGGCATCTAACCATTACAGTTCATATAATTTTGAGTTCCATCTGTGTTCCTATGACACAACAGCTTTGACATTGATGACTTACTTGGTGGAGGCAATGAGGCAACAGCAAAAATATAAAATAAAAAGAAAGCAAGAAAAGAACTTAGTGGTCATGCTTAAATGGCTGAAAAAGCTGTGATTTCTTGTTCTTCTGAAGGAGACCAGAATCATTTCATGAAAGCAAGAATGTAATGTTTGGAAGAAAGAAAAGTAGCCATCTACATGTTTCTGTAAGAGGTAATTTGAACAGGAAGAATGTATCTATTAATTTTCCAGTGGATAGTACAGTCCGTCTATGAGTGGAGAGAAACTGAGACACAGACATGCCATGGGAATGTTTGCATGGAATGACTTGATGCTCTTAACTTTTTTCCCCATTCCGTCTGAGTAATGCAGTTGCTTTCAGGTCATTGTTTTTTCATCATCATCGCTAGGCCTGAATTAATGTAATTGAGGTGATATTTCTCTTGGCTAAGTCCAACCGCCTTACGCAGGCACTTAAGTTAGTGATCATTTTCCTTCCTCTCCTCTCTTTACCTCTCTCTCTCGTAGTTTGAACACATTTGACCAGGTTGCTCCCAAAGCTTGATATGTCCCATCATTCTACAGGTATATTGAGACCGGAATAAAGATAGAGTGTAACGACTGGTGTTTGAGGTCACATGTGCCTGATGAAGTAGCTGGACTGCTGTCCAGTCCTCACAAACTGAGGACTCATTTTAGACTAACCTTCCAAAATCCCTGTCATCACTACAGTCTTTCCACCCACATTTGTCTTTCTGCCGGTTTCCCCTGACAACGTGTATGTTCGCTTCCTGAAGTCATGAATTCTGCAGCCTTTGTAATCGTTACTGTTTACCCTGTCTCTAAGTCAGGAGAAAATGACCATAAAGCAGCATTGTGTAGTTTTACCACGCAGCTCGGAATACAGGATTGTTGAAGTTTTATAATCAGCTACTTCGACAATTGACAGTATTTTAACACGGCATTAAGGGAAACAATTAATTTGGTTGGAACAGAAATGCATTTTTATTTTACTGATATATCCTTAAACTATATTTTGAAGAGAAATTGTTCATTTAGATCCAAAGTGGTAATTTTTCCCTGCAGTCACTGATGATTAGTGTTGTACTTACTAATCCTTTTTGTGTTTTATACTCTGATCTTCATCCATAAAGGTCCTCTTCTTTTCCCTCATGCGATGACAAGTCAATGCTAGCAGATAGTTGAGTATTGTTTTGATCATCTTTAGATATTCCTCAGGCGCTAAAATAGTAGGAAGAGGAATCGAAGATGTTTTCTTGTTACTTTGCAAAAGAATCCTTAGAAACAAGTGAGTTTAAGCCTAAAACGCCATATGATACTAGTGCTGAGATTTTCTGACAATAATTTGGCCTGCAGTTTTTCTGAAACAGACATACTCTATATCACTAGTCACACCTTCTAGGGTTTCTTGGCCTTATTTGAAATTCAATAAATGTATTTATATAGTGCAACTGTCCCTGTTCACATATTTGTAAGTCTTCCATGAGAAAGACTGATAGACGGGGGGCTGTTCCGGCACTCCAATACACGTTCCAGTTATTGGGTGCAGACTGTGCGGCTCCTCCATGGGCTTGGCCTGAGGCCACCTGGCAGCCAAACAAAGGTGCCCTTCCTGGCCTCACTCAAACTGAATTGCAGCCATAGGCCATGCAACCTGGAAACTCAGCTTCTCATTTATCAACACAAAAATTACATCAGATATTCCCTGTCACACTGCTGACCCTTTGAATGAAGTAGGAAAACCATTAGCTCGCTAGATAGCCGTATAAAGCTGCAGAGAAAATAGCATAGACATGAGATGTAGAAGAAATGTATGCAAAGCATTCACCAGCAAGAATGGAGTGAAATGTGGCTCTAAAATATTGTGGCAGAAAGAAAACTGTATTTTCCCTCTTCCCAAGCCTTGGGAGAGTTCTTGTATATACAAATAATGTGAGGAATTTGCTTTTCAGTGCAGCCAATTACATTTTAAATGTTGAGTTGTTTTGATTTTTGGGATGACATTTAAGTAAAGTGGCTATAATTTTCCCTTCTTTAATCATACAATTCTTTAAAACAGGGAAGCAATTTTTGAGTCACGATACTGATACAAATTCTTGGGTTCTGTCAATACAGAGTATCAATCATATACCAGTATTAAGTAATACTTTTCACTGTGTAGAACAGATTGTGTTTTCTACATCCAAAACAGAAGAAAATCCTGTAGCAGGGTAAAATAGGTCTTAGCCTCTGACGATTTGCTTTTGGTGCCCTGGGTGCTGTTTGCACATTATGAAGTTTAATATTGTTTTGGGATCTTGGGTGCACTGCTGAGATAACCTCATGGATATAGTTGTAATGATAAACTACTCAAGTGAATACATGAGTCAAATTTTCACTGACACCTGATTCAGCAATGGCATTTACAGTAAATAAAAACAATTGCTGGAATTAGTTTGTTATCTTTAGCTGAGAAAACATTGAGAAGTGTGACATCTGAGCTGTTTTTAGTTTTGATTAGTTTCTGCTGCTGCTCAGTTGTTCAAGTTAAGTTACAGTTAAGTTACTGGTACACTTTTTACAGTTTTGTTTCAAGTAACACTGTTCAAGCACAGTGGGCAGCTTTTTTTTTAGTTTGGGTTAGTTTTAGTTTAGTTTAAAGTTATTTGCTTCCCCTTAGAATGGTAGCAGTGGCACACAAGCAGGGAGTCAGCTGACCTACACAAGATCATGTTCATAATATGTGACTGTGATATGTGTTTTGTTTCAGTAAACCTTTTATTAAATTTGTAGAGAAGTAATGACTGCACTGAATCCTAATAAAACTGTCTAAATATCCTTATCTCTGACTTCTCTTTAGGAGGTGAAAAATAATTATATATAGCATGTTTTTATAGGCAATTAACATTTGTCTGTCTTCTTTTCAAGGCTCAGGATGTAGATGAAGCCAGGACTCCACTTGCCAAGGTTCCCACCAACTCATCCAGTTTTGATGCACGACCTGGTCATAGTCATAACCACAGCCAGGCCTGTGTCAGTCTGGGTTTTTCTCCAAAGCCACCCAGCAGTGCACGAGAGGGCCAGATCAGAAAATCATCAACAAAGCGTCTGATCAAGTAAGAACTGCTGAGTGGATTTGACTCCTAATGCTGCTTTGCTCCATAATAGCAAAGAGTTGAACAATGTCATCATGTAATTATAGAACATTCAGCAATTGCAGGGCAGCGGCAAAGAATGTGGAATGGGACGGACATGAATGAAGCTAATGAGAGTTAGAATATATGTGGAGTGCTTCCAGTCTTTTGGCTGTTGGGTGTATCTGCCCCTTCAGTAAGCAACCACATCACAGGCCTGATTTCTGTCTGAACCATAAACAGAACGTGGTTCAATGGAAGGTCCTGAGCTCCGAGCCCCATTTAAATCCTGTTTGGTTTGGAGATAAGCTGAAGAGCAAGGAGGGAAAAATAAAAGGAAAGGAGTGAAACAGGGCTGAACTGCCAGTTATTTCCCTCACTCACTTTATGACTATATTACGGCAGTATGTGTACCGGTTGCAAAGGCAAAACAATGGGAGTACGATGACTTGTATGCTCGGTTGGACAGTAAGGAGAGAGAGAATGATCTATACAGGTTGGCGAAACAGACAGATAGAGATGGACAGGATGTACAGCAGGTCCGGGTGATTTATGCATAGAGAGAAATGTATCGACAGATGCTCAAAGAGTGATGGGAAGATGGAAAGAGTACTTTGAGGAGCTGATTAATGAGGAAATTGAAAGAGAGGCAAGGGTAGAAGAGGTGACTATTGTAGACAATGAAGTAGCTGAGACTTGTAAAAGTGAAGTGAGGAAGACATTGAAGAGGATGAAGAGTGGAAAGTTAGTTGGTCCTGATGATATACCTGTGGAGGTATGGAAGTGTCTAGTAGAGGCAGCTGTAGAGTTTCTGGCTAGATTATTCACGAGGATCTTAGAGAGTGAGAAGATTCCTGAGAAATGGAGATGAAGTGTGATGGTGCCCATTTTTAAAAATAATGGGGATGTGCAGAATTGCGGCAACTACACAGAGATAAAGCTGATGACCCATACAATGAAGTTATTGGAAAGAGTTGTGGAAATTAGACTGATAGCAGAACGCAGCATTTGTGAGCAGCAGTATGGCTTCATGCCTAGAAAGAGTACTACAGATGCAGTACTTGCTTTAAGAATGCGAATAGAGAAGTACAGAGAAGGCCAGAAGGAGCTGCATTGCGCTTTTGTAGACCTTGAAAAAGCATATGACAGGGTGCCAAGAGAGGAACTCTGGTATTGTATGAGGGAGTCTGGAGTAGCAGAGAAGTGTGCAGGACATTTATTCTAGCTGTGAGACAGTGGTGAGGTGTGCAGTAGGGGTAACAGAGAAGTTCAAGGAATTCATCAGGGATCAGCTCTGAGCTCCTTCTTGTTTGCAGTGGTGATGGACAGGCAGACAGATGAGGTTAGACAGAAATCTCCATGGACCATGATGTTTGCAGATGACATTGTGATCTATAGTGAGAGGAGAGAACAAGTTGAGGATAATCTAGAGAGGTGGAGGTATGCTCTGGAAAGGAGAGGAATGAAGGTTAGTTGCAGCAAGACAGGGTATGTATGTGTGTAAATTAGAGGGACCTGGGTGGAACGCTGAGGCTACAGGTAGTGGAGATCAAGAAGTTGGAGGATTTCAGAAACTTGGCGTAAACAGTCCAGAGCATTGGAGTGTGTGGAAAAGAGGTGAAGAGATGGGTTCAAGCACGTTGGAATGGGTGGAGAAAAGTGTCAGGGTTACTATGCAATAGAAGACTATCTGCCAAAATGAAAGGAAAGATGTACAAGACAGTGGTGAGATGAGCAATGCTGTATGACCTAGAACAGTAACAATGATGATAAGACTGGAGGCAGAGCAAGAGGTCGCAGAGATGAAGATGCTAAGGTTCTTTTTGGGAGCCACAAGGATGGATAGGATTAGGAATGAGTATCAGAGGAGCAGCACATGTTAGATATCCAACATGTGCTATCTAACAGTACGTAGTTTTGGAGAGAAAGTCAGAGAAGTCAGACTGAGATGGTTCAGTCATGAACAGATGAGGGGATGGTGAATATATTGGTAGACGGATGCTGGAATTGGAGCTGCCAGGCAGGAGGTCCAGAGGAAGACCAAAGAGAAGATTTATGGACGTCGTGAGAAAGGATATGAAGGTAGTTGGTGTGAGAGAGGAGGATACAGAGAATAATGTTAGATGGAGAAGGTTGATTCGACCCATGTGGCAACCCATGAAGGGAAAAGCCGAAAGGAGAAGAAGACTTGTCTGTTCAAATCCATCAGGCAGGGAAGTGAAGAGTTAAGAGGGCAGGGGTCCACTATAGGGGTTGAAGAATAGGTTAGGGCAGCCGGCTAGGTGTCGTGTTTGCTCCTGTGTGTGTGTGTCTTCCTGGCAGTTGCTGTGTTTACCCACTGCATGTGGAATTCCATAGCCCCCCCCCCCCCCCCCCCCCCACACACACACACACACACACACACACACACACTCACTCTCCTCTGTCCTGCATTTTTGTGGTCGACCAGTGTGACAGGGGTGAGTGTGGGAAAAACGGAAGCTTCAGGACCAAAAATGTACTGATGGAAACAATGAGAAAAAGAATAAAGACAAGGGAAAAGAAAGAATGACAGAGAAAAGTAAGCTCTGTCCAGGACAGAGCAGATGATTGTTTGCAGAGAATGGTGGGATAATAAGAAGCTTCCCTTTATCCAGGGCTCATTTTAGGGGCAACCCAGTACCTCTGTTATTTAGCCACATCTGATATGCATCCCAGTGTATGCCTAAGCTCCTCCAACTTAGAATACAGTCACTGTGCTTGGTTTATTCACATAGTTCAAGGTTATCCCCTTCCTCTTGCCAGCTGTTAAACTGCAAATAGTTAGATACAAATCTACACGCTCTGACCCTGACGGGTTTTACTTGAGTAAAGAAGTGGTTAGTTTCTATTTATCTGACTCACATTTGGTTTTGATTTTAGGAGGTGAAAGCGAGTGAAGATTTCTGTCGATCTACCCAAATGATTTCCTATGTTTAAAAGGCCCAAGAGCAATGTAGTCCAACTGTTCTTATGAATTATCAGTATGAATATGCTAGCTTGGGCTTGTTTTAAGACTTAAAGGATCTCAACAGGCCTTGGTATCATTGCCAGCTGTACTATGATTTTTTTTTCTTACCTGAAATAACATGGAGTACACTTGTTGGTATCAGCATCAGCCTCAGCAGGGCAGGACTCACTGGTCTATCAGCATACTACAGCTGCCAACCCAAGGGGCTGCAAGGACTCAGAGTAGAATGACTTCAGTGGAGGGTTTGAAAGCAGCAATTTGTAATACAAATAAATGAGACTGTTTGGTATTTTGTTTGCAAGTTTTGGCTAGTTGCAGCTGTAACTACGGAAACCCGGGCTGTCATGTGGCATTACTAATAGGGTGACAATTACGGCAGCACCATTAATGTCAGCCTTGCTGCTGCTTTCGCTCCCGATTAATCAACCACAACAGTAGTTATTTTCACAGGATCCTATATACACACAGAAGCTGCCAAAATTGTGTTTATGGTTAAACTTTATCCCATTTGGTCAATGTGAATGAGATTTGCACACACTAACTTCTTGCATTTACAATAGAGACAGTTGTTGTATTGACTCCATGACTTCCTTCTGAAAAAAGGTGTGTTTCAAAGCTTTGGGCTGGAATATGTTCACAGGTTCCAATTTGGATATAATGTACATTAATGCTCCATACTTCATTCCTGAAGGGACAGAATGATTGATAATTGAGAAAAAAAAAACAGTGATGTGTAGAAGGCAGAGGTCAGTTTTTTTACCCTCTCGATATGAAAGGGGTTACTTCCTGTCAAGGTATGCCACTCTTAAAGTGGGCCAGTTCTATTTGTGGTTGTGTAATGGTATGAAAGAACAACTGTGCAGCCCCTTACAAGGGGGCAGTGTGTACCCTCATTACCTTGTTAATGCTCCTTTGGCAAGCTGCTGTTATGGGGCGAGAGGTTAATACCAGCTAAGCTTTATTTATTGTTCCCCCCAAAAAATGCTCAACAGATTTAATGTATAAGGTTACAGACATGTCTGCTCCTGCTCCATGCCTCAGCAGTTCTTATAATGATTTACTCTGTTCAAACACTGTATTTTCTGTGTGATTATCTGAAAAAAAAAGGACTTGGTTATTTTTTGTCTTTCAATAAGTTCTTTGATTTCAGTTTGCCTCATAAATATGACTGTAGACACTATTCTCCCTTTAAGTCTCGATCCGGTGTGGTTGTTGTTTTCCTATAATTTTCAGATAACATGTCTACAGCCACTTCATTACACATGTGCTATGTTATGGGATTCATCACAAAAACTCCGCCATGAACTCTGACTTTACAAAGGCAAGACTATTCAGTTTTAATCGACTATTACTATTTCAATTACATTTTTTCTTATTAAGAAAATATTCATTAATGAGCTTGTTGTTTCCAATGCCCCTTAACTGCTTTTAAGTATGTATATATTTGTAAGTAATGTTTTGGTCACCTTACCGACATGCATGACAGAACCACAAAATTGTAAACCAACAACCCAGTAGGGTTGGATTCTTGCATACTTTAGCACTTAACTTCAGATGAGCGGTGTCCCAGGGTTGTTGCTTTACAACAGGCAAAATGTAGACTTGCAAAATGTAGACTTATTAACAGGTGTCATTAACAACAAAAAAGGTAAGTTGCATAAAGTGGATAGCTCTATAATTAAATGGCCCTTGACACCACTAGCTAATGTTTATTTCTACGCACTCCATGAAGTATCACTAATCAGACTGATGACAAAATCACTAAATCTAATGCCTTTTTTTAAAATGTATGACTTTGAAACATACATTTGATCTGACTATTTGAAATCTGATTTTTTCGTGATAAATTCTGGTTTTGTATCATGGAACAAGACAGTATTTCTAACTTGACTCTGTGTGGTCCGATCTGTTTCAAAATTCATGTTTGCTAAGAGTTCCAGCCTAATGAGATTTACAGGCTGAAAGTTGCAAACCCTCCCATAGGGCCATCTGCTGGCCACAGGTTACAGTATTAGAAATTAAACTGGTATGGCTCCACATGGTCAATTTGATACTTCATGTTTGATAACAGTCCAGGCCTGAAGAAAGATGTCTACAGACTGTTATTTGCACTTAGTCATAGTGCAGCTTGCTGCCAAAGGAAATTACATTTGTTACTATATGTCATCCTCCTGATAGCAAGTTGATCAGTTTTGTTTTTGGTTCAAACTTCATATTCAAAAGTATGTAGATGATGTTTCTTTGTGAAATATGGGTCGATATTTGGTGTTGGTATGGTGTAGGTATGGCCAGCTGGCAAAGTCCTTCATTGTGCCATATTTTTAAAGCTCTGCACAGATCTTTATGAAACTCTGTCATGAGATTTTTAGAAGCATCAACAGGTCCAGATCTACATATAGTGGCATCTGCAGTCAAAAGGGAGTACTCTTAGTACTCTTAGTCTGACATTATTTTTATAATATCTATCTATCTATCTATCTATCTATCTATCTATCTATCTATCTATCTATCTATCTATCTATCTATCTATCTATCTATCTATCTATCTATCTATCTATCTATCTATCTATCTATCTATCTATCTATCTATCTATCTATCTATCTATCTATCTATCTATCTATCTATCTATCTATCTATCTATCTATACACATATATACACACACACACACACACACACACACATATATATATGTATAATTTTATACATCGTCGTTATGTTACCTCAGGTGTTTCTCTCAGGAAAAACTAAGCTATTGATACTTAGCTCCGCATCACATAAGGTCTGAAATCTCTGTCCCGAGTTATTTAAAGGCCAACTTTAACAATCTTCTTGTCACACCACCTGTTGGACAGTGTAAACAATTGTGGAAAAATCAAATGACTTCAATACATCACTACATGGTCGGATCTACTCATGAAGTCATGCGTTTGATAAGAGTCTGGGCCTTGACCCATCAAGAGGTGGATATCTTGATAAAAGACTCTTAGTACTCTAAGGTCATAGTAAAACTTCATGAAAAGTCAAAAAAATGTTGCCAAATTATGCTGATGCTATGCCATGAAACAGCCTTAACTTCACTGCACATTGGGAAATCTTAATCAAAGTTACAAGATTTTGTAAGACTGTTGGCCTGACGAGAAAGTCCTAGCCATACCTCCACCTGGGACGATCAGAAGAGTGAGTCAGAATATCCATCCATCCATCTTCCGCCACTTATCCTACAGGGGGGATGCTGGAGCCTATCCCAGCTGTCATCGGGTGAGAGGCGGGGTACACCCATACGCAGGGCCACATATATAGACAAACAACCATTCACTCACTCACTCAATCATTCGGGACATGTTTCGGGGCTGTGGGAGGACATGCAAACTCCACACAGAAAGGTCCCCTTGTCGGAATCAAACCAGGATATTTCGTGCTGTGAGGCCGAAGCGTTAACCACCGTGCCGCATATCAGCACATTTAAATCTACATCCGGCACTTGTTACAAGTCATATCAGAACTATATTCAGATTGTATCAAGACCTCAAAAATACCACGAGGCCCTGTGATCCAGTCATAAACCTATATTACCAACCACCAGGTGAGAATGATGGCGTGGAGGTTTGTAACAACTCAACGGAGACCACAGAGGAAGAATGTTTTTCTTTCCTCACTCATACTTTTCGTGTGTGCTTCCCAGGCAGACATCTGCGGAGAGGTCAGCCAATGGAACTATGTCCAGTGGCCAGCACACTGTCTATGAAGCCATCTGCGGTAAAACAGGTGGGTCAGATGCCATAGCTCAGTACCACGTTGTTACTTGGCTGCCTGGTTCTCAAGTCCTCAGTCACAGGGGAAGTCATGCCCTTCTATGCCAGTGTCAGTGATTATGGCCAGGCATAGTGGACATTCCCAGTGGAAGACTGATAAAAACTGCTGGATATTTTTACCAATGTCTTGCTTGCTCACTCCGTGGTAGAGCTGTTAAAGACACCTACATTGTCTTTTTAAAACTACTGTCAACTTTGATCACAGTCTTGCTTGATGAGTAGGGACAAAGTTGTACGGGTTATTTGATTGAAATTACTAATAAAGCGTTTCTCTTTAAAGTGAATGCCAAGTAGAGTTTGCTGCAGCCAGAAATGAATGGGCATAAACAAACTTTCCAGTGCAGTAATTTGCTGTTTGATCATATTTTTGTAATGACTCCAAGATGAGACATAAGATCGGTGCTGGAGGATTGAAAGGCATAAAAGTGATGACATCTTTGTTTTGTAATGAGAACAGCTTGGGCATTCCCATCTGGTGGCCATTTTAGCCAAGTTGTAATTACTATCCATCTGTCCAAAGCCTGTCCATTTGTACCCAACAAACAGAACCAAGAAAAATTAAAACGTAGCTCTGAATTTTACAGACTATTTTGTGTGTAATGCACTTCAGTCACGGGTGCTCACGTGTGCCCTGTGTCATCGTTTTGAACTTGCCTAGCTGTTTCCATCATAAGCAGGGTGCTGAGCAAAGTGTGGTGAACAGTCATATGAAGTAGTTTGCACTAATGCGGCCATCTGCTTTTTCCATACCATACATTATCATTAGCACATCTTACCATTCATCACATCTTTGAGTGTCACAATCGAGCTGAATTTTAGCCCACATTTGTCCAATCTGAACTGTCGGAAAAATACGGTAGCTGCATGCCTTTTTCTCCCCCTCTCTCCCTCTCCTTCTCGTCCCCTCCACCCCGGTACATTTCTTTTCATTCTCCATCGAAAGTATGAGGGCTGGCTTGGGCTAACAAACATCTTATAAACTCATCAATTACTGTAACTTGATCCGTTTGGAGCAGCTTCTGAATTTCGTGAATGCATTTTTTCCATCGTTTAGGGCACAAAGGGTGGGGGTAGATGCACGGTTTAATGGCTTTCAGAAGCGTGTGAGAGAGAGAGAATGAGAGAAAGAGAGAGGAAGAAAATCCCAGCACCAAACCAGCTAGCAGGGCAGATTTATCCATGCATTGAAAATGAATCTGGGAGTGAAACTGAGACTCAGTGTGGTGTTTTGGAGGGGTTAGGGTGTTATTAGAAGGGGCACAGCTTTTGTGGGGCTTAATAGTGAGTCAGGACTTTCTGCCAGCCCTGTTTACCTTTGTCGTGAGATGACTGAACTTCCCTGATTGACTCTGACAGGGAGTTATAGCAGATCTAAATGGAGAGCATTCTCTATGATCAGCTGTCAGCCATCATTAATCACAATCACCCTTTATCTCTCTCTCCTGTGCACACTTGAAATCTCTTCCTTTCTTTGCTCTTTTTATCCTCCACAAACTTTCCTACGCCATCATTCTTTTTTTCCTCTTTTCTTCTTCTTTGTATCGCTTTGTTTTTTTTTAATAAAAAGAGGGCAGGATTTTGTTAAGGACCTGTCAAAGCTTATCAGCCACATGTGTTTTATGGACCCACTCTTGTCAGCTTCGTGAAGTTTCAAGACTTTGCAGCCAGTGAGCAGGAGAAGATTTATTGCTTTCAGGGTGAGGACATGAATGCTGCACTTGTGTCACGTCAATAGGCATCTTGATAGACTGTTTGAAAATGAGACAACTCAGAAATAAAGCAAATAGTTTTTAAATGTAGAATTAAAAATCAAACTTTTGTTTTCCTTCAACAAGAGGGATTCACTCTGCTGTTAATCATGTTAGACAAAATTCTTTTATATAATAAGAACAGGATGAATTGAGTTACTCTGAATGTTGTCGCAAACAAAGATGCTAACTTTATTTTGAAATTATTTTCTTTGTTACTGCAGCTAAACACATGATATCATTTGATTGGCTTCTTTTGAACATTTTGAGAGAAAGTTTTGCCTCTAATCATTCTTTCGCTGAACTATACGAAGCTGCTTCCAGCTGTCATGTCACTGGATTGGTAGTCAGAGAGATGTTTTCGTTTTCCAGCTCAGTCAGGTCTCGCAGCGTAAAGGAGCACCAAAATAAACAAGAGTGAGCAGACAGGGAATGAAAGGAAGTACTGTTTGGGAACACAAACACAGCAGCTCTAACTGTACTTGGAAGGCCTTTTATACCGGATGCCTGGCTGCGTGCCACTCACTGGGATGAGGGGCTGAGAGTGGAAGGGTCGTCAGGCAAAAGGCTAACCACCAAGCTGACCAAGCAGATATGCTGGGAATCACCTCCATTTAAATTCAAATAATCAACAGAACATTCAAGAGTCTGCTCCTCTGAAATAATCATTTCAGGTTAGATCAGCGTGAGAAACCCTGCTATTGACTCTTGTTTCATCTGTTGCTTCCCAGGTCCTTCTGTGTACCACAAACTGTCTCAGGACCCGGAGCCCAGTCACAGATGACACCAAGGTGACCAGAGGCACGTCCTGCCACTCTGCTGGCCTGACAGGTGTCTCTGCATGTAACTGCACACCTACTTTCTCACAGAGGTGTATTCTGGGAAAGAACAACAACAGCAGCAGCAGATGAAAGCATGCCAGACACCGGACAGGGTCCTATTAGTTTCTCCACGATATAGCCACAGTCATGTTCAAGGATCATCTGCCAGGCCAGCAATTCCAAGCTTTGACGTGAGCTCGGATTTTGTTGCGTTGCTCAGCATCAGATGGCATTTTCAGTTCCTTCATCACCCTTGACTACACCCTCTCCACCCGCCTTCTCTCTCTGTGCTGTTGATAACTCAGTCAGATATCACAGACAGATAGCCCTCACCAGATGGCTCCCGCAGCCCTGTAGGCATTTTAATGTGCACTCCTCGTCTTTCTATAGATCCCTGCCCCTAAAGTGTCGAGATGGGGGTTTTGTTCAGAAGAGACATGGTATGAATGGTAAGCATGCCGAGAAGTCCTTTCATGTGTTTTTTCTGGCAGCAGACATTGCCTCCAAGTCCTTGTTGCCATATCAGACTCTGGTCCTGGCCAAAGGATGTGTTTAATTATAGCATCCTTTGCTTGTCAGATTTTAGATTGTCAGGGCTTCAATGAGATTGCATTCTGGAGTTCTGCCTTGTCCATAATATGACATTGTCGCCGGATTCATAGACATTTAAAAGGGAAGCACCCCATAAAATCAAAACGTGTTTTCCCTCTCCCATAGTGCTATTTATCCGTCTGTTTTTTTTTTCCCAGTACGTGTTGTTGGTCTTTGGAGATATAAGCTGGAGAGAATTCTGCTTTTTTTTTTTTTTTAAATAAATGTAATGTCAAAGAACGGAGTCTATCATGTGGAGGGGAAAAAAAGGAACATTTCACAGCAAATAACCTCCAAAAATGATGCCCGGTGAAACTTTATTAATGGACTAAATGTAATATTTTAGTATTGGTAAGTAAAATTATTGTGTTTCATCTATGTTGTATATTTGGTCAGCAATTTGTGTAGCTCTAAGCATAAAACAAAGGATCGTGATGATTATGCACATCCTTGCCTGGAGTGAAGATAAATTCTGCACCTGCATACCAATATCCTGGTGGCTGTTCTATTGCTTGGGACCATATCATTATTTCACTTTGAGTGCGTTAATGAAAATATCTCTATCACGTATTCTTAGATCCAGCATAAGATTATCATGAGTCAGAAATACTTGAATTTCATGCATGTCTGTTGTATTGGCTGATGAATCTCATCAGAGTGGTTTTGCCCTTATTATCCAGTGCAATAGTTTCGTTTCAATACACTTGATGGTTGAATTATTTTGTAACATTGCCCGTCTTTGATGTTAAATGTTATTTTGTGTTCTGAACTACTGTAAAAGTCAGTGCATGATTTATTGCAAGAATCCAGCAGAACCCAAATCGATGTGTATATTACTATGGCGATGCAATATTAAGTCTATTATTGCATCGTAATGGCTGATGATAGTAACAACAATGAAAGAAACACTGAGAAAATCTGCTCTAACTATCAGTAAATGTACAGCTTTTTTGCCCCACACAGCACCTTGCCATGAAATACTGGAAGTTGATGTCTTTATGTTGGTCATTCAAATTTACACCATTAACCTTTTTAAATAAAGTGCTGCTAAGTATTGAAAGAAGAAACAAAAAAATCTTTAACAAATTAACAATTCTATCCAACTGTCAAATTTTAATTAAAAAAGTGTTTCCAAGAGTTATAAGAAAAACATTTACAGTTTGTGTTCTAGTTAAGTGTTCACTTAGTGACATACATTGTCTCATACAACAGAACGGCTTCACTGTAAAATGAAACAATCCCTGGAATCACCATCCTGTTGCATTACAGAGGTAAACGTCACCAAAGAAATACTACTTTGAATAAAGGTTGGTTTCCAGCATGTTTTTTTTTTCTTTTTCCTTTCCGAAAAGCGCTCTTATTCAATGGCATAGAATCCTTAAACAGTGTTAGGGAGTTGCTGTGTCTACAGCATCATAATCCAGCTCAGACATTCAGATGTGTCCTCTGTGTCAGGGCCATGTGTCATCAGCTGAGGGGAGGATTCGCTCTCAGCAAACAATTGTTATCTTGATGAATTCCTATTATATGCTTGGTTCAGTCTGCATTTTCACGCATTTGGGCTGTAATTAATTTCGTGTTCCTTAAAACAGTGGTCATCGCATGACAATTTTCTCTCTGTTGCATTGAAAACTGGCTTTGAATACACTGAGGTACACACTGTTTAAAATGCTGGAATATGACAAAGAAGAAAAAAAAGCACACATGCCAAAAAGCCATTTCTGATGGTCAGAGAGAGGTTGGTTGGGTCTGAGGGTGCTGTCAGTAGAGTGGTGTTTGATGAGGCCTCTAGGCGAAGGCTGCCAATGATAGTGAGCTGAGTGGTGGGCCACATCTCATTTGCGGGGTTCGATTAGTGTGATAGAGCTTGGACAAGGCTAAAGCTGAGGGAAGGGAGGACAAACGGTACCGTGCCCCCTAAACCCCTCATACTGGCTCCTGAGTAGTGCTGGGAGTTATTGCATCCCATGTCTCTCCCTGGGCCCTGAAGACATTTAGCTGCACTTGCAGGACTTAACAACCATGTTGGAGAGCTGCTCAACTTTAGGCGAGCGACCCACGTAGTAGAGGATGGTGAGGGGCTCCAAGTCCTGAGGGACACAGCAGGGTGAGGCAGAGGCCTCTGGGTTCAAGGTGTTGTACAGGCTCAGCAGCTTTAAGAGATGGAAGAAAAAAAAAAAGGATAATGGAGTTTGAAATCATGTCTACCAAACAAATATACGACTCTAATATGTTGTGGTACTTTGTCTTACTGAGCTGTGGGTGGTATCCGCGCTCCGTAAGTAAGGACAGGGACCGGAACAGAAATTGGCGTAGTACCCTTCAGGCTGATGGATCCACCTCCAGCCCAAGTCCTGCCGGAAATTAATGTATAGTGGTCGCACGCAGCAATTCTCCTCGTAATTACTGCAACAAGGAGCAAGAAAAAGGGAGATTAAAATTCACAGGTAAGGCACAAATTTGAGTGTGAGTCTTCTGCCAGTGGCTCCACTGGCAGTGATGAGAAAACCTCAGAAATTCCACTCTTAGATGTGCCCTTATTTTCCCTCTTGGAAATCTGCCCAGGTGTCTCTGCGCAGCCTGACAGCCTGACAGAGGAAATGTAAAAGAGTAGCATTTTTTTTTAGATACTGAGGCAGATCTTGACTTGTATGAGCTAATACCACTGTCATGCTTGTCACGCTGATTAATAAGTTTATACAATGTTTTCTGTGCCCGTGCTCTCTTCTTCCTTGCCATTTTTATGTGATACGACAGCAGTGATTTCCATTACATGCTGCCCTGGCTGGTTTGCAACTCAAAAACAAGACACTAATGCCTGCGAGAAAGTAATAGCTTCCTTCTTTTTTTTTTTAACCAGCCCACATTCAGTATGTTGCATTACAAGTGCTCATATATCCAAAACTGCCAAAAGATATTTTAGAACATGTCTGGACTGCTCATCAGGAGCATCAGAAGTTTACTGGTAGCGATGGTAGTTGGGCCACAGCTGAAAGCTCAAAAAAATTGAAAAGAAAAAACGAAAAAGTAACTGTTTTGGCATTGTTCGGAATTCTTCGCAGTGTGACGAACAACCGCGCAAGCTCTTAAAATGAGGCGGTGAGCCAGGCGCATAAAACTGATATGTTTTGGTTATTCTAACATAACCAGGCAGCACTTGAAGATGGATGGTGGAAAAAAAAAGGGAGAATATAGTAGGGCGGCAGCAGAAGGGAACATTCCTTCAAAGAGACTATGCTTACTATGACCACCTGGGTTGTAAATGTTAAAATTAAAACTTTCGCCGCTGATAGATTATGAGTTTCCCTGATCAGTAACCGGCATGAACCTTTATGTCGACATTAAGGATAGTTGTGCTCTGGGTCTATTTCCGCACACTCCTCTTCATTGTATAGGTAATTAACCTGTCATTGTGAAGATATTAAAATCATTAGAAATGTGGTGGCTTTATAATGATGACAGTCAAAACACAGTGATGTAACTATATTTGGAAGACAAATTAAACCTTCTCAAATGAATAGCTGACTATTTATTAGCTTAGTTATTGCTTTATGTATTTATGATGGCTTTCCAGAGTCAGTGGGGAATTTTAACAGAAGAGTAATATAGGGTTTGGAAAAATTACAAATGATCATCTCACTTCATCTTTTCAAATGGGAGGAGGCAATGCTTTAAGCGTCAAAAGACGTCATGATAAAATCAGTTGAAAAGAATACTCGTGGAAGTGGAGAGTATTGCAGACACTGTCTGTGAAAAATTAATTATACAAACTCCTTACTTAAGGGCTTTACAAAAGTAAACTGTTGAAGGTTGTAAGCTCTCACTTTGTCATTGTTATGAATTGAGACTTGGCACTGTGGTACTACCATAAACTTTCTGTAAAAAAATATCGTGTGGTCATTTAAGATCGATCATCTAAGATTACCACACCTCTTTCACAAAACATGATATTGAAAACAATCCTGATGGGAATCTCTCCTGCATACAGCTGTATTTCACTCTGAACATTAAAGGTAATTAATAATAATCCATTATATTTTCCAGTTGCCTTACTTGAAGCAGTAATTGGTGTCAAGTGCCCTCTTGCGCCTACGGGATGAGGACTGGGCATCCAGCCTGTGGGGAGGGAGCATCATGAGGATGAGGTGGGGGTAGTGCTCCTTTTGGTTTTTCGCACGGCTCAAATCATCATAGTCTGCCTCCATACCTGCGGAAGTAAGTCAGTTGGTGTATGTAATGAAAGCCATACAAAGACACACAACAAACCAACAAACAAAAACAGCTAAACTTTTTTCCTCAACAGTTGTAGAATGAATTCCCTGAACTTTTGTAAGGTGACATCAGTGGAGCCACGGCTATTTAGGGAGATCAATATTAATGTTACAGACGGATTATCTCCAGACTGGACTCTGCTTTTTCTTCCCTCAGCACCAGTCCTTAACTTCCCTCTTCTCTCCCACTCTGCCTCTGCCTATGTCTGCTCATCCACTCTAGCCCTGATAGCTAAAGCAGCAGATGTCTCAGGAGAGATGCTGCTGCTGGATATGCTGGCCCTTCTTTAATTAGGGGCCAAACATCTGAGATCCATGGTAGCACATTCCTTGTGGCCTAGCCAGTGCAGAGCATTCCCAGGCCCTTGGGCCTGGGGGCCCCTGCACTAAGTGAAATACCAGATTAGCTGTATTCCCATGCTCTGTGTCTCCCTTCCTTGTTGTAAAAAAACATTATACCCCCCCCCCCAAAAAAAAAGCACCTCAATGGGGCATGTGATGATTGGTGTGTTACACTAGCAAGAAATTTTTGTACAGCAATCTCATGAGTGGCGAACTATTCTTTTGTAAGGATCGGTAAATCCATTCAAAACAGGTCATACCTTGAGATCTAAGATTCAAGATGAAAGTCACATTTTTTTTGTGTAAATTAGATGAAACGGGAGCATGTTACAAATATTTTTTTCAGTTGACGAAGGACATTTCCTGAAAACAGGCATGCAAATTTGAATTTCGACATTGTGCACTAGTTTTGATAAACTCTGTGTGGAATTGAAATAAGTCCTCTGCTCTTTGAAGATAAAAGATAGACGGTCCACCTTGCCAATGAATTCAACAAATACTCCAAATACCATATACAAAATCAAAGGACAAACTTAGAATTCAGCAAATAATTTCAGATATCCACTAATAGAATTTGGCTCCAACCATAACTGTAAGACCTCTGAAACAGACACATCAAACTAAAACTGAACTGAGAAAAAAGTCCCTCTGACATCAGACAGTCCTGAGCCACTAATACAAATCATCTGGTGACCAACACCGCCTCAACAACACTAATCACTTAAAACCACATTTTGACAACAAACAAAAGATGAGAATCAAACAAATTGTTAACTTTCCCTCCACTACGAATAAAAAATCCACAGATAGCCTTTTCTGTATGAGAAATCAAGAGCAGAGTGGCGTCTGAACCGAGCGACCACTGTTCGGCTAAAGATGATGACACAAGTCTTGGAAACTGAAGGGAGAGTCTGGCCTCAATAAACAATAGGAGAGATTCAGAGGGATGCAGTCTTAAAATGGGGAAAATGTTAGTTTAAAATATGAGATTAATCAAGGAAAGAGCGAGTTAGAGGATCAATTTGACATTTTGGGAACTGTATTTGCCAAGAGTTAGATGAGAAGATTGATATCACTCTTATATAGCGCATGGATGTTGAACACCAAGCTCGAGCCAGCATTCAGATAAAGACTGAGGTCGGCAGGATGCAGCCTGCCAAGACCTGTCACTGTGTCCTGCACATGAAACACTCCAGCATGCAGCCAAATCAAAGCACCACTTGGAATTGTTACACTTGGTTTTTATCGCAGATATAAGCAGAAATTTCATGTTTCACGCCAATTTCATGTTGGCAGCTCACTTTGTATGTTACTTTCTGGACCAATATAATGTTCTGTATGTTGAATATCTTTATTATCTCCATTCCTGGTCTGCACGTAGCTGAACACCGTATAACCAATATTGGTTTTAAAGTTTGTAAATGACAACCACTAAATTACTCCTGATAACAGACAACCTTGTCATTGTGTCAGATTAAAGTTTAAGCAAGTTAAGTCACTGAAATCCTGGGTCTTTGAATCATTGAACATGTTAACGCCCCACCATTAAGACATCTGATCTCCTGTGATGATATTTATATGCTGCTAATTTATAACTGAATTATTACAGATCATAAATGTCATGAATTTAACTCTTGGTTGGAAATGTTGCATGATGAGATTTGCTTTTGATATTCAATATATATGACGGATTGTATTTTATATGATAAAAGATGTTCTGCCCCCCCCAACAACATTTAAATTGACTCTTCCAATCCAGAGTGAGTGAGGCTTCGATAGCAGTTAGATACTAGTTTTTGTATGGGTGGAAAAACCTTCATGTTGCAGTGAAAGTCTAGGAAGGCCCCAAGCTTAGGAGTTAGATTTATGATTTTCTTGTTAAGATGACCATGGCATCAAGATTTACTGAAGAAAGTTGGATAATTTTTCTGGGAAAAAAAACCCAAAGAAACCAAAACTGGACAACGGAAAATGTTTCTTAACAAAACTGCCTCATCTTTGTTTATTAACACAGGCAAAAAAAAAACTCACTTTGGCAGCTAAATCACAAAATGCGTGACGTACCTTCACTCTCTGTATTAATCAAGTCTGTTTGTGGGTCCCCACCCTCTTTCCTCATATACTGAGAAAAGTAAGTTGTGATGTTACACAGGGGTCACATCACAATGCTAGCGTCAGCGACATAGAAATTGGGCCAATGAAAAGAACCCCATTAAATGTAAAAGCTAGTTTTTAAAAAAGTTGGTCTTTTAACTACTTATTTATGATTTGAATGACATTAGACCTGCCCTGATTTGAGTATCTGTGCTGGAAATTCCAACAACAGTGGCTGAAAATATTGTATCAGTAACAAGGAAACATGTCAAGACAAGATCCAAATTTTTTGTAAATTATTGAGACTGAAATGGGACACTTGTTTCACAGTTCGCTTTGTAACCTCTGGCTAACATTACACTCAGGAAATAAGCTCCTCTTCATTGTTCTGAAGCAGCAGTGTGAGCTGACATGGGAAGATGTCCCTCAACTAACAACCGTTTTATTGAAACAAAATGAAGTTATCGCCAGTACATAACATGAGACGGATGAGACGAGCCACCCACATGACAACATGTCTTTGAAAATAAAAACAACAACAAGCCCAAACTAACAAACACAAAACATTATAACGAAACAGATGCATAGGGAAAGTAAGCTACATTTTAAGTGGTGACAGACAGCAGATGGTAAAACCAAAATTGTGTCATTACATTTTAAAGGAAGGAAAAAAAAAGAATCTCTTAATCACATCTCACCTTTGAACTTGACCTCTAGTACCTCATTGGCATTCTCAATGATGTCACCATTGGGTTTGAAAGTGTGGCAAGGACAGTGGACACTGATCTCCAGGCCCAGGTTGGTCTCTGACGGGGCAAACAAGAGCAGGAGAAAGTAAGGAGCTGATATTTTCCCCTGAAGCCACAGGCCTTTATTTTAGATCGACTTAGCCAGTAGCTCTGGTATGTAATAAGGTGTGATGCAAAGAAAAAAATCAACATGTTCCACTCACGTCGGTACATCAGCCACTCCCTCACTGTCTCCGTAACATCAAAAGAGACCCATTCAGGCATTCCCTTGGTCAGGACATTCTTGCCCCCAATGTACCGCTGTTTGGCTTTGGGGTCGTCTTTCTGGAGGATCTGCAGAGAAAAATGAAAATGTGACCCAGCTGCATAAACTCTCATTTTCTCTCTCTCTCTCTCTCTCTCTCTCTCTCTCTCTCTCTCTCTCTCTCTCTCTCTCTCTCTCTCTCTCTCTCTCTCTCTCTCTCTCTCTCTCTCTCTCTCACACACACACACACACACACACACACTCTCACACACACAATGAACCAGAGCTGTCTGTCTGAGACAGACTCTCCGGGATGCCTTGGGCCAAATGTCTTCTCTTCATGGAAAAAGTGACTCCTTGTGTTGATATCCACGTTTTGCAAGTTAATGCCTGCGTGTTACCCTCCTGCCAATGAGAACCTGTCTGTCCTTCACATCAGCAGTTCAAGCTTCAACTTCAGCTTAGCTCCAAGATACAGTGTCAAACAGGTCCAGAGAGCAGGAAAGCAGGCATAATATTATTATCATGTCGAGACCTGAAACTAAAGAGTGAAATAGGGGGGTTTAGATTTTTACTTCCATCATTACTTTGCTGTGAAAAGATATTTATCCCTTGAAAGAAATATGTCTAGGTGTGAGTGAACAGGTCGGCCCACAGTACAACCAGGATAACCAGGTTTCTGAACATTGTCTGCATCTAATCGGTCTTCCTGTGGGAACGTGACGCTGCCAGCATCAGCCTTCTGCCAATCAGGCCGAGCCTGAAAACTGTGGGGCGAGCGGCTCCATTTACTCCCCCAGTGGGTGACCCTGCCTCTATCTCTTCCGAAGCCCCTGGAAACAATCTGAGGGCCTGACAGTCTGTATTCAGAGCTGGCCAGACTCTGCCTCAGAGGCAGTATGCAGTCCGGAGACGCTTGTCTCCCTGGCAGGAAATGTTGGAACCTGATCATTACTCCTAGTCTCTCATGAGAGATTAATGAGGAAACTGAGGGGGAAAAAAAAAACCTATCCATGCTACCACACACAAGGAGTATGAGACAGATTTTACACACACCACGATCCGGAGAACACCAATGCAGGTGCACATCCATAAACTCCTCGCTGAAAGCGTAATTCCTCAGTGCTTCTAACAAAGATGGACAACTGCTTTGAGATAGACAGCTAAGAAAAAAAGAACATTTCTGAGCAGTAATCCAAGGTTTCTAAAAGAGGCCTGTGCAAGCTCTTAAACGCTAATGTAGAATCCAGTTGACAACACATGGAATAATGATCAGTGGCGGAGTAAGAGGCATTTGCGCACACTGATACAAACGATTTCATCCTCCTAGTAGCATTCGGCCTTCTAAGAGACATTACCTCCCACCCCCCACCCCCCCCCACGTGCGCTGTGAGCAGTTGGTTCACACACCTGGTAGAGTTCAATCCTCTGCTCATTTTTCTTGGCACTGGAGTTGGGGATCCGCTGGGCCCGAAACTCAGCCCGGAACAAGTTGGTAGAGTTTTTCTCCATGCTGGAGACGTTGAAACGGAAAACCTTGGATGTGATGCCCTTTGGACAGTAGGGGAGGTCATCTGCAGGTAAAAAGGAAATACTGACACAAAACTGGTTCATGAAGTAATATTTAATAATTTTTCAATGGAAACTATCTTTAACCTCCAGTTGTAATTGTTTCTTTTGACATAATTACTGCAAGCTCTTGCTCATCTCTTACCTCATCGTACACCTATTAACAAGACCTTTTTTTCCATAGAAAGTGTGGCCATGTTTATCCTCTGATTATTGATCACTGTTTTCATAGAGGAGTTCCCAGAACAAAATTAGGCTTCAGATAAAAAGAAAGGTCTCATTTTTTTCTTTTTTCTTTTTTTATTAACAATTTCTTGTTCTTTCCAGGCAGATATGAGCACAAAACCATCTGCCTATGCTTTGTGCTGTCTGATTTAGCAACAAGTTGAAGTCATGAAATGAAAACCAAATGTCCCGTGTGATGGCAGAGCTGCAGTCGGACAGCACATACTCCTCCCACCAGTTCTGGAGCTCGACAGGTGCTCCGTCGGAAGCCAAGCATTCCCCAGAAGGAAGCCAGGAAGATGCGGACGATACCTGAGCTTCCAGCGAGGTGGCCGACTCCATTGAGCGCATGCTTGGTAAGTACCGACTGGCTATTCACATTCCCCTTGTGTGCGTGACACACTGATCTCTGGCAGAATAAACAGCCACATTGTGACTTTATCTTAAAAGCTTCCTGTTGAACTGAAGACTCGTGTTTTTATACCTTAATATAAGTGAGCAGTTTATTATTTCAACAGGCCAAGCACATATATTGTTGAGCAAAACAAGCACATAGTGAGATTAAACAAGCCAAGTGGAAACTGTATTTCAAAGCCAAGTCATGGGTAATTTATTAACCTGTGCTTAAGGTTTATTACAAAGTCATATTTTGATGGTGGCTGAAAGGGGCATTGCACCTTGTGCTGTTTAAGGACAATGGGAGCACAGAGGTTCACTTATTTGTGTCATCACCGAAAAGGAACTTGCACATCTCCCTCCGAATATCTGTACCTCATTTGACCGATAATCCTATTCCAGTGTCCTCCCAGTCATTATCTGATATTTCCAGAAACTTTCTTTTTCAGTGTTCCCCTATTTATAGGTGACCTTTTCAGCATTCTTCCCCAGCCATATATCTGTCCATCATCTCCACAAAAGCTATAAGGAGAAAAGCTCAGTAGCTGCCCCCGCCTCCCCCGCAGAAGGTGGAAAGCCCCACTTTGAGGGGAGATTTGAAATTCTAATCAAGTCTTTGGTTTCCTTTTGGATGACCTAATTCTTCCCATTGCAAAGGTTTTAGGTGGATTTCACATTATGGCTTATTTTTGCCAAGGGTCTGAAAGGTAATTTGTTCCATGTTGGCAAGGGGAGGTGATTGCTTGCAAAATAATGAAATACATTCATTAATTTTCTGACACCACTCCCCCTCCCCCTTTTAAATGAACTCACAACCGTGTGGAGATGCTCTCGAAAACTATGTGAGGCAGCACAGATTAATGACCAAAGGTTTTCCACTTTCTTTTTATATTACATTTTATATTTCAAATTGAAGTCATCTATTTTTAGACACTGCAGTGGCAAAAAAGAGATTCATTTATTTTGTCAAACTGTGTTTGGCAACATCTCAGTTAGCTTGACGGCAGCATTGGTTTTTAGAATGTTGTTTTTAGTTGTGATTGATGTGACTGAGCTCCACGTGGTGAAGTCTGAAATATTCATACCAGCAAAGCTTACAGGTAAAATATACCCCTGGGAAAGTACTGGCTTCTGGTCAGCTGAACCGACTGACAGAACATTCATAGCTTTTGAATGAGAGACTCAAGCATGGTGATACCGGAGTTACTAGGACGGTTTTAAAAAACCTTCCGATGACCCCCCGCCCCCTCCAGGAATCACCTCTCTTTCCTGCATTGCCTGGAGGGTTGTCTGTGATGTCAGTCTCTCCAGCGCTTTTGCAAGGGTAAACAAAGGAAATAGGAAGCATAAGGCAGCAGGTGCGAGCCAGCTGTTAAAGGACAACGCTGATTTCTTTTTAAATGTCTTTGTTTCGGTTTACAGTTATCTTAATTGTCGTAAAAGTTAGATTAAAAGGAAAAAAAATCGCAACTATGAAACCTCTCTCACTGGTTTCATTCTCACCTCTTGTGTCTGTTTGTTGAGAAGAAATCATTTCTCTGCTATCCCCCACGGTTTCAACTGACCCAACACTGATTTAATAAACATCTTAAAAATTCATTGACACACTTCAGAGGAAGTCAAAGTATAGCTGAAGCTTTTTATTTTTCTTTCCCAAATATTCAAAGATCTTTAAGTATTATTGTTAAGAACAATGTGTTTATTTTCAGTATCTGGTGATTGCCAACATGCCACGTGGGAAGCATGGGGTGCCACAATGGCCTTCCAAACAGATGACCTCTTAGGCGGATCTCAAGTTCGCTTGGGATTGCAAATATTTTGGTTGAAGTAGTGATACTTAAACGCATAACTGAGCATGTGTAGTTGGAGGGGAAAAAAACAAAACAAGGAACTTTCTGTTTCACTTCTTTTTTTTTTTTTCTAAACTAGGTACAAAAAGGTAGAACGTGGATATATGCCCATAGACTCGCACCTTCCAAAGCCAGTGAATGTAAAAGTCATTAGATCCAGGGGGAAAAAAATTGAACCATAGTGAAAAATTATGAAGGTGACAGACATTATGCTCCTAAATACCTAAAGCGTGCTCAGCTCTCTTTAAAATTACGTAATGCAAAGGAGGAGAAACCTAATAATGAATGTATGCTGGCAGGCTGTGTTTCTTCAGGTAATATCCTGCTTGGAGAAGCAGTTTACTGCAATAAGAACGGCGGGTCGTAAGTCAAGTTCATGTCTTGTATTATCACCTACGGCGAGAGACCAGTGTGATCTGTCCTGGGCACTTGGCCATCGTTGATCCCACTCCCACTCCTTAGACCTCTGTTTGTTTTGGGAGCTCTGGCTACCTCTGACCAGAGGATCAACCCCGAGCTGTGTGTTTTGAATGTCAGAAGCACTTTGTGGGACCTGTGAAATGGATTTGATTCAGAGCTCACACACCGGAGGCTCTGCTTAGTACCAAGGCACAGCATAAACACCTGTTGATTTCAAAAGTGGAACGCATGCACTTAAGCGTGAATAGGCTGAAATCCAGGCCCTCCACTTGACAACACACACACACACACACACACACACACACACACACACACACACACACTCTCTCTCTCTCTCTCTCTCTCTCTCTCTCTCTCTCTCTCTGGAGAGTCAGGGACAGAGCAGCGCAGGGAACCTGTGCTTCTGGCCGCTGGAACAATCGGCGGGCCATAGTTTGTCGGGGAAAGTCGTGAGGTATTGAGTTGGCAATAAATGCTAGACCGAACTGCCTGAGAACCCCCCCCCCCCCCTCCGCTCAGGAATGTGTCAGACCTCGACTGGAGTTCCCATGGCTTTGGTGTGAGGTATGTATGAGGAATGGCGTTCATTCCAATGAGACTGTTGACTTTGCCCTGTGCGCCTTTACGCATCGCGGCTGCGACTTTAAGATCGCCTCGCATTTGCTTACACTTTGCTCCGATCCGCTTATTCTCACCCGATACAAACTGTGCTCTTTTCGAGCGGTTCGAAACGTTTTTTCAACGACACGCGTCCGTGACTCTTGAGGAAAAAAAAAAGTCCCTGAGCGAAAAAGAAAAGGGAACTTACTGTTTTCTGGCGGACCATTGATCATGTTGAACTTGTAAATCTCTTTCGCGTAGTACTCGGTCTCCGTGTTATCCTGTCCACAACTCTGCTGCCTGTCTCTTCCCAGCTCCTCAATCAGCTCCTTTGTGCTGTTATAAAGCGCCAGGACCTGGAATGGCACATGGTTTGGACCTGTTGTTTGCGGAGGACTAGTCAGCCGGAGTTTGCTGAGGATCTGTCCCCGGACTGCCTCCACTCTCTTTTTCTTGATGTGGTCTATGTCCACTGTGGTGCAAGTGGACAGCGACAGGATCAGTGTCACACAGTCTGAGAGGAGGAAAAACAGGAGCGCTTTGCCCAGATTCATATTTCACTCTGCATTCGCTCACAACCGAGGCTTGTCAAGTAAAAGAGCAAAGCGACAAAACTAAATTCCGACTTGAATCGAATCCCTTCTCTGTCTTCATTCAGGTCGTATGTGAGTTCTGTTCCTGGAGAGATCCCATTTTCTCAAGTGCTATGTCATCTTTACAAAATGCGCATTCGCAAGAGACCAACTCCGTGCCATTTCTGGAAATAAACTCAAGCCTTCATCAAAATTCTCGAGCCTACTCTTCATTCCCCTTCGCCTCATACAAGCATTTGTTCCCCCTTTGGCTTCAGCGTCTACAGGGCACCGATCTCTGCACCGTGGTTCACTTTCTCCATCGCATTAGGCTTCTTTCCATCCACTGCGCTCCTGCTATCTTTCCCCAGTCCAGCCTCAAACACACTGCCAAACACTCCCCTCTCCCTCACTCTTTATAGGCTCAGGCCAATAAAGAGTGAGGGCGGGACCACAAGGGAGGGCCGCAAAGTATAAAAACCCTTGCGACGATAAGAAGGACTGTGCTGTTTTGCAGCGTCCGTAACCACTTATCGATCCTCTAATCGATCACTTCTTCCCCACGGAGGCCACTTCATGGGAGGCCCTGTCACTAAGACAAAATTAACAGACAACACGGTGTTTTGCATTTGAGAGTAACCGCTTTCAGCTATTTTCGGGGATTGTTGATACACGTAAACACGAAAAGGTGTCATTTTGCGGGTGTGCAAAGCTTCTGTGAATCGTTATTTGCTGCTCCTGCCGTGCGTCTCCTCGCTTCGTAGAAAACATACGCGGCAGCGACATCTACTGAGCAAAGTGGCGAATTTCAGGTATAGAATCAACCTCAGATTTAAGTTAATGTATCAAGAGATCGGAGATAAGAAATGATCGGGGACGTGAGTGATTTTTTATCGGGCAAAATAGCAGCTGGTGTCGTTTACAGTCCATCATTTCGAGCAACCTTTACACATCTACGACTGCTACTACTTGCAACAACGGTCAGCTCTTCGGCCCCACAGCACCAAGGACCCTGGTTCGATTGCAGTTTCCACATTTCTGTGTGGTTCTTTGTTGGTGGATGGATGGATGGATGGAGGGAAACTCGATTTACAGTTTCTTATTCAGTCACTCATTGGAATCCTTTTCTCTTGATAGGCGTTACCATGGAAATCGTTGTTGTGTGACGTCATCGATTCCCAGGAAGACGCTGGCTCGCCATAGCAACAAGTACCGACATGGGCGATAATCTTCATCTCGGAGAGAGTGGAGCTGTAAAGAATGTGAGTGGGTGTTTTCGCGACAAATGTGGTGATAATATTTGCACCGTTCTAAGTTCAACTGTACTGTCTGTAACCTGGACTTGGAAACACGCGATATCGGGTTTAGCTATCGCTAGCTTCGTAGCGTTAGCAAAGAGCCTGTGCCAGCCAGCCTTTGACAGTAGGTGAATAGCAAAGTAAATAGCTTGGCGTTCCCAATGTTTTGTCACAAATAAAGAGGTAATTGTTTATTGAACTGTTAAAAACAGCGACAAGATGATTACATTTGAAGAAGGTTATTTGGCATTGGCTAACATTAACTTCACGGTTGGCCGTGCTAACTGGATCTCCTAACATGCCTAACATGCGTGTACTTGCATTGCGCTCCTTTTTCAGGCAGAGTTTCTGGTCCTGTATTTGAACAAAAAGGAAAAAAAGACGTTCCGTCGCAACTTGAAACATTTGCTAAACAATGCTGCTCTGTCTGCGAACTGTTTACTGTCTTCCGTCACAATTTTGGAAACGGGGGACAAGCAACTTTTGCAGGAAATTCTTAATCTCTGCAAGCAGGCGCTAATACTGTTGATTTTTGGAAGTCATTACGTTTAAATCAATATGTCCTGATAAGTTAAAATCGCGATTTATGTTTATCTTTGTCGCATCAAAGCCAAAATTAAGACTATAATACCGCGCTTTTGTCCTTCTTCACGTAGATGGCGAAACAACCACTTCTATTGTTGTTTTTAAAGTAACATTTAAGTGCTATGTTAAGGTCTTTACTTCACTGGCAAAGATGTGTCATGTCCCTCGACCTCCAAAGTACAACGTAATCCCTCTCTTCATAACTTGAACAGCAATAACAGCAGGTGTCATACTACAGATTATAAGTTAAAAAATAACAACAACTCAGTTGTCATGTCCACATGCACACAGTCAAAATTACACGATTCACAGTACAAACATGTTGCTTCAGTCCAGCATACTTTCATCGCCAGAAACCTTGATACAAGAGTATTTTGTTATTTGTAATGGTAGATGTTTTCAAATTAGAAAAAAACTCCGATTTGAAACATTCCCAGGTTGTTAAAGCTGGACGAAGAGCTCGCCTTGCTGCAGACCACTCATCATCTGATGATGCTCGTCACCCTCGGAAATCTTCCACTGCTACTTCTGGAGAAGTATGTGACTGTATGATACTTTCTCATTCGGTTAGATGCATAAATAATTACACCCCATGTAACTTGATCATAATATCCCTTGTGGGTTTCTCTTACACATGAATCAAAGGATGATGATGTTGATGAGGTAGGTTGCATGGAAGCAATGGTAACTCTGCATGAATTCTGTTTGCTTTCCAGAAACCAACATTAGGCCAGGCTGTCCATTTGAATTAATTTCTGTTGTCTGCTTCAGTAGCGAATCTTGTGATAAACATTCTTATCTCCTCTTACATTGCGATGCACAAATTTCAATAAGTTTGACAAATGTCACAGCAGAGATTCATGCAGAGATTACTGAAAATAAATTATTTACACAACCAATAGCAAAGAAATTAGTTGAAAAAGATCGCTGTAGCTTCCCTTCCTGTTTTTCTCTCAATGCTTTAATTTTGTGTGTGTATGTTGGTGTGTGCTTTTCTACAGTCCCTGAAACCCTGTTGAATATCACATAAATCCTTTCACTAATTTACAAAACACAACAAAATATTAAAACATTTTTTTTTGTTACAGGCTTTTCTGTGAGATGCAAAGACACTTTTAGAAAATGAATTTTATTTCTATTAACTTAAGAAGCACATTTTACTTTGTCCTATCAACAGATTTTTTTACTTGTTCTGGGCAAAAATCAATGTTGACCAAACTATGATAAGCCCTCTTCAAATATGTATTTATTTCCTGTTTATATGGATTACTTTTTACGCTGTCTTTGTAAGGAAATACCTTGACCACAAATTAAATAAATGTAGGCTGACATCAAGCATTTTCTCAGGCTCCTTGAAATATTTTGAATGTAATCACCCAAAATTGAGTCTAAATATAGGACAAAAATACATGAGACCACTCTGATCGGAAGTGACAACTGAAACAGAGCAAATATTTTCGCCAGTTTCATCATTGGCATTTATGGAATCAGCCCCTTTGCCTAGATTGGCAAATTGTAAAACAGCCAGCATTCTCAAAACAAAACAAAAAAATTCTGTCAATGCTCTTGCTTTCGGCCAATCTTCCCAAATTAGGTCAACTTCCCTAATGTAGGAACCAGTATTCTCGCGCCCCTTCTGACCTGCTGTGCACATGCAATGCATTTTTCCTGTGTGTCGTGCTATGGGGTGGGTTTATTTACAGTCTTCGTTTATCAACCCAGGCCTCTTTGGCCTAAAATACCCAACTGATTGTTCACATTCCTGTCATCCCTTCAAACAAAGAGTCGATTGCTTTTATGGGCTCTCAGAGCTTGGACATGAGTGCCTTTCCTCTTGTGACCATCACAGAGTCGAAAATTAGAAACCACGAGAGCCAAGCCAATTGACTAAAAATCTTACTACAACTGTCAGGTTCATATTTGGGTATGCGTAACAGGATGCTAAGATTTGCTGTTTTTTCATTTTATGTTCTTTTTTTCTATCTTTATTTTTCCGCCAGACATGTGTTCTCCTGAATTTTTTACACAGTCCTTAATCAATTCTGAGACGTCAGATTTTTAACATCAGAGTGAATTATTTTAATGAATGGAATTTTTGTAATGTTTTTTAAATAGCTATGATGGCTCGTCTTGTAATTTCTCTTGTACCTAATAAAGAAATGGTCACTAATTACAGAAAATTGAGGGAGCTTGTTCAGCCTCAGCTCTCTCAATAAATGGTAATACACAGAGAGCGGTGGCCCCCCACCCCCCCCATGCACTGGTTAATGGTGACATTCATATGTATAAATGGCTCTGATAAAGGCAGCAGCCATGAAAGATTATTTCCTCTTTTATTATAAGTGAATGAAAATCTTCACAAGCACTTTGTCCTTTGAAGACTCAATTTAGTAATGAGAAATGTTGCGCCATTTGTCTCGTACCCACTCTGGTGTGCTTTGAGGAATTCATTCATTCAAGTGCTGTTCTCAGGGTCCTGGTCCCAGCATTAAAATGCATACTCTGTTCACTATTTTCAGAATCAAATGATAGGAGAAGGTCGTTTTTCCCCTGTGAATCTATTTTAGGGTCAGATTTACATGCCCTGTTAGTTCCCACACTCCCCCCACCTTCCCCACATATGTTCTGGTCCTCAAATGGATGCATTCAAAGCTATAATTGACAAAACAATGGTGTGCACATGCATGCACAGTATATATTTGCTGTACATACCAGACATATTGTTTATTGTACTTGAGCCCCTTGTTCAAATGCGAACAAGATTAAATTATGACTTTATCCCAGCACCTACAGGAGGAAACTTAATATCACTATTCTTGTATGACACTTTTGCACAAAGCTTTGGGGTCTGCCTTTCCTATTGGAGTCTGCTATCTTTTGCAGACCAGAGTGCCTCCTAGTGGCACCCATGCTAGCTGTTAATCATTGTTTTTTGTAAAAAGGTATCTTTTGAGAATGAAGTCCGATGAAAATGCTCATACATTTCAGAGATCTATTGAAGGGCACTTATATATAACTAGGATACAAATTTTGATGACGTCTTGGTGAAGTAGCTAGTAGTCAAAAGTGCAGACCGAGTAGGAGCTTTTTTTTTTTTTAACTTCTACAGTATGTACACTGCATGATCACTGCAAGTCTACTCACAACAGATTCTGTATCTCAATTTACTGTGTACTGGTCTCCACGGGACCTCTTTATAATTTAACCAAAGTTGAGCAAAACTGTCTCAGATCTCACGATCAGATATCACAACATGGCAATAACATTGATGGTACCGGTATATTTGGAAAATAACAAAATGCTCTCATGAGCCTTTCCAGTAGCATCACCAATCACAGTGACTCCACCCCTGCTACTCACTACAATTATGATACAAACCCATTGCATTTTTGTGCACCATATATCATAAAATGAAAACCAGACAATAATTTTAAGTATTACATACAACACTATATTTCTTCATTTACCTTAAAAAAAATCTTGAACAATTCTCCTCTTCAAGGGCCCCCCTCCTAAACCGGCCCGGAGGCAGGGTGGCTGGGCAGAAGAAAGCTCTGGGTTTGCGTCAACCAAGTAAGTATCTTCACTTTATTCCTCTGTCAACTACTGATGGGGGCCCTAAGCGGTGGTCGCATCTTATGCGTTATTAATGGACTCTCATGTTGGTGAATGACTTTATTTATCAGTGCATATTTAGCACTCAGGCTGTGAATCAACAAGGTTAGAGGGAGCCTGCACGGGCAGGCCACTCTCCATTCATCTTCATCTGTGAGCAAGGCGGTAATTGACATGGTTAATACATCAGCCACAGGAGGGCAGTGTTAGCCAGGCACTTCATCACAGTGGTGCAGGCCACTCAATCAACCCAAACTACTGTGTTCTGCACATGACGGGGGGGTACAACATCTAGAAATCCTTAATTATTGGGATCAGCATTTTCTAACTTATTGCATTTATTATTACTAACTAACCAACCAATTTTTAACTAACTTCACTGACTCATCATGAGTCTTTTTTTATTGTACTGTTAATCCACCAGAAATTTTCCCGAGTCTACATTCTACTGTTTTGTTTCTCCTTAACCCCCAATGAAGGTGAGAGCATGGAATTGAGTTGAAGTGAGCAGGCTTTGAGTCGATCGTGCGTATTTGTGTAGTTTGCTGCTCTGTTAGTGCAAGCAGTGAAAACAGAAAACTCAATAGATTTTTCCTTTTCTCACAGAAGGTCAGCATGTTGCCTCTCCGCTTTTGCGTAACCCAGCTTGATTCCCAGTCTCAAAGCGATTGAAATACAGGAGGTGTAAAAGGGGTTTGCACGTGCATTGATCCTCTCTGAAACTAAGTAAGTAATGGTCCCCCGTGGAACCGGCAAGGACTTTTCCCTTCAATGTCACCCCTTATGCTCAATCACCACCGCCCTCCTCCCACTAATCCCAGCGCAGAAATCCCGGGATTTGTCGATCTATCACTTCTAATTGACACTAAATGATCTGTCAGTTTATTGATGAACCTTTGAAACCAGGTTGTCACAATATATTTTATCCCTAACAACTTTTTCCAGACAGTTTTACCATGTCTATCGCTTTGCCTTACATGAGTCTTAATCAAGGAGCCTGTAATGTGTCTTAAGTGTCGTCACCCCCGCCCCCAGGCAGGACACAGTCCAAGGGCAGGCAGGTAGGCTCCCTTAGCTCCTCTCTGTCCGACCTGCCTGGACTCTGGTACCACCGTTGCTGTTGCTTTATGGCTATAACGGCATGTAAAAGTCAGACAAAACATGCTTAAAGGATTTATTGCCGTGAAATTTGGCCATGGTCCAGACCTACTTGCATCTAAATAAAATGTTAGATTTGTTAATAAGGTTTCAGTTTTTACTGTATTTTTTTTTGTCTTTTTCAGTTTAATACTGGAGTTTGGTGTGTAGAATGATTTTTCCAGTTTCAGTGGTGATTTCTTTATATTACTAGACTTAAACGGTAGACCTTTAAACATTGTTTGTGAGGTCGCAGATATTTTGAAAGCCAGCCCAAGCATGTGTTCAGCATATATGGATGTGTAGAAATAGTTTATAATTGTCAAAATAGTTGCTTTGCAAATATTTGTATATATGTATGAGTAGAATTCTCAAAGTCCACATTATAGATAACCTTATGATTCAGCGTAGAGAGAGGGAAAAGTTGCGATACTTAGTGTGCCATTTTTGAGCCCAGTAGGGGGCATTACCTAACCAGGAGATCAAAGAAACTTTTGATACATAACAACATTACTTGTCATGATAACACACCAAAACTTGTTACTAAAAATCTCCGCAGGCCATAATTGAAAATTCCGTTCGCATAAAGATATTCATTTTCATTCTGTCACTGGCATTCACGAGATTATTATTTCTGTGTAATGTTATTTGATTGATAACTTTATCTGAAAACAGAAAGTATGTGTTGGAAATACATTGCTGAGCTAGGAAGGGTTTCAAAAGACAGTCTTTTTTGGTTTGATATGCTTCGTTCAAGCTGAGCTGTGTAAATTGAGAGAAGTGTCAAAATAGCTGGTGCAATACAGCAGGAGACAAGAGTGTCCCCTATGTGAACAGAATTACTATTATAAGATCCAAGGTTTGACACAGCTGCTATTTCAAAGGGAAGAAAAATGGTATTGACTAATGTATTGAATACAATTGGTTGTTCTTTCTGCTTTCATACAGATCTTCTAGAAGACCTGCAGCAGAGGAAGAGTAAGTTGCCTCAGCAGTTCATCCATATGAAATCATGTCATTGCCAATGTTAATTTAATTCAGTAACCTCTTTATGTATATAAAGAAATATGTTAATTTGAATGTATTTCTATTTAGCATCAAATAGGTATTTGTGCTGTTCTTTCAAATTAACATTGGTTGTACCTAATCTTTGACAACTTGCAAGACAAATCTCTTTAAAAAAAAATTAAACCTGCTTGATTGAGCAAAAATGCTTGACTGAGCCGTCATTAGTTTGTTGTAGTTCTGAACTTAGTTTTTATGCCACTCTCAGAGTAACAGAACAAGTGTGACCAGAATAGATGTCACCATGTGGAGAGCAGCTAGAGGACGCAGGCTTCTATATTTTACTCGTGACTGGGGTTTGAGTCTAGTGGTCGAAGGCTCTGTGTCTAATGAAATTTGAAAAGAGATTTGCTTCTGCCACAGCTGTCTTGTCTTTGCAATACTTACTCGCACTGCTGCTCGAGGCTGCCATACTGGGGCCATCGAGAATGCAGAGCAGCATGTAGTAGTATCACTGGTGCCATTTGCCAAAGGCTGATGTCCAGTCAAACTGCAGCCAGCCAAGCAAGCATCATGAAAGTGGAAAACCAGAAATAAGTCCATCATTAAAACACAACATCTATAATGACCTCACTTTTGGGCCGCATTTGGAAGGTATTAAATAATTGTTTACATGTTCTCTTTCTACAGCCGCCGGCTGCGACCGCAAACTCCCCAAGGATCAGATGATGAAGGAGGTAAGTGCACCCTTAGATCCCCCCCATTCTGTGTCACCCCTCACAGCCAAAGAGGAGCCCCCCAGCACAATTATCATCTGGAAGTGGAGCAGATAAGCAGTCAGGTTCACTGATGCTCCCGACATTTCTCCTTGGATGCAGTGTGGCTTGAAACTGCCAGCAACTGCCTGGTACCTGAAACAATATTAACACTGAGATCCAAATATTGTGATTATTTAAATAGGTTCATTAAACAAATTCATATCAATATTTGTCGCAGAATATTATGGGAGTTAAATAGTCACTTCATCCTCAAGAACAACACAGTCAGTCACATTAGTGTATACACACACACACACACACACACACACACACATACTGTGCCCGGCAGGGGCTGTTGAATAAAGATCCAGCAGAAACGTTTCACTTTGACTGCGTTACCTGAGGGTACAATTCTGTGCAACACAAACAATGTCAGGACTGCGGCGAGAAGTTTTAGCAATTGTTCTATTTTGTCGTGAAACACAGTAGGTGAAACAGGATAATCTATCCCAGCAAAACTCTGCATGGTCTGCTAAGTGAACAATAATGAAGTGCCTTTATTAGGGCCTTAGGTGATATTACGTAATGGATTTATGAACAAAATAGCGTTGGTTATGTGGTTAAGTGAAACTTTGCAATTAAATTTATGTGATGATAATTACCACATTGTTAAGTCATTCAGATTTTAAGGTACTTGAATCATTCCCAGTTTAAAACGTGTGCACACATTTTTAGTGTCATTGGCCAGTGTTCAACATCAGAGATGACCGGTTTAGCAAAGAGTAGAGAGGTTTGGTTTTCTTGTGGCTTATGCTTCCAGTAGGACTATAACTGTGTGTGTGTGTGTGTGTGTGTGTGTGTGTGTGTGTGTGTGTGTGTGTGTGTGTGTGTGTGTGTGTGTGTGTGTGTGTGTGTGTGTGTGTGTGTGTGTGTGTGTGTGTAGGGGGGGTTCTTAATACAGAGCTGGAGGCAGGGGCACTGGAATTTACAGTGCTGAGGGGTAGTGATACAGCTTCTGCAATCTTGATTATGTCCCTTACCCTTATCCCTTATGTCTAAGGGCTACTAGCAGAGAGAGTGAGAGAGAGGGAGGGAGAGAATGCTAGACAGTCCCGCACATCTTCTCAGCTGCCCCACTGCTTCCTGATGCTCACTTAAAATAGTGCCAATAATGCAAACACACTCATGTTTTATGTCTTCTCACTGTCTTACATTTAAGCAGTGATGTGTTGAAAATTGTCCCATGAGCCTTTCAAAGGGATTCTCTGCCTGGGTAATCATTTGACTGGACGCTGATTATAGGAGCCCAGGTGATACGGGGAGAGGTTCAGTTAAAAAATTGCTGAGTGGTGTATGCCTGCTGGGAGTATGTCTACATTTACAGCAAATTATCCCCTTTTGATATTTACATGCTTCAGCAAGGAAGCTGGACATGACAGTGTAATAGGGATATGCGTGGCCTGCTCACTGCCACACAAAAGCCACCTTGATACACATCCAGCTGAAGGCAGGAAGTCAGGAGGGCTAATGGGTGCCATTGCCAGAAGAGAAACTCCTCCTGATGGAGCTGCCCTTTGTGTCAGAAGGAAGTGCTGGCTTGCCTGATGCCCTGCTTGACCTCCCGTAATAGACTGTATTTGGAGCTCATTTGAAAATTGTTGTTCCCCTTTTTTTAGATAATGATAGACTCCGCGTACAGACAATGTATGTCTGTGTGCTTCACATCAAACTCTCATAAAGTGTGTTAATGGAACATTACAGGCTGGAATGTGGTCGGGGTGTGTGTGGACAGTTAGACAACCAGGATGCTATTTGCAAAGAGCTGAATGGCAAGGCTTTTTGATGTCATTGCTCTAAGACCATTAAATTTGATTGGGGGTCCAGGGGGGACAGATTCTGCTGAACGTTGTGCTTTGTAAATGAGAGGACAAAGTGTCACTAGGGCCTCATGAATATGAAATACCTGCGCCTGCATTTATTTGGATATCAGAAACACAGATGAATCTTGTCAGTGGCTGAACGAGTGTGGCATTTTTAATTTAGTTTAATTAAAAAAAGAGAAAAAAAGTTATCAACTAAGCCGGAGGTTTTGTTATCAACAGAAAGTTGACAGGTTAGCTGCAGGCCAACTTAAAATATGTTTTGAACCAAAACACTTTATTTTCTAATGTAAAATACTAAGCAATGTTCCTTAACTTAACACTTGAATTTCAGGAGTTATTTTGAAGGAATGCTGACATAGATGCCGAAATAGTTCCTCACATCAGATGGAGACTTCCATCTCCTCACCTCTATTTAACTCCTCTATTGACTTTGCCCTCGGGGTGCATTACTATGGACAGAGATTACTGACAACCCTCTTCATGCAGTCCAACTCTCTCTTTTTCTTTCACTATCTGGTGATTCCTTTCCCTCCTTCACTGTCAACATTCAGCTGTGGAGTTAATAAGGCAGTGTAGTCTGCTGCCCTGTGTAAAACATTGTTCAGGAGAGAAAGAAAACACATTGTCTATATAAAATGATAAGGATATTCTGAAAGTGAAGGCTTCAGTTTAGACATATATATGCTCCTTACTCTGTCATGAATGAGCATAGAAATGAGATTTGAAATGAGTTATTACATTTCATCATCATCTTTGAAGAGGTTTTGTTCTCTTTCTTGATGAAATGACTTGCTCATTTCCATCTAATCCGTCTGCCTGTCATTAGCTTGCTCTTATTTTCCTGCTCCGTCTGAAAAATGTTGTGAAAGTTTGCCCTGTCCTTCTTGGGAGTGGAGCCATCCTCTCTCCTGTTGCGTTTTGCCAATTAAAGTGGGTTCCCACTGTTTGAGCAGTGGGCTGGCGGCTCCCGGCACCGCAGCCCCTGCCAGGCCGCACTGTGACTTCCGACCCCTCACAGATGGGCCTGCAAGCAAATACTCGTGCACATGGCTGGACGCCACCCCAGTCGGAGTGGCAGAGTGGACATAGAGGTCGGCACACTGGCCATGGTGGGTCCTGGGGGTGGGCAGCACTGACAGGGGCCAAATGCTAAGATAGCAGGGGGTGCTTTCTGGGGAGCCCCTGGCTAGCGCCCCTCTCACAGCAAGAAGAGCTTCCGCCTCAACTGCTGAATATTCATGGCCGCATGGCTATTGTGACAAGACCGCTCTTATGAGGATGTAGCTAAGGGGGGGGGGGGTTGCCACACAGGCTCATAGTCACACACACACACACACACACAAACAAACACAGCCATACAGAGATTAATTGCACTTTTAAGTGATTCGGTTGGTGGACTACCCGTCAAATGTTGATGGCTTAAACTTGAATCAGGGGGCTACTCAGACTTTCCTTGTGTCTTAATGATTGGGGTGTCATTTATTTTTGATGTTTTCTCAGATATTCCAGTGATTCCAGACCTGGATGATGTACAGGAAGAGGATCTCACCATGCAAGTTGCAGCTCCACCAAGGTAGAGAAAGCCTTCAAAAACCTATCCCTTGACCTGTGTGTGGCAGATAACCACTGTCTGCGCACAGGACACAAGATCAGCAGCCCGCTCCGATGACTTTGACGATTAGGTGTCCTTTGTCCGTTCTTTTGCAGAATGCTTTGCTTTATTCGGCTGATAGAGAGAAATAACAGTTGGGTGTGATTTATACAACTGTGTTACTAGGGTTTGTACTAACTGGGTCCTTTGATTTACAGGCCAGTGAGAGGCATGCCGACATGTGTCGAATATGTAGCAAGGCTATGACAGTGGTGGAGGTTATTAGTCTGGGGCTTGCTCTCTGTGCGAGATAATATCCACATTGAACTCATTGCGGGTGCAATGTAGCGTGTAATGTGCAGTAAGTAGGACTGGCATGCACTGCTAGGCCCCGGCCACTTTGAGAGCCCCCTCACTTAATTCCAACTCACAGATAAGCAGCTGGGTTTCAATTTGAAGCGTTTACCATTTGGCAACCATCTCCTGCTTTTCTGAGGCGTTTGCTCGAACTCTCGAAAATTTACCGTGCACAAACTTATCCAGAGCCTCTTCCCCTGCACTGTGTGACATGTTCTCACTGAAATATCTATTTTTGAGTGTGTCATGGTCCATGTCTTTGCTTTTTTGTCACCCTGTCATAGTATTCAGGTGAATCGTGTGATCACCTACAGAGATCTGGACAACGATCTTAAATATTACTCTGCATTTCAGACTCTGGCAAGTCAGCAACATTTACAATTCTTCTATTCTAATCTGCAGATGTGTTAGGGGGGTTGTGAAAGTTTACTCCTCTCTGTCTTCAGGATGGAGAGATTGACTTGAAGCTCCTCACCAAGGTTTTAGCTCCAGAGCACGAAGTGAAAGAGGTGAGTGAGTTTTGAGTAAATATAGTTTGTGAGCTCCCAGCAAGGACCTGTCCAGCTGTTTTCTAAAGCACCAGAGGAGGTTGCCCCTCCTCCTCCAAGGTAATCAAGATTTATGATGTGTACATTAACACCCTCTGCTCTCCTTCCCCAATTCTCCTCTCTTTTCATGCCTCCTTCTGTCTCTCTAATTCTTCTTTTCTCCTCCCTTTCTGTCTCTTGCTCCGCAGGATGATGTGAGCTGGGACTGGGATCATCTGTTTACAGAGGTGTCCTCAGAGCTGCTGATGGAATGGGATCAAGGAGAGAGTGAGGAACAGGCCTCAAAGCCTGTCCCATGAGCAAAAAGTTTGGACTCCGACTTGACCGGCTTCAAGGTTCACCACATGGAAGCGGACTTTGATTATATTTGATAAGAATGTGCAATGCCATCAAGGGACACAATGTATTTTTTAATGTGTACATACTGTGCTTTTTTTCTAAATACAGGCTATCTTTTTGCTGAGGTTTGGAATTTTTACACCGTGTTCTTAGGCCTCAACAGGCAAACTATTTTGTTTGAAAATGTCCTCGGCAAAGAGTTGTCCTAGATAAAAATGTCCTCTGTACTTCCTGCAATATCAACACCCTCATACGATAATCAGCTAAGCTGAAATCCAGTTGATTGTGTTCAAATTAACATTCTTCATTAAGGCCTGCAACCTTATTGTTATTGACTGTGCCATTGACTTTATCTTCCAGCTCTTCGATAGGAGCAACCCCTTCTTCACTATTATCTCAGATGCATTGAACAGAGTTCCTATTGACACCTGAGGGATTAGCATACATTATACCTTTTTTACTGGATAAAAAGAGAATGATGTTAGTCTGGAAAAAGAATGTTGCTGCTTTTCATGGGAAACGGAGAGAATGTCTTCATACCTCCGCATTGAGTACAGTGTGCACCGCATGTGTGCGACTCTGTGTGCTCAGTTTTGAATTGAAATTGACTTTTGCTCCAACAAATGTAGACTGAATTTAATGAAATCTGCAGTGTGTGCTTTGTCTTCAACACATGCAAGTCATATGGATCAGCACTCACTTTTGTCTTTGGTTCATGTGTGTGAATATCAATGGAGGCCTCCAAAGTCCATCCAGGTCTATTAGGGAAACAGCTGTAACATTTACAGACTGTGATTAGGTTTATTTCTGAGGTTGAGAGCAGTCTCATGGCATTTGGAGATGCACAGCAAAGTCCTCAAGGACGTACAATCTATGCATCTCGCAGCCCAAATCACTTCCCATCACAAATAGATCCAGGTTTTTCATTTGGTAGGGCCTGAATAAACTTCATTAAGTGAAACAGCTCAGGATGAAGCTATCACATGGGATGTTGTGCTCAGAATATTTATTTGTGTTTGAATATTTGAGATCACATACAATAGGTGAGCTCAGTTTTTCTCTGTTAGACATACAAGCACACAGTTTCACCGCCTCCACAATTGGCAAATTTTACCAGACTTAATGAATTCTGCCCATATGTCCTGAGCAGCTGTTATGATGCCCCTTCCTCCCTCCCCCGCTGAGCTGCGAAGTGCCCATCCATGTAGAGACAACCTCTAGCTGTCTCTCTGGAGAAGGCTAAGCCTGCCACTCCTATGCTGGCAGCCGGCCGCTGCTGTCTAGTGTGGACGGTGGACAGGCCGAGGACTCAGATTAAGGCCCAGTGATCACCGGTTGTGGCTGTCCTCAAATGACTGGACCAAGCATCAGTGGATCATAAAGGGGATTATAGCATGTGTGAGAGCGAGACAGACAGACAAAGAGGGAGAGAGACCCAGAGACGCTGTTTGGCAACTGCTTGCATCCAGCTTCTGAAAGTGACCTCTCTGCTGCCTCCTCTTGCATGCTCTCCCCCTTTGCTCTTTTTTTCTTTCATACAGTTTATTCTGATGCTGCAGCACTACTCTGTGACCTCTCCCTGTCTGGCGGCAATGGACTCAATCACATCAAAACAAGTACGGTATTTCTCCGAAGCTTTCAAATGAGAATGGTGTCACATGTAGGTGAAGTGAGTCTGAGGCCTTGCTGATGCTGTGCGCTGTATATCTGATCTGACGATGTAGGCCTTACATTGGTTTAGTGTCATTTGTAATTTCCTGACATTTTTTCTACTAAAATAATGGAGCAATTTTGGCTTTGAAGATCCACAACACCTCAATGCTTGCGCCTCAAATGCTATCTTTCACTCAAAATGTTCGGGTAATGACACACTGTTTAAAATCCTCTGATTTGATGGGGCACGTATGACAGCATGGCGCAGCAAATCTAAAAAAGAAGTTTTCGAATCTGAATCCGTAATGTTCATTTTTAAAGCGGCGGGTTGTTGTCAAACCTCTAGCCCGGCATGAATCAGCTGAGCACAGGGACTTTTCAGGCTACTGCGTCTAAATGGATCATCTATCTACGCTTTTATGGGGTCCCTCAGTGGAGATGACTTTTCGTTTTGTGGTAAAAAGCAACAAATGCTGGGGGCTAATACAATTTTCATAAAAGCCAGGCAAAGGCTCATAATGTAATGTTCTTTTCCTTCTTCTTGTTGACAGGCTTGTCTTAATGTATTTTGATTTGGAGCTCTAATTGAAAAGACAGAATGGAGATAATGTGCTTCCAGGTCCAGCTAATATGCAGTGGTGTTGACAGAAGTTTATGCATCTTATCTGGTCTCAATATCTCCCTTCCATATAGCCCAAAACCAATATGCTGAGCTGTAATTAAAGAAAATGGGGAGATGTAGCGATAGCTGGGGTCTGATGCCAGGGCCCCTTAGACACAGAGTGAGGGGTGTAGACAGACATGCTAAGCTCATGCAATATTTGGACTGACTCATTCCACCAGGGGCCGCATGCATGTCACAGGTTCCCGGCCACTGATCCAGCCAGCACAGCATCCGCCAGGTGCATTGACCCGGACAAACTCACGAGAGTAAGATTATCAGTTTAAAACGAAAGAACATAAAACTGCTCCACTGTTTTAAGACGGGACAAATTGTTTCACTTGTACGTTTATAGCCCAAATTCATTCAAGGTCAATTTAGAGTCCAATGTTAGATGTAATATATGCAAATGGGACCATATTTTAATGATACCCACGCCCTTTGAAATAAGCCGCAAAAAAGCACCCATGATATTGATTGGCCACAAAGACTTAATGATATTTCAAGTTTTAAAGACACACAAGGGTCCACACAAGGGCGACCAGATCAATATCGTGTTTTGATCAAAGGATTTGCCTTTGAAAAAGCGAGATTAAACAGATGTTTTTTCATTGCTGCACCTCAAAAAAGCCATTGCGGGCTGGGGGAGGATGAACTGTCTCGCTAAGAAGACAAGGAGCAATATTTTGAGGTCCAAAATTTTAAGTATTTTGAATTTTTTCAGTGCTATTTTTCTGTTCCTTACTTCAGTTAATATCATGACTCTTTGAGTCATTTTTTGCTTACTTCAGGTGGGCTCAAACATGAAATGGCAGAGATTGGGGCAGTTTGGAATGCCCCATGGCAATTTACTGCCGACATGTTGTCAAAGAACCTGCTCGGGGGAGCGACAGGACCAGGACTTTTTTTCAGCTCTTCACCACGACAGAGGTAGAAAGCCTCTGTTCTTTTTCTAATGCTGGAATTTGCCGAATTCATTATTATTTCCCTGCTTCCTCTCATATGTTTTTAGTGCAGGCAGAGGTTGGAGAGACAAGGATTTGAACATGAAATACAGTTGGGCTCCACATTTGTCATGTATTTTATTATTTCCCTTTTCACCTTTCAGTCTCGTACACAAGGTCCTTCATTTTTCACATGACTGGTTTTCTTATCATTGTGGATCCTCTCCACTGGCCTATGAGTGACTTAAAGGCAATAAAACACAAAACATTCTGTAAAACACAGAGGCCTTCCCGGTAGTGGAAGCGCTGCAATGCCTCTCCAGGAAATTATGATAATAACTCAGTGGCAGTTGGAGTGGCCAGGTCAGAGTCGGGGAGCAGGGTGGATGGGCCAGGGCCAATGGAGCTGGGTTCATCAAGGTCCTCTGCGCAGGGACGGGTCAAGGTGGCCTGTTGGGCCTTGCCACCCACCCTCCGCGCTGTAAACTCTTTCTATCATACAAAATGCTGGCCCTGGCCAGATGCACAGTGGAGCCTGTCTTGTTACTGGTAGTTAAGCAAGGGCTAATGGGAAACGGTTGTGTTTAGCCCCAAGTGGTGATGAGGGATCACAACTGTTTGCCCTTGGACGGTCATAAAAACCTGCTTACCTGACATTGTGCCTTGAATATTATAGTCTTTGTGAGTGGAAAGGGTAGTGTGTCTGACTGTGATTGTGATTTTTGGTGTCTGCATAGATACATTTAGAGCTGAGTGTGTGTGTCTGTGTGTGTGTGTGTGTGTGTGTGTGTGTGTGTTTGGGGGGGGCACAACACCTCTAAAGTGTGTGAATGAGAAGAAGTAGGGACAGGAAGAGAGCACTGGCTCAACCACAGAGGCGCTGACAGAGGGGATTGTGGGGGATGAGATCGCACCTGTTCTGGCCCAGCAACCTCCCAGCAGGGTCTCAGCCTTCTTCTGGCATCTGTGATGGGGGCCGGGGCCAGTCCCACCTCCAGCACTCACTCCACCTCTTCTTTGCTTGCGGAGGCTGCTAGAAACGCTCCATCTGCTGAGTGCTCGCAGTGGTCTCGGTGGAGTGCCTTGGGAAGGGGGCTGCTGAACCTCCACATCTCTGCCACAGGGGTCTCACAGTGGTAGACCACAGCACAGCACATCACATGTCACATGCCAGCTGGCCAGGCTCTTTTCTCTGTAAGCAAACACTGATGACCACTCTAAACACACACAAACCCACACATACCGACTAGACATAACCCTTAAGAATGTGTGTGGTGGCGGGTGGCAGCGGTGTCATCTTATTGCGAAGTTAGGAAGATTGTATTTCCGAGCGGCTTCCTTACTTTAATTTGCAAGAACTGCTTTCATGGTAGACGTTGTTAAAAGCCTCAGGAGGGAACTCACTTTCTCAGTGGGATGCCGCTGAAGCTACCTTTTATATCTAACTCTGGGCTTTCAACATCACAGTCCATTTATCTCTTGCGTTTTCAAGAATCACAGGCCTCCCTGTGTTCAGCATGAGCCAGGGAACCAGTGCTTCACCTACAACTTCCATAGTTCTTTCAGGTCAGATCTCCTGGAAACATCTATCTCAGTCTTCACCTCTTTATTTAAAAAAAGAACAAAAACCTAATTGATACGGGGAGTGTCATTTCCATTTGGGGGAAAATGCAAAACACAACAAGATTGATTTTCATTCAGTGTGCTTTATTTGTTACTTAAATTATGTTACATGGTGAGTAAAGAGCACACCAGACTGGCCGTGAGGCGTGCGCTTCCAGACAGAAGGACGTGTGTGTCCTATTCTGTTTCACTCAGGATCTGCATGTGTAGGTTTAGGTTTACTCAAGAATTCAGTTCTATGAATCGAGTAACAAATTACAATTCTTTTGAGTATCCTTCAACTGGATCATTCCATATCCGTCCTACCATTTTATCTGACATGATGTCCTCAGTGCATGCATTTAAAGATATAAAAATCTTAGGGAAATAAATAAATAAATATATGAAATACAGGATAGGAGTAATGTGACATTGACTGTAATTCCCCAGTTAGGTGGGGAAAGGTAGGGAGGTCACTCAGCTACACTGAGCCACTGGCAGCCAAGGCCCCGCTGGTCCGCCGAAGTGACTTGGCTTCATCTGCAAACTCGCAATAAATATCTGGCCATCATTTATTTTAATTCACTCCTTTCTTGCTCAGATGGAATAGATTCTTAACCTTGTAGGACAAGGACACCCACATGCTGCCTGCCTTGCCTTAGCTGCTAAATTATTCTTCATTCTTCAGGGGGAATAAAAAAAAAAAGGAGCCCGGCGTTGCTCAAACTGTCAGCTCCAATGAATAGCACGCCTGAAAACGTTGTCACTGAACCCCTGGACAAGGAAAAGAAGGGGAGAGGGCAGGGAAAGACAGAGTGAGCGAAAGAGGAGAAGAGGGGTGGGGGGGGGTGAGCAGCCTCCAGAGTGATTTATTTGCCAAATCAGGACACAATGAGTCGATTATGAGTCCTCTAATAAGAGAGAGTGTTTGGGGACCCACTAATTGGGCATGATTGAGTTGCAGTCTGGGAACCGGGCGAAAAGGGAACCTAGTCGGCGGCTGTCATGCAATCATCGGCTAATCAGAGCTTTGAAATTAAAACTGCGTGGTTAGGGTAGAGGATGGGGTAATGGCAGGGCCCTGCCTCAACTCGGTGGCTGCCTGAAGAGGTGGCCTTTGTGTGTGTTTTTTCTGTTTATTTGTGTGTTTCTTGTGTGTGCAGCAGGTGGAACAGATTCTGCTTGTAGGTTTTCAGTGTGCATGCATGTGTGTGTGTGTGTGTGCGTGTGTGTGTTTGGGGCCTCTCATCTCCGACTGTAGTCTGCCATGGTCTTGATGAGGACAGTGAAGGAGCTGTAATCAGCCCAGCCCTTGTGCTAATATGGGTGTTGTGTGTGTGCTTGTATTTGTGTGTGTGTTGTGTCTTGCTCGATGTTTCTCCATGTTGTGACAATGCCATGTGCTTTTGGAACCATGATTGAGTAATTCTTTCTGATTCAATCAACTTTAATGATTATGATGATCAAATATTACAATCCATATATTTTAATCTTTTTAGCATTTGGAAATGGAACAAAACACCAATTTGTTTGGCTATTTAACCACACAGAAGATGCTAAAAAATATCTTTACAGTTAATACATATGCGTCAAGTTATTTATTAAGTATTGGCATTATTAATAGATAACCTACAGGGCATCTTGAGCGCATCAAATACATATAATTGGAACAAAGAAGATAATAAAAATATCTTTACAATTAAAACATATGCATAAAGTTATTTATGAAGTATTGGCATTATTAATAGATAACCTGCAGGGCATCTTGAGCGCATCAAATACATGTAATTGGAACAGCGATGAGTCAGACAATAAGCAGGTACACCCAGTCAAAACACAGCATCACAAACTACATTTTGCATTTTTCTCGGGGACGACGACGACAAAACTGAATTTTAATTTGTCGAACTATGCACAGGAATTTCATGTTTAAATCGCTGTAGTTCCTAGAAAAAATAAAATAAAATAAAAAAAAACTTCTGCGTCCACAGAGCCTTGCTTCGATCAGGCTTAAGTTTGGATGGCTGTGTCTGCTGCTCGTCACTAGGGGGCAGTGTTTATCTGCAATGCGTCGCAAGCGTTAACACACTGAACTAATTGGTGTTTTCAAAGAAAACAACTCCTTTGCGTCCTCTTCTTCTATCTATCTTGCTCTTATTTTATCACGCAGTGGCCCAGTTTGTGCAAACTTTCTTTCTTTGATACCCCTCGGTGCATTACCATGTAAGGTGGGCTGCACCCAATTCAAATTTCCCCAGGTATGCTCCATTTTCACTTGCAAATTCACGGGAAAACTACAAGGAATTGCCATTTTTGAACTGACTTGATGGCCGCATCACTCGAGTTCATTTTTAGTAATTCAAACCACTTGAGCTCTAAAACACGGTTGTCAAACAGCTTCAATAGTATGACTGGTAAGGGTCCTTTGCTGGAAGTAACATATTAACTGATAGCGGTGATATTCGTATAGATAAGGGATGTTTTAAATTGATAGCACATATACTGACTGCTATTTAAATATGTGATGAAATACGAGGTTCTACTTTGCACCAAACAGAACCTCCTTTTGGCTATAAATGTGGCTGGACTATAAGGCTCAGTGCTGCACGGACGTTTACATCTGCTTTAATTCTAAATGGAAAAACAAAAATATCACGGATGACATTCCGATGTGTAATCTAATATGGCGACAGCTAAAATCCAAATAAAACAAATAATTATACACTTCAGTCAAATCACACTGGTTGGAAATTCCGTGCACATTTTTCGAAGTGACATCTCATTTTTGAAAATAACAATCCTTTTGTCTGTGTCTTCAAGTTACTCACCAAACAAACCGGTGCACACGGCGTTTCTTTCAATCCTTCTAAGGCCTTCTCTAATTGTGAACGCACCTTACATCTTAAGAGGGCCTCACCGTAAAAATCTGAAGTGGGTTTAGGCATAAATGGGATTAATTCCCAAAGAATGTCCTTTGCTCTTCCTCCCATAATTTCATTTGCAGGGTCCACATGATGAATAGCCAAACAGGCAGTGATGTGGAACTGGAGGACAGGCCTTGCCGGGCCTTGCTGCGGAACCGCAGCCTTCAGGTTATGTTACCTTGATAATGTCACAGCTGCAGAACCCCAACGCCCACCGGACAGGAAACAGGAAATCCAATTACCTCCCTTTTAATGTGTGGGAATTTTACGCTCTCATTTCTTAGACCCCGACTCAAGCTCCGCCTGAGGGCGAACCTACCTGAGTGAGATTCCTGGGATAGTTATTTTTTATTTTCCAGGAAAAATATCCATGGGCTATTTATATGTCATAGTGGAATAGAATCGCCGGTAAATAAGACTATCGTGGAACCAAATTGACATTCCTGGATAAAAATGTTCACCATCATTAAAAAGATCTGCTGTTTTAGCTTAACGCGCAGAACGTAGTTGCTCATAATTTAACATTAATATTAATTTCATACACGGTGTATCTTGGTCGGACAGGCACGGCAACACAGAAATGAGTAGGAGTAGCCCTCATCTGTTGTGTAGTCTGCTAGGTCTCATGACTGCTGTATGTGGGTGCAGATCCTCCACCTGCCAGGAACCTCCAACAGTTTTTTATTTTTATTTTTTTATTATTATTTAATTAAAAGGAAAATGGTGCATCAATTTCAGCAGTGTGGTGTGGAGATGACAGTACACAAATTGAAAGAAAGCATCTGAGTGGAGCAAGGAGGAGGAAGGGCCACCATTAACATGAAGGACAATTCTGTGTGTAATGTAACAAGATTAGAAACATTATTATCATTGTGGCAGCAGACATAAAGCCTGACTTTGAAAGAAAAAAATAAAAAATAAAAAGAAGCTCTTCACTTAGAACAAGGTGAGAAAACACAGCGTGGCTGTTAAGCTATTGGGCTGAAACACATAGCTGCATGATTATTGATGAGTTTAGGATAGAGCGTGGTGAGGAGGAAAATATGCACCTTATCCCTTTGGGACGTTTCATAATGTCCACTACTTTATACCACATTGCAGTGATTATGTAAATCAGAAGTCATTAAGTATCTTCTTTCATTGCAAAGTGTTTTTGTGATCGGGGTTTACTTTTGGTCTGACATGGAGGAATATGAATGGGCTCCGAGCTCGAGGAGGAGCCCCATTGATGAGCGGTAAAGACCGATGAGTCTCTCATGCCAAGCAGGTTGCCTCTATTGGATTAGTGAAGCTGAGATTGCGATGGATAGCTGTCTATGTGCCAAGTAGCCATTAGCTCGACCAATATGCCAATACCACTGTTCACAAAACAGGCTCAGGATCCCCCCCGATCTCAACACTCAGACTGGAGTCAGCAGTTGAAGGCTTTTTGAAGCATTAAAAGTGTGCTGACATGCTGATGAGCTGAATTCATTTATCAGCTGAGAATATGTTCAGGCTGAATAGATGACATTTTGATAGCAATGCCACCTCAGTTCCTTTTTTATTTCATTTTTGAAAAAAAAAAAACAAAAAAAAACTAATCTGCCATTTGTACAAACAGTCTGTCGACTGCTGTCACACCGTACTTTATGAATGGAAACAGTAAACTGCCACGTTCACTCTGACACTATAACTGTTCCGCTGCTGCGACAAAAGAATTCTCCCTATGGGGATCAGTAAAGTTTATCTCATCTTATGTTTCCGAGTCTGATGTCACGTTGTCTGGGAGGCAATGATGGGCACTGGAAACGTAACTGGACAACCAAAGGCTTTTCTCCAAACAACTATACAAATGGGCATGATTGTGAAGAGCTGGGGAAATGTTATCAATCACCGCGTGTACCAGAGGAGGAGCTGCCGGCGTCTATGTTACAGGTCACTTTCATACTGATCCATATAAAAGGCTATGTGATGTATTAGAGCAGATGAGCTGAGGCCAACACCGACACATGAGGGACGGCTCATTTGACAACCTCTGGAAAGTGTGAAGGGAACTTTCAATCTAATCTAAGGCTGCTGAAGGAATGACATTTTTGTGTGAGATGATGTTTTCATGTTACATTTTCCTTTTGGAGGTTACTGGCTAAACAGGGTGAGTATAGCATGCACATCCCTCAGGTGTCCAACCTATGGAGCCCGATGCTGTGGTGAGTCCGGACCTTTTGAACTGCGACTCTCAACTTAGTCAGATGAATTGAGTTTCAGAGGAAAAACAAGAAAATAAAGCCCAGCTGAAAGCCATATCTATGAGTAAACAAAACATTTTTGTGTCATGCATTATCAATCAGCTCTCTGGTTGGGATTTCCAAACAGGCAGGTAATGCTTGTTATTCAATCCTAGTAATGAATAGCTGAGCTCCCCTGCAATGGGATATTCACCACTCTGATAGTAATGTCAAGTGTAAGAGAGATAATATTTATTGACCGCCGTCTTATTTTTCCATATGCACAGAATATCTGAATGGACAACATGCAGCTCAATAGTCTTTTTAATTGAAATGATTGGATATGGCTGTCCCTGCAGTGAAACTCTTATATGTTCAAAGAAATCCTTTTTTTATTTGTCAGAAATTGCTTAATACTGTACTTATTTTCAATAAAAGCATTTGCAGGAAATTAACAAAAAATCGCTGTGTAGTGACAAGAATATTGCGAATGATAAAAATCAAAAAACTCATGATGTATCAGAATTGAACGTGTAGGCTTACAACCAACAGATATTTCTTCAAGTATATCCTCGATGATGTTTAACTGAGACATTTAACTGCAGGAATAATGCTTCAGACACCACTTTAAGATTATTTCTAGAGTTTGTGACCTGGTGGCACCATGTCTTCTCATCAGACTCTTCATCACCTGAGCTTATGTGTCGCTGTCGCTATCTAATGAGAACCACATTTTAGAGTTAACGAGACTGTAAAATAAGTGCTAATTTTTTAAATACAAGTTTAAGGAGCACCAGGTCACTTGAAATATTTCCATACACTGAACTAAAAGGTCATGGAGGTCATAGAATATATCTTAATTACACCAGAAATGTAAAATTATTTTACCAGAACACTGTTCAAACCCAGGAGACTGAGACCTTCCAATGAGTGCTCCCACAATGATCAATCATAGAGGGCTAATTAGCCATTTTACAGCGATTAAAAAGACACTCAGCCCCTTTCATTATGCCCCATCTATTTTCACACCATTATGCCCTTTTCTCTTTTTTTTTTCCACCCTTTGAAAGTTATTAGAAACTTATACTGCTCTGTAGAAAAAAGCTAAACCAACTTTGCATACAAGATGGTCTGAACTCATTTCTTCTCCCGGCACATCGAATCTGCAACCGTTTCATGTAAATCTCAGTTTTCTATTGAAACAGGCTAAACTGGGTTGTTTAGCCCGCTGTCAGGCCCACCAGTGGCCTCATGGGGACATCGCAGTCTGACACTACACCTTCAGGCGGTTGAATGCGTGCTGTTTAAACCTCCTCCAAAGTGATTTCAGAATCGCGCCCGTTTGCCGCCTCTGGGGGGGCTCTTCTTTCACTTCCCCGTCCACTCTCCGTTTCCAGGCTTTCGCAAAGTTCATACTTTCCTGTGAGCCTAAGCATTGTCTAAGTGATCATTAAAATTTATGGCAAGCTGACTTCATCCAGCTTGCAAGGCTGCGCTGGCATAAGTCATAATTATGCGATGACACTGTAAGACGGAATGTCCATGCTGGCTCCCTTGCCTAAGCCAGTTAAATTATATAATTAGTCCAGTAAGAGGTGAACTCTCCAGATTGAATAAGTTATTAAATGTTTGGATGAACCTGAACTCCATTTCCCTATCTCCGACTGTCTCGCTCCCGCTCGGTCCTTCCTTTCTCCATTAGCCCATTAGCAGTTATGTGATACTATATGCTGATGGGGCAGTGGACGGAGAAAGTGGGTAAATTAACACTGGTTGTGTTATGGACTGCTCTTATAAATGAGCCACTGAAGGACACTGCAAGACCCAAGAGAACGGTACATGAGTGAGGGACATGCAGCTGTCATAGACCTGATGCTACAGAAATGTGAGCTCAGCTGAGTTTGTAAAATTAAAATCAGTCCTTCTGACCTTTATGAAACTCAGGTTTTGCGTCGACTTAAGACGGAACCGGAGCTCACGCTTTTCACCGGTGAAACAATCGAAAGTGATCTGACTGTAACAGAAACGGGCCCGACTGGCCAACATGTCAAAATTTAACCCATCAGATCGCTCAATTTGTCCCCCGTGAAGCTATAATGGAAGCAAGTTCACTGAGGTTGACAGCCTGCCGACCACCGGGCCCTTGAGCCCGTGTGTGTGCATCACTGTGTGTGAGTGTGTGTCGTGCTCCACCAGAGGGTCTCACCAAGCGTGACTGTGTGTTATTCACACTGACGAGTTCTACTGTTCACTGTCACCTCTCATTGTGAGGGAAAATCACCCTGTGGAGAGAGCCATGGCCGGGAAATGTTTTGCAGGGACCCCCCTTGTAACTGCAGCCCAAGGATCCGTCTCTTCCCTTGGAGAGGGGCAACTACATACACACTTTGAAAACACAAAGATACCCAGGTGGCTATAGGTCCTAAAGTTGATTTCTTAATATGAGATGCTTTTTCGGAAACTCTTTTTAGAATGATAAAACTATTAGGAAAATGTCTACTTATGCCATATGGAACGATAAAAATCGAGAAATATCAAATTCAAAATGTCCAAGTTAAAATGACATTTTGTGATTATTTCAGTAACTTTCTTAAAACTCGATTTTTTTTTTGTAGAGTCGTGAATAACGGCTGTGGTGGTGGCAAGAAAATATCCCAAAATCCCCCCAAAAATAGTATTATGAACGGTACAGGACTGTCTCAGAAAATTAGAATATTGTGATAAAGTTCTTTATCTTCTGTAATGCAATTACAAAAACAAAAATGTCATAAATTCTGGATTCATTACAAATCAACTGAAATATTGCAAGCCTTTAAATTACTTTAATATTGCTGATTATGGCTTATATCTTAAGAAAACTCAAAAATCCTATCTCAAAATATTAGAATATCATGAAAAAGTAATTTTTGTTTTATTAATCACACTACAGAAGATAAAGAGCTTCATCACAATATTCTAATTTTCTGAGACAGTCCTCTATAGTTATATCAACAGAAACGAAGCACATTTCCCTGTACAATGAAATTATTACTTTTCTGTCCGCAGTGAATGCCAAATAAAGGAATTCTCATGCAGCAAAAAATTGCTTTAAAATTCCCCCGAGCATTGTGTTTTGTAATGTTTAAAAATAACCTACTACTACAAAATTGTGAAGTATAATCGTTAAACTTAAAAGTTAGAAAGACCATCTTGCGTGTGTGTGTAAGCTATTTCCCGGGATAGTGCCCTTACAGGTCTCCTGTGTTGAGTGTTGGCTCCTGAAAAGTTTGAGGGCCCCTTTAATTCAGCAGCCAAACTTCCAGGTTATGTTTCCTAACACATTCTTCCAGACAGTGGAAGCCAAGCTACGTGTGTGGCTGCATTCGGGTAGGGGTGAGTGTCGCGGTGTTTGATTTGTTGTGAAGACCGCAGCAGCAGGACTCAGCAGAGTCCAGGTTGGCCCAGCAAGCCCGCTGAGAGTGACACTTCCTTTCTTGGTCTAGTCCTGCTGAGAGCTTTGACAACAGGGACCTGGTACTGAGCCGCGTCCCTGTTCATCATCACTAGAACCAACCACCCACAGTGGGTAGCAAAACAGGAAAAGGGGGGGGGGTGCTCTGTTATCAGTGTCATACCACTGTACACCTCCCCAACCCCTCCCTCGATGTGCCCTGGCCCTTCTCCAGAGACACCAAAAAGCAGGCCCCTCTTGGGTCTCTGATTGTTTTTTGTTCATCTGAGCAGACAAATAGAGTTTGGCCTCATACAAAGAAAAAGCCAGAGCTCATCTGATCTGACTGCCCAAAGAAGTGGCCACACCTGAAAGGCCGGTGATTGGAGAATTACAGTGCCGCTCCAGCACAAATTCGAGAGCCAGACGCTCTGTCTGTGAGACAGACTATAATGGATGATTGGGAACTATTAGAAGGCATCCGTCAATGCTGCTGAGTGATTTGCTGAGCTAATTTTGATCTTGATCATTTGCTTTGCAATCCCAACTTGGACGATTCTTTTTGTCGCCACAGAGCAAATGATGCATCTCAGACCGCATTTTCATTTACACTTGTGAACTGTTTCTGTCATGTTATGTGTGTGCCCTGACATGAAGAAATGGATATTAATCAAAGTCAGGCTTCTTGGATTGTTGCTAAAGTATCTGGCGAAAAGCTGTCAGAGACTTGGTCTTTGTTTAAAAATACCTGTTGTGGCTCCGGAGTGATGCTGAAGCTGCCTGCGCGCGAACCCACGTGGTTCCCTGATAAATGATTACAATCGAGTGGGGGTTGGGAGTAAAACAAGGGCCTTGTCAGCACAGACCCTCTAGATTTGAGGTCAATTTCGCTCCCTGATTGCAGGTATTTTTGTGTGTGGGGGCGAGGAGAGAGCAGAGGAGGGTTTACTGTTGCCTCATTGAAGCCATCATCATCACCTGAGGAGTTGAGGCAGAGGCTCTTGTTGCCCTCACCTTCTTCCTTGTTCTCTTGGGTTTATCCTTTAATTTTCCTTCACCATTCCTCTTTCAGACCTCCGTGCCTCCCCTATTCTCTCCTTCCTTCCCCTCATCCCTATCTCTGCCCCATTCCACCCCATGGCCCTGGCCCTCTGCCTGCTCTTTCTCTCACCCCCCGTGTTCGCAAATCACTTCTTCCCGTGTCAGCAGGTAAATTGTTTTGTCCTCCCATTCCCTGCTTTCATTACCTTGTGTAAATTAAGCGATATGTCGTCTACCGGTGCGCGCCAGAGCACTCACCGCGCCAACGCCAAAATCATGAGATTTGGCATAATAAATGAAGACAAACTGGCAGTAGCAGTGCTCCTCTCCATGCGGGCTCGCCTTCATTATTCGCTTAACTTGCCGGAGAAAATGACTTAACCCTGACCTGTGTATTACGTCCCATATTCACTCCAGATAAAAGCCTTTTTACAGCGCACAACAATTTATATTCCAGCAAAGAGGCTGCTTTTCTCTGTCAGTTTTCCAATCTCAGCTCCTGAACACACGTCATTAAACTTGTCTTGCCTTCCTGTATTTGTCCATCAGTCCTTCTTTTTACATAAAATCTGGCAGCATTATTCTGGGATTTGATGGCACCCACTCATTTTTTCCCCTTGGAATGTTTGATTGGAAGAAATATAGCTGGGCTGGGGCTATCTCCTCTCTTGTGTGGAATCATGCACTTGATGAAATAGTGTTCCCCCAGCAAGAATAATAAAAACAGACTTGTGCATTACAGGGGGCTCTCAATCTGCCAGCTGGGCTGGGTTGAACGAAAAACCCACCCTGCCTCCTGACAGATTTTTATAGTTATCCCTGCAGATAAATGGAAATGGGTGACCAGGCTGGGAAAGGCCACACTTAAAAGTGAGTGTGTGCTGCAGGGCTGGACAATAGCATGAGGTTCGGTGCCGTTGCCACCTGAGACCCGCTGTCCTATTCCGGCTCTTCTCCATATGAAAAAAAAAAATGTGGCTACAAACATGCACCCACTAATTTTGCGGCAAACACAAAAAGGGTAATCTTTTTCTCCTATTGCTACATAGTTAGTGAGGAGAGCTGCAGCCGTGTCTCACACTAAATTTTAGGTTTTTACTGCAGCATTGGCAGGGAAACTCTTGAATAACAATTTAACAGTTTGCACAAAAAAAAAGTGGAGTCAAAGCATGTCTGTTTGTTGGTAGTCTTTTATTTTAATTTTGGTGATAGTTATCTAATGTCAAATAACTAACAAGAGAGAGAAAAAATTAATTCTAATTTTTAAGTCAACGTAGATTTGCTCTGTGTAGGAAGAGAACATTTTCATTATTCTACATCTTGATTTTTTCAAAATTGCACCGTAAGTACTAACACAAATTTATAAAATGACCACGATCTCAGATATAATTCTCTTAAATCTGCTATAAAAAGAGTATATATGGTAAAAGTGAGTACACAAGCTTTTCCAATTTTAAGAGGCATTTAACTGACAAGATTATTTCTCTTTCAAATCTTGATTAAGGACATTACTCATAAACTAGAAATGTTGAACAACATGAAACCAGACATTTTCATCACTGGAAGTACAAAGGACTTACGCAAATTTGAGGTTAAACAGTTCATCAGTGGGTTGTACCTGAAGATTTTGCTCACAGGGACAATAATCAGCCATAAATGGTTCATTTCCACCTAACAGGCCCTGAATAATCAGTCAAACTGAACGGGCTAATCAATCTACCTCTAGTGTTTCCCATACCAGGCCTGAAGAACGAAGTGTCTTCTAAATGGTGCTCCTCCTCCTCATACTCCTTCTGGTCTTGTTGAGCAGCAGGTAAGGTTGAAGACAAACCCAACTAAAACAAACAAAGAGGAAGAAGTGCTATCGAATGGTAAATGAAATTTCAAGGATGCTTGTACATGTTAAATAATGGCACAGCCATATTCTTATTCATTTCTGAATATCTTGATTATAAAGTTTTTGTTCATGTATCAGCTTCTATTTAAAGTTAGATTCCTCCAAATCACATTAAAAATACAACATATGTTCTTAAAAAGCTGGATAAATGGTATCCGTTAACACTCAAATGCCATCAGAAAAATTAAGTCACTTTTCTTCCATATCTAAGTCTTCAAATAGCTGACATTGATCAAAGCAGCTAATCTATTTCATCACATAACTCTGATAGTGATATATCTACCAAAAATATTTTGGACATGACATAAAATCAGAAGATTTTTTATAATAATAAAAGTTTTATGGCGAGCATTGCACTTTCAGGCTTGTTAAGCCATATAAAGTTGTATTTTTTCTCATGCTTTTTCTTAGTGAAACTGTGCCTTCTGAATAATGCGCACGAACAGGACAGCGTGTAGAGCAGGGGTGGGCAAACTACGGCCCGCGGGGCACAACCCGCCCGTTGGTCTGATTAATCCGGCCCGCCAAAGATTGGTTCAGAATCCATACTTGATGCGAATGATTGGGTCAATGAATGTGGGAGCTCAAACAGGAAATAATTTCATTTTTGGAGCTACTTAAGAACACTTGAGAAATTTCCTAAGCTGAATGACACAGATTGCCTTTGTGATTCAGCCTTTCTTGTGGACATACTGACGCACATGAATGACCTGGACGTAAAGCTACAAGGAAAAAAGCGGTTTGTGTATGACCTGCAAGCAAACGTCAGAGCCTTCTAAACCAAGCTGGTTTTATCTCCACAGAAAAATATCAGACGAGTCTCATATGTGCTGTTAACAAATGCATTTTTTTTTTTTTGTACCTATTGTATCATGTGCTGACCCGGCCTGTCTGTCAATTTTTAAAAGTCAATGCGGCCCTAGAGCCAAAAAGTTTGCCCACCCCTGCTGCAGAGGGTGTTAATGAGCAAATCCTATGTAATTTTTCCAAATGAATTTATCTGAAAGTGTGTTAAAACCTGGAATCTTTACTATATTTCACCAAATGTTGAGCAGGTTTCGGCAACAGATGCTCTTGCTAAGGTTAAGGTTAAATTGAGGTCGGTAACTGATGACTCCTCTGTCTGCTGTGCAGAGGTTCTGGTTTCCCAGTGCAGATCTTCCACAGAGGGTCTGTGGTGAGTATAACTTCAGCTCTTAAAATTAAAATTCTGATGTTTTTGAGTTGTGATTACATTTGGGTTTTAATTTTATGATTTTAACTGACACGTGACCAGTGGATGGCATGGTGGTGTAATGGTTAGCCCTTGCGCCTCACAGGTAGAAGGTCCATGATTTGATTCTGACAAGGGGCCTTTCTGTGTTGGTTTCTTCTGGTTTCCTCCCACAGCCTCCCAGCCTTCCTCCCACAACAACCCAAAAGTGCCTGCATGTGTGAATGGTTGTCTGTCTCCAAATGCTGTGATTGACAGACACCGTTGAAGAGTGTAACTTGCCTCTCGGCCCGTAACCATGAGTGCAGGATAAGCAATGTAGATAATGAATGAATGAATGCATGCATGCATGAACCAAAAACAATGTGATGTTGTAATTCCAATAACAAGTACAAAACACCAGGACTCCTTTTCCTTCTCACTATCCTTTCCTTCTCTTATTGATAACATTTTCCATTTGCTGATTTATTTGTTTAGTTTTGCCCAAGCCACTTGTTCATGAGGCAAGAAATACACTCCGTGCAGTAGGCAGGTCATATTAACTAGTAAACAGTTCAAATGGTACTGTTGTCTGTCAGCTTTTGACTAATTTCTGTTTCCATTTCTACCTTTTTTATGAGAATAATCATATCCACATACATGTTTTTTTTAAAGTGAATGACCAACAAAAAACCAAAGGAAAGGCGTGCAAGACAGTGGTGAAATCAGCGAAGCCATTTGGTTCAGAAACTGTGACATTGAGGAAAAAACAGGAGGCATAGCTGGAGGAAACAGATATGATGTTCAGGTTCTCTTTGGGACTCCTGATAGTGGACGGGATGAGTCCACCAGAGGGACAGCTCATGTTAGATGTTTTGAACATAGTCAGAGGCAAGATTGAGAATGTTTGGACATGTACAGGAATGTATTGCGAATATGACAGAAGGATGCTGAGGTGTGAACTACCAGGCAGGAAGACCAAAGAGTAGATTTACGGATGGACTGAAAGAGGACAGGAAGTTATTTGGTGTGGGAGAAGAGGATTCAGAGAATAGGGTTGGATGGAGGAAGTTGACTCACTCTGGCAGCTCCTGAAGGGAGCAACAGAAAAAAGCGGTCGTTGTAGTGACGGGCCAAAAAAAAGGTGAAATCTATCATTCATTAATACACAGGACAATGTGTTACTGTCCCTTTTGCCAAGATCACAGGTAAAACACATCTAGAAGCCCAATTCAGGCTGTAGAGAAGCTATCTACAACAAGCAGCTGGCTAACAGCCTACCAAACAGACCAAGCTCCGATACCAGTCATACAGGGCCCGAACAGCCCTTACGATGGGGTTTGGTACCCCATATTCCCGGGGAACCCCCAACAGGATTGCCCACAGGACATAGTCAAATGGCTTCTCCAGATCTACAAAATGCATGTACACTGGTTGGGCAAACTCCCATGTCCCCTCGAAGGCCCTGCTGAGAGTGGAGGGGGGTTCACTTTTCCATGACCAGGATGAAAACCACACTGCTCCTCCTGGATCTGAGGTTCAACGACTCGGCGGACTCTCCTCTCCAGCACCGCTGAATAGACCTTACCAGGGAGGTTGAGGAGTGTGAACCCCTGTAGTTGGAGCACACCTTCCAATCCCCCTTTTTAAAGAGGGGGATCACCACCCTCTGGCAGCGCTGTCCCCGACATCCACGCAATGCTGAAGAGGCATGTCAGCCAGGACAGCACTACAACATCCAGAGCCTTGAGGAACCAAGGGTGGACCTTATCCATCCCCATGGCCCCGCTAGTGAAGAGCTTTTTGACTGCTTCAGCAACTTCAGCCCTGGAAATATGCCAGTCCACTCCAGAGTCCCCCAACTCTGGTTCTTCATTGAAAGGCATTTTGATGAGATGAGGAGGTCCCAGAAGTATTCCTTCCACCGATCTTCATCTCAAGTTAAGGTCAGCAGCACCCTACTTCCACTGTACACAGTGTTGACAGAGCACTGCTTCCCCCCCTGAGCCGCCGGATGGTAGACCATAATCTCCTCGAAGCTCAACGGAAGTGGTTCTCCATGGTCTCCCTGAACTCCTCCCATGCCCAAGTTTTTGCCTTGGTGACCACCAAAGCCGCAGGCTGCTTGGCCTGCCGGTACCTGTCAGCTGCCTCCAGAGCCCTCACAGGCCAGAAAGGCTCAATAGGACTCCTTCTTCAGTTTGATGGCATCCCTCATCGTTGGGGTCCAGCAGTGGATTCTAGGGTTGCCGCACCGACCGAAGCTGCAGCCTTATGGCGGCAGCACCGGTCTGCCACCTCAACAATGGAAGCACATAACATGGCCCGTTTGGACTCAATGTACCCCACCTCCCTTGGGATGGGTCATTATGTTTGGGTCTGCTAGGTCTGACCGGCATCCTCCCCCACCATCAGAGCCGGCTCACCACCAGGTGGTATTCAGTTGACAGCTCCACCCCTCTCTTCACCCGACTGTCCAGGACATGCGACTGCAAGTCAGATAACACAACCAGACGGTCGATCAAAGAAATGCAGCTTACGGACCATTGGTGCCAAGTCTACGCCTTCATGCCTGAACATGGTATTTGTTATTAACAATCTGTAACGAGCACAGAAGTCCAGTTACAAAACATCTCTCTGGTTCAGATCTGGGGGGCTGTTCCTCCCAAACATGCACTTCCAAGTTGCACTGTCGTTGCCCACGTGAGCGCTGAAATCTCCCGGTAGAACGAAGGAGTCCCCAGTAGGAGCGTACTCTGGCAGCCCCTCTAGGGATCCCAAGACGGGTGCATAAACTGATCTGCTGTTGGGCGCATAATCATAAACAACAGTCAGAACCTCTCGTCCATCGGGTTGAACCTCAATGTACAGGCGTTGAGGGGCAATCAATATGCCCACACACTTTCCGTCGCCTCTCATTGGGGGCAACTGCAGAGTAAGAAGAGTCCAGCCCCTCTCAAGAGGCCTGGCTCCAGAGCCCATGCTGTGCATCAATTTGAGTCAAACTATATCTACAAACAATATAAATAAACTTACTTAATGAGGCGATGAGGTGACATCTGTTTGACACAAAGTAGTTAAGTATTACAATTGGCTTACGCAAGACATGATGATTAGAAAAAAGTAGAAGATATAGATGTATTTTGGTAACTTTGCTGCACATAGCCAGGACTATTGGCTGCTTTGATTCCTGGTGTTGATATGTCTATTGATTGTAGGAGAATTGTTTGGTTGCAACATCTGCTCTATAAACAGCCTCATTGTGTCATATCCCCAGTGTGGCCCACCTCTTACTTACCTTGAGGGGTTTTGTGCAATTATACAATTTTTCATGTTTCATATGCAGCATTTGGTAGATACCCCTCACAGATGTGGGGAAATGGACCAGGGAAGGATGATTAATCCGTTTTTGTTTAAACAAAGAATCTAGGTATGTCTGCAACCATATCCACATTTTGAACTGGTGTTAAACGATGCATGTGCATTTTGCATGTTATGTGTAGTAATAAGTGACAAAGGTCAATTTTCTGTCCAGCAATAAATGTATTGAATGATAGGTGATCCGGTTTTGAAATGTTACCGATATGATAAATTAAATATTCTGTCTTATCTACACACTCGATCTGCATCTGATCATTGAAAAACAACCGCAACCAACCGGTAAAGACTTGGTAAATGAACATGCCATAGGCTGCAGTCTACAGGTGTCTGAGATATATGGGTTTTCTGAGTGCAGGAGTGCCTCTGAAGGCAACGGATGATGCAAAGGAAGAAACCCCAACTCATTTTTTACTGTATGAAAGTTTCCCAAGGTCGTTTGGGGAGCCATGTTAACACAATACCTGAATACAGATTTGTTTCCTTGTTCTACAATTCACGCAGCCCCGAGTCTTTAAGCGATCATTATTACCATACAAATAGACAGATCTATTTAACAACCCACTTTTTATCGCATAACACTTATTCTTTAGTGTTACTTCCTGAAAGGCACTGAAATGCTCACACCCTCCCTCCTTTTTTCAGGGAAATCGTCTCCGGGTTGATAAAGGCTCAGAGCAATAGAAGAAGCAAGGCTGACATCTTCTTAAGAGACGATAGGGAGAGCCAAATCAAATAGGATGGAGCAGTCACTCTTTTCACAGATAGGTAGCTCATTTCTGGTGGCTGAGAGTTTGCATCCCTTGTGACGCTCTGCCAGGGAAAGATAGCTCACTCGGACCCCATTCATTATTTAATTCTCTGCCTCTTCTTTTCACATCATCGCTCGTCCTTTTTTATGCTTTAATGAGTTGCCTATTTTGCTCAAGTGTTGATGGTGATCTTGGAATTTAGATTTTCAGACAAAATGTAATCACAAATGTTTTTCATTTGTGGAGAGGAGGCAAAAATCAATTATTTCCATTAGACAATGGTAATTGGAAATGAATAGAAGTGGTAGCACTTTGAAACAAAAGCTCCATGGTGGCAAAGATAAGTGTCTGCCTTGCCCCTGGAGGTAAGCTATGTGGTTTGGCTTAATAAGCAGTTTGCAAACACTTGCTTGGCATTCATGCAAAGGGTTACTGTGTTGACACAAACACAATCAAATTATTATTAATAGAAAATGCATAACGTTATTTTAGGAAAAAGAAAAAAAAACAACTAAATTCATGCTGCCAGAAATGTAAAGACTGTAAAGACAAAGATGCCTGCTGATCTTTATTTATGTCAGACCATCATATAAGTCATTGTTGTCTCTTCAAACTGAAAACTTGAACATTTTTGACTCTAGATTCAGTAGTTTCTCTGCATAATAGCCCTCCAGCAGGTTGCACAAACTTTTCCAACATCCTATTTACAGCAGGAGTTGAGCAGTCACATAAAACTCCTGCGTGGATGTCTGATATCCAGCACGGCACTTCCCAAAGAGCACTTTGCTATCATCTCCCTCATATTCTGTGCAAATCCCTTCAAAATTATTTATAAAAATTAACTTCTCTTGCGGGGGACTCATTGAAATGGAGAATTACATGAAAGATAAAACACTTTATCGCTCGTGAAAGACCAGACAATGTACTTGAAGAAATTGGGAAGATGGCAGAAACAATGAATATTAAGTGCCTAAGAATCCAAAGCTGCTGACTAAATTGAAACTGTATATCCTGAGGGGGCAAGGTTTCTAAATTGCTAATTACTGCCTGTGAAAGGAGTCTGTTTCTGATATGTTTGCTTGTGAAAGGCAGCTACTTAATGAAGCAATGGCTGAAGTTTTTTTTTTTTTTTTTTTATATTTCTACTCTCGAGCTTTCAGGACTCTCTCTGGACTGTCTCTCAAGCCAGAACAATGGCAGGCCCAGGAGCCCATCTTCCCTACAGGCCCGAATGAGAGAAGACCGGGGGCTGGGTACTGAGGGAGCCACTCAGCATGCTTAAATATGGAGGCGACAGATAAGGTGGCAGTAGCACATCGAGGCCCTCTCCCATGGGCCCAGGGGGAAATTTGCAGTTATTAAGAGGAAGATGAGGGAGATTAAATAGCTTTTTGTACTCATTTTGTGCTAGACTTTTCTTTTTTTTTTTATTATTTGGGCTACCTTCATGTGAGAGATGAAAGAAGGTAATTTTTTTTTTTTTTCTTAATTCACAACAAATTGGTTTGGAGAGACAGCAAGTCATTACTGAGAGATATCCCAGTGTTGTTTGAGAGGTGCAGGTGAAGGGCTAATAGAATTACAATAATCCTATAATCTACAACTAATCACAAACTTAACATGGTGTGGGATTTAGTTCTTTGAATAAATTAAAACTGGCGGATTCAGGAAAAGCCATTCTGCTCGTTAGGATGATGGTGAATCACCCCTTGATAGCGTGGTATTGTAGTAGGTCCATTAAAAGTCATGACACTTTCATTGAAAAGGGTAATTGGTTAAATAAAGACTTCTCCTGCTACACCCAGTAACCAATAACACAAAAGACAGACATGTTTTATGGCAAATAAAACAAAAATCTCATTTGCATTGACAATTTTTCATACACGTGTCTCCAATTGTCTTGGAGATGGGAGTAGAACTTAAATCAGATACTATGGAACACAATGAATGTTCAGGATGTCCTTGTGGTGAGGTGTAAATCAGTAAGGGTTTAGAAAAAAAATGTTCACAAATGGCTGATGATCACAGTGAGATCCGTAATTGGAAAGTGTAAGGGTTTTGGAAACACCAAGTGTTTTCCAGTGAAACTCAACAAAGAGGAGGAAATGTACAAGAAAGCCTCTGATTAGGGAGTAGACAAAGGAGACAACTGTAGTTTTGGGAGTAAGATGTAGAGATCAGTGAAACCTCTTGAACCCTCTTGTTCTAATTAAAATAGGTCCAGCAATCAGGTACTCATGCATGAATGGCTTCAGACACTATCCCGATTTAGACAACATATACAGTAGCTTAATTAGAGTTTGCCAAACAGCAAATCTGGAGCATAGGAAGAAAAACTTCATCAGTTAAATGAGATAAAAGTCATAGTCTTTAAGCACAACTCCAAAGTACTATGTCCCCCTGACGGTGATGCAGGAACTGTATAAGTTCCCGTATCATCAGATTGCGATAGCTGCATCATATTCTGGGATGTTCCTCAGCTTCTTGTCTAAAGCGCCTTAATCCAGGCAAAGCAAACCCTAAAATTGTCCAGGCTTTATCTATAATGAATGTTTGAGAGCACATAGGTATTCGTTAAATTGGACAATTGAGTTTCTTTGACCAGCAAGATCCCTGGTGTGTGACTCAGGAGTGTTTATTCCCTAACATAAGTGCAACTGAGGTGCCAGAGTGGTTCACTGTAAACTCAACTGATTGTCACTACTGAAAAATTTAGCTAAATACACAGAGGTCCTAAAATAAACATAGCTCCACAGTGTTTCCACTAAGATCCAATTCTGCCGATGAAAACCCTCCTTGGACTTTTACAATATTCATTGATTTATTTCTTTAAAGCATACTGACCTTGCATTTGGTGTTTTTTTTTTGAGATGGCACTGGAAGACGGCAGCCTGTCGCTGCAGCTCCTACCACCTTATCTTATCTTACAAGATAAATGTATTAATATGGGCAATTATTAATATATGCACTTGTAAAATAGTTAGAGTTCATTGATTAAAGAGAGAATGTCCCAAAAGGAAACTCCTCTGAGCACATTCAGGCCTCACGTCAAGATAGGGAACTTAACATTGGTGCTGTTTATCTTAAATTTGTTATCTAAAGTTGGATCTATTAGTTTTGTTCTCAGAGGAATTGCTATAAAAGATAAAGCTGAGTCAAGAAATGCACTGCATTTATATAGCGATTTTTCTGGTCAACTGACCACTCAAAAATATTTTTGACAATTCATTGGAGGCTTTGGTTGGTATAAAACTTACAGCATCAGGTAAAAAGTCAGTTTTCAGTTTTTCTCAGAATGTCTGACAACTCAAGTAGACGAGATCTTTATTATTTTGAGAAAATAGCAGTAATAATGGAATTTTCCTTCTATCGACAGACAGTTCAAATAATTCAAATATGTTTGTGTTAGTAGGCGGCATGGTGAGCATGATGGTGCATTCCGACCTCACAGCGGCTCAGTTCCAACCAGAGCCTTTCTGTATCGTTTGCAATGTCTCCCCTGCCCAGCTTCCATGGTTCTCCAGGTTCTCCCTTGTCCTCCAACTGTCCAGATAACTGTCGGCAGGTTAATGGAAGACTCTTCATTATCCATAGGTGTGAATGGTAGGTGGTAGGAATCAATGTGCTTCCCTGGGATTGATAGGGGATTGATAGGGGACTCTGTCCAGTTTCAAAGCATGCCTCTCACCCAATTGGCTCTGATTCCCCCAATCCCCCCAATATCCGTGATACATAAATATTTATACCGAAACACCTATGACACTTAAAACAATTAGTTGTTTATGTCAATGTATATATGTTGGGCAAAACATGTTGAACTGAATATGAATTTAATTCTAAGAGAGTGAATTGTGAAAAATTGTGGCCTTCTAAAACTTTAACCCTAAGTTAAACCTTGGATTTGGTGGTGCTGATCCTCATTCCGGCCGCTTCACACTTGGCTTCTGACTGCTTCGGTGAGAGCTAGAGATCATGGCCTGATGAAACCAACAGAACCATATCATATGCAAAAAGCAGAGACTCGGTCCTGCGACCACCAAACCGGATGCCCTTGACACCCTGGCTGTGCCTAGAAATTCTGTCCATAAAAGTTATGGGCAGAATCGGTGATAACGGACAGCCCTGGTGGAGTCCAACTCTCACTGGAAACGGGTCTGACTTACAACCGGTAATGCAGACCAGCCTCCGCCACTGATCATACAGGGACCGAACAGCCAGTACCCCATACTCCCGGAGGACCCCCAACAGGATGTCCCGTGGGACACGGTCAAATGCCTCCTCCAGGTCCACAAAACACATGTAGACTGGCTGGGTAAACTACCATGCCCCCTCGAGGACCCTGGCGAGGGTATAGAGCTGGTCCACTGTTGCATGACCAGGACAAAAACCACATTGAGGTTCAACGACCCAGCAGACTCTCCAGCGCCGCTGAATAAACCTCACCAGGGAGGCTGAGGAGTGTCACCCCCTACCTGTATAGTTAAAGCACACCCTTTGATCACCATGCCCGGTCTGCCAGTCCAGCGGCACTGTCCGCTACATCCATGCAATGCAGCAGAGGCGTGTCAGCCAGGACAGCTCTACAGGAACACAGGGCGGACCTCACCCACCCCTGGCGTCCCGCTATTGAAGAGCTTTTAGACTGCTGTAGCAACATCAGCCCTGGAAATAGGTGTGTCCATTCCAGAGTCCCCTGGCTCTGGTTCCTCTTCGGGAGGAAGGTCTTGGAAGTATTCCTGCCACCGATTAACAATGTCTGGAGTTGAGGTCAGCAGTGCCCTGCTCCCACTGTAAACAGTGATGATGGAGCACTGCTTCCCCCTCCTGAGCCGCTGGGAGGTGGATCAGAATCTCCTTGAAGCTCATCCAAAGTGGTTCTCCATGGTCTACCCGAACTCCTCCCATCCCCGAGTTTTTGTCTTGGCTGCCATTGAAACCGCATGCAGCTTGGCCTGCCGGCACCTGTCAGCTGCCACAGTCCAGAAAGACACGATAGTTTGACGGCATCCCTCACTGCCGGAGTCCACCAGCGGGTTCGAGGGTTGCCGCCCCGACAGGTGCTGACCGCCTTACGACTGTAGCCTTGACAATGGACGCATGGAACAAGGCCCACTCAGACTCAATGTCTCCCAGGGTGTGGTTTTAGTTCTGTCGGAGAGGAGAGTTTAAACTCCTTCTGACATGGGACTCTGCCAGTAGTTCACAACAGACCCTCACATTACGTTTGGGTCTGCCAGGTTAGACCGGGATCTTTCCCCAACATCGGAGCCAGCCCACCACCAGGTGGTGATCAGTTGACAAATCTGCCCCTCTCTTCACTCGGGTGTCCAGGACATGTGGCCGCAAGTCCGACGATACGACCACAAGGTCGATCAAAGAACCGTGGCCTGAGGTGTGTTGGTGCCAAGTGCACATATGAACACCTTTATGCCTTAATATGCTGTTTGTTATGGACAATCCGTGACGAGCACAGAAGTGCAATAACAAAACGCCACTCGGGTTCAGATCGGGGTGGCATTCCTCCCAATCATGCCCCTCCAAGTCGCACTGTCGCTGCCCATGTTAGCATTGAATTCTCCCGGTATAACGAGGGAGTCCCCGGTAGGAGTGCTCTCTCTCAGCCCCTCTAGCAACCCCAAGAAGGGTGGCTGTACTGAACAGCTGTTGGGTGCATAGCCACAAACAACAGTCAGAACCCGTCCCCCCACTTGAAGGCAGAGGGAGGCTACCCTCTTGTCCACCGGGTTGAACCCCAGGAGCAGAGACGGGGGGCAATCAATATGCCCATACCTGCCCGGCGCCTCTCACAAGGGGCAACTCCAGAATAAAAAAAGAGTCCAGCCCCTCTCCAGAGGCCTGGTTCCAGACCCCACGCTGTGTGTCGAGGTGAGTCCGACTATATCTAGTCGGAATCACTAGATTAGACTAGAAGTCACCAGCTCGGGCACCTTCTCCACCAGAGGTTACATTCCATGTCCCAAGAGCCAGCTTGTGCAGCCGAGGATCGGACCGCCCAGGTCCCCCGTTCCAGCTACCGCCCGGCTGACACTGCAACCCTTTTATGGCAGTATGAGATTTTGTATTATTTTTCATTTCAAGGAAAATCACACAGCTTGGAGACAATTCTAATCTCGCAACAAATGATGAAAAATTAATTCTCAGTCAGTTTGAGGAGAAATTATAGTAAACGACTTCAAAATCTGAATTAGAATTAAGGAGAAGTATCGTGAAAAAAGACAAAGTGGAGAGAATCGGCTGGATGTGAAAGCGTGAGATATCTGTTTCCGTGTAGAAGGACACGATACTCGTGCAGCCGTTGTTACCAGTGGCGTCACAGTGACGGTACGCTCGTGATTGGCTGAGACGCTCAGGGCGGAAGTGCGTCGATCCTCCCAGCAGTGTGTCGAAAACAAAACAAGACGAGCTGCGGCTGTCGGTGAGTGCGCGACCCACAGTGGGGCTCTTTCGGAATGATTGCATTAACATGATGATAAGTGCGTGTGTCGCACGGTGTGTGTGTGTCAGTGTGTGTGTGTGTGTGTCAGTGTGTGTGTGTGTGTCCGTCTGAGGACGAATAGAGACAGAGATGTGTGTGTCCTCTACTCACATGTTAGATGTTGTTATGTAATAGCTCTGCACTAACACACTGACGTTGAGCAGCTATTTGTCGTCGGCTCCTTGCAGCGATATCTAAGACAGTGACGTCTACATTCTCCCCGTATTGCAGTAAAAATAGACAAGGCATCAGGTTCTGTGTAAAAAGTAGATGTGATGACAGTTTCTCGTGCAGTATGTGGTATATTTTGGTCATGTGTTCTTCATAGTTACACTGAGAGGTGGAACAGAGGCTGTTAGCTCAATTTACAGCGGCAAAGATGCACAGTTGACCTGTGCCTCAGTCGATATTTCTTCTACATATTGGATAATTTGTGCTGATTAACAAAATACAGCGTCATTGTGGTTATAGGCTTGTTGTTTATTTGTTATCTATGCGTTGTACTGTGGATATCTTGTCAAGTACTCGTATGCACGTGTGTTGATGGATCAAGTCAGTAAACATGGAGTAAACCCTATCTTCATGCCCACACAAAGATACAGTGCGCCATATTATTTTGACATTTTATCTATTGTGTTGGTTTGAGGTTCCACACTGGAGTATCACATGAGCCTGATACTCAGAAACTCCAGAATCATTGAGCTCAACAGTTAAAAGTGTCATGGATTATCTGAAGACTCCCAATTCAAAGCTGATTTTTATGCTTTTTGAGGCATTGAACACTTATGCTGAAGTTCTCATTCAAAACAGTAGCTAAGGCGCGGTGTGGCGCAGGAGGTAGAGCAATTGTCTTTGGAACCGAACATTCCTGGTTATATTCCAAGCTCCTCCTGGTGTGTTGAAGGGTTGTTGAGCAAGATATCGAACCTCTAACTGCTCCCCTGGAGCTGGTGGATGGCAGCTGACTGCTCATGGTTCATCCATGATGAGTTAATTGCAGAGAACAAATTTTTCCATGGTATTAAAAAGGGATAAATTATTATTAAATTATTATTATTATTTTGTGTGGCCATCAGTTAAGAAATAGACTTTAATGCTAATTTTGTCTTTGTGGGTTTCCTCCCACTGTCCAGAAACATTCAGCAGATTAATTGGAAAAAAATGAGTGAGTGAATGACTGTTTTGCTATACATGTGGCCCAGTGATTGACTGGTGACCAGTCCAGGGTGAACCCCACCTCATGCCTAATGACAGCTGGGATAAGCTCCAGCATCCCCTGCGACCGCGATTGCTCGAAACGTGGCTGGCAATGGATGGATTTTAGTCTAGAATGAAACTTGATTGGGTGGCACGGTGGTTCGTGGTTAGTCCTTCCACCGCATAGCATAAAGGCCCCGGTTTGATTCCCACAGGGAGGGTTTCTATGTGGGGTTTGCATGTTCTCTCTGTGTCTGCATGGGTTTCGTCCAGGTCCTCCAGTTTCCTCCCACAGTCTAAAAACATTCATAAGGATAAAATGGAAATTTTGTGTGAGTTAGAGAGTGACTGGTTATTTGTCTTAATATGTGATCGATTGGTGACCGGTCCTGGGTGTACCCTGTCTCTTGTCCAGTGACAGCCGGGATACACTACTGCATCCTCACAACCCAAAGTGAAGGATAAGCGGAAGATGATGGATGGATGAAACTGGATTGATAACACCAAGTGTCTTCACACAGTCGATTCGCCTTTCCAGACATTTCAGAAGACAGACGTTTCAGAATAAAATATGATCGATATTACTCAAAGTGAAGATATTTGAAATCAGTATTAAGATTTACGATATTTTGATGTGGGATATACGTTGGCTGATGGATGGGCTTCCTCAAATTAGTCAATGACAGTTATTGGAAATAAAATGCATCAAAACTTGAATTTGAATATAAGATATTGCCTAGTGGTTGTTGTGTTTCTCTGTCGACTAAAGTTGGGTAGTTGCCAGTTGTGTGACAATACATAGGATTACAAAATAGATATTTTCTGTATGTGTGTGTGTGTGTTTGTGTGTCTGTCTGTGAGAGGGGAAAGTAATGGTGACTGAAGAGACAAAAAAAATGACACACCATGTTCAAAGTTTGAGTCCAAATCACGCGTTACTACTTTTTCTGTTTGAGCTTCACATGTTTAATTCATGTGTTTGCAGTTCTAAGCTTATCCACCCCTCAAAGTGGAAAATTTCTCTTTGCTCACCTGACTTCAGTCATGAGCAGGATTTGTGACCTAACAAACCTCAGGGCCAATAGCTAATCCTAGTGTTGCATTAAGCAGACAAGTGACTTGTAGTGAGGAAAATGTTGTGTCAAGTGGTTCAAGTTTTGAAGCTAAAAATCGTGACATTCATGTTCCATTATATGGGTCTATTAATTATTGTCTGGAAGACTGATTTAATCAGGACTCTTCTCCTCCTTTCGGCTTTTCCCTTCAGGGGTTGCTACAGCAAATCAACCTTCTCCATCTAACCTTATTCTCTGTATCCTCCTCTCTCACATCAACTATCCTCTCTCACTACGCCCATAAATCTTCTCTTTGGTCTTCCTCTAGACCTCCTGCCTGGCAGCTCCAAGTCCAGCATCCGTCTACCTATATATTCACTATCCCCCCTCTGTACATGACTGAAACATCTCAGTATGGCCTCTCTGACCTTCTCTCCAAAACATCTAACATGGGCTGTTCCTCTGATGGACTCATTCCTGATTCTATCCATCCTTGTCACTTCCAAAGAGAACCTTAGTGTCTTCATCTTTGACACCTCTAGCTTTTGTCAATATTGCTGTTTCTAGGCAACACACCATTGCTCGTCTCACCACTGTCTTGTATACCTTTCCTTTAATTCTGGCTGATAGTCTTCTATCGCATAGTACCCCTGACACTTTTCTCTACCCATTCCAACCTGCTTGAACCTGTCTCTTCACCTCTTTCCCACACGTTCCGCTGCACTGGACTGTTGACCCCAAGTACCTGAAATCCTCTAACTTCTTGATCTCTACTCCCTGTATCCTCACCGTTCCATCCGGGTTCGTCTCATTCACATACATACACTCTGTCTTTCTGGGACTAACCTCATTCCTCTCCTTTCCATAGCATACCTCAACCACTCTAGATTTTCCTCAACCTGTTCTCTGCTCTCACTACAGATCGCAATGTCATCTGCAAACATCATTGTCGATGGAGATTCCTGTCTAACCTCATCTGTCAGCCTGTCCATCACCACTGCAAACAAGGGGCTCAGAGTTGATCCCTGATGGAGTCCCACCTCCACCCTGAACTTCTCTGTTACTCCTACAGCACACCTCACCACTGTCTCACAGCTAGCATACATGTCCTACACCAGTCTAACACACTTCTCTGCTACTCCAGACTTCCTCATACAATACCAGAGTTCCTCTCTTGGCACCCTGTCATATGCTTTTTCTAGGTCCACAAAAACAAAATGCAGCTCCCTCTGGCCTTCTCTTTACTTCTCTATTAGCATTCTCAAAGCAAATACTGCATCTGTACTACTCTTTCTAGGCATGAGGCCATACTGCTGTTCACAAATGCTGACTTCTGCTCTCAGTCTAGTTTCCAGTACTCTTTCCCATAACTTCATTGTATGTCTCATCAACTTTATCCCTCTATAGTAGCTGCAATTCTGCACATCACCTTATTCTTAAAACTGGGCACCATCACACTTAGTCTCCGTTCCTCAAGCATCTTCTCACTCTCTAAGATCCTGTTGAATAATCTAGCCAGAAACTCCTCTGCGCTGCCTTTGTCTTCTTGATCTCCCTTGTCACCAGGGTCATCCTACAAACCACCATCCTATGCCGTCTACCTACAGTCTCATCGACAGCTACTTTGCAGTCACTGATCTATTTCAGGTTACCTCGTCTATACAAAATGTAGTCTATCCGCATGCTCCTACCTCCTCTCTTATAAGTTACCCCATGTTCCTGTCTTTTCTGGAAAAAGGTGTTCACTGCAACTATATCCATCCTTTTTGCAAAATCTATCACCATCTGTCCCTCTGTGTTCCTATCCTGTATCCCAAATCTGCCCATCACTTCGTCATCCCCTCTATTGCCTGCACCAACATACCCATTGAAGTTGCACCAATTACCACTCTCTCATCTATGGGGATATTCTGCATCGCTTCATGTAACTCGAGAACTTCTCTATCTCCTCTAACTCACATCGCACCGATGGGGCATAGCCACTAACAACACTAAGAACCTTCACACCTTCAATTTCCAGTTTCAGACTCACAAGTCTATCTGACATTCTTTTCACCTCCAGAACATTCCTAACAAACTCCTTCAAGATAACTCCTACTCCATTTCTCTTCCTGTTAGTACCATGATGCTACAACTTAAAGCCTGCTCCTAAGCCTCTAGCCTGACTACCTTTCTACCTGGTCTACTGGACACACAATATATCCGCCTTCCTTCTCTGCATCATGTCGACCAAGGCTTTACCTTTTCCTGTCATAGTCCTTATATTCAAAGTCCCCACTCTCAGTCCCAGACTCTTGCCTTGCCTCTTCTCTCTGTTTCCAAACACGCATTCCTCCTCACCTTCTTTGAGCAACAGTAGTCCAATTTCCACTGGTACCTTGTAGATCATTGGTACCAATGGTGGTCGTTGTTGACCTCAACCGATCCGGTAGGAGATTATTAGGTTTGATTTGCATGTTTGGTTTTGCCAAAAGTTTTACGCCGGATGCCCTTCCTGACGCAACCCTCTGCATTTATCCGGGCTTGGGGCCGTCTCAGGGAGACACTGGCCCATGCCCCCCTGAGGCTGCATTACTGATTTAATCAGGATTGTAATGGCTAAATTAAACAGGTGAAACAATGAGGCCTTGGATCAAGAAGTTGATTCATGTGTGTGTTTCTACAGGATATTACACTCATGCATCCCGGAATACTGCTCATTTTGCTGTGCAGTGTTGAGGGCAGCAGCTGTGTAGATTCCACTGCAAGAATAAACATGCTATGTTGTTTACGGAATGAAAATAAATGGAAGAGAGAAGTTGACAGATGAATGTGTGTTGCCTGGGCGTCATGCTTCACAGTCTGTGGGAAAGCTTGCAGATTTCGGCATGGTGACCCTTGTGTTGTGCTTTCATCACTACAGATGTAAAGATGAATAACTGTGACGAGTGTAGTGACCAGGCAGAAATTTGCTGATTAGACTGTTTTCCACAGTTTTCTGAGTGGCAGAGCTAAAAGTCTTGCATGAGAAAAGGAACATCAGAGAAAAACCTGGTCAGGAAACATGTAATAAATTATGTCATAAAATATAAGAAGACCAAAGTTGCAGATAATTGATTCCCAGAACTGGTTCCCTCATATTTAGAATAAACCTGTGTTTGCATTCAAAAAATAGGTTCAGTGCCATAAATGAAAGCAGGGCATCTCAAATTTCTTCAGTCATAATTAATGTCAGTGCTTTTAATTAGTAAACCTATTTTGATCACCACATGCTCTCTATCTTTTTTTTTATTTGTATGTTTCGGACATCAGCATCATGATGGATGAGCTTGTGCAGGACCTGGTGTCTGCACTGGAGCAGACCTCGGAACAGAGCAAGCTGGGGGAGCTGTGGGAGGAGATGGTCCTGAGTCCACTGCATCAGCGTCGGCAGATTCGCAGACGCAGGGGGCGAAAGCGCCATCGTGAGTCCTCCTTCTGTCCGATTGAGCACAGACGCTGCTGGATCGAAGCTTCGGAGTCGAGTTTAGATGAAGCTTCAAAAAACTGCTGGCGCAGCACCCGCCAGACCCTCGCTGCCTCGATGGCCAACTGCAGTGACTCTGACGACATGGCTGCCACCAACCAGTGGCACTCCTTCATGAGAGGCCCAACAAGGACTAGGCAGCCCTCCTGGCCAGAGTCTGACTCCTTCACTGAGATCAACCCCGGACGGCCTCACAGGAGGCGCAGGAAAGTGAAACGTGTGACCTCAGATGTCACAGTTAGGTTGCAGAAGACTTTAAAGGTTTCTGACATGGATGGGAAACAAAGTCACAGGCCATCTAGGATGCAGCAACATATTTCAAGGTCAAGGACCAGGGCCAGAGGCTGGACTGGAGCAGAGAGGCAAGCTGAAGGAACCAGAGTGATGGGAAAGAAATACTGGAAGAGAAAGATCACACTAAAGGCCAAGGAACACCGAGAGGGTGGCGACGAGAACATGTCTGAGGGGTAATTACACATAAACAAAGGTCCAATTGCACATTGAAAATGTCTCCCAATTGTGTTTGCTTGGTTTTTGGAAAAAAAGCACTATTCTTTTACTATAGGACCATCATTCAGAAAAGAATCAATCCATACATGACATCATTGTCATTGTCAACAAATGTATTCCCTCTTACTTACATGCAGTATATTTTGCATGAACGGAATAGCAGACCTTAAAAGATAGGCATTAAAATCAACCTGCGAGGTATTCACAGAACTGTAAAAGCCCTTTTTAACCTTTAGACGAAAAGTTACTTTGGCAGTTAAACCCCAAACATAAAAGTAATGACAATTTCTAATATCAAGTAGCAGCAATTAAACAACGCAGTATTGAAGATGATCTCTATGTCCTAACTGCATCTAGCTCTACTCGTCAATATTAATTGTCGTCAACTAAACCAAAAAAAAGTATTCCAATCATTCTACTCCACTTTAGTGTGTTGAGTTGACATTAAAAATGAATGATAGAGACTCTTCATCCGCATCTCCTAAAGCAGAAATAATCACCAGGGAGGGATCTTTGATAGTTGTGCCTCAGGGTATCTGCCAACTCATTATTTTCTTTCAAGAAATATTGTCACATACAAATAAGTGACTTGGTATGTTATTGATTTGTTTTGAAATTAATTCTTTTTTAGAGCTTGGTAAATAAATATGTGCCAGTGTCCCAGTGTAAACCCCGGCCGTGTGTGTCTCACTTAGTGAACACTAATGTGGCTGTAAATGGTACAACAATTATCACAGTGGAGGCGCAGACCGTCCTGTGACAGGTTTGGGCCTGAGTAATGGTCACTGAACATGTTTTATTTTTCACGGTGACTTTTCTTTTGTGTTTAAAGATTATGGCACCTTACAAAATAATTTACCAAATATATCATATTAATAACTAATGTTAAGATAAGCAGGTTTACAAGCATCTTATGGCAACTAAATTAATACTGTTCCAGGTAAATTATACATCACAAAGAGAGACGTGGAGACATGAATGTGAAGCCTAAATAACAATGCCCTGGCTATTTTTCAATCAAACAGTCATTCTGTTTTTCATATAACATTATTAAGCTCAGGAATTTTGTGTTGGCAAAATTTTTACCTGTAGTGCTTTGAGTTTTGGGTATCTTTCTTTTTTCATGTATGTATAATTTAACTGACTTTCAATATCTCAATGAGTTGATGAAGATGCAGATCTGGAGAACAGCGCCGGTCATTTGCTCAGAGGCTGATAAGTAGCACAGTTTCAAGTGATGCCATTCCATTCGTCAATTTCTTGCCCAGCTCTAGCTGTCTGATGGCCTCTCACTTTAATGATCTAATTTTCTGACGATCATATAAAAATTTTTAAACCAAGGCAGTTGCAGGAGCCAGGAATGGGTCAGCCACAAGGCTTTACATCTTGTGGTTTAATTTGTGTTGACCTCCCTCGCCCCTAAATGGTACTTGTTTTCTTACTTTATGGAAAAATCAATAGCCGTCTTGACAGAAAACAGCTCCGGAGAAGAAATAAATGGGAACACCTTGGCATGCTGTCAATCATTTCTCACTTACACAACGCCAATGCTCTTGATTGCTGCTCAGTAGACTGCCATACTGTATTGAGGGCTGAACAATCTAATGGTTAAACCCTGGCAGCTTATGAAGGATATGAAAAAATGGCAGCAGTGATGAGGGCTTGACAGTGGTACAACAGCAATATTTATAATCTGAGAGTGCATGGTCCATTTGATGTCAGACACTGGTGCCATTGTGAAAATGTCTTTTGAAGCACTCTGATTTTGTTGGTTTCTGATCATTCCAGTTGCCCCCTTTTTTAATACAGTTTTCTGGTCTGTTAAAATGTGCCTCTCTTCAAGGTCACTGTTTGTCTGTGCATATCGAGCAGAGCTACGCCTTCAGCCACCCAAGTGCAGGCAGAGCAGCTGTTGTAGCTCCAGTTGGGCTCAACATCCTTGATTAGACCTGGCCCAGCCTGCATCTGGCGCCCAGGCAAGTGCAGCAAATAGGCCACACCTGTGGGTAGAGGCGGTCCTGGACATCTCCAGCTGTGTGCTTCAAGTGTCGATGTTGACTTTAACGTCTCCATCATTGTAAAAAAAAATAGTGCCACTGCGCACCCTGTGCACCCAGCTTTGTTAAACTGCAATTTGTATTGTGAAAACTCTACCAGGAGTTTTTAGGGAAAGCTGTGCATGATTTGCCAAAGTTAATTTTCATAAATCTCTGAGACTAATCCAATTACTGCAGCTTAAGGAGGGTGGGATAACCCTATAATCAGACACCCATGGAAGAGGGCATCAATTTGGGTTGGGGTGGCTTGTTTGAAGAGCCTACAGATCCATTGTTATCAGCGTTCTGCCCCCTTCATTCTCTGCCTCTACTTTATTCCTCTGCAGAATGAGCCCGGCTCAATAAATGGTGGTTAGCCTGTAATCTCTGAGCAAAGTGCTCTGCCTCTCCCAGGAGCAGAGGATTATATCCTAATGATTAGTGCTCATCTGGATACTGTGTTTTGCTTCACTTTGGATTGTATATAGACAATAGGACCATGGGGGCAGTAAAGTTTAGTGCTAAAACACTGGGATGCCTTTTGTGTCTTTGCCCTTGCCTTTGTTTTAACATAGGCATTTGTTTTTTCATTTAATTCTGACTTTATTTTCGTGGAGCACAATCCTTGTGTGGTCTTAGAAAATTCCTCAATTTCATTAACTTCAGCTCAAATGCTTGTCATTTTTTCCATTCCAAAGGTCATTGACTAAGAACAAAACGAGTTTTGGTCTTAAGAAAAAAAAGGTGTGTCTCAATTATTCATAGAATGAATCAGTCAATACTTAATGGAGCGAGTCTCACATTGAACCAGTGATGCTCTAAGCGACATCACGTTGCACTTTTAATACAGATAAATTCTTAATGGGTGTCTGTAATTAATTGTTTATACCTGTGTTTTTTTTCCCAAACTTTGCACAAAACCCCTAAATAAGACATATCCCCAATTTTGAAACTATTAAATGGAACAAGGCACCTGCTTGATGGAGACAGACAGTCAACAACTCATCGATTAATCAAGCTGGGTGCACTAAGTCTAGCATTTAGGCAAAATGCTCATAGTTTATTGTAAAGCTCGTGTCCTCTATTAATGAGTGAGCGTCGTGTGCTCCAGATGCCATCAGGATGTGTCCAGAGGTGAGGTGCAGCTGAGCAGAGGCCTGGGGAGTCAGTCTGGAGAGAGGGGTGAAGGGGCTGGTAGGACAGTCCAGGAATGCTTGGCTAGTCAAGACATCTCCCAGAATCCCCGGAGAGGCCTTCTCCTTTTCACATCTGCTTCTTGCGGATGTGAGGAGAGACGATGCCTGACCATCTGTCCAGGATAAGGTGCAGGCTGGACAGACGTTTTTCTGATCCTGCTAACACTGGCAGTCGTGTGCAATATGGCAAAGCACCGTATCAGCGCATATCTGACCCTCCAGCCTTTGAGCAAGGTCAGTGCGAAAAGCACGGCAATGGAGGTCATTATGCAGTTTTCCTTTTTGAGTTTTACAGGCAGATTTATGAATTGCATTCATGTCTGTGCAACTCATTTTAATCAGTGTCACTGAAATATTTATAGATATATATATAAATATATAGAAACATGAGTCAGTAAATATTATTTGGATAAGACGAAAGGATACATTTTTGTGAAATATTACGTTTAGGCTTGAAAAACAAAAGAGATTTTTTTGCAGTATACTTGATTGTATGTGTTTCTCTAAGGAGGAACAACTGTACAACAATTTGACCTTTCCTTTAAATATGTATGTACACACTGTATGTACAGTTAGGCTCAGAAATATTTGGACAGTGACAAAATCTTCATGATTTGGGTTCTGTATGCCCCCAAATTGGACTTGAAATGAAACACCTACAATGGAATTGAAGTAGAATTGGACAAATAAACATAACCCTAAGTAAAATTTGTTGAGAATATTTTGTAGGCAATGACTGCCTGAAGTATGGAACCCATAGACATCACCAAAAGCTGGGTTTCCTCCTTTGTGATGCTTTGCCAGGCCTTTAATGCAGCTGTCTTCAGTTGTTGCTTGTTTGTGGGTCTTTCTGCCTTTAGTTTTGTCCTGAACATTTGAAATGCACGCTTAATTGGGTTGAGATCTAGTGATTGACTCGGCCATCACAGAATATTCCACTTCTTTGCTTCAAAAAACTCCTGGGTTACTTTTGCAGTATGTTTTGGATCATTGTCCATTTGTACTGTGAAGCGCCGTCCAATCAACTTTGCTGCATCTGGCTGAATCTGAGCAGAATGTATATCCCTATACAGTTCAGAATTCAATAAACACAAGTGACCCTATGCCATTGGAAGCCATGCATGCCTGTGCCATCACACTGACTCCACCATGTTTTACAGTAGATGTGATGTGCTTTGGATCATGAGCTGTTCCAATTCTCCTCCAAACTTTCTTCTTCCCATCATCCTGGTACAGGTTGATCTTAGTCTCATCAGTCCAAAGAATGCTGATTCCAGAACTTGGCTGGCTTCTTCAGGTGTTTTTTGGTAGAGTTAATTCTGGCCTTTCTATTTTGGAGGCCGATTAATGGTTTGCACCTTGTGGTGAATCCTTTGTATTTACTCTAATGAAGTCTTCTCTTTTTGGTAGACTTCTTGGAGAGTGTTCTTCACTTGAGTGGATGTTGTGAAAGGGTTTTTCTTCACCATTGAAAGGATTCTGCGATCATCCACCACTGTTGTCTTCAGTGGATGTTCAGGCCTTTTTGAGTTCTTTTTGAGTGCACTCTTTTTTTTTTTTTTCAGAATGTACCAAACTGTTGATTTGTCCACCCCTAACATTTCTGCTATCTCTGGTTGATTTCTTCTTTTTTTCAGCCTCAGGATGGTCTGTTTCACCTCCATTGAGAGCCTCTTTGACGTCATGTGTCTTCACAGCAACAGCTTCCAAACGCAAACACCAGACCTTTTGACTGCTTAATTGATGACAGGTTACCGAGGGAGGAGCCCATGCAGCCTTGTTATTTTTTTGCAGCCTTCTAAGTCAATTGTCCAATTACTTTTGGTCCCTTGAAAAAGAAGGGGCCACGTATTAAAGAGCTGTAATTCCTAAACCCTTGCTCCAATTTGGATGTGAATACTCTCAGATTACAGCTGAGAGTCTGCACTTTAAGTCCCTATTATTGATTATATAATTGTATCCTGAATATTTTTTCGTAAACAGCTAAAATAACACAACTTGTTTCACTGACCAAGTATATTTCACGGCCAAACTATTTATATCCCAGTTAAATGTGAAGTTATTAATCCCAAAAATGGTACATTTCCAGTGAAAGACATAACCACTCCCCTTCACCCCTCCCTGGGCCCCCTTGACCTTGGAGTGTCTAGACGTCCTGTCTAAGTTGGTGGAGGCTTGTGAGATAGGCAGAGAAACCTGTGGTGGAAAAGGGGCACAAAGGGTGTGGAGGAAATGTAACGGGGGTCGCCTGAAGCTGTGAAGAGCAGCGACGACGGAGCTGTCGCAGCCCATACAGCAGATGTTGGCCAGTTGTCGTGTGTGGAACCCAGAGGGAGGGGCGAGTTGGGTGTTTCACTCTCCTGTCATCCTCCACAACACAGGCCGGATTAGATTGGAGTTGACAGCAGAGGATATTCAATTAGATTGTGCATGTCACTCAGTGGCTTCGATCAGAGTCTCTCCTCATGCCTTTGTGTTTGCTATTGCAACAACAGAGAACATGGCATGCTGTCTTTTTGTGCCATTTCCATTTCCATTTACCTCCAGCTCCAGAAGTCTTTCTTATTTTTCTTAAGTATTTCTTGTTAATTTATAACTTGTTTGGTAACAATTTTTTTTAATTTGCTTTGTTCACTTTTCAGGTACTTCTAGTCTTGTCTGACATGAAAGATGATTTCATTTGGAAACTGAAATCGTCCTCCTGAAATGTGACTGATATTACAGAGAGGCTCAAGGTAATTGGTGTTATTTTTGTCTCTTTGCAGGGAAACCAGCAGTACTTGTAGCAGTGACCCCGGCCTTTTCACCAATGATGAAGGGAGGCAAGGTACTGAGCAATATCGTTTTGAAAGCGATAATGTACAGCTGATCTGATCAGCTACTACTTTATATTTCACACGCTCAATAGGGAGCACTGACAAGCATCGTCTTTGGAATGAGCCGAAGATGAAACTCCAAATTCACTGTTCAATTTCCATTGATTCAACAATGACAAGAAGCTTTCGTCAGTGACATTGCTGATTTGGAGTTCATTGTTTAGTGGTTTATATAAAGTCCCAATTTTTTCAACGCCACTGTGTCTTGAGCAGTAAAGAGATATGGAGATGAAAGAGAACTTCTTTGTTAGGGAAATAATTGGCATTAAAAGACACAACACACTGGTGATAGCTTGTTTAGGGTACAGTCATCCCTTTTAGAATGACCTTTTTTCACAAGTGTATCAGTCTCATTACTCTCTGTGGTTAAAACAGGTCAGAAAGCATTTTATTTGAAGAGTTTCACTTGAAGGTCACTGACTTGAGGATTGCCAGGTTTCTAAAGTGAGATGCGGAATCATTAAATCTGGACTGTAACCCTCTCAACTCTGCGGGAATGCTGGGAAAGAAGAAGGAGGTTTTGCTACAATAGGCTGGTTGGTGGGCACCCAGGCGACTCTAATAAGACGTTGTCATGTCGTGTTAATGAGCGCTGAAGCCTTTGCTAATCTCATTAGCCATGGTGGGGCCAGTCGGCCTCTGATTTAACAGTTGTCACTACACCTTGACTGAGAGAGGCATGGTTCCTGTGTGCTTTTCTGACTGACAGCTCAGAGAAGAGCCAGCTGTCTGGGGACTCGACTAATGTTGTGCAGTTGACTAGGAAAAGGAATAATTTAACATGAAAGCAACACCTTTTGTACACTAACACTTTGTTGATCTTCACAACTATTAGAGTTCCTGCAGTTTCATTTAACATTTTCCATTCAATATAGCTCACAGACCACTGTGGAAATGTTTAGTTTTAGATTTTACTTATCAAAGTTCCGTTATTTATATTTAACTGTACCTACTGTAAAATAAGATAAAAATCATCAAATAAGTGAAGTATAAAAATAAATGTCTAATGAGTAGTTTGCAAATAAGCAATACTTATAATACTATTCGAAATAAAATATGTAAAGTAAAAAGTAAAGTGAAAAAAAAATCGTAATTTACATTAACATGGATGGTGAAATTGGTAGCGCTATTGAGAGGTTGTATTGCACGACAGAATGAACAGAAAGATAGAACAAAGTATACATGAGCGTATACTATGAGCAATAATAATAATAACGATAATGATGATAATAATAATGAAAGGTGAAGAGTAATTTTGCACATGACAGTGAAAATATTGCACATTGTGTAAAAACATGACATTCCATGACATAATAGAGAAATATATTGCACATATAATACATTACCGGTGGTACTGAGTTAAATATCGCACATGATCATAAAAAGAAATTATTCAGCCCATGATGTTGAAAGTAGTCGTGCGCATTGTTTAAGAATAATAAGTATACTAATAGACGAGGTAATGAGAAGTTGTATTGTACACAATACATGAAAGGATGTAACCTAAAAATGCACATAAGCACGCATATGATTCTCAGTCCTATGTGTCACATTTCCTTCCTGCAGAAACCAGGGGAGTTATATAGTTTGATAGCCACATGTAGTAAAGACCTCCTGTGGCATTCTGTGATCTCACCCTGTGTGAACAGTGTCAGAAACATCTGCTGAACATAGAATTAGTGTACGTGAATCAATGTGTCTATCACTGGTGCTTTTGCGCAGGTGATGACGAGCAGAGTGACTGGTTCTTCGAGGGTGACTGTGGAGTCAGTCTGCTGCCTGGCTGGGATTCGGACACTCAGCTCTCACTGGATGACAACCACCCTTCATCCACCTTCTTGCAACCAGTACGACCATCTCAGAAAGGTCACGTAACACTGTTAGCCTGCCTAAAATGCTGAACATAATGAGCATAAAATTGCCCCCAGTATGCACATTTTTTGTTTGGGCTCTATATGCACAAATTGCAGAACTGAATAATCTCTCCAGGATGCTTCATTTGAAAAAATGCAGTGTAATATTGATTACACAACCCATCTTTGGATAGGGTCTCTCTGAAACAGCCATAAAGGCTTACCTCATATGTGCTAAACTACAAATATTTGACATTAATTTTTATGGTTCTGTAAAATCTTTTTAGATTCAAAATAGTCTATAATCAACACTAAAGTTGTTTGGTGTGCAAAGGTTCTGCTGTTGTATTCTGGGAAAACCAAAATCCTTCTGTCCATCTGCATACATAAACACAAAGATTCTGTTCTTTTTTTTTTTAAACAGCAACTGCTTGGTGTTTGATTCATGTCCTTGATTTTATCAAAATATAAACAATCATCCCAGGAATATGTCTTTAATTCTGCAGTTACGAGTTACTGAAACCATCTTACATACACTTAATGTTTACATTCTTGTAAACGGACTACTCGTGAGTTGATGTTACACAGTAATACAAAACAATGCCCTGGCTCTAATAGAATGTGGAATTTGCCGCAGTTACAGAACCAGCAAAGTGTCAGAAATCACTGACAGACACCCACTATTATAGCTCAGCATCAGGTGCAACTGGAGGCACTGTGTGCTCAGATTGTCCATCCATCTCATTCTTATGAAGGCAATATCTCCGTGCTGCTCCAGGCTGTTTATTCAAGTTTGGTAGAAGTTTGGTGTTCATTTGAACTCAAGGAATTACAGATAAAACCCGTTTTCAAAGTTGAACTCCACTCTTGACTATCCACTCATGTATTTGGACCTAACTCATGAAATGTATTTAAATTTGAAATTGTCAGGAGGGATGAACAAAATGAACACATTATATCTTCAAGGTCATGTGATCTCACATTGTATTTTTTGGCTTATTAGGTTGCTCCTTCATCCATCCATTCATCTTCTGCCGCTCATCCTGCACTCAGGATCGCGGGGGATGCTGGAGCCTATTCCAGCTGTCAACGAGCGAAAGGCCGGGTACACCCTGGACTGGTCGCCAGTCAATCACCACATACATAGACAAACAACCATTCACTCGTTCATTTGGGGCAATTTCCTCAATAAACCTGCTGCATGTTTTTTGGACTGTGGGAGGTAACCGGAGAATCCGGAGGAAACCCATGCAGACACAGGGAGAACATGCAAACTCTACACCCTTGTCGAACCAGGGTCCTCTGAAGCAGAAGCGCTAACCACTGCACCACCGTGCCGGCCTATATACACACACGCACCCACGCATGCACGCACGCACGCACGCACGCACATACACACACAGACATATGCAGTAGAGTCATCCAACCTGAGAGGTGTTAAATCTAGTTGAATGTCTTGAACACCAGATTATATTAAAGAATTTATTGCCCCTGATCAACCTGCCCCACTGAGGCCCAGAGTAACAGATCTGTTGCCAGACCTGAATTATTGTTTTATTAGTAGCCCTTCTTAATAGGTACAGAACTGTCCCGGGTAAACTTGGTTGTTTGAACATTTCTATCACTCAAAAGTCAATGATATATCTGATTCTATTGCAGGGTATCGCTCACATTTCAAGCGACTGCCTGGCTCTGCTGCCTGTTGCATAGGCAGGGATAATAGAAGGCTTCCCAGCAAGGTTAAAGCAAATTAGCATTATTTTTTCAAGTTAACTTATTACATTGACATCATTTTTATTATTACATGACATTAATTTATGTATAATTTCTCTCAAATCTCATGTCTTTGTGTTCTGCAGGGCAACACCACACCAGCTTTTGTTGACAGATTGAGGCACTTTACTCAAGATCGGAACCAGAGAAAGTGAGAAACACAATCATATTGCACTTTTGATGTATTAAATCATTTTCCATTGTCAATACCACTGCAGTAATTATTGTATTATCGTTTCCTTTTAGCTTTTGGCTTCCATCAGTGGGAAAACGTGACCGGAACAACGTATGCTGCATTTTTACCCCCCACAATCTTTATTAATCTTTAGTTTTATATGTGACTGTCAACATCTAAATGTTATTGATGGTTTCAATTTTACAGCTGAACCCTTTGTGCCCTTTACCCGTGTGTCCTATCAGCGTGATGCCAGAGAGTTTGCATCTTAGATGTTCCTCCTCCATCTGCCGAAACAGGTAGTTGATGAGATTGAATTGAGCTCTTTCCAAAGGGTCTCATTGGAAACACAAGTTGGTCTTTCCTACTGAGGCTCAGTAAAATGATAAAGTATTAGGCTAAGTCTGAAATTAAGCCGTCACTTAACAGTTCTGTAGTAGTGAGAAAAAAATCACTGTATTCAAAGATGTAGTTACACTTAGTCTGATCTAAGGGCCTTCATTTCTGATAAGATAGTGAATTGAAGCCTGTAAGGTATAAGTATGCATTTAAGTGTAAATGACTCTTCTGTATTTTTTAGTAACATACCACTCACACTGAAACACAAGCATTCTAAACACGAGTCATCGCTCTCATGAACAGCAATCCTAGCCCTCCATCTGAACTTTACTGAAAAATAGGCCAGTGGAGAAGTAAAACTTGTCAGGAGAAACATTTTAAGTCAGTAATTTTTCAAGGTCAGTGTTCCTAAATCATGAAATCCCAGGTGTTAACATAGTTGCATTGCATATTGAAATCCCAGCATTTCTCAAACTGTACACACACAGACACACACACACACACACACACACACACACACACACTCACACACACACACACACACACACATACACACATACACACAAAAGTTTATCCAAGAGATGTTTGTCAAAGCACCGTTTTGCTTGCAGTCACACTGTTGGATCTGCATGGGGGACTATTGAGAAGCTTGGAGCCCCTTTGGCCTAAAAACTGTGGGACCCCTGATTGTATTGTTTCCACATTGCGTATTTATAGTGCATTTTTAATTCTGTTTCACACACCCTTTCTCCCTCTCCTGTTATTCGCGCTCTCTCGGGTTATTTCACAGAGCACTCCAGTGCTCCTTGATGAGGGGCAAAAACATGATGGCTATGAAAAGCCCCTGACTTCTTAGGGCTTTCTTTTCTAAACTGGTCCTTTCTTCTGCACCTGAAAGGTTCCTCCAGATTCCAGTTTGAGGCATTGTGAATACTAATTTCCTTCTATTAAAAAGCCCTCATATCCCTGTCATGCTCTCATTTGAATGGCAGACTCAAGGGAGACCTCTTAATTCCTTTATAGTGGGATTCAAGACCCTTCACTTCAAAAAGTATAAATCATACTCCCAAATGAATGAGGGAGAGGGAGGGATTGACGAGAGGGGCCTCTGATGTGTCCCGTTGGATGGCACGAGCTGAATCTATCTCCCTGAGCTGCTCAAATCCACTCTCCAGTGACATGGCTCCTCCATCCTTATGACCCAGCTCTGCACACATGGCACTCACTTCTATCCTTCAGCTCCATCCAGAACTTTCTCACGATAACAACAATAACAACAACAACAATAGCATTGCAACCTATGCTGTTGCACATAAAAATGAGGCCAGTAAACCCAATATTACCTTTCCTAAGTCTTACCTCACTGTATGTAATTTAATTCAAACATCGAGCCCATTATGATTGATTCCTATGCTGAGCTCCAATGCGCCTCCTCGCATCTCTGTTTTCTAACATGCCAGGGAGAAACATACTTTCCCTCAGGGTAGAGTTTAAGTATTAATCTTGTAGTGTGGCCAGCTTGAAATGATGCTGTTTTAATAAAAGCTGTCATCTCCTTTTAAGGCGAGTTGATGGTGGCAATCAGATATTTGATGTTAAGTGGTAAAGGCTGTTGGAGGGTTGCACGCTGTTTATCCTCATCTCGATGCTTTGTGGGATTTGGTTGTAACGCTCGGGGCCAGTGGGCACGTTAAAATGCATAACTGCCTCCCACCTGAGTAAAGCGGCTGCAGCTTTTATCTATTGACTTATTTATTTCTAAATGACACTTGCGCCGTGAGATAAATCATAGTCTCATGCCACTCCCTTCCCAGTTTTCATTTTAATTGTGAGATCTTGGTGTCAGCAGTTAGTATATTGGTGTGAATGGCCTATTGATTATTGATTTGGAGCTATTGATTATGTTCCTTGGAGACCCTAATCCTTTCTGATTCATTTGAATACCTCTATTAATCTTGAGATCCTGGCCACACCTGAAGCACCATGTACCCTGATGAAAATAGATAGCCATTTTGTAACTGCAGCATCTCAGGCCTTTTTTGATTTATTATTTTTAATTGATATATTTGCTTTTGAATGTGTGTGCCAAAATTACAATTGACCCTGTGTCACTACTGTTTTAGTCTTTAGCCAAAGGGACAAGACTGTATTCTAAAGTGTCTCATATGACCTGAAAAAATCCATCTTTGATACTCTTTCCTCAGTGTCCTTGTGCCTTTGGTAGAATTTACTTGTTTCTGCTGCCCATCCTCATTATATTCTCCTTTTTTTTCCTATGTTCATTGCCAGTGGGCCAATACAGATTTTTTTTCCTATCAGTGTTTCAGTATATTGTTAAACAAAACAACTGGTCAACATCTGTGACGCTGTTAAAAACAATGAAGTGCCAGATGTTATGTGGTATATTAGAAAGTGGTGTTTTTTTTTTTTTTATTCAGAGCCTTGTAACATGGTAATAAAAAAACATACTCTAAGATGAATGGTAGAGTTTTGCCTTGGTTAATGAGCCAGTTGATGGTTTTCTCATGTTTGATTAGCATTGTGCTTAGAACGTTAGTGGCCCGGAAGTGGCTCTGGCTCTCTGATGGTAGCAGGGCACAGTCCTTGTCTCCCCAAGGGCTTGTGGGGTCTCTGGGTGACTCAGCTCCAGTATAATGGCTGCATAGATGGAGGGATGGACTGCAGCACATTAAGGCCAAATGCGCTGGGGTATACTTTTAATACTGCTGGTGTACCTTGTGAAATAATGCAACGTTTAAACGTCGATCGATTTTGGAATTAAAAAGTTAGTTTGCAAAGATATACTGTGGGGAGTTCAATGCCTGAGCTCTTTATCAGGGGCGCAAATGGCTGGTTATGTGCTGTCCGACAGAAGTACGATTGAGGGATCGATAGGCTCGTGATTTACTAACTGGAGTACAGGTAATCAATAAGTATAAAAGTAAATGAAATATGCATTACTGGGATTTTATTAGAGAGGGGTAGCAGAGAGAGAATAACGGTCAGGCCATTTATTTTTATATCTATTGATTATACAACATAGAGACTTCGCTCAAAGTGTGCCCTGCACAGCTCGTGACATCCTGTGCCTGCACACCGGTCATGTGATTTATAGGTGCTGAGGTCATGGAACAGGCTGCCTGTTAAAGGCTGCCTTGACAGGGCATTGTTGTTCGTAAGAGCTCACATAGAGCTGTGAGCTTTATGTAGCTTTCAGTCCGAGAAGGGAAAAGTGGGTTAACAAGGTGTTCCCCATGCCGCCCTCTTCATTTTTCAGCTAGTTATTACATGTTCATGGGTAAAGTTCTCTGCACTTTGTAGTGACCCAATATATTGTTTTATTTTAACCCTCTTAGAGATGTTGTGTGTATATAAGAAAGAGAACTATTCACCTTAAGCTTTTTATCTTTCCCTTTGTCATTTTGTTGCTCCCTGACAAGCCAAGTCTCTCTGATCTGTCCGCTCCTTCTACACAAACATGCACTGCACCCATCACGTCAGCAGCTCTGACCCCCAAATCCAAACCCCAGTGACGGAGCCAGACCTCGACTTTGAATTTACGCTTACAAGTTGGAGAAATTAAACTGTCAGGACATTTTCTCTGTGTTGGTAATCTCGACACAAGAGTCACGGTGAGGGTTTTATTTCTTCATGTGAATTCTCAGGCACACATGCAGGAACTATCAATGATAAAGAATAATAATCAAGAGACATCTCATTAAAACTGTTATATTGCAATTAACATTGGCTTGGTTTGTCTATGTCTGCATGTCCCCCAGGCAGAATAGTACCACTCCAGGACTGTTCATGACAGGAGACATGAGGAGGAGGAGGAAAACAGAGACTTTCACACCGTCAGGTAAAGGCCTTCGCACTGATGCTTATTGCATGTACTTAATGCACTATACAAAGTGCATCAGTCGACAATCTGTGTTTTGGGTGCATGCTTTTTGTTTATTTGTCATCAACAGACAAGTCAATTGAATGTTATCTATGTAACCATTTTCTTGCAAACCAATGTAGCAAAAATAAACAATGAAAACAGCACCGTACAATCCTCCCCAGATTAAAAAAAAGTTCAAGTTAGTTAAAACTAAAGTAGTTAAATAATAACAGTATGATAATGAATAAATTAGTAATAATATAAAGGAATGTCATTAATGTGTGGTTGTATGAAAACACAGACACATCTGGAGGTACCAAATAAAAAGCAAATGAAATGATAGTGCCTAAGAGTGTTGAAAGTAAGTTAAATTGGAAATAAGCATATAGTTCAATCCAAAGCTATTAAAATCAAGTATTATTCTAGTATCTAGTATACTCGGTCAGAGTTGGCCGCTGTGTTATGCGATGAGCTTTCTGTGTGAAGCAGGACAAAGAGAAACGGAATGTGGAGCTCAGCCCATTGGAGATGTTACCTAGCATCAGCCACCGAGTATATTTGGACCAGTAGATCTTCTCTTTCATCAGACTGATGGCTCGGGGGCCTTGTGTCTTTGTTGGATTGAAATCCGAATTGGTTTGTCCACCTCTTCCTCTGCGTCCCCTCTCTGTGCTCCAATTCAGCAGCCGCTGTTTGTCATGTAAATAACAAATGCTGGTAGTTTCCTGATTTAGTGAGGGGTGCAGGCCTCTGATGTATATTAATATTGCTGCACAGTGTACTGAACCAGAGTCCATCATTCATTTGGATAAAAGAGGTGGAATTTAAAACCAGCCAATGCTTTGCTTGTATACAGATTGCATCCATTTATTGCACTGAATGATGGAACTGCTGGCAACTCTGTCCTTCACCTCTGCAGTGCTAAACCACTTCCCATCAAAGTAAAAAAGGATTTACCCCTGCCCCTTTAGGACCTCTCATATTCTACATTTAGTACTGGGGGCAGCCCCCACTTTTCTGAGCAAGAAGAAAATGTTCAACAAGCATTAGTGATGCATATGCTATCCTCAAATGATATAAGCCATCAGTACAAATATCTTTTTTGTCCATGCCCCCTCCCCCCAATTTTTCTTTCTGTCCTTTCAATGTGTTCACTATGTACAGGTGCTGTTATGTACTTCTATTTATTTCGGAGTGAGAAGTGACCTGAATCATGATCTGCTTCCTATATTGCATGGAAGAAGCAATCCTTATTGGCACATCCCCTTCAGCCCCATTCAGAGGGTGTGAGTCTTGAGTCTAATACCCCTGTCCACCATGATTTATCATGCATCCAATGTTGTCCAATGTCAGTTTCTGCAGCTGTAACTGCTCTATATAAATCTTTATTTTGGCAGCCTGCTGCACCATGTCTCTCCTCAGTAATCTCACCGCCACCAGGAGATGCACATTCCCCCTGACAAGCTTTCACACTCTGTGTACAAATTTTGGTGGGTTGCCATTCTGACATCAGTGCGGACAAAGACAAATTCAGCTTCGCTGAGTTGCTCAGTGCTGTTGTTTCTGGTAAACATCTTGTTTGCATGGAAAGAATGTTTTCTGGATTTTTGTAGAAAGAACAACATGGGTCCATGTGTGGATCCGACTGAACGTGACAGCCTAGCCTTTGTTTGAGTTGGCCCAGGGAAGTGGATCGTTGTATGTGCTAGTGGTTGATTTGTAACTCTGTAATCAGGAGTGAAAATTGTCTGCTGCTGGAGGAGCCTGCTCAGGCTCCCTGGGGAATTACTGTGGCGGTACCCAGCTGTTGCTTTATCTTCCTGTTTTAGCCTTTTAGCACTTCCGCAGCAGCAGTGAAGCAAGTTGTGAAAAAAAGAACAACAACAGGGAAAAAACTCCTATAAAGCCAGGTATCTGTTTGAATTAGATGACCAGTCCATTTCTCAGACCTAAATTGACCACTTTCCACTTTTCCTCCAACCATCAATCAAACAGTCAAACTCTATAAAGGCACTTCTTGCTAGATATAGAACAAAGCATTCCGGTTTCCTCTAAATGTGAGATGCAGTTTATCGTTATATGTATTTATTTGAAGATAAGTAAAGATGCTGATGTAATTGTAATTCTTGAAGTTCTCTATTGCCTCCTAAAATGCCCTTTATCTTCAATTTCATCAAGGCTTAGTGATAAGCATGATTTTTATGAAAATGTTTTTTTTTTTTTTGTTGCTGTTGTAAACTGGAAAGTGCCACATATGGGTGCCGAAATGAAGGCCAGCCCCTCATTCAGGCTAGCTGCCTATCCTTTACGTCACGTGTCTCCTTGCCTAAGCAAGACGGCTATGTGACAGATCACCTGCATCGGAGGCCTGCTGTGTTCCTGCCTGGCGGCACGGCCCCCTCTCATTAATGCCCAGGTTGGTGTGAGGGCCGTATGGCAGCACAAGACAAATAACGCTACCACTCAGCCATCACTTCTGCTGACAGAAATGCAGCCCACCGCACTATTTTGCCCTCTCCAGCTCCACTTCCCAACCTGCTTGTGTCCTTCAACCCCCACCCCCACCCCACACCATCTCTTCTGTCTCCACCCGCACCTACCTGATTTGCTCCACAAAACTTTTGTTGGTTTCAGTTGCTGCTTGAGGCTGAGCTCAGCAGTCAAACACATACAAGTGGACACAAAGTTACTGCCCTTGTAACCATTATGATTCTTTTTCCGGGGCTTCTCGCTCACAGAGAAGATTTCTTTTCAGTAGCTCAGCTACTCTGCTCTCAACCTTTTTTGTGTGTGAACCTTCGGGGAGGCCTGATTTGGATATCCTGTTGTCCTGTTTTTAACTGTAAATGTGCTTATGACACATGTGTGCTTGTGTGTGTTTACAATAGAGGAGGAGAGAGAGATGCAGAGAAGGAAACAGAGAGAGGGGGTGGGAGAATGAAGAAACACAAAGGCGAATCATTAAAGAGCCTTGTTCATTTAAGTGTGGGAATCAGCAAGTCCATGACTGTCAGTGTGTAATTAGCTGATTAATAAACAGGGAGAAGGGGAGTGCTCCAGTAAAGGCTGTAATGATTGTTTTTAAAGAGCATCACATGAGAGCTTATTAAGATGGTAAGATGGTTCCATTCAACTTCCCATTATCACCTACAATAAATGCATGTACCGTAATTCCCCCATTGACCGAAAACCGTCGCATTATGTCTTCATTGACCTTGATGTAAAACTAGTTGAGTGTAGGTGTAGATGCTCTTATTTAAACAATTTATTTTTTTCATTAATCATTTTTATATTATGCGCTAATCCAAACAAAAATAATAATGTAAAAGCAAGACTAGTTGTTGGTGAATACCCTTTTAGTCAAATGAAACATACAACCAGTCAGCAGTGATAAGCAACTCATGTTAATGCACACATTAAAATTCCTGCTGCTGATGGTCTGTTAATTGAAATAATAATAGGTAATTTGTATACTAAATATTCACAATGCATTTAGTGATGGTTGTTCATTGTCTGTCATTTTATTATAATGAAGCAGCCACAAGTAATATGAGATAATGTTGACGCAACCATACATGAGAGTTCTTCCTATACAGTTAATTGTTAATGTTATGTAGTGTCAGTTTATCCTCCTGCCTAGGTCAAAGCAGACGGTCACTGTTGACCAAATGAAAGTCAAATGAGTGCGCATTTTTCTAGGTTTGAAAATTGTCTCTTCATATAAGTAAGTCAACAAAATATTTGACTCAGCCCTGGTTTTCGGGGGCCATTTTAGGGAATAAATGTTTTTGATATTACACCTTTAAGCTTTCAATTAATGCTCCTTATAAACATTTCACCACAGTTTTTTGTTGTATGTATGCAGATTCAATTCAGATTTCTTATTTAATTAAGCAAAGAAAAAACAACAAAAATCAAGTTTAGTACAAGCAACAATATTTCAATATCTAAATCAGATTTTATAGATACTAACATATTTCTTGAGTTTTTGTTTCTCCATTAAGTTCACATGATACGTCCTGAGAAATTACATGATGATGATTTTAAAAGTCCTATCTCAAAATGAAACCTCAAGGATCACAGTCAACCAAGAGATACATGACTATAGTTTCGAAGTTGTATCTTTATTGTTGCTTTGAAGATAATTCAGCAGCAAATCCAAACTAAAGCTAAACAAACCAAATTCAGAGACAGAGGCTGGGCATATATCAACAAAACAATACAAAATAAAGTAAAATAAAATAAAACAAAACAAAACTGTGCATGTTTCATCAACAGGAGAAACAGTGGATTTTCCAGAAAGAGTGGAGGTACAGCTGGTAAGATTAGCCCTCCATAGCAACTCTTGAAAAGAAGCAGGAGTTAGCTATGCAAACAGACAGACACTCCTGGGTCACTTTGTTGTGTACTAAAATGATCAACTGTTTGTTGTTCATGTAAATATCTACACAGCCAATCGCATGGCATCAACTCAGTTATTTCAAGCATGTAGACATATTTAAGAATACCTGAAGTTCAAACAAGGCTTCAGAATGGGTCAAAAGCTATTTAAATGACTTTGAACACTGCATAATTTGGGATCCATTTGAGAACTTTGGATCAGAAACTGCTGAACTAAAGGGATTTTCAATTATTTAGGTTTTGAGAGTAAGAGGTCCAAAAGAGAGAATTTGCAGTCAGTTGCAGTTGTATAGAAGATGTCTTCTCAGTGGCTACCTTTCGCAGGATAAGATAAATGTCATGAATCTTAAGTCATTGGGAACTTGTTTTTTGAACATGACAATGTGGTCAATTTCTTCAAGCGACCTCAATATTAACTTGATATTGATCTTATTTAGCACCTCTGGGCTGGGTTAGAACAGGAGATTTACATCATGGATGTGCAGATGACAAATCTATAGCAATGGTGGTGTCATGTCAGCATAGACAAAAACATAAGGAATGTTTCCAGCATCTTGTCACAACTATGCCATGAAGTATTTAGGAAGGTCTTAAAAAACAAAAGTGGTTCCAACATAGTACTAATAGACCACTAATAAAATGGCTGAGTGTATTAATGAATTTACCAAAGCAAATTAACAAACGATTTAGTGAACTCTCTGTGGAGAATGAATGTGAAAACCAAATAGATTCAATAATCCACCTGACCAAGAGGCACTGATTGATGAAGTAAGTAAAGCATTGCATCCTGCTAAAAGCAGAGCAAAGGAAAGTTGTCAAGTTTTTTGGCCTCCCAAGAACGGAGACTTATAATAGTCCATATTGAAAAAAAAAGATGTGACTGTATCTCTTGAAACAACAGCTTGGGGTCCAGAACCCCTTGACAATGAACTCCTTTGTAATCTGCATTATTTCATAGGATTGATGTCAAGTAACAATTGGACAACCTTACTCCTACATGAACAAATCCCAGCTGATTGAGAGTCACGATCATCCTGCTCAGACAAAATCTAAGAATTGTCAGAACAGAAATGTTAGTTAAGACAGTCAGGCAGATTCTGCAGAGTTTAAAGCTGCCAAGAGAAAGACTCAACGCAAAAATTGTAGTGCCTTTACTTCAAAGCAATTTTGGTTCACAAAGAATTGCCTGGGGCAGAAATGCCTTGGTCACATGTCATGTCTTGAGAAGATAAACTGCTAAATCAGCAACAACTGCAGGTACAGCATGAGGTCATAAGACTTTGGCCACTGTGTAGCCCCACTATATATCCCGACCTGAACCCAGCAGCCAGTTCAATATCAATGAATGAGCTCTTAAAAAACTTAATTGGGTCCGCAAGAACCCAAGATCAGTCCGAGGCCGGACTGAAACACTTTCTGGAGCAGTTCTGAAGGATACTCTGGATGGTCATCAGATGGAGGATGCCATAGCTACGTTAACATGTCGAAGGTGTATGATCTCTCAAGGATGCTGTCAACATTGAGCAATTCATTATTATTGTGAAATACAAATGCATTCTTAATATAGTGAATATACGGATACTGGAATTGGAGCTGCCATACAGGAGGTCTCGAGGACGACTTATGGACGTAGTGAGAGAGGACATGAAGGTAGTTGGTGTGAGAGGGGAGGATACAGAGAATAGGGTTAGATGGAGAAGGTTGATTCACTGTGGCGACACCTGAAGGGAAAAGCCAAAAGGAGAAGAAGAAGACAAATGTAGTCTTAATAATAACTCTTGAATAATGTCTCCTGAAGATGGTATAGAATGGAGGAGACATGGTTGATGCATAGAACCAAAAGCAATGCTAACCTATGATCAAAGATGGGTATATAAGATGGGCATGGAGATTTAGTGGTGCTGTGGCTCTTCTTTGCAAACTGTTAAATAAGAGGGATGTGCTTCCAAAATCTAATTCAGGAGGAGCTGACTGTTTCACAGATAATCTTGGTATAATTCATGGTGGCAGGCGACACCTACAGTTGCTCTGATTTCTTTCAGTTCAAGATCCCTTCCTGTGCCCTACTAACCAAACTAAGCTTCTGACCAGGAAACAAGACCATCTCATGTTCAAAGGTTGTGGGATGGTATCACCGGGAGATTCCCTGGCCATTGCAACTTCAGGACTTAAATAAAACATGGTACTGAGATCCATAGCAACCAAGCAGGTGCTACAGGTTGAATCAACCTGTCCCCTGGGAGGGAAATTTTCATGGCATATGCTAAGGAATAACGCCTGATGTGGTGGCAGAACATTAGAGAGATGCTGAAAAACTACTACAAGGCTGTGTAGAGTAGGCTGCAGAGGCTTCACAGGTCAGTCTCTACAGTGACAGTGGCATAATCAGGAATAATTGGAAGGCACTCAAATAGCTTCCTGTAGTTAAAGTGGAGTGATGTGTGGGGTTGTGTGCTTCCTGGATATAAATTGGAGTTTGTTCACCCCTGCTGGGTTGCCTTAGTGATTGTGTCCCATGTAAAGACACAAACTGCCCGATAACCTGCGTGAGACCATCACTGACGGTGTCACTTTCTGTCCAAGTTGGGTGAGAAATTGTGTCAAAGCAGTTAAAAGCTACATTCAGTTTTATTATATAAACATTTATAAAATGATTGATTTGTGACCACTTTAGATGCATGTTTGGATGTATCTGCATAGATGAATGTTTGTTCCAACAAATTTGAAGTGAAAAATCCAAAATGAACAATTTTCCTTAATAAAATATTGAAAATCGTCATTCATGAAATGTAAGGTCATTGATCACAGCTTTTCTGGGGTGTGACCTTGACCTAGCTCTGACCAAAAAATTGCTGTGAATATGTTGTTCAACCTGTTTTATTAAGACACTTACTAACTCAGTTTCTATCATTTCTCTGAAATATGTAAATCTTTAGATTTTGATCCTGGTCTTGAACTATGTTCAAGTCATTTGTTTGGGTTTGACCTCGGCATCGGTTAGTCATCGTTCCCCCAAGTAATATTAATCAATTATCTTGCCTGCTGGATCAGTGTGCGGAAGAAGTCATCTGGAAAGAGGCACAAGGAAATGTAACGGGAACAAGCAAAAGCACCTGCAAGTGACTACTGTAATGCCTAATCCTCTGAGATAGCCCAAAGCTACAATGTCACTTCTAGTTCCCTCGTCCTCTGCTCTGGCTCAAGACTTTCTTTTTTTTCTTGGTGAGGGTGGGATCAGGAATTATTTATGTATTGATAGAGAGTAAGGAAACATGTTTGGGAGCTCAGTGGTTTTAGAATTCATCTGACTATAAATGCAAGATCAATAGATGAAGGATATTTATAAAAGTGCAATCCGATCATGGTGAATTATGTGTTGAAGTTAAAAATACAGCATAACAAGAGGGGGAGGTTAAGCAAAAGCAGGGTAAAGATTGGCCTTTTAATAACCGTGTCCACAAGTCATATGGGGGCAAATTGGATTTAGCTCACTTGACCAAAACCTCATTAATACTTGACCTATTAGGAGAGGATTGCCTCAGAGTTATATTTCAATCCACCTAAAACAGAGTCTGTGACTAAATTGATTTTTTACTTAAGAGTCTGTCCATTGAGACAGTCAAGCAAAAATGGAATTTGTGTTATCTTTTTCCGTTAGTTCCTTTGTTTTGTGTTTTTTTTTTATCATGTCATATCATGTCAATTATGTCTTAATATATATATTTTTTTCCCCTGCAGCTCACAACCAGTTTATTCACCAGAGGGAAGAGGCACGGGGAGCTATTGACACCTCAACCCTGGAGGTTGTAAGTGCTTCAGGGGCACCGAATGCATCTGCTTCACATTCTTCCACTTCACCATGCCTCAGTTTATCTTTTTCTCTGGGGAACTGCAAGAACCCCTGAATGCAGCACAGGCACACCCAAGCCTGGAAGTATGTGATAATGAATGCTGAACACTATTGGTCCAGAGACTTAAAACATTGAAACATTTGCAGCACAAACTTTGTCGAAAAGAGGATACGATGTCCATTGTTACTTCTCAAATCAGCATGTTACTGCAAGATCCAGATGTTTCAGGTAATGTATGAAGCATGACATATGGAAATGCTATCAAGCCTTGTTAAGCCCTCCAAAATCAATTCAAGTCAAAAACCTGGATCAAGAGGTTCTTCACTTGTCGTAAATCTCTGTGGCTCCTCTTTGGCTGTTTCTATACCAGCCACCTGCTACTCCACAATACAAGTTATGTCCACTTTAGTAGCATGGCGTTTGTCAGCAGGGACAATGGGTGGTCGAGTGGGAGTTTTTGCCCTCCTTTGCCAGCTATTGTGACTAGCATCTAAGTCCAGCTGAAAGACAGTGGTGCATCAAAATGTTCAGCCACTGCATGCTGCTTGGGGGTTCACAGAAGGGACCACCAGTTGAGAGCCACACAAAGTACAGGCCTCTTATTAACATGAATTTCAAAAGCTAAAGTTTTTACAAAGGCACCTATTAGCACAACAGAGAGAGAGCGTTATAGTGGTCCATGGAGGGCTGCCTCTGTTCTCTTCTGCCTACCTTCCATATTTAAATTCCCCCAAAATGTATTTAAGTTCAAGGCTAGCTGCAAATTTATTTAAACACTCTTTTTTCTTTAGTAGTGGATTAGTTGCTCGTGGAAACGCCCAGCATGTGAATAAGAGCCTGTCATTGGGGGTGTACATTTTCAGACACATTTAAAAGATCAAGGGAAATATATAGTGAGATCAAATCTAGCAGCTTTCTCAAAGCAAGTGAACAAACATTAAAAACAGAAAAATGCCTCTTGAGTATTGCTCTCTGATGAGAATACCACTCGAACTGAACAATATGGGTGGCAATTGGTTGCAATAGCTACTGCTCTGAAAACAGATAAAGAGGAAGAGAGATGTGACAGGGGAATTATCACCTGAATATGGTTACGTTCACAAATTCTCCTGTGTTGAAAATGTACGGGTCTGCTCTCTACCCGGCAGCATAAAAAACAGGGATGCGCTTTCTATAATCACTGCACTGAAGTTCAGCCACATATTACATGCCTTTTCAGACACTTTAAAGCCTTATTTAAAAGAACAGTCACATTTAGTAGAATTAGATTTACAAATTAACCTGGGTTGTATGTCTGCAATGATACACCTGAGATGGCTTTATATGATCATGTTGGTAAAGAGGACATTTATAAATGCTCTATTTGCTCACTCATCAAAAAGGATGCCTCTTTCAAGACATCCAAAATTATTATTTTATAATAATGATAATAATAACAATAATAATAATAATAATAATAATAATAATAATAATAATAATAATAATAATAATATAAACAATGATAATAATAATAATTATTATTATTATTGTTGTTTTTGTTATTGTTATCTTGCAACAGGAATCAGCCAGTGATAAAAATGAGACCAACATCTTTGGCTGCTGCAGGTTGACGGGGGTCCTGGGTAGCATTTCATACATAAGACCAAGAAAAGGCTTACAATTAGAAGCAAGATATTTTTCAGTAAACACGTTAACGACAGCTTCAGGGAAGATGATTAGTGACTAGTAGTACAAAGCTGAGTGTCTGTCTCCTGTCTGAGCTGTCAGATGCTGTTTTGGTAGCAAGGCATTGATGGAAAGACATAACTGTGTCATCAGTAGCAGTAAGGGGAATACCTTACCTGCCGCAACAGTAATTAGCAATAACAATAATATGTCATTCATTACATACATTACTTAATGAATCACCTGTGGCTAGGAAGCAGGAAATGCATCCAATGAGTTGCCCAGTTATAGTAGAGGAATTCCGTAGGGTGGTGGCACTCATATTTCATCCAAGGTAAAGATTACCTGTCAGACCCATGGGAGATGTATTGATCTGTTTTCCTTTTTCTGCCAGCAATCACCTGACAAAGGCATCTAGGAGGGGTGTGAATGAGTGATGCCTGGTCTGTCCGCGCCACTATGGTGGCTTGTAGTGTCCACTGGTGGGTGGAGAGGTGATCTGAAAGAGATCATGCTGTCACAAACTCTGTTTGAACCCCCTTAGTATGCATGCAGGGCAACTTCATTGTCCCCTGGGTCACAGGTCATCGGGAATAGTCTTTTTTGCCTCCCTTCTTGTTGGCCTCATTTTTTCCGCTATGTAGTAAGTACTGATGATAGAAAGACATTCAAAAGAGACCCTTAGGTACCTGCTGACAAACATATGTTGAGAGTCAAAATAGTCCCGCTCACTTTGGATTTGTAAAGTGATCTGGTTCAATGTGGGCATCTTTCTCATATGTGCTCCCTCTTTGTATGGTCTCAGTTTGCTGTAAGTTTCAGCGTGGTGCTGCTGCCCCAGCGAATATCAATACATTAGACATGATTTCATGTTTTCTTGGCAGCTAGAAGTGTTTACATTTTTGCCTTGTTCATTGGAACGCCAGCACTGATATCACTATTCATGCCATGCATTTAAAGTGACTGCACTGTATAAATGTGATATTTATTTTGTGATGCATAATTGTGTCCTTTAATTGAAGATTTAGATCTGAGAACATTAAACTCTTCAGTCAATTTTCTGATAGATAGGATGGTAGATATGTCACTCATTTTCTATGCTACCATTTTTTTTTTTAATTTCATGTGCAAGGACTTGCAAAAATATCTTCCTCATATCAGGGCTCTTAGGCAGCTATCCGCATTTGATATGGAGCACAAATAGCATCTTATCTCACAGGCTGTTATCTTTATATTTAATAGTAGTGAAGGCATGCCTAATTGCTTTGCAAATAATCTAAAGAGGATTATCCTTTCCTTGAACGCCCGCAGTGTCACTAGATGTTAGAAAGACATTACAGTTGTAAAATTCAATCAAACATGTTGTGCAGCATTTACTCTCTGGCTGTTCTTTGTGATCATAGTAAGTTTGTTCAAAATACTTGTGTGAGTCAGATGTTGCTCACTATTACAGGAGTCTATAGTTGATTATTTATGCCATTAAGAGTCGTCAAAGGGATTCCAAGTTCTGTGTGCCACAGGTATTGTAACTATCATTCCTTTGTCATGAGAATTAATAGATCAAGAAATGCATTATGTATTTATTCCAAATATTAAATCTGTATCCTATCATACAAAACAACAGAATCTGTGAATTTGAAAAGGTGGTGCAATCTTGTTTTTTTTATATATATATATATATATATATATGTACACACAGTATTGATATACACATATTCAGCTGTTCCCACTTGCAAAGCATGTAGAGGTCTTTAATTTTTATCAAAGGTACTCTTCAATTGTGAGTGACGGACTCTAAAACAAAAATCCAGAAAATTGTATGATTTTTAAATAATTAACTTGCTTTTTTATTGCATGGCAACAGTATTTGATCGCCTACCAACCAGTAGGAATTGTGGCTCACAAAGACCTATTAGTTCTTCTTTAAGAAGCCCTACGGTTCTCCACTCATTACCTGGATTAACTACAACAATTTGAACTCCTTACCTGTGTGAAAGACACCTGTCTACATACTCAGTCAAACAAACTTTAGCCTCTCCACAATGCCTAAGACCAGACAGCAGTGTAAGGACATCAGGGATAAAATTGTAGACCTGCACAAGGCTGGGATGGGCTTCAGGCAACCGTGGAGGAAATCCTGTCTTTGAATGAAACTTATTTGGTGTCTTTAAACTAAACAATCACATACTGTTAACCGTTGCAAAAAAAAAAAGGGGGGGGGGTGACGTCTGATGTTTGCCAATGAATCATTTGGATGATCCAGAGGAGGAATGGAAGAAGGTCATGTTGTCCGATGAGACAAAGAAAACCATTAGTAACACACTACGCCATCATGGAGTAAAATCCTGCAGCGCACGCAAGATCCCCCTGCTCAAGCCAGCACATGTCCAGGCCTGTCTGAAGTTTGCCGATGACCATCTGGATGATCCAGAGGAGGAATGGAAGAAGGCCATGTGGTCTGATGAGACAAAAATAGAGCTTTTTGGTCTAAACTCCACTGGGCGTGTTTGGAGGAATAAGGATAAGTACACCAAGAACACCACCCCAACCGTGAAGCATGGAGGTGGAAACATTCTTTGGGGATGCTTTTCTCAAAGCATCCCCAGTCGTCCAAAGGGGACAGGACGACTGGACCATATTCAGGGGAGGATGGATGGGGCCATGTATCGCAAGGTCTTGACCAACAACCACCTTCCCTCTGTAGTGCCTTTAAGATGGGTTGTGGCTGGGTCTTCCAGCATGACAATGACCTGAAACACACAGCCAGGGCAACCAAGGAGTGGCTCCGTAAGAAGCATCTCAAGGTCCTGGAGTGGCCTAGCCAGTCTCCAGACCTGGACCCAATAGAAAGTCTTTGGATGGAGCTGAAAGTCCATATTGCCCAGCGACTGCCCTGAAACCTGAAGGATCTGGGGAAAATCTGTATGGAGAAGTGGGCCAAAATCCCTGCTGCAGTGTGTGCACACCTGGTCAAGAACGACAGGAAATGTCTGATCTCTGTAATTGCCAACAAAGTTCTCTGTACCAAATATTAAGTTCTGTTCTGATGTATTAAATATTTATGTCATACAATAAGATACAAATTAATTCATTGAAAATCATACAGTGTGTTTCTTCCGGATTTTTGATTTAGATTCCGTCACTCACAGTTGAAGAGTACCTGTGATAAAAATTTCAGACCTCTACATGCTTTGCAAGTGGGAAAAGCTGAAAAATCTGCAGTAAACATCAAATACTTGTTCTCCCCGCTATATATATATACAGTATATGCTGGAACCTATCCCACCTGTCATCAGGAGAGAGGCGGGCTACACCCTGGACAGGTCGCCAGTAAGTAGCAGGGCCACATATACAGACATTCACTCACTCATTTGGGCACTTTTCGGGCACTCTGCTGCATGTTTTTTGGACTGAGGGAGAACATGCAAACTCCACACAGAAAGGTCCACTTTTCCGAATCGAACCAGTTCTTCGTATTGTGAGGCCGAAGCGCTAACAAACACTATACGGCCAAAAGTATTCGCTCTCCCATCCAAATAATTGGAATCTGGTGTTCCATTCACTTCCATGGCCACATGTGTATAAAATCAAGCACCTCGGCTTGCGGACTGATTTTACAAACATTTGTCACAGAATGGGTTGGTCTCAAGAGCTCAGTGACTTCCAGCCTGGAACTGTGATAGGATCCTCCCAGTGCAACAAATCCAGTCGTGAAATTTTCTCGCTCCTAAATATTTCACAGTCAACTGTCAGCTGTATAATAAAAACTTGGAAATGTTTGGGAACGACAGAAACTCAGCCGCAGAGTGGTAGGCCAGGTAAACTAATGGAGCGGGGTCAGCAGATGCTGAGGCGCAAAGTGCGAAGTGGTCGCCAACTTTCGGCAGAGTCAATCGCTACAGACCTCAAAACGTCATGTGGCCTTCAGATTAGCTCAAGAACAGTGCACGGAAAGCTTCATAGAATGGGTTTCCATGTCCAGGCAGCTGCATCCAAGCCACACATCACCAAGCGCAATGCAAAGCATCGGATGCAGGGGTGTAAAGCACGCCGCCACTTGACTTAAGAGCAATGGAAACACATTCTCTGGAGTGATGAATCGCGCTTCTCCATCTGGCAACCTGATGGAGGAGTCTGGGTTTGGCTATTTCCAGGAGAATGGTTCTTGTCTGACTGCATTGTGCCAAGTGTGAAGTTGGGTGGAGGGGGGATTATGGTGTGGGGTTGTTTTTCAGGAGCTGGGCTTGGCCCCTTAGTTCCAGTGAAAGGAACTCTGACGGTTCATTATACCAAGACATCTTGGACAATTCCATACTCCAAACTTTGTGGCAACAGTTTGGAGCTGGACCCTCCCATTTCCAACATGACTGTGCACCTGTGTACAAATTAGAGTGGAGACTGAGAGTTAGGCCTTCTCATCCGATATCAGAGTGTGACCTCACAAATGCGCTTCTGGAAGGATGGTCAAGAATTCCCATAAACAGAACTCCTGAATCTTGTGGACAGCTACCCAGAAGAGTTGACGCTGTTATAGCTGCAAAGGGTTGACCAACGTTATATTGAATCCTATGAATTAGGAATGGTTGTCACTTAAGTTCATATACGAGTCAAGGCAGGGGAGCGAATTAATACTTTTGGCCATATAGTTGGTGTGTGTGTGTGTATGTGTGTGTGTGTGTGTGTGTGTGTGTGTGTGTGTGTGTGTGTGTGTGTGTGTGTGTGTATGTGTATGTATATGTGTGTATCTACAAATTTAAAGGTACACATTCTCAAGTTATCACGTATTTCATTCAACAATTGTGCAACAATGGATAAAAGACCATAGTATATCATAATCAAGATTATATTTATTTAATTTACAAACCATTAAACTAATCCAGGTGGGTTAGTCTAATGGGTTTGTGTCTGATGAAACACAGGTATCAAGTTCATGAAAAGTTTGGGATTTATCAAATTTGAATTCATCTTGAGGCACCTGAATATGTTCTAAATCTTAGAGGACCATCAATGATTATAACATTATATGAATTATTTCAAATGTTCCAGTAGTCAGGGTTAGTACTTGGTATATGGTAAATGTGTGTAGAATCATTTTTATGTCTGATTAATCCATTTTTATTCCAGATGAAAAGTGTATGTGTAGCATTTTTTATTTGGTCTGGGCCTTTTTGATATGATTATAATGTTTGTATTATGCTGCACCTAAACCTATGATTAATGTGAGTAAAAGAACTTCAGGATTTGTTCAGGTATAACAACAAATTCAAAGTTTAGATAGGAAGTGTACCAGTAGTAATGGACTGAGTTTTACTGGCCAATCAAGAGTACAAAGCAGAAAAAGATGTTATCATGGAACGAGATATCTTTTAAAAAGAAGCGCACAGAGGTTATCAAGTCAAGTTTCAACTCACCTCTTCAATAGTTATTATTATTGTTATACTTTTTACATTATTAACTTTTTTATCTCAGTCAGCTAACCAGTCAAACAATCTGTATGGACCTTGGTTCTTACCAAAGTGAGCAGCATAACAACTAAGTAACATGTACATTAATCATACACCGTGCTAGCAGCCAATATCAACTATCACCTCCATAGAAGGGGCAACAACATAAGTGAGGAAAAACAATCATGCACATGTAATTGGTTAATCCACAGATTCCTGTAATTAGATTTGTCGTATGCACACAGTGGCTGAGAAATGGTCTGTAACTCTTAACAAAATAAAATAGAATACAAATGAGCTATTTTGTATCTCTGTCAACATTATTTGTCACTACTATATTATGGGCGTGAAAAATATAGGACAACATGATAAACTTCGGATGGCTACAGTTTTTCCGCATCGTATCTGAGTCTCTTTCAACCAATGACCAATTCCACGTGACCCTGTTTATAACATGTTTCTGTTTTTTCTTTATGTCTTTGCTTTCTAAATGTTTTCACAATCCCTGCCTGACAGCATTCTCATTTGTCTTAATTTTGTTGTTTTTATTAATTTGATCGACAACTGCCTGTCTGACTCTGCAGCCCTTTTATATGGCTCAATAATAACGATGTCCCTCACCTTACCGGTCATCTGCCCTGGGATTTCTTTCTCTCAATTCTAGTATCTTCTCACTTGTTCATACACTTAAATCCTTTCCTGACAGGGATTTTCTTTTCAAAACAACAGAAAAAATGATCTGCAAAAAAACAAATACTGCAGGATTTTTACAAAAACAATAACAGATATTTTACCTACTCGTAGAGCCAAAATCATGTGCGCTATCCCAATAGTGAAATCAAAAGTACCTTTTCATCATCCATTGAAAGGCACATTCCTCAAACATAGGGGAATTAAAAAAGAAAGACAGAAAATAAGGCAGAAAGGGAGGCCCAAGGGAGACAGTATGTCATGCAATTCTTTAAGAAGCAAGGTTGGTTTGATAGGGAAATAGTGGTAGAAAGCCCTGGAACATTTCACATTGTCAGTATTTTAACTTTATCCATGTTGAAAAGTAAGGATGTTTTCATGGGCCCAAAATCTGTGCCAGCACGATTGGTCCAAGTTTTGCTGAAGGTGGAAATTGAAGCTCTTACGGACATGGGACTCTACTGGATGTTCCCGTCGGATCCTAACAATACCTTTGGGCCAACAGGGCCTGACCGACATCGACCGCCACCGTCAGGGTCAATTCAACACCAGCTTGTGATCAGTTGACAGCGCCTCCATTCTCATCACCAGACATACAGGAGTAGTAAGATGTAGTAAGATGGCATGACCACAGAGGCAAACTCACTATCGGAATCAGAAAAACTTTATTTTTTCCTGAGGGGTGATTGGGTGGCACATTGGGTAGCAGCATCAAAATTGTGAACATCAAGAATAAAATTAAAAAAAGAGAATTATATATATATATTAAGATAAGATAATATAAACTTTATTTATCCCCACTGGGGAAATTCTTTTGTCACAGCAGCATAACAGATCATGATTATCATAAAAATAAGTAAAGATACAATTAGAAAAAAACAAAAACAAAAAAACATCCACAAATAAATAGACAGCAGAGAGAACAACAACAGCAACAACATCAAGGAAAACAGTAAGGGTGAAAGTAGAACTGAACAACTACATAAACAGAGTGACAATAGCAATGATAAGAATAAAATAGATAAACAAAAAGACAGTAAGGGCATGATTCATGAATGAAGAGGTGAGGTATTGAGGTTTAGGTAGCGCTTATGCACCACCGGCTGGTCAAGAGTTGTGTGCCATCCAGACTGCTGCTATTGTATACAGTCTGAAGGCCATGGGCACAAGCAAGTGTCTAAAGCGTTCAGTTATGCATCTGGGTGGGATGAACTGCTGGCTGAAAAAGCTGCCCATCAGCCACAACTCGTCGTGCAGGGGGTGGGAAGGATTGTCCGGGGTAGCTCCCAGTTTGTCCTTCACCCTCCCGCTGCCACCGACTGGAGATGGTCCAGGTTCAGTCCCACCACCGAGCGGGTTTTCCTCTAGCTTGTTGAGCCTGTTGACCTCACCAGTCCTGGCACCATGCCACCAGCACACTATAGCGAAGAAGAGTGCACTGGCTATCATATACTAGCGGAAGGTCTTGACAAGCCCGCTACAGACGCCAAATGACCTCAGTCTCTTCAGGAAGAAAATTTGGCTCTGACTCTCCCTGTAGAGTGCATTTGTGCTGTGTCCAGTCCAGTTTATTGATAATGTGGAACCCAAGGTATTTGCAATAATTATTCTATTATAATAAATATATCATGAGCGTCAATTCACACGGTAGGGTGGGGGATGGGGGAGGTGGGGGGGGCGCTGGCATGGCGATGAGAGGTTTGCAGGGTTGCTGGGAATTGAGGAGTTGGACAGTTCTGGGGATGAAGGTTGCCCCTCTCCTCTGGGTTTTGCAGGCGGGGCAGCAGAGTCTGTGACCAGAGGGGAGCCACTCAAAAGCCTGGTGTAAGATGTGGAAGTGATCTGCAAGGATCTTTTTGGCTGTTTTTAATATTTGACTCATTGAAGCGGGAGCGAGGTCTGAGGGGTTGGCAAATTATTTTGGAGCAGACCAAGGCAGCACGCTCCAGGCGATTCCTTTCGTGTTGGGTGATGGAGTGGAACCAGCGGGTGAAGGAGAAGGTCATTATGTTCTCAATGTAGGCATAATAGAACGTGGTTAGGATTGCGCTGCTAACCTCAAATGACCTCAGCTTCCCGAGCAGGTACTGCCGTTGGTTACATTTCCTGATGATCTCCTCAGTGTTAGAGGAGAACTTCAGGAGGTTCTCGAAGACAGAGCCCAGGTATCTGTACTCCTTCACTAGCTGCTCCCCTTGTATGGTGGTGGTGATTGCCTCTGCCAGCTGCCTCTGCCTACTGGAGAACGTGATGACCATGTCCTTAGTCTTGCTCACATTCAGCTTCAGGCAGGAAGCTTCACACCCGACAGTAGGGACAGGAGGACAGTGCCGTTCTACTTTACCTGCAGTTGTCAGTGTAGAGGATGAAGAGCAGGGGAGACAGGATGCAGTCTTGCGGTGTGCCGGTGGAGGTGAAGAGAGTGTCGGAGAGGACGTTGTTTGCCAGGATCAACCAGGGGTTCTGTTACTCTGGTGTTTTTACATTTCTGTTCAAGGCCTTCACCAGTGAGGTGAGAGCCACTGGTCTGAGGTCATTCAGGGCCTTAGGGGTCCCAATTTTCGGGATGGGAATCACTGTTGAATGTTTCCACATCTGGCGCTGCAGGACAGGGAGTTAAGGAAAAGAAGATGGAAAACTCTTCCCAGCTGCTCAGCACAGTGCTTGAGGGTACGGTCACAGATCCTATTTGGACGAGGCTCTGTAGAGACCCGAGTCTTTCGAAGGGTTCTCACCACCCCCTCAGTGTCGAAGACCAGGGTGGGGCAGTCCGGTTTGAGAGTGGAGACTAAGGTCTCTATCTGGGATCTGTTGTCACTCTCAAAGCGGGTGAAGAAGGAGTTGAGGTTGTTAGGGAGCGATGTTGTGTTTTTCCCTGGGATTTGAAAAGGTGAATGACTGGGGGAAGCAGTGTTCACCACGGCCATATTTTTGATCCCCTGCCAAGCTGAGCGGGGGTCCCCTTGTTCAAAGGTTTGCTCCACCTTGTTCTAACTCAGCTTGGCAGTTCTTATGGCCCGTTTAACCTCCTTATTTACTTCCTTCGTCTCAACCTCAGATCCTCCAGATTCTTTATTTCGCAATGAGAATCTTGTTAGTTCTTTGGTCTTTGGTGGAGCGGTACTAGAGATCCAGGTGGCTACCAGGGATCCAGGCAGTATAGCAGGGTAGATGGGACCAGGGAATCGCTGCTTATTCCATGGTATATGTGGTGAGCTGATAAGGCTGATAGCATTAGTTGTATTGGCTAAGTTAGCTCAGGGAGCTAACAAAGTCTTTGTTATGATTAGCTGATTGTAAGTCGGTCGGAGAAAAATGTCTGCCGTAGCAGGAGGTGAGGTGACAGTGGAGATGAGGAGGAGATGGGGAAGGCGTAAGTGGGGATATATAAAAAAAAATCACGAAAAACAAAGCTAAAAAGCATAGAAAACAAACCAAAAAAAAGTTGAAAAAACTACTCCGTGCACCTGTCAGTCACCACAAGAGCAGTGACCTGGAACCAGTGACCCCCAATCATCCAATTGCAGCCAAGGATGTCCTGGTGCCACGTGCAAGTATAGGCTGTTTGTTATGGTCAGTCTGTGACAGACACCACTCAGGTTCAGATGGGTGTAGGGGGTTGGGGTCTTCCCAATCACACCCTTCCAGGTCTCACTATCGTTGACCGAGTGAGTTTTGAACTTCCCCAGTAGAGGGTGCAGTAGATAACTTCATCCTGGAAGTTATCATTGCTTTGTACTGGAATGGTTGTGTTATGTAGTTTGTTACCAGTTAAATACCCCTATGGCATTAAATGGCATTGTGCTGTGCGCCTATATATCTTGCTGCTTAAGGTTATGGGAAACAGCATTCTTAGAGGTTACATCAATATACAGCCCAGAAAAGCAAAAAAGAAACAGAATAACATTTTTTTATTTGGTTAGAGATCTATTTGAGACTTGACTGGCACTTTTGTCTGCAGATTGTGGCCTTTAACAAGTGAATTAGTGAAGTAATCAAAAACATGTGGTTCTTCCATCATTTGCTGGATAGCCGTAAAGCTGTTTTCCAAAACAGTTAGTTTGCTAGCTAATGCGATGTCTTTCGGAATCTCAGTTGTAACATTTTTGAGTAGCCCTGACAAGGTCACCAAACACCAGCAAAAGCTTTTATTTTGTATCGCTGGGGATGCAACTACATAGAACGCTTGTGCATCGGAGTGTACTGTTTGTGCACAAATAATCTGGACAAATTTCTGGGTCACTGTTAGGTCTGAATGTTCTGTTCTGGTTCATTGACACTTTAGGAGATGGGTGTGTCACCAAAGAATTTTTAAGTCTATTTTTAGACTCCTCTTAAAAATTGGTTGGAGTTCTACCAATGAATGGAGGTGCAACAATAGTTGTTGACATCTTTGGGAAGATAGGACCAGGGAACTCTTTTTGGCGTTGTTTCAGTATGTGAGATGTGATAACGTAATGAACACCCAAACTGTCTGCAAAAGGAATAAACAAAGATGCCTCATACAAATGCGAGGTATGTGTAATAGCTTTAGGTTAACAGAGACCTTTTTTTTTTTTTATGAGTAATAATTATGATTCTATAAGTGAAGGCCGTTTCCAGTGTGTTCAATGCATTTTCAGGTATTCATTTGCCTTATTCTTATGTCTTTCTGAAAGTAAAATTCTTTTATTATTTCTTGGCAGTGATGTATGCTTGGGTGAATTTCTTTGTTACTTTCCTTAAGTCAGGATAAATTACAACTGCTCATCATTTAATTGTATCAGCCACAGTGACCATTGTTACTTTTTACCAGATATCTTGAGTATATCTAATGTGTTATCAGGATGTCAAAGAAACTTAAAAGGAGACCTGAATAATCAGGTTTACAAAATAATCACCTTAGCTATTGCACTAAAGCAATAGTCCAGTCAGGACACGACTGCTTTGAATATTGACAGACGTATTGACAGAATATTCTACACTTGGTAATAGCAATAAAGGTTATTTAAGTTTCATAAGTTTCAGTGCTTAAGTTAGCCTTCACTGACCTTCAACGTGTGTGCGTGCGTGTGTGAGTGTGTGTGTGTGTGTGTGTGTGTGTGTGTGTGTGTGTGTGTGTGTATAAATGTAAACTTATACACAGACTGAAAGTGAAAGTTTAGGTGAGAGATTGCTTAGTGGTTATCCAGTAGAAATTATATTGTCGAAATTTTCAACAATACAGTGCACCTACATTAAAAAAATGTTGAAGGTCAAATAATGGTTTAGAAAAAGGTTAACTGACAAAATCGGACCACAATTAAACTCTAAAACTGTCAATGACTAAGAGACTTGGCAAGCTGCTGGTAGTTTACTCTGGTAACACAACGCTATATATAGCCACGACTACCTGAAACAAATGAATATGTCTTAAAAAGGGGGTACTTTATCAAGATTATTGTTGAGATACAGGACCAAATATTATTCGTGATAAACCATCTTAACACTGCCCGTACCTGGCAGCAGTTTTCTGCCTCACATTGTCACAGAATTATAGTGACAAGTCAGCTCAGCCAGGATAATTGCTGATATAAACGCTGATGACCTCAGCGAACAATGTAAATAAAATATGTATCCATGGGAAAATTAACCTGGGCTCTGCAATGCTGTCAGTGAGTATAAATCCTCATCTTCATGTCTTGGCCCTGTCCACAGTTTTTATTAACTGTTAAATGAGACTGTTTCAAGTCATATCCCAATTATGAATACATCTGCTCGACAAGCGTCTACCCGCATCCCTTCAAACAGTTTTAAAATAGCCTGCCAACCAGACAAGTCAGCCAAATTCAAATGTCATAATATTTGCAGATCCTTCTGACCACCCCCTCCCATTCAATCTGATTTTCACTGGAATGGTGCTAACCTAACCAATCACGGTCATTTTTCTTAACGGAGTAGGGTTTTAATGCAAGGACTGACCAATAGTTGCTGAAGAATAGCAATGCCTTGTTGCTGCGGAGGTACTATTTCAACATAACGTGGCTGGTGCTGCTGACTTAGACTGAATGACCCAGATGTAGAGTATGAGAAAAGACAAATTTAGACATTTTGCTTGTAAAAAAAAATGTGTTCATCTCAGCCCCAACAGCATCAACAGCATCAGATAGCAGCATTTATTCTGTTTCATTATTACACCAATGATTTCTTTGCACTGAATGCACTGAATGTTGCATTTCTTGTCATTGTTGCAGATATGTCTAGTACATTTTAATACTGATGAGGTTCTACACATAGATCTAAATTATTTGCCCACATCAATTTTATGTACTTTTATCTTTTGATTTGCTTATCATTTTAGTTCATTGTATTTGCAATATTAAAAGGACTATGGAATTACTGTACCGTTAGTTCACCTCTGTAAATTTCGATAAAGCTTCATTTTTCATTGTTGTTAGTCATGAAGCTTCAGTGTTTTAACTGAAGCTTTGGAGGAAATGAATACAAACTATCATGCAATGCACAGACCTTGTTTTATTTCTACCATGTCAGATCACAAGTTTTCATTACATCTCCATCTCATCACCTCAAACATTGGTGTGGTCATGTAGCCATGATCACCAGGGGTTATTATTCTTTACTTTTTTTTTCAACAACATTGCAATCAACTTTGAGTGGTTGATGATTTGTTTTTACTGGTCCTTTATGAAAACTCCTTCAATCACACTTTTCTGACAGGGTGGGAGAAGTAATGGGCCACTATGATTGGCCAGCTTACTCATCCACTTCTTTCTCGTGTCTCCAGGCTGAAGGTCTTTGTTGGACAAATTAACATTTACGTACTTTGAACACATGCAGATTGGAGGGTCTTCAAAAAAATCAAACGCTTTCCAACAATTATCATGCTCTTTACATGCGAAACTGAATGTGCATAAAAATAATAAATGAATTGTCTGTCATACTATGTCAATTACTAACAAATATTTTCAGAATAGATTCACATATTTGCACTGCTTTACATATCTGGTGAACAGTTGTATACGATACTGGTTCCTGGTTGTTAGAAAATAAATTGCAATTTGCATTGAAATAGGCTATTTATATAACCTAATTGCAGACTACAAGAGGCTGACCAGAAGTTACAGAACACATTTTTTCAGCGGAATAACATGAACTACATAACCTTTGACAATGGTCCTTTTGAATACAGGAGGAAGTGTTGCTACAGTGTTTTCTGCAGAGAAACATTGCCACAGTCCGTGAAGGCTGTCAGTAGATCACCCACTGTTAAATCTTCCATTGAATGCTAAAAATGGTGGAAGTCACTTCAGCATGTGTTAAGAGTCTGAGCAATTCTCTCCACTCTCTGGTGGTCCACAGTTACAAATCACAACATCAGCTGTCTGAGTACCCAGAGCCACCTCTTCTACACCTGATTGATGGTGAAATGGAGGAAAAATCAATGGCTTCCTCTGGTCACAGAGAGCAAGCACTGTCATGTTTAGGAGTTTGATGTTTCCCCCTTTTACTCTCTCTCTCTCCACACAGCGGAAATTGAAAGCTGGGTTTGAGCAAATTGACAAATGCGAAAAGACTGAAGTCCATCAAAGACCATGAGTTGACTGATTTCCCTCAGATGCTTCGCTCAAGAGGTGCATGCGCTGCCCCTTAAGGCCACTCCGGAACACTGAGGAAGATCACTGGGATCAAGTTCAATTGGTTGAGTATATGAACATGAGTTAGTTTTCAAACTGACTTGTAAGTTTCTGTGTAGGTGACCCGATGAGTAACAGCAGTCAGTTTTCTTAATAGTCACCCCCCTCAGGAGTCCCCCGCTCCATCACTCCACCCTTATCACCACCATGACACACTGCAACTGCGAGGGAAGGTTTCCAGTCACTGCTTGCTGTTAAATGAGCAAGCGTCACTAAGATTTTTGTTGTTTTTTTTTTTTTTCCAAAGCCAGACACATATCAACCCCTAATGGGAAATTCAAATATCACATATCAGCTGAATGCAATATTCACTTAGTGAGAGATAAGACTCTTCTTGATGTGTCTCATGTATCAGGTTTGCAGTAGGCACAGCTCTCCAACGGCATCCTGACACTCGACCTGACTGCCAAACCCGGTGTATAAATTTTGCCCGATGCTCATGCATCGGCAATTCATTCACCATTTGCCGTATTGTTGCGCATGTCAGGGTCTTTGTGTATTCAAGGGAGAGCTGATTCTAGTGCATCCGTGTCTGTGCTGCCACTTCAGTGTCTTACACAAGCGCAATCTCTTTTCATTTCTGCTGGCATTCTAATCAGAGTGTTACAAGCTTCAGCGGGTGAAGTACGTGGAAAGATGTGTTTCCTGACAGCCAATAAAAACCTTATAATCTCCCTGATTCAAGTGGCCCATTTAAAAAAAAATACTAACTAGTGCTATCACTCAGACCACCACCTTTCCTTTTTCTTTAATGCCCTTTTTTATTTAATATATAGCCCATGAAAAATGAGAGACTCCCGCTTTGCCGTGTAGATATTTTGTTGCTGATGATGCGAGACGAATTTCCATCACAGCTTTGTTTCCAGCGAGTGAGCGGATAATCTTTTACAGTGCAGAGAGGCAGGCCACCACTACCATTAATCTCTGGGGCCTATATGTGCTGCATGGTTGCATTACCTGACTAGAACGCCTGCTGGCAGCCAACTGAGCCTTTACAGTCACTGCATTGGGTGCTTCCTTAGAATCCTGACCCAAGAAAGATGGCAACTACCAACCCCTCCTTAAGCCGCACAATGCTTCTGTTTCATTATTCCTGCCTTTGTTATAGTGTCATTTATGTAACAAGTTGGTTATGTCTTAAAGACCATAATTGCACTTCTGTTGACAGACTTTTGTCACTGAGTGCAGTGTGGGCCTCAGCTGTGCAACAAAGCTGTTCCAGAGGGGTCAACCTTCAGTGCCTCTCCCTCATGTGCACTTTGTCTTGTAAAGCAAAACGTCTCAGTTTTAGCTGTGACATCTTGTGCAGGTAGCCTCTCGAAAGGAGCCCCCGGTGGCCTCATGCTTCTGTGGAAGATGGCAGGTGTGCAACGTACAACTCTCTGTACCCCTTTGCCCTGGCAATCACATGCTGCGCAGCTTCTCCCGTAGAGACAGTGCCGCTCTGATTGACAATAATGGGAAGTGGCAGAATCGATGGGAGACAAGAGAGGAATATACGTGGAAGTCTCCGGGAGCTTCCAGTTACAGACCGGGGGATCTGGTACTGCTCACCTGTCATCCCTGCAGCACTAGGATTTAGGCCTGTGACAGCAGGGGCCACCTTCAAGAAAGATACTGCAGTTGCCATTTGCCTGTGACAGCTGGGAAATGGTGACTCTTCTGCACACTTAAGTCTACGTATTTGTCTCATTAGCTGGCCAGACCCAAGAACCCCATGGATTTCTCTGAGAGAGACGTACTGCACATGACAGGCAAACATATTGATGAGAACAATCATTCTTCTTAAAGATAAAATTACCTATCACAAGAACTTGAGATATAAAATATCCTGAAAAGAGTGGATGGCTTGGCTTCTAATAAGCCATTTAAGAGAGTGCTTTCAAAAGATAGCTGATTTCTAGGATTAAAATAGCCATTCACCTTGTGCCTGGGAACAGGATGTGTGCCTGTGTGTGCTCCAGTAGTGGATGGAGGGCCGGTGTCGTGACAGAATGGCCACTCCATTCTCTAATTGATCGGCAAAAGATGCACACAAAGAAGACCTTAAAGCAAAATGAAGTCATAACAGTGGATTGAGACATTTATTAAGTCAGACGAAAGGCCCACAGAAACGTTGAGATTGTTTATTGATTTTTGTGTTTTGGCTGGCTGCGCAGGAGTAATCGCTCGTGCTACTGCCAAGAAGGCTATGGGGCTTGGGTGCAACCAAATGTTCAGGTGGAGGTGATGACTTCCCCCCAAAAAGGAAAATTTAACCTGCAGAATTCAGAGTTCCTTATGACACGTTTTCCACATTTTATATGAGGATCCTGATGTAATAAATGTCATTCAGTCAGTCAGTCAGACAATGCCAAGGCCTTGGTTGATTCATGTCAGACTTGATTTCTCACTATGTTGTGTTGGCTGCAGCTGCAATTACTGATATCTCACTGTAACTGCCAAACTGGCATAGCTCATTACTTTGCTTGTTTGTTTTATTTGATAAAATATTTATTCTAATTGTAGAATTATAATGAAATTGGAATAAATAATTTGAAATAATAAATAGAGAAAGAAAAAGACAATTCAGACGTCATTTTTCTTGGCCCCAAATGGTTGGTGGAAGTCTTCCATGATGATCACTGATGTGCATACTGTCATGCTGGTTCACAACTTTTGACAAGAATTAAATCTAAGTATGAGACAAATTTCTTCTCTCTTTTCTTTTAACAAATGTTTCATTAACTTCATAATGTCTGTAATGTATAGCTGAGAACCACATCTATTTGTGATTGCAAATTACAGAACTTTGGCAATTAAACTGTTAGTTATACTAAATGCAAATGACATGCTAACAGAGCAATGCCAAAACCAAACAAATAAATAGAAATAATACTCAGTGTTTAGCCCCAGTCAACTGAATTCAAATGATTGGCTGAGATACTCAATGAGAGAAGACAGACATGATGGCTAGTCCTGTGCTCTGGCTTATGGAAGATGTAACATGGTATTCAATGAAGATGCTGTCATGAGATAACGTGAACATTTTGACAGAGGTGTATAACTCATAATTGCAGGATGAGGTGAATCAGGACCAGATGTGCATGAAGGGTGTTAAAAAACAGCAGGAAAATTCCAAGAAATAAAATATTAGCTTTATCTGCTTTTATTTTAGAAGAAAACACTTTTGAGGTCAAAGAAAAATATTAAAAGAAATAACATCGAAATAATCAGTGGTTGCCTCTGCATTTAATATTGCTAATAATTGTAATCATAGTTTATCGATCCCTCATGGGGAAATTTGTTCCCTGCATTTAACCCATCATGGATGCATGCACAGTTGGCTGCCGCCGTACCTCAGCACCAGGGGAGCAGTTAGGGGCTCAGTGTCTTGCTCAACAACACTTCAAAATACTCGGAGGAGCCGGGAATCGTACCAGAACTGTTCGGTTTCAGACACAATCGCTCTACCTCTTGCGCTACACCGCCCCAATCCATAGTTTCCTGAAATTTTCCGTTCAATGGACAGAACATGAAAATGAATTTGCTGCTTCCTGTCTGACCTACTGTACATGTGCATGTGTGTGCCTTTGTGTGTGTGTGTGTGTGTGTGTGTGTGTGTGTGGAGTGCTGGTGAGTGTTAGGTAGAGTTCAACCATACTGGTGACCTCCATCTGCCTGTCCTTTATTAGATGGAGCAGTGAGGTGTAACTGACTGCATTGTCCACAGATGGACTGGGTCCCACAGCACACGGGACCCTGGTCGCCCACCCTGACAATACAATCAATAACCACACACTCATTATCAAAGCACTGCCTGCTTTCTCCTGCTCTCCTACCCTTTGGAGCCTCCCTCTGTGGCTCATTGGAGCTTTAACCCTGTCTCTTTGCACGATATCTTAATCATATCTTTTCCATTCTTACGTTTGTCAAGGTCTCGCAGTTTTGTTATTATTCAAAGTTGCATCAAAAAGCAAAGCAGCCAACGTTTAGGGGACACTGTCCTGGTTCCTCCTCAAACATTCCGGCTCCCGCTGTAGTGTTCAGCAGCCAGACTGGAGTATAGTGGATGACAGTGATCCAGCATGAAGCCTGGGGCCTATAAATGGTAATACCCTCCACTTGCTTTCCTCATAAAGCATAATAAAAGGAGGTTATAAATCCTACCAATTAGCTGCTTCCATCAGTCCCCTTAATTGGAGTGTCGTGACTGGCTAGGGGATGACCTTGTGTGCCAGAGAGCTAAGACGGACGAGGAGGCCAGAGGGGAGATCTATGTGGATGAGGATGACTTGGGCTTCTTTAAATCAACTGTATCTAACAGCCCATTCTGTAGTTAAGGGTCAAGCCATATGCTAGTAAAGCATTTATGCTGACTGGCCATTAATGTCATCTGTGCATATGTGTAGATTTTTAGGGAGAATATATTCCTGTATTCGGGGCTATATTTGCCACTAAGTACAATATAAATGAACAATGCCTTTCAGCAGAGACAGAAGAATAGGTGTTCTAATAACTCCACAGCTACACATTAATACAAGAGCATTGTCAGATCGCAACACAATCAAATACCCATTAAATGCATCCTGAGATTCATCACATCTAAATTAATTTAGCAAGGTTACTAAATAACGAACAAAGAAAACCAGTGTGTGTAGTCTGTTGTGTGGGGAGCAGTGTGATTTCACCCCATTTATCTAAACACATGTATCAAACTGGACACAGCTCTAAGAAGAAGCTAATGTGAAACCACTGTTTCAAGTTTTATCAGAAGCGTAACTGTCACATGATTGTTGTGGCCTTGATTCAGGACCGATACTGTTCTAGAGTTCGGTCTTGGCAATAAACATCACTGCTAAAACAATCACACCCCGAACACGATCTAGTCTCATTTTTCTCCTCTGGTATGAGGTCCAGATCACTGCACGCCAGCACTACCAGACATAGGCACAAGACATCCCACAAACCACATACCATGCATACAGGTTAATCCCCACGACACCTCACACACCTTGTCACACACTAACAATAACATCTGTAACTGATCATCAATTTATTAAAATCAGGTCAAGTGACCTGACTTTAATACCTCGTGCTTGTTGACGGCAGCCTGCTGCTCATGGTTCATCCATGGTGGGTTAATTTCAGAGAACAAATTTCCCCACAGGGGTTAATAAAGGATAAATTGTTATTATGAAATCACAACACAATTGTCTCATGACAATGTAAAGAAGGTATCTATTCATCATTTAATATATGTAATAAAATGTTTGCACTTACTCACTAACCACATTACCCATCTGGATCATCCAGTTTTACTTCAATATTTTGCACCTTGTTTTTTTATTGTTTATAATGTTCTTGTCAGCACGAAGTGTAACTGTCAACCAGAGCTAAATTCCTTGTGTCTGTGAACATACGTGGTCAATAAAGCTGATTCTGATTCGACTGGCCTTGGTTTGTCTTTTCCGAGATGTTTCACTTTTCGTCCGAGAGGCCTCATCACCTCCAAGACAGTGAGGAGTTTCCAGTATAAATGCGGGGGTTAGGGTTTGAAATTGGTCAAAGCTGAGAGGATAGTCAGTGAGATGTTGTTTTGCACCAACTAGATTGAATGGGGTCATTATGGTATTGTGTCATGATGTGTGTGTTATTCTGGGAAAAAAGGCATGAATTGTGGGGTCTCACCAGAGTTGAATTTGAATAAGTAATTGTTGGGATAATGTGTAGATTGTGTTAACTGAAACTAGCGAGTCCCTTGATTCATTTGGACTGAGACTCAGGCAGCAGGCACCGGGACCCTGTTTAGGTTGTTGATCTCTCCATTTGGATTGCCATTTGGTATGCTGAAAACATACCGCTTCGACCAAGCACTACCCTACTAATCGCACTTAGCGCCCCCCCCCAAAAAAACCCAAATAAACAAAACAAAAAACAATTAAAAAAAACCAATGAAATGAATGTATGTATGTATATGGTTTTGAGATGGCTATTTAGTAGAGTGGTCACTTCTGACTTCCGACTACTGGTACTTTGGATCTTCAGATCTGAGTTGCACTTTTTGAGAGTCGCTTTGGATAAAAGCGTCTGCTAAATGACTGTAATGTGATGTAATGTAATTGCGAGGTGCAGATGGATCTGGCATGTGTGTGTTGATCTGTCTTGAGACGGATCATGTCGCAGTTGAATGTAGCATTGTCACAACATGATTAAAAATAATCACAACATGATTTTGCAGCAATTTCAAGGTATTACTAGAATTTGTGATTTATAAATGTTTTTCTGCAATTGCAAATGATGGAAACTTTGTTAATTTCTGTTGACTTGATTAAAAAAAAAATCTCAATGTGTTTCTACTTTCTCCTCCTTCTTTCATGGCTGCAAAGTGCTTAGGTAAAGCAAACACTGATATGCAAGCCAAAATGCCATTAAGGTTACCCTGGAATAGTTTCAAAAAGTCAAAGTATAAAATGATTTTAATTCAAAAGATCAGTACTGTCAGGAAAGACACCTGGTTGACAGAAAAACTTCTGTTTAATAAGCCATAGCTGTTGTCTGCCACAGCCACACCACACAAGCCTGCAATAACCCCGTTCCTGCCCAAATCCAGGTAAAACCCCAGAATTCCTTGCACCCCAAACCACACCCAAAAAATATCCCCATTGACCCAAAACTCTCACAGAAACAAGCATCTATATAAACCCCAACATACGTGACTTGTTATAATACTTTGAGTCTCTGTAGTGGTGCAGTATTGTCACATAGAATATCAAGACATTATTCTGGAGTGATATTCTTCAACCAACTTTATAATATGCAGAGTCCTTTTTTTTGTATGTTTATTTTTTTTCCCATGAGCAAAATAACTATTTTCAGGCCTTCCAGGTGATATTATTTTAACATCATTTAATGAACAGTTGTTGGCTGCTTACCCTGAATCCCCCCCCCCCCTTTTTTTTTTATACTGGTATCAGCAAATGATATTAGTTTCAAATGTGATGATTCCTCAAAGTTACATTTCTGATCAATGGGAAAAGCCTTTCTTTCTTTCCCTTTCTTCTTCAGGTGCCCTGAAAAAAACATCAATACTATCTAATGGTGAAAAACAGGCATTTAAAACTGTTTTCAACTTGGAACCATCGTTGACTACTGTCAGAAAACAGTTGCAAGAGATGAGTTAATATGAAAGAGACCTGCATTCGAGTGCAGGTACAACTGTGACGTTTATTGGAGATACAACTGACATCACTGTTAAAGGTTTGTCTGCTAACTATACACTTAGGAAACTACATAGCTGAGACTTAAGCCAGAGAACTGTGCATGCTGGCCTTTGATCAGTGAAACAGGTGTTCTGGTTTCAATAGGCTTCACTCATCTTACAAAGCAGCACTCGCTCTTTCTTCTCCTTAGCAAAGCAGTAAAATTTACCCCCTGTCATCCTGTGGGCTTGGCCCCCACACGTTCCTCTCAGCACCTCAGTCAAGCGCGCTCTTTTGCTATTCAAACCTGAGACCTTGGCTTCCGATCTTGTTATGAACATCAATATCTCATGACACTGCGATGCCCGAGGGGAAACACTGGACTTGTTTGTCTGTACGGTGATCCATGTGCAGACGTACGCTTTCTCTCTGCCAAACTCTACCTTGGGATTAGCTCATAAAGTCTAGCTAAACAGCCAGCTGCTGGAGAGCGGTTTCTCTTCGCTGAATGGGGACTGCCAACAGTTGTTTCCTGTCTGTCTTGCAGTGCAGAGATAATTCAGTCAACAGGCTTTGAACAGTTGGAAGATGATGACCCAAAGGTTAGGAATACAGTTTATGAGGCAGGAGGCATGTATATGGGAACTGGAGAGGGACAAGCAAGATCGGTCCTGAGAAAACAAAATTCTGACTGTAACTTAACTTTTTGGGGGGTTAAGATAAATTTTGTTTCATTCACTTTTCTTCAAAGTGACATATTCATCCTCATCAGTGTGGCCACTGAAATTTATTACTCTTTGAAAGTATCTCCATGTATTCTGTAATACATATCTGTGAATTCTGTAATTCACAGATACAGTTTTATAGATAAAATATTGAACATGATAAATCGTGGTGCATTTAATCTTTTTCTCATCTCCATCTCTGATAGTCTGGTCGCAGTTTCTGTTTTAGTAAGCTCAGTGAGGTGGTTTCAGGTATATTTGACTGTCACATCAACAACAGAGAAAGTGAGAGCAAATTGATCATAGAGTCTCAACAAAATTAAACAATAGTTATATCAAGACCAACTGGATCCAAGACTCTTTGATGCAATGTGAAATGCTGTAGTGTTATGCAGATGAGTTTAGTATATTGAGAGCCAGAGCTACTGCTTTTATCTCCATATAGAATTAAACTAATAGTTGAAAAGTAACATAAAATAAGCTAAAATAAAATGAAATAAATGATCACAAGATATACAGCTCACAGCAGCACGAATCAGCCAAGAGCTCAGTTTTGGAACTCGAAAAATATACCAACAGGTGTTTGCCGTCCAGCCTTGTGATATCCCATCCGATCTCCTGTGACTAAACTCAATTGGGAGTGTTGTCCCATTTTCCTTCGATTCACTTCTTGACTTTCCCGCATTTTAAGAATGTAAAACGATGAGGATGAGGAAATTAACTTCCAATAAATGTTTCATAAAGTGCCTTTTGTTTTGTCTTGAGCACATGTTTTCCATACATGCCAGGTGTTGTGCAGTACACACTCCTAGGCCCCTGTGTTTTATGGCAGGGTACATGATGAAAAGGCCTGAGTGTCCCATCAAAGAACCCATTCAGTTCCAGCTACAAGAAGGACAGAGGGCCACAGTTTTGATTGCAGAAATCCGACACCCTCTGACAGTAGCTCAACACAGCGGACTCTGAGCCATGCTGACAGCCTCTCTCATGGGATATCAGGCATGCTCTTATTCACTATTGACTTACTTATTGCTGACCTCACACCAGGAAAACAATGAAAAGAAAAAAAAAATTAAAAGGTTATCTTAGGTCTTGTTCTTCCTTGTTGTTAGGAATTGAAGTTTCCAGGACTTGTCTTGCTCTCATTGATGTTTAAACTGAGAAAATACACATTGTATTATCCAACATAAACAAAAACAACAACAAATAGCATTATGAAAACTCTTTGAGGATATACAAAAGACAAAGGTGACAGAACATGACCGAGTCTTGCAAACAGTGATGACTAAATTGACTAATTCGAAAACATATCCGATGCATGGTTATGGAAAACCAGTGTGACAAAAAAGTCACAAGAAAAATGAAAAGTACAAAACTGTACAGTACCATTACCCCGAGATTATATGTTCTTAAAATATGATACTTGAATTATACATTTGCATTATTAGGTTGAGGACTAATTGAAGAGAAGTTCTTCAATAGTTCTCTTTTTTTTATGTATCTTCTTACATTTAAATTGTCTCAAAACGGGTCTTGATTTAGAGGTAATGTTGTATATACATTGAAAGAAAGTTATACTGTAAATTCATTTTTGTGAGTCCAAAAGCTTCTTCAGTTTTCCATTTGAAAACCCATAACATGATCCCATTAGTTCTTATCCCTTATGAGAAAGTCTTTGTGTATTAGACCACCGAAGTTAATATCTGACTGGAGTTGATAACTTATCCTCAGTTGACTCATGTAAGCTGTGTTGCTTTGCATCAATTGGTGTTTATGCTTTTACTCACATAACACTGTCCTTTGAGAGCTGGTCATCGCAGGATGATCAGTGTGTCTACTGATCCTGCTGGGATTCATTCTCTCTTCTTGTTGCTTGCTTACATGTCTGCAGGGTCTTTTTACAAAATTCTTAGCTGTCATGCCAAGGCAGATCACTGAATGACATAACATCCTTGTAGCATCAGCGAGCACCCCATTAACATGGCTCTCCCCTCCCCCAGACACCACTGCAATGTTTACACCAGGGGTGGGCAAACCATGGCCCGCGGGCCACATCCGGCCCGTTGGTCTTTTTAATCCGTCCCGCCAAAGATTGGTACAGAATTCATACTTGATACGAATAATTGAATGATTGGATCAATGAATGTGGGAGCTCAAACAGGAGATTATTTCATTTTTGGAGCTACTTGAGAACAATTTTCCTGAGCTGAATGACACAGATCAGCTTTGTGATTTAGCCTTTACTGTGGACGTACTGACACATAAATTGAACTGGACATGAAGCTACAAGGGAAAAAGTGGTTTGTGCATGAAATGCAAGCAAACGTCAGAGCCTTCAAAACCAAGCTGCTTTTATTTTCAAAGCAAATGTCAGACGAGTCTGATATGTACTTTTAACAAATGCATTTTTTTTTATATGTATCGTTTAATGTAGTGACCCGGCCCGTCTGTCAAATTTTAAAAGTCAATGCGGCCCCTGAGCCAGAAAGTTTGCCCATCTCTTGTTTACACGATTAATGTGTTCAGACTCAGTATACTTAGTATACTTAATGTTCATTGCTTCTTTGTTTGCTTTACTTGATTGACTTCTTACAAGTTCTGATCAACATGAATCCCTATTCTTGCTTTTTCCAGAAATTGACTTTATAAGTTTGAATGAAGTAAACTTCAGTCGACACAGGTAAGATGATTTCCTGAAAATATTATTTTTGCTCAAATTGCTCAACTGACTTGATGGAATTGTTATAATGATATGCATGGTTCATCACTTTTTTTCTTTTTCCCATCAACTTATTTTTGCTGGGTACAAGTGTTTTTTGTGTGTTTCTTTCTTCCAGTTGTTTTTCCCTGTTGTCAACTTGTAGCTATTTGATGGATTGTATCAAGAGGTCAGCTCATGCCAGCCTCATATGAGCTCTGTTATGAAAAGTAAATGCTCTTTCATTATAAATGGTGTGATGATCTTTGGTGTGAGAAATTGAAGAATATCTGAAATTAAGAATATCTGGCTGTATAAATTATGTCTGCAGTGGGGGTCTCTGGGTGTCTCTCTGTTTTATATCCTTGTAATGAAGACATTTTAACACATCTACTATAATGATGACTATCTTTCACCAAAACTGGGCGCAGGGGGGTTATAGTGGTCGTCACTGGAATGTCCAGGAACCAAACAGTCCCGGTTCGATTCCTGGCTCCTCCTGGCTTTTCGAACTGTTGTTGAGCAAGATGCTGAACAGCTAACTGCTCCCTTGGCACCGTTAAGTGGCTGCCAACTACTCATAAATGATGGGTGAAATGCAGAGGAATTTCCCGCAAGAAATAATTAAAGTATAATAGTAAAAAACAACTTCCCAGCTGGTAGAATGAATAAGTGGAGTGTGAATGATAAATGTAACCCAAAAAACGCTAAACTGATGGTTTACATTTTTTTTCAAACTGCTTAGCCATTGGATGAGTCTGTATCTTCAGTCCAGAATTGGTTTTAATGGGAACACACACACGAACACAAGCGGACGCAAGCACACACACACACACACACACACACACAAAAGGTAGGGTAAACTAAAAATGTTCCAGAATATGCTCTCTAATTCATCTTGATCCATATGAGGTGAATAAAACAAATGAATTAAATTCTTCTTGACCATAACACTCATAAATAATGTGAACATCATATAAACCACCAATGTGATTGCACCATTCCAGCCATTCAAGCTTATCACCTTTAAAAGACACAGCCTTAAATAATAGGAGTTGTTTATGTTGACACCCTGGCCGATGTTTGTTGCTCCATAATATATTGTGGAGCCACCAACCTATCCTGCCTGAAGTCTATAAATCCCAGAGCTGAGAGGACTCACAGAGCTGAAGTGTTCCACTGCTTGCTCAACAGACCCAGGGGTTGCTTGCTCTGTCACCTTTACACTATGTTTACCCTGAAATTTGGTGTATGGTTGTCTTTGTGCAATCTGGCCCGTGCATGTGTGGGCGCTTTTATTAGCCGCCCTCACAGAGTAGATTTCGCTCGTGAGCTGCCCTGCCCCCATTCCCCTTTGGGTTTTGTCTCCTTCTCTGCTCTGCCTCAACCCCCCCCAAGCCTTGTGCAGCCAGGCTCAGCATATACAAATCACCAATGGCTTGTTAGTATAGTTTAGTGAAGATGTCAGCTTTACGGGGTCCAGAATGCTTGTTATGCGTATCAGGGACAACTGTGTGAAAGTGGGTGAGGGTGGACATAGATGCTGTAAATTTAGGTCTGTGCCGTGGGGTGGGAAGTGACAGCTTTGGACCAAAACAGAACGGTACAAAACCATGTTATGTGCAATTAATAGGGACAACACAGAACAGGGGAACAGGGGTGGAGAATTTGATTCCTGTGTCAATTAGAGAAATGTTTTTTATTACACATCCTGAACAATGATTTGGTCATACATCAGTGAAGATGCCTTTTACATTTTGATCTAAATCAATGCTGCTACAAATGGACACTACCTGATGAGTATTGTTCTGTTTTTGTTTTTTTTGTTCATTGCAGGTGCATGTGTGTGTGTGTGTGTGTGTGTGTGTGTGTGTATGTAGGGGGGGTGGGGGTCTGGGCATCATTAGATTGTTAATCTCATTTCCTTTCTGATGATTGAAAATGGAGAGAGGCTCTGAGTTTATCAGGCAGATAAATGGACAGCACACCCTCAGAGAAGATCTAATCTGTCAAGTGTCAAGGCTGGGGTTTACCTGCCACCCGATAATGACCATGTCGAAGGGCACTGATGATTTAGAAGAGCCCGGCCTCTTGTTTGTCTTTGCAAACAGCTGATAGTTTCATTAATTAACTGGCCACAATTAGCAGCCTGCTTCCCATCAGGAAGCCTCCTTTAAAGGGAATATGAGATATTAGAAAGCAAGGAGGAACTCCATTAGGGTTGACCTTTTCTGTGAAATTACTGATATTTGAGATTTAATTCGGAATTCAATGAAAACTTCATTTTATTGTTATTGCTGAAGCCCTTCTCATCTCCTGTCTGAAATTGGGTCTCCTGTGACCTGCGGGTTGTTAATTATGATCTTTATAAATTATATTAAGAGGATGTCAGTGCTTTATTTTTTTTTTATCTTCCTGTCCTACAGGTTAAAGAGTAGATAAGATACTTATCACCTCTGCAATGATGGAAAAATAAATCGCCTCTTACATACTAAATGAAATGCTGTAAGTGCTAAATTGTTTTTCTTTTTGTACGCATTTTGCGTTCAGTTCTCAAGTAAAGGCATACGAGAGGTGTTTTACCCGAAATGGATTGTCAAAACAGTTTTGAGTTTTTTGCAGCAATCTTGGCTACCTATATGATGTTTGTGTGAACTGAACACTCAATGGTTTTGCCTTCGATGTATGACCAATATGGATATTGAGACAGAAAAACAATGCAAAAAGTGAAAATGCATGTGATAGTAAATATCATGCTATAAAAAAATCCTTACCTATAAATTTACTTACGTGTGTTTGAGACAGTTTCATACTAACTGATGTACTCTGGTCTGTCTCTACATGATATTTTACTCTGTTGGTGTCTATCTAGACTCAGTCTTCAGAAACAAGCATCATACTCATCTCTCCAAGTCTCCTATTCCTGTCTCCTACAAAGACTGCAGGCGCCTGCTTGCATCTTATCCCATTTCCTGTCTCATCCCCTCACACACATACATACATATATACAAACACACACACACACACACGTGTGCACACTCATATACATTACGTTATATACGTTATATTTCCTAATTCAGTTTGACGAATGAGTGACAGCTTGACACTTCATTCAGCGAGATTAATAGAACGACACAATATTTACGTGGCAGAGACAGCCAATTATCCCACCATCTATCATCCAGATTATCTTTCTGATTGAAAACTACTCGTCCATGTAATCAGAATTATTTGGAATTAGAAGGGAATTTATGGCTCCTTGTGTCAGTTTTCCGTGGTGGTGGTAAATTAGAAATATTAGCCACATAAAGAGAGAATAGGAAATGGCATAAATAGAAGCCTTGAATTAGTGTCCCATATTTCCTTTTTTTTTCTTTCTGTGGGCCTATATAAACCCAGTTTCAAGTCACCATTTATCAGTTATCTTTACATATTATTAATGTAGTATATTGCATATTCTGTCAGTGTTGTAATTCATGCTGGGAAGAGTCGCAATATTGATCGACTGGTAACCCCACAGCCTGTAACATGTTGATATGTTTGATTGAGTAATGAGTTATTTTAATCACAAAGCAGAATTAAATATGCTTAGGTTTGAAGAATGTAATGGATAGATCTTATCAATGGGGAAAGTGCCGTGTGTATTGATCTGTGGCTATGTTTTTCAATGTTCATCTTACTGGAGGTGGAACTGATTTATCTGCCATTCTTCCACCTTTCTTCATTAGTCGATCCAACCGTGTTTCGAATTCTTCGACAATGCCTCGTCTTGATGCAAATGTCTTGATAAAACTTTTTTCATTCCATTTAATTTTCCTCATGTTTAAAATATGAGTAATTTTTCTTTATATCCTCTTTTCTTAAGAGACCCAATGATCTTGTTTTTTATAACTGAGGATATGTAGTGAACTGCATACTCACCAATCCACGATGTGTGATTAGGTTGTCAGGTCAAAATTCAAATCAGCAGTCAGGCCGTGGATCGGGAAGGGATGACAGTAAAGTTCCAGAGTGTCTTACTGCACAAATCAATATGATCCAGTTGGAACCTGTTTGAACTTGTTTATAAACTGCTATTCAGACAATTAATTAGTCTTATAATGTAATCTTGTGCCTATGTGCCCAATAGCAGGACTAAAAATAACTTAAAAAGTTATATTTATTATGGTACATGAATTGACTGAGCATTTTTCTGTGTGGGTCTTTAGTAATGAAATTTCTAAAATTGAAGTGTCATCCTTTTAGCAAATCCTAGTAGTCTAAAAGCCTTGCACTCAGTCATTTCTTGTTTTAGAAATGGTGAAAATTGCCATATATAACAACGTTGCAGGGGTTTGATTCCATTGGCTCGAGTGCGTTCAGACCTGTAAACAGGATTATGCCATCCCAATATAGTGCTTCGACAACTTGACTGTTTATTTTTATCCCCTTAATGGAAGAGTTGTATCCTTAAAGGGTGCCAAAATTATCCAGCAAATTGCTGACAAGTAAAAATGAAAGGTCTACAGTTATTATAAACAATCTGCCGTCATTGAAGCACAATGTGACTGCTGCGCTTGCGATACCAACGAGGTGACCTCGGTGCGACGGGGAGGAGACATGTTGAAAGTGAGATACACCATATGGACAGGACCACCAGGAATACACACATGTACATGCACACACTCACATGCATGCATGCATGCATGCACAGACGCAAAGCACACATACACACAGACACCTCACCCACTACATTTAAGAAATTTCCATCCAAAAGGGCACTGTGGCGTTAAAAAGCATTACAACATTTTTTTTTGATTATACATCTTTTTAAAATTGCTATTATTATGTACCAGATGTGGAAAATAAATTTGCTATGTTTGATCCTACAATATTTTTACTAGTCTTTTTGAATTCCTTTTTAAATCATACACATCAGAGTATATCCAAGCCTCCATCTAATCTATGTGGAATTTAATAATGTTTTATTTCATACATTATAAATCACTCTCAAGGTACCTTAACTGATGACAAATTTAAAGTAGTAGAACCTTTAATATTATGGGCATCAAATTAATAGATATATCTGAAACTTGAAACAAACATTTTTCCGAGCAAACTGAAGTCAGGATCAAATTTAGCAGCATAGAGATTTATCATTTCTAAGAATAGAAAATGAATCACCCAACATCGAAGACACTTTTACGCAATTTGAATCTAAAAAAAAAAAGCCTTTGCAAATCACTACAATAGTATTCGTTAAACTGTAGGTATATTAGGTATATTAGGTATATTAGCGCTCTTCTTAAAAATACCTTGTGTTAGCTTGTAAGGTAATTTATATATCATAGGTAATTGATTAGACTTTGGCTCATTAATTTGTCATATTGCAAGGAATGTTTGGTATTACTACTCCTCCAGAAGTAGCAGCTATTCTGAAAAGCTCTATAACCCTGTTCAATAAGAAGAGCTAAAATTGAAATTTGGAAAGTGGATAGCATGAGAAAAATGCAGGAAAGGAGTCAATGTTTCCCACCACAATAACATAAAAGACCTTACACGGTAGCTGAATAGTCATCAATAGTCCCCTTCCATTCCGTAAATCAAATTAAGAATACCGGATTTTTTTATGTAATTGACAATGCATTTTTTTTTACTCAACAAACATGTTCATACTGTTACAAAAACTGACACTTGTCTGAAGTCAAATGCAATGTAAAATCAATTGAAATTTCATCAGATATACACATACTTCTGACTCTCACATCCATCTCCAGGAAGAAATTGATGACAGCTGCATCTGATGTTGAACTTGCTTTTAATTAAAACAAGATATATCTCTCAAAAGTATGGAAAGAATACCCCCTATCGTGTCCAGTCTGTTTACAGGACATTAAGCTATGTGTTTTTTGAGTAGGGCTTGAAATAAAGTTGGGCTTTAAAATTGCACTTTGTCCATCAGTCTTATTGTCATAGCTCAGGTCTCTACCCTCTTCACTCTATTTCTCATCTGCATCATCTGCATGACCTCATAAATCCTAGAGTGAAGCCCGTTGCTGTCTAGCCATGACGGTCAACCAGTCAGCATCACATATTAGGAGTTGCCTTGTCAGTTCATTTAAAAACTAATTCATGAACATTTTTATGAAAAGAAATGTTGAACCATGATAGAAACAGCAGTGGAATGCTGCTTAGTAGCTTATTTGGTGTACATATGAGCAATTTCACATGACTTAAGACAAAACTGATCGTGAAAAACTACGACAAAAGGGTACTCCCATTGGATTCTGGGACTCTTAGAGAAATTAAAATATAGTAGTGAATACTTAACAAAAGTCTGGCAAAATGAATAAAGCACTTCCTATTTTGATCTAACAAAAAATGAATTCAAAAAAAAGTGTAAGATTTAGGTTATATACTTTTCACTTTTTGGCTGGACTGTTCATTATGAAAAGGTTTTTGTACCTCATGGTGTACAATGGTAGGCCAGTGCATAAGTTGATATTTCGGATGTATCGCTTGAGTTAGCTGAACCACATCACTCTGCTAGTGAACTTCTGAACCCAAGGGAGCAAATTAACTATCAATCTCCTGGCTTCCCTGTAACCTTTACTCCAACCTGAATGACATTTGTGTCTCTGTTTGCCTTTGGCCCAGGCATATGGTGATCTGTGAGAGGATGCACAGAGATGCTGCATTTGTTAAACCAACAATCTGCATGTATTCATGTCATGATATGTCTGCATGTGATGACAGAATAGGTGAATTCCTGCATATGTGTGTCCGTCCAGCTGTTCCACAGGGGTTTCCTCTGCTGTGTTCCTACATTTGGGCAGTAGACAGCTACAGTGATGAAGCCACAGCCTCAGATTACCGCAGAACTCCGACGAGGATGTATCCATAGGTATACTGCTAAAAACATCATACTATGCACAATAAGAGAATGTGGTTGTTCACAAGTCCATCTATTCTCTCATATCATCATTACAGTCCACTGCATGCATGGCATTAGAGCATTATTACAAACATAAGGACATTGTATTATTAGAACTACGCTGAATGCTGTAAATACATAATGTATATAGACGTACTGTATACAATATACGCAACATTTATGTATAGAGAGATGGTAAGAGAGCGAGAGAGGCAGGCAGACAGACAGAGAGACAGCAAGAGAGATAGACTGTGGCTGAATGATATAGCCGCACAGAAATGTAAAACATAATTGCACTTCTGGGGGTTGAGGGCTACACCATGGATTTTAGTTCCTAGATCAGCAGAGGCAGTGTTAAAGTTGAGGAACGGAAATACAATGGGAATATGAACTATGCAGTTGAGCTGTCATGGTTCTAATGGAGGAAGTGGAGCAGACGGTCAGAAGTCCTCGGCACCTTTGCTAAAGATTAATGACCAAAGAGCCATGAATGGCAAAGAAGGAAAGAAAGAAAGAAACTCTGAAACAAGCTTTGGTCTAACCCAAAGGTTGACACTTCTTTACATTTTTTGGATAAGAATAATCAGTATCTGTTGGTTAAATTTTACAAGATTATAAATATGATTTTTTTTGTTTCCCTTTTCACCATTTCCCTTTTCCCTTTTTCCCCTTTTCTTAGAACCCTTTTTTTTTCAGAAACCACACTAGTACAAAAATTGCACTCATTTCAGGACATTTAGAATTTATGTAATAGGTGTGAGATTCATATTCAGCACAGGCTGTTATCCTCTCAGAACATCAAGGTGCTCTCAGGCAATGATAACAGTAGAGACCTTTATGATGACTTCAGTAGCATGTAGCACCACAGAAAAGAGATATCATCATTATCCCAACACAAAGGCAACCCCCACATTGTTAAAACAATTTGCAGCTTGCTAATGTAGGCTGTCAGAGAGGCACACAGGTCTGGATCCAAGAGTTAAGTTGTAGATTTTTTTTTCCAGCCTGGGGAATCACGGCGGGTATGGGGCTCATTTCCTCATCAAACACTAGGCGAGTGATTTGGAATATTTATGAGGCTGCCAATTTAAGTTAAACATTTAACAAAAAAGCATCCGATTAAAATGAGACAGCAGAAAGGGTTAAAGTCCCCATGGGCAGCAAAAGCTAAAAATTAAACATGGAATGCTGGTGATGAATTAAAGTGGTGGGTTAAAGTTAGATTTAAGCACAGTGGCAATACTGTACAGGAGTATATGTTGAAGCAAGCTTTCCATTGACTGTGACTAGAATTCTAATCAGGTATAAGAAGATAATGCTTTGATAAAGTTACAGGAAGTTACTTTTTGTATACATTTGTATACTAATATGACTGCTTTACATAATAGACATAAAATTAAATATGGTAGAAATTAAGAAGAATGTCATCTGAAGTTTTTGAAAGGGAATACGTCGGATGATCATCATGTGATACAGCTCTGTTTTCAAGTAGGTTTATCATTAGTTAATATTAGAAATGCGCAGTAGAATACAAATGTACCTCACGGGACTGCCTCTAAGTTGTGCTGGCTCTTTTGTGGAGATGGCACAGTGAGGAACACCGCTTAGGTCAGAGGGCACATGTAACACAATGCCATATTGAATTTATTGATAATCTATGTCTGCCTGTCATTCTTTCCCTCATCTCCTCAAGTCTCTGTAGCAGCAGATCAGTAAGCTACTGAGAAGGAGGGGTCAGCCATCCCTTACGCTGCTCAGTGATCCTTACGCTGCTCCCTCTACTTCCTGTTTAATCGGCAATCCCTCAGGAATGTCCTATCATCATCTATCATGCCTTGAAAAAGTTTTGCTGCACTATATTGTGGAGAGATGAAGGACCTGAGAGAGGTATAAGTGTATATGTGTGCACTGGATTTATTGGGCATTGCCATGAGCTGTTAGGCCTTTGGAATCACTCCCTGGTGATATTTTGAACATCCCCTCAGTGTTTTCTTACTTGCCTAAAATACACATTTGGTTAAGTATACTACATAAATAGCTGACTGCTCCAGACACATTTTGCTGAATTCAGGTAGCATTTTTATTGCATTTAATGTTGCTACAGTCAAGTAGCACACTTGCCGCAATATATTATGGGAACCTCTTCATTTATTTGGACAAGTTTAAACGGATGACTCATTAAAATATTCAAACAGTTGAATTAACTTATTGAAGTAACAGTACGATGATACAAACTGCATGTTTCTTCAATAAGAAACTACTCATTCAAACTGAGTACAACATCAAAAGCATTTCTTTCATTATTTAGATCTATTTAGGTTTGCTGAGTGAGTGATACCTTGCCTTCTTGCCTTATTTGTTAAAATGCTTCTGAAAATCAACCCCATTAGACCCGAAGAAGTATACCAAATATTTGTAATTTTTTTAGTGTGAACATATGATCAGGTCAACTTCATCTTAAATTTTACCCCCTTGTCATGCCTTCAACATTGAAGTCCTTAAATCATGTTTATCTGAAAAAGCTGTTTTGGTTTTAATGAAATATTGTATTGCATATTTATGTCACATGTTTATTGAACACTTCCCTCAAAAGTAGGACTGCTGTTTGTTTATGTTTTCACTGGCAGCCCTGAGGGAAGTGACAGATGCCTCAACCACAGAGACAATGCTTCAGGCAATCATATGTTGCCCTCTAAGTTTCCCTGGTGTAATTTGAATCCATTATGTGTGAATGTGTGTGAGTCCATGTTTTCTAATGCAGCCACCTCTATAGGTGAATTTAATGGCAACTTAAGGAAACAAAGAGGACTGCCAAGTGTAGACTTACCCCATCTAATTCAGAAATGTCAATAGCATTGTAATGTAGTGACACTTTTGAAAAAGGACACAAAATTTACTGTGAACCATTACTTATACTGATCACAGACTTGCAGACTTCCCTTCATGTTTTCTGAGCTCACATGTGGTAAAATCAAAAAAACAAGACATTAATCTGATATATTTTTTTCCCCATCTTTTCTATAAAAGGAAGAAATCGGGGGGGGGAAATTCATCATATCATCAGATTTTTCATTAATGTCCTCTTGGTTGAGGCAAATGGTTTTCTGCTATTATCTCGTAGCCCCGAATAAAGACCTTTCAAAGTTGGCCCCCCCGTTGTGATTGTATGATCTAATTTTCTCAGCAGATATGCAACACGTCGGCCTCCCTCTAATCTACCTGGCAGGAGGGGAGCTTGGACTGAATCACGCTTGCCAGCCCACTGACTCTTGGGTAAAATCTCTCGCTGCACTGGGCAGGCAGCCGGTAAGGGCCAGCAAAGGGGCATGAATGACTGTAGCAATAGGGCTGTAATTAGCTGACCTGGCGGCTGGGTTTTGCAAGCTGTCCCATTCCGGGGTGTCGATCGACAAAGGGACAAAGCGGCCAAAATGGGAATGAATATATTGATCTTGTTGCCATTATGAGAATGTCATACCCAAGCTATTTTTACAGAAGGGGGGACACTGCTGGTGATGGCAGTCTGTCTATGACGTATTTAAGCTTGTAAAACTAAAGGGTCCATGGGAGAGATGCTTGGATCGGATAAAATAATTTGCAAAATAGGCTCACCATGCTCAATGACGCAAGCTCTGAGTAGTATTTCCAAGTTACACCTTGACCAAGCACTACAATGACAATGAATTTAGCTGATCATGTATTTAGAGGTACTATGTGAATAACATCTTAAGTAGTTGACTGGTGTCACAAGAAAACCTCATTGCAGCGCCACGGAGATTTCCTTTCCTTTTCCTCTGCCTACTTTCCTTTAGTGTCCATGGGGTATGAGCAAGTCCTCACTCAAGCCACTCAACTCTCACCCCCACTTTTTTTTTTTAGCATTTTGCAAGTAATTACTGTCAGGGATCCTATACTGCAGAGAGCTGCTTGTACTCCCCCAAGAACACAGGGTGAGAATGGGACTAAAAGAGCCAAGTCACAGGCTCTCTTTGGTCTGTATTGCACAGCTACAGATGAGGGCTGACAGTGATGAATATTGGCCAAAAGTTGGTATTCCACATGATGATTTTCCTTAATGAGAATTGATGAATGCAGGGGGAGGGAGCCAGCATTGTATGATGAGAGGAGGTGCTGCTCATTAGAAATCAGTCATGCTAAATTGAGCGGTTTTAAGGTTGGCATGAAAGCTGGGTTGAGCTTTGCCACTGCACTATTTATGCTGAAAACATCAGCTGGTATCATCCAAAATTTCCTTTGTGATCCATGCAGCACTTTTCCTAGTTCATTTATAAGTATGTCAGCTCCTGGAGATCTATAGCGATCTCTCAATCTATATGCATGAAGCTTATGGTGGTAACCACCTGGGTGCAAAACAGTCACAGGTCTCTGCTGCCCTCGCTGCAGTCATGTCAACCTTATATGGGTAGCAGAGGCACTGGTCTAGCAGATGGCAGTGTGGATTTTGAAACGCCACGGCCCTGAACGAGCCCCAGGCAGCCCCAGAGGCCAACGCATGGCCAAAGCTGCACATGTGACAAGCCAGGAAGGACATTAAGTAGATAATAGTTAATAGTGAACCAGGTCATTTACTATCATGTGCCTACTTTATGGAGCACAACCGCCACTCCTGTGTGCAGGAAGGGGCTGTGGTTGAACGCAGGTTTAACTTTTAGATGCTGATAAAACTGCTAAATGGCGACACAAACCCATTTGTGGACTGAAACAATCTTGGATAAACATTGTGCAATACCTCAGGTGATCTAATGGCATGTTGCTGGGTTGATGGGGAAGAATATTAGAGAAAATATTTTTCTTTCAGTCATATGATTGAACACATTTTCCACCGTCGATGTTTTTGCACGTGTCCCCTACGGCAACTAGAGCTATGTGACGTTTCATTCCTTCAATGGTTAAGCATAGATGAAAAGATTGCCTTTTAATATCCAGGAGCTCATTTCACAAAAGCTGGCAGGTAAGAGCATGATGACAGCTAAACAAGCCTGAGTACAGGATGGAGCATAAGCCACACAGACCATGTTGACTGAAACCTGCACTTTCCTGAGTGTGCAGCTGATGCCAAGCACTCAAGGTTTACAGTTATTAACATACACTTAGTGACAAAAACACATTGCTACTTGTGATTTGCTGTTATAGGTGTCTACCTGAAGATTCATTCATTCATGTAATCGCACTGATGGGCAACTTTAAAAGAAAATAGCCTCTAACTGCCAGGACATTAAAAGCATCCCCTTCAATAGTGAGACAGTCTTCCCCTTTTCACTGATGGACTTTGTCTTTGGCAGATGAGAGAAAGGGATATCTGGGGACATCTAATCGGATTTCCTTGCCTACATTTTTCTTTTCCTGAAAAGTGAATTTGGATCTCTCATTATTTTGCGAAGTGAAATTATATATCTTATATCTGGATTCAAAACCATTTAATCACTTTGTGCCTTATTCATAAATGGATACAAGTGAAGGTTCCTTAAAATATCTAGTCATCACCATCTGTAATATTGGATTTTTTAAAATTGCTCTATTCACAAAGCCCTCCTCTGATGTTCTTCCTGCCAGGATAACATGATTTTAACCATCAAATGCAAACAATTCTAAATGCATCACACAGACTGACACACACATCCCACTGTCTGTGGAGCCTATTAGAGAGATGAGGATTATGGAAAAAATCAAGCCATTAGTTACACAAACCTATTGATTGTCTTATTTGTATGAAGAAATCTGATCCATTTCCTTTCCTCAAGGCAAATAATTCTACCCTTGAATGATTTTGGAGGAATTAAGTAAAAACAACAGCAGTATGAACAATAAAAACAACACCAATATCCATAATGAAAGGACTCAAAGGCACTCAGGCGATTGCATCCATTACCCTACCACACAATATGGACCCCTTCATAGGGAATACCCCGGTTGCTGATAGGTTGATTACTAGACGCTCGCAAAGGTTTCGTTTGAATCGCCCCAGTTAAACGAGAAATTGCAGGATGAGGAGAAAGGCTAATAACAGTTATTAACCCCGTGCGGGCAGCGGTGTAAAAGAGCGCCACAATAACGAGGTGCACCACCAAGGTTTGAGGCGCAGCGCAACCAGCACACCCCTGAGGAGAAGCTAACTTATTAAAATAATGAATTAGCAGACCAGATTACTGCAGCCTGCGGCAAAGGCAATTATCCCCCTCCAAATCCCTGGACAGGACTCCCTAGCGCCACCGTAAAACAAGTGCTCAGAAAGCAGGAGCTCTCTGCGCCACACAAATGAATAGGCTGTTAATTAGGATCTCTCCCGCTGCGGTTGGCCTTCCCACTGCCATAACAGAAACCAAATCCACAGTAGGGAGAGGTGGTGGGGAGAAAGTAATAGGGGATACTGAATGAATGATTGTGTGATTGCAAAGGATAGTGAAATCTGTTAAGAGTGAGCATGAGTGAGGAAGAGTGAGACTGTTAATAGATTTTCTTGCAAGAAAATGTAAATCAAGAGCAGAGCAGACTGACTTTTGAGGAGAGACAACAGTCATTGCAGGTGGCCCTAGTTGTAAGTGCTGTGTGAGGCCTTGACAGAAAAAAAGAGCAATTTAATGCCAGACAGTGTTCCCTGCTTGGTGGCTTTACACTTGGAACTATAGTTCAGTTCATGGATGTGTCGTCTTTAAGAAATAAATGTTCTGCCATCAGGAAGGGAGTTATCAGTCCGAGCATGAGGAAACAGAGGGACAAGGAATAACTTGAAGTAGGCCAGTGACCACCCTGAAAAAGTGCCAGCTGCACTTTGTGACATATATACAGCCTCTAATGGTTATAAATACTGAAGCATCACATGGTCTACATCATGAACCAAAACTGGCCACCTTCCGCTGTCACCTTCGAACTAAACATCAGTGGAAGTCACAAAGTTTTGAAGGCCAGACTCACCTTGCCCTGCATAGGTATGACTTCACACAGCAGGGAGAAAACTGTCAAAGTGGAAAGTGTGTCAAAAAACGACCACTGCCTATGTTGTGCTCCTGCCTCCTATCCATTTAGAATGGATATTATAATTTTGGTTTCAAAGAACGCATTAATGAAAAAAATGTGTGGTTACATCTTGACCAGGATGTCTATTTCATTTGGTTATGAATTAATTTGAAAATGCCCGTTTATTTCAGTATGTCAGTGTGATAATAGGTATAGAAATAAAGTTTTCGAGTACATTAATTTTTATCAACAGATTGAAGCTTGAGTTATTTTTCTCGGGAAATATTGCTTCCAAGTGTGTTTTTTTTTAATTTTAACAACCTGAATGTTTCATATATTATCCTTAAAAAAGTAAACTACCCCACAGTGAGCCAATTAAAAAAGATAGCTACCAGTGCATTTATATTTAAAGCAAAGTGAGATTAAACTGTAGTTCCTACAGACCATATAGTGCTGTACTTATGATTTATAAATCTGGATGTAGTCATTTGGAAAATTTAAATGTATATATTACAATTGTGGATGTCAAACGCTTTATAGTGCGATTTGCTCCCAAGAGGACATTTTTATAGTCACACAGTTATGCAGGGCACGGAACAAGAAGTATACTGTATGAATATGCCTGCAAGGCTTGACATGAATGCAATTTCATGTAATTTGAATGCCTTTCATGAGGCAAGGACTCTTTTGAACTGTCTTAAAAAGCTTATCCACCACGGTAGCTGCCAGTGGCCCTGGGTACAGAGGAGTCATGTCGACAGGCCCAATTAATGATGGGCGTCTGAGTGAATGAATGAGGAGCTTTGAGAGGATTCCTCCACCTTAAATCCCCCTGTGCTGCTGCTCCCAGACTGCCTGTGAAGAACAATCAAACGGCAGCAACCCCCCCCTATTTATCACTTTAAGACATTAGCTAGACATGGGCCTGAATATTAACCAGCTTCTTTTCCTGAAGAGCTCCACACCAAAGGCTGCGTGTGGCAACATACATTTTTAATCACAGGGGGGAAAGAAGGCCCCTGAATTGCACTCATCTATTACTGTGTGTTTAAGAGTCTCAAAGCACAAAACAAGCTATCATAGTAATTGATTTTTCCTTGTTTTCTTTTTTTTTTTTTTTTTTTTGCTTCTTTCTATATCGTCCCTTATCAATACTGAAATGGTTAACACTTCAACTGATGTCAGTTCTTGGTTTGAAGAGCAAAACCATAACTGTCTATGTGACTGTCCTGACACACTGCAAGAGTTAATTTCCCTGGTTTGACTGTGTCTCACAGCCTAGGACAAGTGGGCTAAGGCAGTGGAGCGTGAGCCAGGGTTCCACAGCTTAATTGGAGTCATGTTCTCCGGAGCCTGAAGCTGCTCCTCTCCCTGCACTGGACTCTCTGGTGCTGGGCCTGTGGTGAGAGCAGAGAGGGTGGGGCAGGAGTACCAGACATGCAGGGATGTGATGTGCTTCCCTCTGGGTCCCCCCACTGTGACACATGGCACCCTGGTAACAAGGTCACTCGACTGTTGTGGCACCACAGGGGGAGCCAGCCTTATTATCAGGAGAGAGGGTATTCTTTAAGAAGAATCTGAAAGAGAATCTGATCTCAAATCACACTTATTCAGATGACAAGGTTTTCTGTATCCAAGAGCTTTCCTTGGAGTTTTTCAAGGGCATTTTTAACTTAGATGCTTCACATTTACTCAAATATACATATACAATTTAAGTGACGTTAAACATGATAGATTCATTTCCCATCTGTCCTTAATTTATATTCCAAATTCTTGTGTATATGACATATAGGAAAGGAAGAGCCATACCAAAAAAATCACAAAATAAATGTATTATCAATTCTAGTGACTCTGGTAAAGTAGCCATTGAAGGAGACAATTTAATGCACCATCTTTGGTTTCATTAAAGTCATACTGCATGGAGTCTCTGTGCTTTGGGCAAAAAATTATTTTTTCTAATAAATAACATTTTCTTAATGAAACTACTGTTAAAATATCTTTTTGCTGAGATTTTAAAATATTATTGTTTTGCCACCTTTACAAGCATAGAATAGACTCCATATAGTCCCACATATTAAAGGGGGAAGGGAATAATATTTTTGAGACAATGTTGATAAAAAGAAAATGTCATGCTGCCACAACAAAAAGATATACATAAGACATGGGGAGGAAACTGTTAAGTGTGAGGAAGCATCATCTATGATGCCAATGATATTTTTCAGGATCTATAATAGATTAAGTATGGGCAGATTCAGATATTTCTGATCATATACAGTCAAGCCAAAGAAACACAAACTGATTTACAGACAGAGCAGAGACTACCTACTATATAGATTGTACTGAAATGTTTTATATTACACTATCCCATGCATAAACATACCTTGTTATTGTACATTCAGTCCTAAGCTGACAAATAATACACAGGTTCATATTTTCAAGCTGTTATTTTAAACATGTGATAAGTACAGTCAGTAGTGTTGCTGTGTCTCTGCCATTTATAAACATTCCTTGCCAATTGATACCAATGCCAATATTAACAATATCTGTCAACTGCATGATAACAGATAACATCTTCTGCCTCCATTGATCAATTCGCTACACGACAGTATGTTGGATTCATGTTCATGTGTATTTAAGGACATTTGAACACCCCTTGAAGGATACACAAACCCCCTGTTAAAGACATCTGTCTTTCTATGGGTTGCATGTGGTATTTGAGTTATGTTAAATTATGGTAAAGATTCAGTTTAAGGCAAAACTAAATTGCAGTTCTGGAAAATTGCACAGTGCCATTTTATCATTGGATGATTACTTAAAAAGGTTTCCTCGGCAATATTCATTAAATTCTCTATTTTTCATTTCTACAGGTAACCATTTATTAATCACTGTTTAGTAAGAAAATTACAGAAATCTGTTAAATGAGGGATCCCATGCATGGGCTGGCAGTGCACTGCTAGCATTTATCATTCTCAATCCCTCTTGGTGCACTTAAGTGACAACTCAGGAAAGTCATTTGTGTTCAATGAAAGTTTTCCTTTGGAAATTTAGCCTTCCATTAAGAATCAAATTAAGCAATAGACCAGTGCTTTCCAGATTACTCACCCTCTTTGAAAAACAGACACTCACACATCTCTCATTTGCAATTTACTTTGCTCTAGATGTGGTAGTTGTGCTGGCTAGCTGCTGAGTCAAAGGCAGTTTATTTGTTTCATACTGTGATAAGTATATGTGAGTGGGTGCACACTCTTGAATGGATGCATGTGCATGCACAAGTGTGTATGTGTCACAAAAGGGGCTGAAGCAGAGAGCAGTCTTCATTTGGAGCAGAGGGTCAGCAGTCACAGGTGATAGCAGGTGACCAATGTCAGACAGGAAAGGTCACTGGGTTGTAGTTTGCACTTAATCCCAATTTAAAGATTCTAAATAAAAAAATGAAAAATAAAAAATGGCATAATCTCACTGAAAACCATGTTCAATTGATTTCGATGGACCACATTATCTACCTCCAACAAAGTAATTGGACCAATTAGAGGTTTGAGTAACATTAGAATTTTGTCCGTCAATTCAGACTGACTGGAATGAAAAGTTTCTAGTGCATTAAATGTCGGGCCATTAGCTAAGGTTCATCTAATGGAGCAGCATGGATAATAAATGAGAAGTTTAATTTTATGAATACAATCCACGAGCATGTGCAAAAAGGAAACTTTTCCGTGCAATACAACCTATCACCATTTCCTACACTTGTCTAATAAAAATCAAAAAGAAGTAAGTTGAAAAAGTGGGACTGAAGTAATTTTTACACAGATAATGACACCACCCAGGGGACCATACCAATCGATTATGATGATCTTAGGTATAAATGTTATTCTTGCAGTATGCAGAGAAGCCATGAAGTGTCAGCCTTCCTAACTCTCAAGGAAAGTCTGCAAAATCAAAGTTAAGTTTATCCAAGGAATTTCAATTGGTGCGGAAATTAATCGTCATCATAGAGGTACCCTCAGCGCACCCCAAAAAATCTCGCAATTCTAAAATCTCATAAGAAAGGAGTCCTGGTAAATTCAACTATGTTGAATGAATAAATGACTGGATGAATCAATCAATCTATAAAATAAAAATGACCACATGCACCTATGGCAGAGGTTATATTACATTGCGGATTTTCCAGAAATTTCCCTTGTTTTCTTTTAATCGATGTCGATAACTACAATACATTTCAGAACTTGTAAAGATACATCTTCAAACAGATGGTCTAAGTCAGTAGTCCCCAACCATTTTTGTACCTGGGATCAGTTTTATGCATGAAAATGTTTCCACATACCAGGGGTTCAAATAACAAAAACTTTTGTCAGTTCACAGGATTTAATCTGAAGACAATAATTACACTTTATAGAAGGCAATCACAATATTAAGTGCGGTAGTGAGGCAAAGGCGGAAAGAGTCATTTTTCAAAACAGGATCCGGAACGTCTAATGTCTATAGAACGTCTATAATTTGTACCAAGATACATTTTCTTTGTGGACCGGTACCAAATGAACCACAAACCGGTACCAGTCCAGGGACTGGGGATTGGCGACCACTTGTTGAAGTTACATTGTAACTTCATACACATGAGAATGGGCACATTTCTTCTCTATTTCATATTCAAATATAGGAGTTCATTTTCTTACATATAAAGAAAAATCCATACACCTTCCATAGCAAAGTGCTAAGGTGAGCTGTGATTCCTGCAGATGTGCCATACTTTGGTTCATGTGATGTCAACAAAGTTCTGTATGATGTCACTTTGGGCAAGCTTGCTTGCAAAGTGGGATCAATATAAACCTTGCCATTACTGTGGCAGCTGCTTTTGATGAACCCTCCAAGAAGCCTGATACTCTCTCTTACTCTCTATGTGCATCTTTGCCTCCTACATTGTAGAACCCACAATGTCCGGACGCTCCGTCGAATACACTTTTTTTTGTATGGATGCTCTTTCATCCAGATATCCACTGAGCACAAATTTGTACTTGTATCAAAGTGTGTAATCTTGATTCCAACCGCTGTAAATCTTTTTATCCGTTCAATTTTCGGGTAGAAGTATGTGTCTTTCATTGCCCAACTCAGAGTTCTAGATTTATCATATTTATGTCTTTTTGAATGGTTCATCTGAGCAGAAAGCTTATCATGGAATAGCCATTTTAAAACTGTTGAACTGTCTCGTGTGTGTACAACTAAGCATACGCACAGGACAAATCATACTATTCAAATGAAGTGGAGCAGAAAATTGAGATACTCATGCAAACCTCTCAATTACTAACCCTATGGCTCTATTTGTACAGAACTATTCAACTAATGTCACTCTATGTCAAGCAATGAAATTTCTGCTGTAGCTTTTTCGCTAATCATTATGTATACATTATTCATGTTTTTCATTCCTGGCAAGCCAGAACATTGATACCTCGTCTATTTTTTCAAGAATCAGAAGAAATCTTTAAATGTATGCTGGTAGATAATGAATTTTGGGTTGTAACTTTTACAATTCTTATTTACTTTGACCAGAAATGTATGTGATAGAGGGTGTAATCATTATGTGGACTAAATTTGGTTGTGTTTATTAAAATAAGAAAAAAAAATGTGTGCACATTTTCTTGTCATTCAGCTGAGAAGAATTTAACACTGTGGCTGGCAAGGCGCTTAAGGGAACTAATGAGCATGTTGAGTAAAAGCAATAGGAAGATTTTAGGATTTTAGATTTTAAACACCTTTTATGATATGTTTTGACATCAACTTAAAGTCCCCATTTCAATGTTGAAAAAGATTCAACCTTATTTTACCCAATTAATCCCCACTTGCATTCAAATGTAGATTTAAGTGCATTCACTTGCATCTACAATGCCCTCAAGAGGCATCAGCCTCTTGATGACAGATCTAAGAAAGCCATACCTGCTGCAACTCAAAATACAATTATGATAGTGACACAAATAGATTAAGCAGAAAAGCAAGTTGCAGCTCGACTTGAACTAAGTGCTAAAACCCACTACAAAGATCTGATGAGAGCTATCGATGACAAGAGTTAGGTGATAATTCCTTGTGAGTTCATCACAACAATCGATACCTCAGACATTTGATATGTAATTACCAAAGATATGCAGTATGGCCCACTTAAAGGCAAAATGTTGATTTTTTTTTTAAGGTTTTCATTCTTAAAAAGGATCAAATCTGCTGGATGAGGATTCACCATGAAGTTTTGCGATGGAAACCTTTGTACTATTGCCTCTCTATTGTGGGTAAAGGGCATTGATAGGAACGCAGATAGAGTTGATCAATAAGAAGTGCAGTTTCCACCTCAGGCCTTCTTTCATATCTCTCTCTTGTTTGTGTTTTGAAAGGTCAGGGATAGGGCCTGGTAAAGTGGTGGTGTGGGCGGTCTTCTGCCCCTTTATCAATCAGGATTTTAATTACACACGTCTGGGGCGACAGCTAGATTAGAAACCAATCGAACGCTATCGGCCACACAATCTAATTACTGTTTATTGACAGATAAGGACAGGCCCCCTTCACTTTTCCAAATAAGATAAACCTCCCCCATCGTACACAACGAAGAGCAGCTCATACAATCATGAAAGCCAATATGATAAGTAAACCCCCAGCAGAGAATGTCTCTATGCCTATGGAAAGACGTTATAGCTACGGACCTCTCTGTAACAGATGACACAGGATCAGTGAGATACAGCCAAATAACACCGACCCTTTATGTTGTATTTGGAGAAGTAGATGGCACTTTGTCAGTACTACTGTTGTGTTTTAAGATTTGTTTAGTCCCCGCTAATTTAGAGAGAGCTGGTCTTTTCGATTGAGAAAAGAGAACCGGAACTAGTCCAGTGTTGATAAGTTATTACTTGAAACCATAAAATACCTTTCTTAAACAATGTGCCTTCAAAGTGCTTTTATGTACCACTGGGGAACTTAATTTGTATTTGTTCTGATTAAGCACTTAACGTTAACTACTTTTCTTAGCTAAATTCCACTGCTGCTTTTTTCATTTTTGCTTTGTGTGAAGCAACATCAGGTCAGCACAAGTTTAGTTTATAGCTTTAGCCCCAATCTGTCTAAAGCTGGTCTGCCCTCTTCAAAGGACATTTTCTTCAGGAAAAGTGTTTTAGTGTAGGATTTCTTCTCATATTGGTTTAACAGTCTTCCCTACATGTTCTCATTCCCAATCCTATGTCAGATACCAACGTGTTTAGTCATCCCTTTCTCGTACTTTTTCAGTGAACCTGGAGAAGCACTTATTTTTGGGTGCAGCTGTCATAATTTGTCATTTAGAACAGAAATATGTGGAAAATACAAACTCCGCTTTCATTTAGGTTAGGTTTAGGTATAAAAACAGATGTTGATGTAGACATAACGCTCTTCTTCATCAAAAAATTAAGAGAAAGCAGTAATACGCCGGTATGTGATGCTAGGGGAATGGTCCCCATTCATCAGGCAGTTGATACATTAGGAGTGAGAAAGTATTCGTCTTCCAGGTGAAATGGTCTATGCAGGGCAGTTGATTGATGGAGTATTTTCATTCACGTGTAACATGACAAGCCCCAAGTACAGTGGGGCAAAAAAGTATTGAGTCAGCCACCAATTGTGCAAGGTCTCCCACTTAAAAGATGAGAGAGGCCTGAAATTTTCATCATAGGTACACTTCAACTATGAGAGACAGAATGGGAAAAATAATAATCCAGAAAATCACATTGTTTGATTTTTCAAGATCTTTTTTTTTTGCAAATTATGGTGGAAAATAAGTATTTGGTCAATAACAAACGTTCATCTCAATTCTTTGCCTTATACCCTTTGTTGACAATGACAAGGGTGAAGTGTTTTTTGGTTTTATCTGACCATAGCACATTCTCCCAGTCCTCTTCTGGATCATCCAAATGCTCTCTAGCAAACTGCAGATGGGCCTAGACATGCAGTGGCTTGAGCAGGGGGACATGTCTGGCACTGCAGGATTTGAGTCCCTGGCGGCGTAGTGTGTTACTGATGGTAGCATTTGTTACTTTGGTCCCAGCTCTCTGCAGGTCATTCACTAGGTCCCCTTCATGTGGCTCTGGGATTTTTCCTCACCATTTTTGTGATAATTTTGACCCCACGGGGTGAGATCTTGCGTGGAGCCCCAAATCGAGAAAGATTTTCAATGGTCTTGTATGCCTTCCATTTTCTAATAATTGCTCCCACAGTTGATTTCTTCACACCGAACTGCTTACCTATTTCAGATTCAGTCTTCCCACCCTGGTGCAGGTCTACAATTTTGTTTCTGGTGACAGTTCTTTGGTCTTGGCCATAATAGAGTTGGAGTGGGACTGTTGGAGGTTGTGGAAAAGTGTCTTATAATAACAGTTCAAACAAGTGCCATTAATAAAGGTAATGTGTGGAGGACAGAGGAGCCTCTTAAAAAGAAGTTACAGGTCTGTGAGAGTCAGAAATCTTGCCTGTTTTAGGTGACCAAATACTTATTTTACAGTGGAATTTACGAATTAATTCATTAAAAATCCTACAATGTGATTTCCTGAATTCTTTGCCCCCATTCTGTCTCATAGTTGAAGTGTACCAATTATGAAAATTACAGGCCTCTATCAACTTTTTAAGTGGGAGAACTTATACAATTGACTAAATACTTTTTTGCCCCACTGTATGTTAGCGTCATCTTAACCTGGCATTGGAAAATGTGTCTGAATAAAACAATATTCAAAGAAATGCTATAACTTTTATACCATATCTTATTAACAAACTTTCCTATGCCTTACTTTCAAAGGTTTTTTTTTCCTACTAAAAAGCTGACCTTCTCAGTCAGCCAGATTACAAAGAGATTTACCATACAGTATCACTGTCATACAGGGATTTTGGATCAATAACATTACCAAGTCAATGATACATCAAGATAGCTGTCTCACAAAGCAAAAAGGCCAAAAGTTTGAATGATGTCTTAAAAGGGATCCCGGTTACCAAGATGTTATTGTCCTGTTTTATCAATATTTGCACCAGCTACGTAAAAACAATGATAAAAATATCTCTAAACATATCTTGGTTAATATAAAGTTGAAAAAAAAAAAAAAACCTCATTACTCTTCTACCACCATTGTCGTTTACATTGCAACGCTGTCTGGGTAGCGATGTCATAAGGTTGACCTGGGCACGAGCCTGTTCAATGGTGCAAAAACATGTCACCTCTGAGAGCGAGACGAGAGCGAGTAGGATAATGCTGACGACAGAAGTCAAAATGAGCTTCAAAATGAAGATGAACAAAAACGAAGATGCAAGAGTTGGCAAAAGTCGCTGGTGTGCATGCAGCAACTGCGTTGCTATGCTAATAGAGAGAGAGAGAATCTGTTGTAAGTAGCTCTACTTTTTGTCATCAGCTGTTCACTGTAGCCTTACAAACTGCTGTGTTGACTGACTGGGGTGACCTCGTCATCAGCTTCCTCCACGATCGTGCCAGTGCCCAGTCTTTTGTCATCTGATTCTACTTCTGCAGTAGCGGGTTGTTGACATCCTCACAGGAGGACATCCAGCGTCTCCTGCCTGTGCGTTTCTTCGAGCAGGCTTTACTCATTTCCTGAGGACCTTTTGTATCCTTGTGAAAGAAAACTGTGGGCACAGCATTTGGCTTTAGTGCCCATATGAAACTAGCGGCACCTGTGGACTCTTTCAGCAGCTTTGCTTGGCTAAATGCATCAAATGCATCTGGAGAGAAGCATCGGGAACACAGATGCGGATCCTCAGGAAGTTGTGTGCGTCCACAAGCAATCTCCAACGCCTCTCTTCTCTTCTTGTCCCTTAGAAAGCTATGTAGACATCAGACTGTTTGTTTACCTTGGACTGGAAATTGCACCCAAAAGCACGACAATGTGGCATCATTACTGTACATACTGTACCGAGTGAAGGTTAACACTCTGTCTATATGTAATCAACCCAACATGGATTGAATGAGTAAAACAATGGCAGCACCCCTGATTTAAAATATGTGTTATATGTTTTTTTTTAAACTACACATTCGACTATGAGACAAACATTAAAGCATCTTCATGCCTATTAGTCCTCCCAGGCAGGGTTCCCTTTAATGATTACCAATTTTGAGACACTTTTCACACAATTATAATTTAATGATTGCTACTGTGATATGGGGGGTAGACAAAGAGTCACCTATATTTCAAAGGAGCCTTCTCTTGATATTGTGATATGGACAAATGCATCAAACCGCTGTTTTATGTATATTGGTTATAGGATTCTCATTCAATATTGGACAGTTTTGGACCAAACTCAAACTGGGCTCTCAATAGAATAGAGAAATATTACCACATGTTTTTAAACTCTGATTTTCATAATTTTCTCCAAGCTTCTCAATAATCAATTATGTCTTAATGATGAGTTATGAGAGACCCTTAACCCAGCAGAGCAATGTAGGTGAAGAGTCCTGTCCTCAGCAGACGCACATTCCCCCAGAGGACAGTTCATCCTCACCCTCCTTTGCCCCACCCCCTGCCGCGTTCACCCATATCAGCTGTTTTATGGTCTCCGCAATGCACTTTGCCTCTAAAGCCGAGAATCTGCCTCAGGTAAATATGGAGTAAATAATTGGATTATTGTTCTTTCATTTGGCTGTGTAGTAATGGCTGGATTATAAACATTGCAGTGTATAGATTTCCTGTCAGATCCTATGAATCAGACATCCTTATCTCATTTCCAGACTGCCGCTCCAACCAGCACTACCATCTCCCAGCCAAGGAGTCTAGGAGAGGATGGGGAAACCATATACTTGCACATACTCCAACATGGAAGAAAACAAACCTTAACAGATGAAAAACGCACACATGCTCACGTACACACACACACACAATGGCACAACTACATACTGTTTGGTGTAGCAAGGAGTGATACAGAGGGATTTTTGTCATCCAGCACAGGCACTCCAAAGCCTATTCTAAGATTTCAAAAACCACTTAGGCCCCCTGTCTATATTTGTTAAGTAAGTAAATCTAAGGGCTTTGGTGCACTGAATTCAAAGAGAGAGAAGAGACAGTGATATAGAGCGCATCAAAGAGAGGGGGAAAGGGAGCAAGATGTCTCCTAAATGAAATTTAGGCATGGATGGGATGGAGGGTGGCTGATGGTAGGCGGAGGGAGAGAGGATTTCAACCCTCTGATTTGGTTTGAAATGCGCAAAGAAAAATGTTTGGGCTCAAATTATGCAGCATTTTGACCAGAACTACAGATTGATGCCTGATTACTCTGATGCTTTGACATCATATCAGTAGTTGTGTCTGACAGGTTTCATGTTTTTCTGTCTCTGCCTCTTCACTGAATTTCTTTTCAGTTGATTGCATAGACTGTAACTTAGTTAGTGAGCTTTGTGGACCAGCAACTGCTGCACAATCAGGCTTTTGTAGGAATCAATCAAAACTTTCGTTGCAACTATGGAAAGCCAACAAAATAACATTCAAACAACAACACACATTAAACTGAGGACTCTGAGTTTCAAATAGATTGTAAAATGTACAGTTCATGACTGTTTTAGCCAAAGGACGAATGTACTCTTTCAGTCTTTGGGTCTTTCTAATTTAAAGTTCTATGCCTTGACATTCACAAAGCACACAAAATGAACAAGATACATTTGCCAGGAAGAATTCATTTTTCTATACATAAGCACAAGTTTTCTTTCATGCTAGAGAGACAAGATAGATATTTTTAAGCATCTCATACACAATCACCAGTTTGATATGTAGTGCAGCAACCAAGTCTAACAATTAGATTCACTTGTATGATTCTGTAGCAAATCTGAGAAAAATATTTGTGACGATTTCCAGATCATACTCAAAATATAACAAAATATTCAGTTTAGAACAATAATAATGAATGCATCTGATTATGTATTATGGTTGGAAAAATTAGTAATTTTTTCCAAGTTCCAGATTAAGTAAATGAGGAGACATACTTTGGTGATGATGCTGAAATGCTACTGTCTAACTAGGGATTCAACCTTTGGCTTTTACATTCTACAATTACACCACATACAAAAGTTCTATTATTTTTGGATGTTTTCCAGGATGACTTTAAATTTTCAGTTTATCATCGATTAACTGATATTCTAGAGCAATTCTTCTATTGAGTGATATTCTCCTTTGGATTTAAGTCCAGTTAATCTTACTGTAGGTTGTTACAATCCATTAAGTGGTAGTTAATTCTCCTAACCGTGGGACCTGAACAGGACCGCTGTTGTCATTCCTTAGAGCTGAAGCGCTTTGCCATTACATTTATAGATTTTGTCTTTGATGGGCTAATTTGATCTTTATATCACTCAAATTAAGTGATCCTCAGTGCTCCTGTTGCAGCCCAGCATGGCGGTCTCATTTTCAAATACAGTTAATTGCATTCTAAAAAAAAATAATAATAATAATCAATGAGTTTTTCACGGTGGCTATATCATTATTTCACGTCATTTCATTTCCTCAGTGAAATGATTACATCAATACTCTGGAATCCATTTCTATCTTTCAGTATGATTTAACCTATTAACAACAGTAATTACACATTTGTAAAGGATAGGCTTTCATAGTTAGACATCTGTGCACTTGACTCTCTGTTGTGTGGTGGGATATTGGTACTGTCCCGACTGTCATTCACTCAGTCTATGAATTACACTATTACTGTGGGTAAATAAATAAATAAATTAAGGTACCTCTGCTGCAGCTTCTTGATGTCCTTGTAGCGAAAGAGCCCTCCCTCTAGTGGAGATGATAGAGTTAGTTACTGCTGTCAGCTGGAGTTAAGCTCGACACAGCACAGTCAGTCAGTGAGAACGGGAGATGTGTGTTGGAATGTATGAAAGGAAACAAGACAGTGTATGACAAAGAAAACGGAAACAATTACAAATTTAATGTACTCGCTTTTTGTTGCACTTCCCACCTTAGTCCAATTATTAAAAAGTTATGCTTCTTTTTTTGTTTAATGTCAATTTTAATATCCATGCTATACAATACTTTTGAAAAAGTGCTTGCCACAATAGAATAACATCCGATACACACAAAAACAAACACAGATACACACAAAAACATACAGTTTGTTTAGATAATCCACTGGAATATGCTTTTGCATTTTTGCAAGACAGGTTTCATTACCAAATTTAGGTCTTTTAAATTCCACCAATTTGATCCTTAACACTTGAAAATTCCAGAAATATAAATGCATAAATAAACAAAACTCAGTTACTCTCTGTGTGAACTAGAGGCTTTACGATTTAATCTCACTTACATCAAAATGTCTGTACCTTCAAAAATGCACCTCTAAAACTCTGATATTTAATCGTCACAAAGAAAGGTTACTTTTGAAAAGATGAATAAAACCTAATTCAGGTGTCAAACTCCACCTCTGCTGTAGGCCTTCATCATCACAAATGCTGAGCCTAAAACACCACACTGCAGCAAAAACACTGCTTTGACTGGAGGGGGACTTCAAGTTTGGAGGCCTTTGGTTATGTGATACACACTCTGCTATTGTCAAGTTATTTATTCATCAACAGTGGAAACCAACCGGGCGTCCACATTCCACTTCCAATGTCACCTCCTGTTTTCTCCACAGGTGAAACTTTCCCAACACACAAGATAAATCCCAATTACAGTACTTAAACGCGTCATGGACTCCAGGCTGGGAAAATTAATCTCTTACCAGATGTTGTGATTGTAGAATTTCGAAGCAGTATAATCAAGTATCAAGCTTGTGACGTCTCCTCACTGGGAAATACCTTCAGTTCAAGTCACAAAATACACGGGCGTTAACGTTTACGTCTTCCAATTATCGTGACAGTCTCCTTTTCCCCCGGTCACACATTTGACCCTGTTCACCCACGTCCCGCTGCCGGGGGAGGTGTTTGGTTAAGTCGCTGGGCAGGAGGAGGGGTTGGTCGCGGGTTCTGCGGTGACAGTTAAACGGGGAGCTCGGAGACACGGAGCCACAGCACCTCCACCACAACCCGGAGTCACCTCCTCTCCAGGGCGCCGTGCTCACCCGGGGATGTGCCGTAACATGTCCGAGCAAGGTAGCCGCACTCCGCCTCAGTTTATCTTCCTGGTACACTTCTGGACACGTGATTTCTATCGTTTTTTTTTTTTTTTTTTTGTTTGTTTGTTTTTTTTATTTTATCTAATTGAATTATAATAATTTTTATTATTATAATTTTATTTTTTACTTGCTTTTCAAGAAACGGCGCTTCATTTTGATACGTTAATTCGACACACCTGTAGCTGCCGAACTCTAAATGGCATCGTTGTGCACGCGGAGATAACCTTGCCGTGCATGCGGAGCTGCGCGTGCCCTTCCCTTTGGGGACGGTGACTTCATTAAACTATCGATCACATTAATGCACGAAATTGGCTAAAGCTGTCCAAACTATAGGCAATGTCTTAATGCTTTTCTCATTAAACGGATTCGATATTTGTGAAATTCATTGTGTATTTTTGTTTCCTCTTTTTGGTTGATTACTTTTCTTAATTTTATTTTATTTCAATTTATTCTGTTTTATTCTATTTTGTGGATTCCCTCTCTGGCCCAACGACATTCAGAGTGTGCAAAAATGACTTGTCAGTTAGAACTTTTCTTTTCAGAGTTGCCATGAATCATCCATCCTGCTCAGAAAAATAATTTTCATTCGAAATATGATATATGTTCATGCATATCGCTGTTGCCTACTAAAGAGATTACATGATAATCTTTAGATTCTCAGACATCACTGAAATTGAAACTTTTGTTTAATATTCCCACAATATAACCATGCTTTCTCGATGTAGTATTCACATAGATGAGACTCACAAACATACCTACCAAAGTGTGCAAAGCAGAATAATACATTTTTATGTTAATATGTGATCCCACAAAACATCCCTAATTTTAAAATTAATTTGAGAGAAATTCTGACTCCTAAAACATTATCGCTGTTTCTCGCGGTAACAAAATGACTGCAGTAGCTTTTCATGCCATGTGTAATTGAGTGTTTGCCTAGTGCAGCTCTATTTCTTATTTGTATCTGTTGCCTCTGTTAAATCATCTGTCACATTCTGTGATTTTTCATAAGAGAGCTGATGAGAAGCAGCGATAGTGGCACCAGGGCTTTCATAGCTTACTCTGCTTGACAAAATCTGGATGCCGTTTAAAAGCTTTGGGAAGTCGAATAAAAAATGCAGATATGTGTTTGATCATAAGGAGACAGTCATGGAGGTGAAATGACAGGTTAGATAGGAGGATAATATCAGGTCTGTCATGGGTGAGAACCACCACCCCGTGTCACTCCCTATTGGCTGTTTCAGGTTCCTTTGCTTAAAGCAAGCTGGATCAACGGTTGCTTCCACCACTACAGATGCTGTTTGGTGTGTTTTTAAACAGCGATTTTATGATTAATAAAGGACTTATTTATTCTTAATCAGAAACTTTCTTTATGGGGAGTTTTAAAATATTCTTATAGCAAGAATGTATCATTGTGTTTAAAATCATTTCACATTTCTAGTCCCATTTCTAATATGTAATGAATCAAACTAGTTCAGTGATTTGTTAAAGTCTGAGAGTTTTGATTTACATTGATTTTTTTCCCCCTTCAAGGAATTAAGGAATTGAAGTGACAGGTGTTTGATTTAACATCAGACTTAATTGGATTTTATTTATCCAGTCATTTTGTTTTTGTCACAAAAAGAGACCAGATGCTGTGTAGTCTGTGCCACTAAGGAGGCTGTATTGTTGCACATCAATAAGCCTGTGATGATCAATAGGGATTGCGTGATGTTTTTGCATTGATTATAGAAATGTGAGCCGATGAATGGAACGGGATTCCTCTCCAGGGGTTATTCTGTACTGCAGCGAGAGCTGGAGAGCAGCAGAGTGACCTAACACCTTTTGCATGAATTTCCTTCCTGGTAGATCTTGATTTACTCATTTTTCCTTTAAACTTTGAAGCAGCGAAAGACCACTGTCAGAAATCTTGCAACTTACCTTGCTCTTGTAGAATTTCTTAGAAAACACCTGTCTTTTTTTTTATTCCACTTGACCTAGCCATTTTTCAACCTCTGCAACCTGCTCATACCTCCCATAATATGCCATGGTTAGCTCTACCATCATAATGTGTGGATACAATAACATGCAAACTCTCAGTCACTGTGAAATGGTATCTGCATTCTTTGCATTCTTACTGAGTTTCATCAACAGTGAAATACAGGCAGTTGTAAAGCTGGTGTTAGAGAGGACAGAGCTGGATTTTCTGCTGCTTTAGAAGTTGATGGGCCTCCAGAATATGAGTTATGGTGTGAGATCATCTCTTGCAGGTGGCGAAAGGTTCACAATGCTCTCTCACATCTAACAACCTCAAAGGGAGCTCGCGACACAGCTCAATAAATGCATTTACTACCCTTGGTGGTTTGAAAACTATCGCATTTTGGAAGGGAAGTGTCGGAGATGCACTTGACTGCTTGGTGTAGCATCAGCTAGTGTCAGACATTTAATATGTATTGAACAAAAAAAGAAAGTCAGCAGATTGCCATTGTCAAGAGGTCACCTGCTTGGTAAAGTTATATCTTGTTGTTGTTGTATATAAATGATTTTCAAGAGATTTTCCTTTTTATTTGCATAGTGATGACATTTCAAATTGTATTTGAAAAAGCATGTTCATTTAGCCTTATGATTTTATAACGACAATTTTGTTTTTATCAGTGTCCGAAATATATGATGTTTTTCAGCAGTGAAGGCACCTATGTGACCGTATCTATGCCTTATTTTTGGTTGTCCAAAATTTTACGACTTTATGAACAATCCAGTAGGAAACTTTTTGCGTGAACTGTTTTCATTGCAGCATAATTTTTCACATGACAAAAAAAAAAAAAAAAGAAATTAAAAATCATTGTTTTGTCTATATGTGTGCGAGCAATGTCTGGCATGTGTGTTCCATCTGAGCCATTTGGATCCTCCTCCCCAGTGCTATGCCGGCCCCTCTGTCGCTTTAAGTCCTCCCCTTCGGAGCCAGCCAACAGCAGCTGTTCCATATTCATCAAGCCCTTGAGTCTTAAAGAGCCCTATCCCGCCTGTGGAAAGAGTCATTCCTCTTGCTTGTGCTCTCATGCTCTCTCCATCTTAGCGCTCATCCTGCTGCTACCTGCGCTTCCCCCACTTTCTCTCTCTCTCTCTCTCTCTCTCTCTCTCTCTCCCCCCCCTTTACCTCTCAGTCAATCTGTTCCTCCCCCTTCACTGTCCCTCTCTTACTCTCTCTGTCACACACATTTACTTACAGTCTCTCTCTCTCACTCTCTCTCTCTCTCTCTCTCTCTCACACACACACACTCACACACATTCTCTCTCCCACTCCCACACATATATACATAAACACGAGCACATACACAACACACATGCTCGCGTGCGCACACACACGCCTACTCAATCCATTACAGTCCAACATACCTGTGCAGGCTTGGGGAAGCAGTGCTGGAGGGGGTTTTGTCAGCGTCGTCTCTGAGGGTGCTGTACTGTTATTTGGGGAAGAAGCGGGTCTCAGTTGTTTTCTCTTTCCTCTTCCTTTCATTCCTGGAATGCTAAAACTGGACTGATGGACATTTCAGAACTTTGTCTTCCAGACCCTCTCAGCTATCATAACCAGTAGGTGCACTCCTTTTCTTTCTTTCCCTCAATCCCTTTTTTTTTTCTTTTAACCTCATATCAGTGATATTATTTCAGATCTCATTGCTTTTCACCATCTGCTCCTTAAACAGTGTCTACTTTTGTGTTCTTTCACAATTAACACCTACAAGTCAAGGCACTGAACTTTTTTCCTGTCTTAATAGTGATGTACTTTTTCTTCTTTCTGTCTTCATGTATCAACTCATCCAAAGTCACATTCTTAATCCTGAACTTCCTCTTTTCTATAGTATTAAGGGATTTTTAATTCATGCCAGAGAGTTTAAAGAAACAGGACAGGATGAACTGTGAAAGTGTGTGTAGACTTATTATGTTAACACATCCTATATTACAGTCCTACCAAAATGTAATTCAGAGCGTGGCAAATCGATTAAGCTTGCCCCACTCTAAAGTGGAAAGGTTTCTCCCTAAAAAATGGGGTTACCTGTCCTGTTGGTTTCAAGGCTGTTTTTGTGGATGGCTTTATTCTTTAATCGGGTCATCCAGAGATAATGGCAAAAGTATTTTAGGGATTTAAGATTTATGTTAATATGTGGAGATGCAAAGGATAAATTACACACAGTAATATCTGTAGCAGAGAAACATGAATGAGAGCCGATCCCCACAGCCAGCAGGTCTGTCCCAGCCAGCCGCGCACAAAGCAGGTTTTACCGTCTACAGCCTCCTGGCAGCTGGGACTGTCTTGATTAAGAATCATAACTAATCAAACACAATGCAAATATATGTGACCTCATACTAAATTAGATGTTTTAACTTCTCGGCAATATTTATGTCTTGTTTCCTTTTTTTTTTTTAATATATAAAAAACGAACCAAAAAAAAAAAAAACAGTTTAGATGTATAATTTTCCTCGTCACGTCAAACGTAATGCAACTGGAATATTGGTATTTTATAGATGTTTTAGTTCAGACTTAAATATATTAATACATGAACTTTTTATCAGACTTTTTTTATGCCAAGCTGGTGATTGTTTAAGACGTATAAGCATCTAAAACTTCGCTCATGCTTTAGTTCGTTCTGATAATCTACTTTAGGTTTAGCAAAATAGTTCAGAATTAAATAATGCATTTTCGCTGTAAATTTCCCAACTCTGCCGTCTTCTTGCTATTATAACTTGTCTTTTACCAAATATGAAGGATGACTTATGATTTAAGGAGTTTATTCCATTTTGTCATAAATTACATTTCATTATAGTTATTGCCATAAAACATCCCTGTCAGATTACATTTGAATGTGAAGCGAGACGTTTCCTTTCTTCACCTTTTTGTGAAGACATAGTTCCTCCTTTATTCACAAAGTCTAAATCTTACAAGAAAGCATAAATCTCAGGCATTAAAATTTTTACATTTTGTTTTCTTTACGTCTTTGTGTTTTTGCTTCACATTTATTCTTCAACACTGATTGTAACAGTTTGTGTCTCTCACACATGCTAATATAAAATACACAAGCAGCAACACAATAATAAGAAGGGCTTTTCTGAAATGGAAGTCTATAATAATAAAAAAATCATGTTTTAATAAGCCAATTTAATGAAGACACTTTTTATTTAAATGCAAAATCACTGTTAATAAAATTTTGTTTTCAAGTAATTCTCATCACTGTACATGAAAATTTAGCATATATTAATGAATTAAATTTACTCTACCCAAGTTATATTTGACATTTTTATTTTTATAAAATGTTTTTATTTTTATAAAAACATTTGAAAAGTGAAATATTTTTACTTTAATTTAAAATGTCTCAAAATAATACGCACATGTGTGTGTGTGTGTGTGTGTGTGTGTGTGTGTGTGTGTGTGTGTGTGTGTATGTGTGTGTGTGTGTGTGTGTGTGTGTGTGTGTGTGTACATTTGCATATGTGTGTGTGTTTGTAATTGAATTGTGTTTTACTTTAATTCGGTGTATTCTGCTGTAATTGTTAAATTTCAACCTATATTGTATTCTATAATTTTCTAGTCAATTTTCTAAAAGGCAAATACCAAATCCCAAAATGTATACAAGCAAAAAACTTTTCTGAGTCATATATCAAGTTTATTTCCATTTTTATTGTTATTTTTGTAATCAATACACCCTTGCATCCAGAGAGTAGGGTTACATCGAGGCAGATAATTTGCTGTGAACCTGAAGGGACCAGCTGAAAGGAAAAGAAGAAGACTCATATTATTTGAATGATAGTGATGTGTGCACTGTGTATATGAACATGTTGAAACTGCTTGGAGCGGTATGCTACTCTGAGCGGTATGAACATTTTTAATATCTATTTTCAAATTCATAACATTATGTAAAATGATTATGTAAAATGAAGTGAAAAGAATTTTATATTTTCATTAAAACAAATTGCAGTTAACAGTTGTAGGCAGTGGTTTGAAATAGTCCAGATATCTATTGTAGTCATGTCTTTCAGTCAAATATATTTGTGAAATAATTTTTTCTCACTTCTGAACTCAAGAAAATATTTTTCATAGATTACAACATTTGTAAAGCCTAGTCATAGGATCACATGCATACACACACACACACACACACACACACACACACACACACGTGTACACCCACACACACACACATGCGCACACACAAACACACACACACAGCATGTTGAGTGTGGTTGCAATTCTTGGATGAGAGAATTATTGGGACATTTGTACTTTATGTAATTAGCACTGCACTGTGGTAAAAGCACTGTAGTATGTGCTCTATAGATAGACCTGAGGACATGGCCACTGCCTGGAAATTAGACTATACTGAGAGTAAGAATCTTTCATACTGATGTTATTTGAAACACAAATACATTCAAAGAGAAACTAGGTGTTCTTGTAAGAGAGTCATTTATTTATTTTATTAATGTATTTGCTCAAATTTGTTGTTTTATAGGGCACGTGTGTTTCTAATTACATTTTAAGTATGTGTGCATGTGTCTGTTTTAGTTCGTTTAAAGTTGAAATTTTTCTTATGGTGTTAGACAAGCCGTTTATGAACAGCCTTTTTTTCCTTTCATTACTCAGGCTGTGCCACTCAGAATTATACTGAGGAGCTTGTTAGCTTGAGTTTCTCTGCTCCTGCCTACAAGCATGCAGCCTGCACAGCAGGATTGAGATGTCTTCTTTCTGGTTCTAAATGTCCCATCAACACCCTAGCTTTCCGTACAGGCTGACACATTCACTGATTTAGATCTACTCCGCGATCCTGTTTCCCTTCATGAAATGAAAGCTTTTAAATGTAATTTTTGGTAAGGCAGAAATAAGTTAGTCCTCAATGATGAATTAAATATCAATTTATTTGAATTTATTCCCGGCTTCATGCATTTGAGCCTTCAAACTCCCATCTCCAGGAGGCTGCTAGTTTGATTCTGATTAGGTTTCAGAAACCAAGACTGGGGAATTACATTAGTGTATCTTAAGTTAAAAGCTCTTTGCTCTATGACCAAGTGTTTCATTGTTGTCGGTTTAATCAGATTTTTACTGTCTTCATGGAGATGCTATCATAGGGTAAAGGCAGTGGTGGATAACCAAAGCAGTCTTCACAGACACTATCCAGATGGGATCAGCTTACGATAATTTGGTTTCAGAATACATTACATGAAGAAGCTTCTGGCCGAGAGTGGCCACTCCGCTACAGGACAGGAGCTTGTGGCTTGTAGCTACAGCCCAGCTGATCTGCCATCCCTCCACCCCCACCTTTCATTTTGCCACCCACTTTTAAGGAGGCATTGGGATGTGTGCCTCTTAAAGAAAACCAAATGTTTTAAATTGAATATGTCACCCGATTCTAAATACTTCTTCCTTGTACCAACAGGGCTTTGTTGTCCAATTCATTAGAGAGATTCCTGAGTCCACTGGCCACGCTGGAGCCCTCTCATTTCTGGTATCTAGTATCATTACTTTCACTGAAAATATGTCACTCAGCTTGAGCCAAGCAAAAGGGTGGTGGGGAATGTTGTCCTTCTCTAGGCCGAATGGGGATTCAGAGTATCTTAACACTCTCTGTCATTTTCACTATTCTGTAGCTCCATAGGTATTCTGGCTCAGACATAGTGAGCTTAAGTTTGCTTTCAAGATGCCATATCAAACTCTTTACTCTTTGTCGTCAATTCCATCCATTCATGGAAAAGGAAGAGTAGTAGATCAAAGCTTAGTCTTTTTTGTCCTGATAACACATCTTTAGTCTTTTTAAATATATCAATTCAGCTGCACTGTAGTTTATATTTTTCATAAAATCTTTACAGAAATAGTGATATTTTAAGGGAGGTATGTTTTCTATTTTTTCGCTGTAAAAATAACATGGTGAAAAGTTCTGTGCAGAATGTATGCATCACTGGGTGTGACACTTTTGATTTTGTTTTTTTTTCTAGAGCGGAAATGTATTCTTAGAAATGTATTTATCAAAACATATAAAATTCTGAATTCCCACATACAAAAAACAACCCATTGCCACCACAAGCATCCATACTGTTTTCTCATCCATGGTAACCTTGCACGCCTCCACCGCAGTATGAGAATCTGTTTAAAAATAACTAGATCCATTAGTCTAGAAGGATAATGCTAGCCTACGTGGGCACTCATGCCCCTGTGGCAGCAGAGTGCTATCACTAACACGGTGCGTCAGCACTTCTTCCTGTTGATCCAACACTGAAGGGCTCCTCTTAATTTACACACACATTTATGCATGACCATATGCATACACACATACGTCAAAAGTCACACGACTCGATTGAGAAACACAGAAGTTTTGGAAATTAACTTAAGGAAAGACCTCCAACAGAGTGGCACCCTGGTCAAATTTCTGCTAACTAAAATTTTGTTGCACATTTTTTTCTTCAGAATAATTTGTTGACAAAAGGACAAATACAGTTTGCCAGTTTTGCAATGTTTCATAACTGAATAACTAATAAAAAAAAATCTAATCTAATCATTAATTCCCACTTGGTTAACAATGAGATGTCACTGGGTAACTGTATGGGTGTTTATCAGTGAAGGCTATTGGAATTGAGTGGCCAGTTGTTTGAAGGTTATGTTACACAGCAGTAATTGAAATGCAAAATAACATTAGGATCGATGGTTAGCTTTGTTTATTTATGAAATCAATATTGTATCCGTCCATCACAGTAGCAGCTCTGATTCCCACTGACAGCTTTGCCTGATCTTCTCTGTATGATTAGGGTGAGCCTCGCGCCATTACATGTTTTAGACAAAACACTTTTTCACATCACTTTTGTACGGCTGGTATGAAGTGATCCAGTCGGGTATTAGACACACTGTACAGTTTGAAGGAGAAAAGTGGCAGTACAAAAATATTACATGCTCAAATTTCAAAAAAGGAAATGTGCATCCCTGGGTGGCATCATGCATTTTTCTTTCATTGAGAGTACTAGTATTGCTCATCCATGATTTGCCCAGGGGAAGCAGATAGGACCAATAACCTGCCATAAACATGGCAGTGAGCAGTACGCCAGTCACTATAGGGCTAGTTTCATTGTGGTGAACAGGAAATTCTATTGACAGATTTGTTTCTCTTGACCTATGTCAAATATGGATTGCCATTTTTCAGGGTTAACACAAATGTTTCATGTTTTTTTTTCATGACACAGATGACAGTAGGCCTGTGTTTGTTAGAAAGCATAGCCTTTAATACTCATCTACAAAATCATAAAATACATGTTTGTGTATTTAAAAAAAGCCCCCCCCCCCAAACTTTGATCAGAATAGAGTGTTTCAGGAGGACCTCAGAGATTCTTTTCAGTAACTGAATAGTTAAAATGAAAATAAAGACAAATGATACAGTCTAATAACCAAGAATGAATTCCCAAGCCTCATAAAATCTAAACTGTACATCTTTTCACACCATTGCTATTGTAATACAGTTGCTTTACCAAACTGTTTTGTTATTATGGCTCTGCTTCTGTTTGTGTTCCTCAGTTTATATGACGATGCACTTAATATGTGTATTTGCCTGTTGTTCAAAAAACATGCCTATTAAAGTGCCTACTAATGAGACCACCCCTACAGTGCTAAGTGCAATCGAATGGTTATGTTGAGTGGATGGTTGTTGAACCTGTCCCTTGGAGAGTCCCTCCCTCCCAGGGCATCCACAGACACCAGACATGGTGCTGAAATGTGTTTAGATTGCCCCTGAAGGAGACACATTAATTCAGGAAATATCCCCAAAGTTTAATTATTCCTGAATGGTGTGGTGGTGGATCCTACCATATAAATCAGTTAAGGCCCACCCGCCTTTTTATTACCAGCACTATTTATAGGAAATATGTGGCAGCTGGTAGAGATGAGCTTGTAAAAAGCCGGAGGCGATTGCTTTGACTATGTGTGCTGCTGTGGAAGACAGAATCAAAGAAGATCAAGAATGATTTTAATTTTGTGCAAGGCATTTTCAAACTTAAATCTAGGTACTGTAATTTTTTAGAAGCAAATTACTGTAAATTAGCAAGCTGTATTATTGCTGTTATGTTAATCTATCTGGTATTGGTATTGTGAGCCTTTCCAAATATATAAATGTCCATGCATGATTGTCTTTAATTTGTCCTTGACACCTAATAACCTCACTAATGATAACCTGAATTTTTGCGCATGTGAGTCCATGGCTGTCTGTTTGACAGTTTGTGTTTGGCTCTTTGAACACAATAATTTGTGATGCAGGCAGACTTGGCTCTTTGTTTTAAGCAGGTAGAGTTGCCTCCTAAACAAGACCGGCTCAACAGAAGAAGATTAATGAAGTAATTTCATGCATGGCTCTATGCTTCAGTCCTCCTTTACGCAGAGTCACTGTGTCGAAATCTGTGATTTACACTGGACTGTGTTAAAAAGCCTTAACCCTTTCTGATATTATTTTTTCAGTGGGACACACACACACACACATAACCACAAGCGCACCCAAACATACACATACACAAACACATTCGTGCACACACATACAGCACATATACACTGACACACATACACACACACACACACACACATTAAGCTCATATGATTCAATAAAGAAGCATTTTACATGCACCTCATTATTTGGATTTCTTTCCACAAAAACCAGAGGGTGGAGACTGCAGAAAGAAAATACCCATGTTTCAATTAATTATATAATTCTCATTTAATTGCTCACCTTTTTGTAAAGTGTATAACTATTAATCAAAATCAGGCCGGACTTGTTCAGAAAGGATTTGTGCATAAAAAAGGTTCCTTACCAGATTATGAGTTAAACACTTCTAATTCTGTGTTTTTGGACATAATTATACCCTTCTTATTTTGGACAAACTGCTGAACTCTCAGAACGCACAGCAAATGAGGGCTAAAACCTTCTCTGTGTATGGAAGGAACCCGCTGGCTCTTTTAGAAAGTATTGTGATATTGGTATTAGTGTATCAGTTACGTATTGCTCACCACCAGATTCTGTCTGTGACCATACCTGTTTTCTTGTGATGGGTTTTGGCAGATATTCTTTTGCCGAAATACTCTGAGTATTATCTGAGGAATTTTCCACTAATCTATTCTAATGAAAAAGCAGAATTCGAAATTTGATCGCCACACTGTTGTGGGCCACACTTATCATTCAACTTCTAATTTATAGTACAGGATGATAAGCAATCCAAATCCTGCTAGATCTTCTAAGCTGTTAACTCATTGCACTCTAAAGTAGAATATTTCAAAAAGAACCCCCCAACCCTCCTTTTCACCAAACTTCATCATAATCAGCATTTCTCATTCTCTGGAAGAAAGCTATATAAGTACACATGCACGCACACATACATGTGCACACACACATGCACGCACCTGCCTAGTGGGCCAGATAGTTTAGGTCAGACAAACAGCAGTGCTTGTATTAAAGACAGCCCCCCCTGTCCCTGTCCTACAGCATAGGAAAGAGTAGGAGGGGAGATCAATAGATGTGATCTGCTCTTTGGTTAGCACTTTTTTCAATGCCAATAGTGCACCATGCTCATGTTGTCATAGTGGAATGAGCTCATAGTTTTATAAAGACTTCAGTGACAATGCTGTGAAGCAGCTAAATATAATCCTGTGGAGGGGAATGAAAAAAATGTAATTGCACAGGCCACAGAGCAGCACAGTCCCTACAGTGGTAACCCTGCACTAGCCCTTAGCCTACGGACTATTGATCCAGGGCCGTGGCTCTCCATTGGTACAATTAATAGCGTTCTCTCTATCTCTTTTCTTTGTGCCAGTCATGCATAAACATCTTTTCCAGATTTTTTCTGTCTGCTCTTCCCAATCAACCTCCCCTTTGTTTTTGATTGATTTAGACATCATAAATGTCTGTCATCATCTCTCTAATGTCAGACAAAATGTTAATAATGTACTTAGGCCCATCACAAAGGGGCTGCCTACAAAGTTTCACTGACAAAACAGGGACTCCGTTATTCCACGTGGACCCCTTCCTTCACTGATCAAAACAGTCTCTCTCAAAATGGTCTACATGGCAACCAGGAGAGTTCTTCTCACCCCAGTCACAGAGTACAGATGTGGTATGAGTGGGTTAGAGCAGAAAAACATTCTCCACAGACCAACATATTTTTACACTACCTACCATGATGTCATGTTGTCAATCTTGACTTTATTAAGAACTGGCAACGTAAGTTGTTCATATAGCTAAAAGAACCAGACCTCCATTAACTCAATTTATGAAATGTGTATACAGTAGATATTATGTTTTTATTGTGGTTGTTATCATTTAAGTTATTTATGTGATTTGTTCTTTTTGAAAAGGGCAAGGTTTTTTTTTGAGCAGCAAAGTCATTATTCCAATTCTAAATATCATCACTATAATAATAATGATCCCTGTTTAATGTTAGAAGCACTTAAGGTTATAAAGCTAAAACTGCTACTTTATACAAACTATATTGAAACCTTTGTTTTTTCTTATGTATATGTTACCTTATGTATACATAATAATGGATAATAATTGCCTAAATAGGAGGTCTTTCTTTATAAATTAGGATGAGTTCTAATAGAAAGCAGGACTTGCCCCGAACTAACCTTAGGTGCAAACTCCTCCAATATTTCCATTTTTCATACTCATTTTTCATATTCAGTTTGCAGCATTTACAACACTAGGATCATATAAAACACTGGTCCAAAGACACATTCATGCCCACTGTCCCAAAAGCACATTGGCCCCATATTCCCTTGATGATCATTTACTTTACAGCAACAGACAGGCTTCCCCTTCTTTTCCCAAGGGCCATCGCACCTCGGGGCACCAATCTTTTATCATTTTTCATTTCTCCTCTGTGATAGCACATAGTGAGCTGTATTAACCATAGCAACCTTTGTTTAGCATATAAGATTTTTGGTTTCCAGCCTCTGCTCCTCCAAAAATGGCTCCCCAACTGTGTCAAATGGGAAAAAGGTGGCAGTCGACCCTGGAGGAGAGGTCACTGTGGCAGCCTCCCTCAGGTTCCTGTTTTGTCAGAGAGGCAAAGCTGGGCTGAGAGGAGTTGTGTGAGGGGCTAATTGAGTTTGTCCTACCCATGGTGACTCTGGGGCCAGTGGCTTATCAGGCCACATCGCTTGGGGCCCTCCAGACCAATCTGCCCCTATTGGAGCATCTGATATCGCCATCACCCTGCCTGCAGATGTCAACCCCCACCTCCACTACCCATCCTAACTCTGTCTGATCAGGTAGCAGGGATGTGACACATTGGGATGAGGTTAGAAACTGATATAAAATAGTGTTTTGGGAATCTTTGTGGCCTTGTGGGTGAAAGGGACAAGGAACTTATTCACTTCTTGAGCCTCTGGCAGGGGTATACCAGGTTCTGATTTACACACAAAACAAGAAGGGTGCTCATCAAACCGAAAACAGTAGAGGATGCCAGTCTTCCAGAAGAAAGGCCATCTCAGCAGTAATACTTACAAATTGACCCAATCACATTCTGAACGTTCTATACTCTCTTGACAGTGTCATCGATTATTAAGAGTTTATATTGCAGGCAAGAAAAGTGTTGAGACATCAGGGATTGTTCCTCAGTCCTCCTCTCAGAGGTCAAGAAACAACAAAAGTGAGATGTGCTGCCAGATCATTAGGCCAGCTAATCCTAGCCACAGCAGCACTAGTGGAATGATATGATGGATTTGAAATGCTGTCGGGAAGGCCAGGTAGAATCAGATGAAAACCAGGCTGTGCACTGTGCGTTTGCGGGTCCATAACCCACTACTAAGCATGAATTTCAATGGCTGCAAAGGACACTACAGAAGAAGTAACACAGAGAGGAAAAAGAGATGGAGGGATACTATGCACTGAAAAAATTGGGCTCCTTTTTCATACAGGTGTCAGACTTTGGAAAGTGTTCAAATCAATGGGAAAATACTACAGAACTCTAGATTTTACAATTTTAGGTAAATTTCTTCAATAGACCATCATGTCTGAAATGTCTATTACATACAAGCTAATAAGCACCAGACCAGCGTTGTGGATAATTTATAAGGACTATTGCTGCTGTCAAAAAACGTGATGTTCATAATTCATTTTACTTTACAATGATATTTATAGAATTAGATTGGGCCAGTTCGACTGGAGGCTACAAATATTCATAGAAATTTTTTAGACCATTTGATTAATACCCCAGGTTCAAGTGGTTATTATTCCCCCACTATCATTAATCAATATATGCAGGCCTGTTAAAAACATAAGCATGGTATTGGTATAATGTGTCATAGTGAATGAGTAAAGGGGATTCTAGGCAGCACATTTATAATAAATGATCACATTGAGCTGGAGGGGAAACAGTTAAGACACTTATGCAATTATGCTAAGTGTCACCTCGAAAATGGCCTTTGAACTGGGGTTAAGCTTACTGTGAATTTGTGAAATAAAAGCTAAATGGAGCCATCTTGTGCTTCTGCGTTTTAATATATAGCCTTTAATAAGCCAAGTGTAGGTGCCCTAGCACAGGTGCTCATATCCATCTGAAACAGAGAACATAAAGCAGATGAACACAGAGCCATGCATTAATTTACAGGGATGCAATCTGCATTCATTATCGAGAGCGACAAGTTCAATTTGAGATAGGCATGAAGTGGATTCACTTTATCAATTTACCAATTTCTGTATGCAAGGACATTTAGGGTTTCAAACATTGATAATTTTGAAAAGGGTAAAATCTCCTACCCCCCAAACAATGTCACATATATTATCTATTTTCGCACATTTTTACTTAAGAGTAAGAGATGCGAAAACTTGAAATTGACTGTCCCCTCTGAATTACTTCTAATCAGTTTAAAAAAACATCCTTTATATTGCAAGAAAATTTTCAGGAGTGCTTAGCTTAAGGGCTTATTCCACAAGGTCAACGGTTTTAACAGGGGGCGTTTTTTATTATTTATTTTAGCAGTTAACCTTTTTGTGAATTTCCAGAAGTGGTAGGCACCTGGAGCTTCGATGAATATACATGACAGCGGGGAGAGAAACCCGGGAATGAGATTTAATTTGACATGCTGACCCCCATCTCCATGGGCCCAGGAAAGCAGGGTGAGAAAATAAGGTTGACCCACTGACCCCTGGGCCTGAACCTCTCTGTCACCCACCCTCACAATTAAATCAGCCACAGAGAGCAGTAGGCAGTCTGGCCGACCAAAAGGGGACATAGCTCAGGCCTCTGGTTTCCTGTTTCCTCTCAAGCATTCTGAGACAGCGATGGTCCAATCAGACAGACAGAGTCCAGTGGGGAAGGTATCTCTCCCACTGCTAAGGGTAAACTGACATGTCAAATATGTAAACATTACCATTAGTTGGCAATATGCTAATGGACTAATGTTCGAAGACAAATTCAGTTGCCTTGCTGCTACTCATTTGAAGCCCTTGAGTCTGTATTTGCATAAGCCATGCAAGGCTCAGTTTTGTTAATGCAGGCAAGTGCAAGTGACCTCTCACCCCTTCTGTGGTAGCTAAAGCAGAAGGATGTGTGTGGTTTTAAATGTGTGACCTTGTCTTGACCCCAAGAGTTCACTAAGTCAATACAGCATCCCTAATAAATAGAGATATCACCAATATCACCCAATATACCAATCTATATATACCGCTCTATATCTATATACCAATATACCTTGAGTTAACTTTGTTTACTAACAGAAAAGTTGTACCTCAGTTGTTCTTCTATTCATCAATTTCAAGTTAAAGGTTATAGAGGACTGAAATAGATTTATATGGTCAGTGCAGAAAACATTTTGTGGCCTTAGCCAAAACACTGCACATGTTAAAGCATCAGATTGCATATGTATTCCGAACTACAGTTATTAAACAGGCAGTGCAAAAAGTCAATATTTAGCCATCATGTTTCCTTTTGGTTGACTGCTGACTCAAGGAGACAAGTCAAGGTCCATCTTGCTCTCTTAACTGTGGAGATGTACAGTACCTCCCCTTTTGTTGCGTGCTTGTGTGTGTGTGTGTGTGTGTGTGTGTGTGCGTGTGTTAGGACACATTGTTGTTAGGAGGACAGGAAACTGAAAAGGCTGAAAAAGAAATACCGTACACGTCATTAACAGATGTCATCTTACAAATTAGAGCTTGTTATCATAAATAAATATATACAGAGTTGCTGATGTATGATTGTATGAAAATCATTCTGGCCTCTTGTATATATAAACAATTGTATATTTTATTTAATTTGGATATGAATGTTACTGTAAAATGAAAATGTATTTATGCTTTAATGGTCAAATCATGGGGTTGAATGATTACACTCTGTGCATGAGGTTTAAGTTACGTAGATGCTCAATTGCAGATTTGTTTCATTTTATGACATCTACTGATGATTTATCTTTTGTTTTCCACCCTTTTCCATTATCCCCCCCCCCCCCCCCCCCCCCCCCCATTGTAGGCTGTTAAATAGAATGGCTGCTGATGATCGGCACCTACCCTCCAGTTGTGGGTCCTACATCAAGACAGAGCCATCCAGTCCATCCTCAGTCATCGACACGGTCAGCCACCACAGCCCCAGTGGCAACTCAGATGCAAGTGGTGGCTATGTTAATACCATGAACAGCCACTCCAACGGTCTGGACTCTCCACCTATGTTCACCCCCAATGGCCTTGGAGCTGGCCCCTGCCGCAAGCGCTATGACGACTGCTCCAGCACCATCATGGAGGACTCGTCCATAAAGTGCGAATACATGTTGAACTCCCTCCCCAAGAGGCTGTGCCTGGTCTGTGGAGATATAGCCTCTGGGTATCACTATGGGGTAGCCTCTTGTGAGGCCTGCAAAGCCTTTTTTAAAAGAACGATACAAGGTATTTTACTTCACTCACCTTCCCCCAAACAAACAGTTGAATACACTCAATACAGGTTGTTTAATCCCATGATGTTCCCTCCATCATGAGGAACTAAAGACTCTCTACACAAGGCACCTCAGGTATATTGAGTACTCTGGACTCCCTGCATGAAAAACCACAAGAGACTGGATCTCTAGAGGATTCTAGTTTTAACAATTACAAAGCACGAGCTCAACAAAATAAATCAATGAATATTTTTTAAGCAACAATCTTTAGATAAAAGTTAGATTAGAAAAAAATATACATGAGAGAAGCTACAGGAAGAATGAAAGACAGTGAGAAAATGATATCATCTGTCACTATTGCGCTGCACTGTGGACATGACATCATCACTTAGAGGTCAGCTTTGGTGGAGCACAGAAGCCGTTTGCCCATTAGCCTTGGGGGCCAGAGAGTACATGTAATATTATTTCTGTCCCCTGTGTGTGTGCATGTGTGTGTTTCTGTGCGCGTGTGGTTGTGTGCATGGGCGCTCTTGGGGACCTGGGTGCGATAGGCTATCTGGAAGGCTTGATGTATCACAGCTTCTCATTAGAGAGGCAATGAAAGACCCCCCGTTGTGAAACTGTGCGCTCTGCTCCAGATTAATCAGTAGGATGGAAATATTGTAGAGGCCTGAAAAAAATATGTGCGCAACTGGCACAGCTGCCGATTTCTAAACAATGCCAGCTTAATACTACAATACAAACAGCTGAAAATCGAGAAAACACATTTTTCAAGTGCTATTAAATAAAATAACACCGAATATTAGCTTTCAAGTGACATAGTCATCAACAAATAACTGTAAGCATCATATTGATAAGAGGCTGTCTTTCTTGATTCTAGGTGTTGATTTTGGACCTCACATCCCTATCAGCTTTATACAGTCTATGTACCTTTTGCAGGCAAACAAAAGCGTTAGGCCAAATCTGCCTGTTTACCCATGCTGCCATCAGCAATCCTGTCTATTGACAAAAGATGAACATTTTCTCCCAAGTAACATAACTGAGCTTTTGTCCCCTCACTAAAAGTACACTGACGGCAACACAATAGAACAGAAAAGAGGCATCGCAGAAGAAAGAGACGTCTTAAGTGAACCAATGGCCCAAACAATTAAGAGGAGGAAAAAAATGAAAGCTCCTTTTTCCCCCCTCACTTTGCATTGTCGATTTGAAATCCCTCTCTTTCTCTTCTTGGAGGGCTGCCTGTAATGGAGCTAATCTGCCGTCGTTTGTCCGAGCCACAGGAGTTTTGTCAATAACAATCAGCGTTTGGAAAGTGTAATTAAGGCCGAGGCTTTTCATTAGGAAGAAGGGAGGGGGCCGTCTCCAGGGACGGGCATACCAATTAGAAACTCAGGCACGCGTCGCTGGGTAATTTCAGGGAAAGGAGGGGAAAAAAAACAGGACTTCTTTAGATTGAAGAGGGACTCTGCTGCTCTTTCAGATGAGAGGAGGAGAGGCTTAATGGCATAATAATCAGACAGGGGTCCCAAGCAGAGAAGGCAGGGACTTTGGGGGGAGGTGAATGCCCTCCGAAATGATGAAGGAAATACATGCAGTGTTGCTGGAGGAAAATGGATGGAGTAAATAGCAGGATGTGGAACCTTTGAAAGAGGGAGAGAGTGCTGTTGATGAGAACTGATTAATTAAATGAATAACGAGGCAGTCAAGGGTGGAGTGTGTGATGGCCCTCTAATGAGAAGAAAACAAAGGACCTGTCTTTTCGAGCCCTTTATCACATTGTTCTATAGTATTTAGGGAAAACAACATGCTAAGTTACTGTTAACCATGTACATGACACTCAATTTGTCACCTTGCACTCACCTTGAGTGACTCCCTCGTAGCTAACATTTTTTCAAGTATTGCAGAAAAAAAGAAATAAGCGTAATGTATCCAGTACATTTTCCTCATTACAAAAATGGATATTGATTATGTGATAAGTCTTTTCTTTGCATCTACTTTACAATGATTTGCACTTCCTCAGCTGACTGGCCCTACTTTTCAACAAAATCAGAGGGAAAATCCATCTTCTGTCGACTATTCATCCAGTGAGAAGCCCCTTGAACTCTTACATGGAGATAGTTACATTAGTCAAGGCCAGGCCCAATTTAATGTCAACCTGGATCTCCATCCATCCCAGAAATACCTTGTTCCCATTGCTCCCTAATCATACCCCTGTCCCTGCACCTCACATGCCCCACCAATCAAAATATAAATCTCTTATTGAACTATGTTTTCTTCCCATTTTGAACCCAAGTGTAAAATTGCTTGAAAACCAACTGAACTCCGTGACCCTCTTTTATATGAAGTAATAGACCTTGACAGTAAGCCTGTAAAAGTCAGTTTAGATTTTGATGAGAAATACCTGCCATTTTAGTGTAATTTACTTACAAGGCCTGACTTTCCCCTCTGTGTCCTGGCATGGGTCCTGAAAAGCCATAAAATAGATTGAGACAGATACTTATCAAGAGGAGAAGGAGGGAAATCTTTTTCTTCTCCCTTCACCCTGGGATGTTATTGGTAACCATACCATAACCTCTTGAAAGACAGATAAACCTGGGCATGGTCCTGAGGTTAAAGTGGTTCCTGCCAGACTGCTTAATTTCTAAAAGTGAAACTCTCCATGTTATTCTCTAATGTGCCTCTCTGCGTGTGTGTGAGTGTGTGCATGCGTTCATGTATGTGTGTGTGTGTGTGTGTGTGTGTGTGTGTGTGCGTGTGTGTGTGTGTGTGTGTGTGCACGCCCTGGTTTGTGTGCTTGGGCCAGTGTGTGTAACTATGGTAGACTGAGGGAACCAAGGTGATGTTGAATCAGTTTTTTTATCAGTTTCTTCCCCATTCCAAAATATGCTCTTAGGATTAATACTTGTAATTTCAATATTTCCAATGATGCCTTTCAGTTTTATTTGTTTAAAAATATAATTTATCCAACCCTTGAAAATATATTTTTGGTAAGTGTCACTTTTAACTGATAACCTCTATCAATATTATTCAGAGACAGTAAGACAGGAAAGAAAATTTTTTAAATTATAACAAATTGGTTACACAATTAATTAATAATTGTACTTGTATGTTATAATATAAGTATTTCTCATCAACTGTGTAAGATATAGATAAAAAAATGCACTTCATTTCAAATTAGAAGGGATTGGAACCTCTGATAACATGCTGTGAATTTAAGACCACGGCTATATTTAATTTGAATCATGTTTTCATCAAAAAAACAAAGAAAAACAGCTTTTATGATTTAAACAACATCTTTGATTCTTTTATTAGGTAAGAGGTATGAGGCAAGTTGAAACTCCACTAATACTTATCCTAAAACAATGTCCTTGATACCAGAGAAATATAGGAATGAAAAATTTAATCTGGTCAGTTCCATGCATTAATCTATGTGAAACTGCCTTTGACAGAACTTCATGTGCATGAAGTGCATATAGAGTGTGAGAGGAAATATGGAATCCGTAGCCTGTAAGAAAAGGAGCTAGTGTTAATTTTTGTTTTGGGAGCGGGTGATAAAAAAGGGCTAATTCTCTCAGTTTTCCAACAGGTGGAGTTTGTGCACATATACACACTACATCTGAGAAAGAAAGGAGAGAGGCGGTGGACGGAAACACCTCTAAAAAACAAAACAAAAAAACATGCACACAAAATATGTGTGGAACACAAAGGCTCATTGCCGCAGTGCTGATGTGTAGCTTTTTGTAGGATTATCATGGGGTTCAGTTGACATAAATATCAAATGCTCACATAGAAATGCAAAAAGGAGAACAAACGGACGGCGCATTGTCAACAAATTCTTGTTTTTTTGTTGTCCCTTTATTTTCTGCTTGATCTTGAGCAAAAACAACAAAAAAAACGTACTCTCATCTATTCAATACTTTCTGTCCCAGGAAGTCACTGATTCCTAATTGTAGAACAAACGGAAAACCTCACTGAATTGATTTTAATGTTCTGTGGCACTGCTGGCATATGGGAAAATGGATAGGATTATTACACCCTGGTTCTACTATGACAACAGAGAAAATAGACAGTGGAAAGACAATCAGAGCTCATCAGCCGCTTCCCTCACACCTTTATTTACCCCAATCCCAAAGAGATGAGAATTTGCATAATGATTTCTAACCCCGATATAAGGAAGAATTTCTAATTATTTATAACATCTTGGGACCCTCTACTTGATCTGTCTAATAATGTTAACATAATTGCATAAGTTGTCAAAGCGTGTTGGAAGGCTAGTGGAGGAACACCACTGGAATATTATACAGCTTTTCTTTTGTCTGTACAGAAGTGGGGTGTTGGGGTCAGAGTTACAGAACAGGAAACATTCAGTGGGGATACAGCTCTTGTGTGCTTTTGTTTGAAATTTTCACATTGCACATACTTGCAGTAAAATAAGAAAGATGTGTTTTTTCAAGGTGTCTCTGTAATGTGTATTTTATACCAGATCATGTTCACTGGCATGTATTTTCTTAAATGTATAATGAGAGAAAATGTTCAACAATCAAATTAAATATACATATTCAACAATAAATTTTTTGCACTGCACTGGCCAAGACAAAGTTGAGAATAATTCCGGTGGCAGAAGCTTCGAGGGAAAAACAAAATCAGAATGAAAAATAATTCGCATTCCTAGCCTGAAACAAATGTTATTCCAAAACCCTATATTCAAAACCCTTGAATACAGTAAAATGTAGAGAAACATATAAAAGCGGAGAATATCCTGCCCTTTTTTCTGGTAATGTTTGAGCAGGGTAGAACTAGCACTTTTATTATGTTGTTGTGAAACTCTTTTTCATTGCTGCATGATGGAATCAGATGCTACAGCTGAATAATGCATAAGGCCTCTTGCCTGTACACTATGTAAATAGTCAACAATGGCAACAGTGGTAACAACAGGTTTGGGTCTACTAGAGTATTATGTAAAGTGGTCAGAGGCAGCATGTCTGACTCTACAGCCTGCTTTTGAGGCAGTAGCGGCCCCCTCTGAGCTCATGCACAGAATTAATGAGGGCAATTTAGCATTGGTCTGGGGTGGCATCCACTCGGTCCTGGAGGACCAGTGTAGCTTTATCTAAACCCCCTCCCTACCCATTGCCTCTTTGCCTATGTTAGGCATCACATCATGGGTGTACCTTTTTGCTCGAGGACACCACTACCATGCACTCTCAGAATGAATGTCATCGTTTTCTGTGTGATTAAAATGTGCCCATGACTGTTTGCCAAAAGATGATTTTTAACAGATAGCAGTAACACCTGATTAACCATTCACTTGTCTTTAGTCCTCAGTGAAACAGCCTTATTTCAGCTCAATATGTAGATGTATCTGGCATTCCAAACCTTAGTCCCATTGCTAACTTTATCTTCATTTTTGTTATTCTCAGGTAACATTGAATACAGCTGTCCTGCAACAAATGAATGTGAGATCACAAAACGAAGACGCAAATCATGTCAGGCTTGTCGCTTCATGAAATGCCTCAAAGTGGGGATGCTCAAAGAAGGTAAGAAGAGTAAGAACATTTTTATTTATTATTGCACCCACATGCATATGTACTGTAGAGGCACAATTATGATATCTACATTTGATATAAAACTTAAATAAACAATGCGACCGCTCTGAGCTGCTTGATAAATTTTGCAGCCTAACACACAAGTCTCAAGATTGCTTTTTTGTCACATCTGACACTGCTTCAAAGTTGACCATGTTTTATGTTTTAGCAGCCCAAAGTGAGATGCCAGGCTCAATTTAATGGCTTACTTCGATAATAGTTCCCAGCCACCAGACCTCCCTCCACTACACAGTAGTAAATAATATACAGTCGGTCTTGGGACAGAAATATGCTGAATAGGCTAATTCTGCTGTCTGAGTAATAGAAATGTAACTGTATTCCACCTGGAAAGGCTCAGACTTAGGCATGCACTCGGCACAGTCTCAGCTCTCCCGAGCATATTGATCCACTAAATATTTTCCACACATCACAGCTCTCTTTCTGCGGATGTTTTTTTAAAGACATGCCAGCCGGGAATTCAGTGACAATTAAACATGCTTCCGATGGATTTGTCTAGCTGGGTTTTCAACTCTCTTCTGTATCCCCATGGCAGGCTGTGAGATTCTGAATCTTAACCATCCATATAGAGGTGGCATGTAGCCCTCTTGCAATGTTCCCCTATTTCTCTGTCTCTCATTCTGTCTTACTTGCTGACACAAACACACACTCTCTCTCTCTCTCTCTCTCTCTCTCTCTCTCTCTCTTTCTCTCTCTCTTTTGTTGGTCACTCAAAAAAAAGCCTGGACAAATGAATAATGAAAGATATGTTGCTTGGGGGTTGCAGTGGCAATGCGGTCATATTTATTCAAGCCTCCCTTGGGAGCAACCAAGGGACTGAGAAAATGTGTTAATGTTTTATGTGCTGATGAGTTTAGACCAGGAAACACTTGTATTTTCCTTTGTTTGGCTATCTCTTTTTGTTATTCAGTAGTAGAAATGCTCTGCCATTCAGTAAAATCTTAAACATTTTAGTCGTCTGACAAACCGTGTGTATATATATATATATATATATATATACGTACAAACATTTTTCATTCCAATATCCACAGAAGAGTGGGGTTTATAGATACATATATATCCAACCACCACCTGAAGCCTGAAGTCATAGCCCTCATGGATCTCCACAGAGTAACTCAATCCCCTGGACTGAATGAAACAAGACAAAGCAACAGTCCCAGAAAGATTGAGTAATTGCTTTACAATCAGATGATAAATGTATGCCAATATATCATTGTAGATTGTAAGTGACTACATACATATTTAGTCCTGGCTTTAAATGAATGACCAGTGTCTGATCAAAATAAAAAGAGTGTAAAACTTAAATAGGCAGTCACTGGCTAAGCATGAGGTTCTAATGCACACTAGGTGTATTCAGCACCTTTGCAGAATAAGAGTGACCTTACGCTTTAACAAATTGGCTATAATCCTACTGCCATCATGGTCACTTGCTATTATCCTTCTCAATAGTATATATTCTAAACTATCATCATTACTCTCTTGTCATTAACAGATACAAGTGAAATGCATTTCCGAGTAAGCAATGCTTTGAGTTGCTTTGAAGCCCATTACTTAACAGTGTCACCGAGACAAAATGGAAATATAGACACATAGTCAGTGTTCATTGTAAGCTCCATGAAGCCATCGGCTCAACGCCATACTCACCCCAAGTGTGTGGAAATGGTCACCACTCATGTGACTGTGGTTGCCACTTACTTTGATTACTACAGAAAGGTCACAGTGTGTCTCAATGGAAAATCACCTAATTATAACTTTACAGCTCCAAAACAAGTACAGCACTGCCCCCAGCCATTGGGGGTTTTGCTGTATGATGTGTGAGGATGACACAAACAAAAATTCAGGGATACCACAATAAAAATTTCACAGACATCTGAGAGAACTGACGTGAAGGCTTTATTTTTATCTCCTCAAATTTATTGTATTGGTCACATGTGGCCGAAAGATGCGTCAAGAGGCGGAAGAAAAACAGTCTTCAAAGATCAGCAATTTGATAGCAGAGTCTTGACTAAACCCTTCGCTGAGTAGCCGTACTTTCCCTTGACTGTATAAAGGAGGAAGTGATCAATAGAAGAATCAAATCTCAGGAGCAACAGGCTTCTTCCTCTGATCAATGGAAACGGGTCAGAGCTTAGAGCAAGAGAGAAGACAAGATACTATTGAGAGATTACATTGACATCATCCATTGGCAGTTGTTTGCAGTGACTTGCACTGACTATCATTTACGGGTGCTTTCTCTCCCTCTCTCTCTCTCTCTCTCTCTCTCGCTCCCCTTCCTATTTCCTCTTCTCTCTGTCACACACATAAATACACGAGAAAAAATATGATTTTCGAAGTACAATAATTCGCAGCGTTGACTAAAAACAATAACTTTTTTCTTCATCATCATCTTTATTTTGTTTCGTTGAGAATAACTGAAATGCTACATATAATTATCCCTTAGCAGAGTATCTACAACAGCAGGAAAGGAAACATTCTTCTTCTGAGAAGTTATAATACTAATGGTATAATGAATAATAAAGAAGCATTCATGACTACGAACCTTACTTGAAATGTTTCCACAATAGTGTAATGCAGAGAGTTGTAAAAGGGTCGTTCGAGTACCATTTACTGTAATCAATTAGCAGGATGAGCAGGGATATCAGCTCACTCGGGAATTACCAGCTAACCTGTAAATCGAGTATGTGACAAGAGTGTCAGTACGGCAGCCCCTTGGGTCAGAAGACAGGGTAGGGGGCAATGCTTGACAATGTTTCCGCTACCCCCGCTCATCACCACTCGTGATTAGAATTGCTGCAACACACTGACAAGCATGCAAAGCTGGTAGTAGGGGTCCTTTGAAATAGTGCTGACGGCAGTTTAGCAGGTCGGCTTCCTTGAAAGGCAAGGTTTCCCATGCCTTACCATGTGGCCTTCTGATTTTCCCAGCTAAAATAGGGTCTGTCTAAGCCCCCTTGGCATTGCCAACCATCCCAGACATCCTGACACTTTCCCCAGTGAGAGACACCCAGAACAGGTGAGAGACTCAAAATAAGGGCCCCTATCATGACCGGCCACACAAAGTGAGTGTAGACAGGCCCTTTTGTAGGAGTGTGTTTGGAAGGGGATTATTATTGTTTTCAGAGAGAAAGAGGAGCCCTGGGTCAGCTGGCCCCAGCCCCCACCCGAGGCCTGTGTTAATCCGTGCACAAATGCCAGCCGCCTTGGCCAAAAGCCCTCTCCCCCAGCACCCGCTTTGAAGAGATGATACCCGAGCTGTACTGTGTATTGGGCCATAACAGTGAGATGGCTTTAAATGAGGTGGACCTCATCTCTCTTCTCACATTTATAACACTCCTACTGTTTACTGTGGAAGGAGCACAACAGAGAAGTCAAAGTTAAAGCACCAAAACGCTGAGGGCCACCAAGTGGACATAGGCAAGTCACAAAGGCCCCTGTAACATCCTGTCCATAGTATTCAACAGCGTGAGTGAATGAATCTGTGGAGCTGCTCTTAATCACTTTCCTCCTCTCCCGTGCCTGTGTGTCTGGCCCTGTTGGACAGCAAAATGAGACAGGTTAGTGCCAAGGTTTAATTCCTGTCAGCATCGGTTAATTATGACCAGGGCTGTTCTAATTACAAGAGGCACCAATCTACCTTCATCACTGGCTGACACAGCTGTGTGACTCAAACCATAGAGAGGATCATGGAGAGCAGGACTACAGCCACCTGGCAGGGGCTGAAATCATCCGCTGAATCGGAAGAAACCGTAGAAAGTGGCGATATTATATTTGATCATGCATCTACAAGATACCAAATTGATAAATTTGTGTGTGGCAGGCAGAGGGATGGGCGTTCAAAAAACATTTTCGGAACACTTTCAAACATGTTACAGTCAAATCCCTATCTCTTGATATGATGTATAAAGACGAGGCTGTCGTTCCAAATGCACATGTAAAGTACAGGTATTTGCTATCAGATGATTCCTTGTTACTTGCTGGGAAGGATCAGGCTCTGTTGGGAATTGGGGGTAATTAGGTTAGTGGGTTGTCAGTTTCAGGAAATTGAAAGACAATCCTAATCAGATTTGTGTTTCTAGGGAATCAAATAATTTATATAAGTAGAGGATATTTTACAGTGAAATGATATTACACTTTATACTCCCACATTCAGTTTGGGGGAGTGGGTAAAGCCCATGTTAGACAAGTGCTGAAAATTAAGAAATTTATATTTGCATAAATCCATCATTGAATCGCTTTCTGTAAAATGAAAGCCACCGGTTCTATCTCCTTAGTTTCCTTTCCCCTATTCACCAAGCATCTGCCAATCATTGTGCATGGTTCAGGTCCAAACTCATCCTCTCCAAGAGCACTTGCTGATGGGCAAATTGTATTAGGCTTATTTGCAGTGGCCACACAATACCCAGGTTTGACACTGTCCTCCCTGTTATAAAGTGATGAAATCATCAAGGAAGTGCTCGAGCTTCTGGTGTTGTTCGCTCAAAGGACACAGGAGGCTGACAAATTAACTCCTCCTCCACCACAAGCATTTCACTGAGCCTTTTCTCATCCGCCTTTTAGTAATAAATTTGTTTGGGGTTACATTATGCATGCTACGTAAAGAGAAGGGATTCTCCCCCGTGACAGAATTAAGACATCAGGGATATTTAGGCTGGATGGGAGTAGCAGCATGCTGGGCCAAACATGAGGATACAGGATGTAAATGGTTGCATACATTTACATGAAATAACAAAATACCTGTCCAGTTATATCAAATAACTAGAGGAGCATAGATGAAATATTTTAACTATGTTGAAAATTAATAGAATAGAACAGACATCCAAATAGAAACACTCTTATCAAATAATGAGATAATAAATAACTTATGTTATGATGAGGCTGGCTTGACATTTACAGTATCAGTGTGAAACCTGGACCCCTAGGTGTGGCTGGAGGTGATAAGGCTTCTGTGCTACTTCAGTGAAAGAGGGGTGAAATAAGGGTCTTTTATGGGAAAGCAATACCTAGTTATCTATGTGGAGAATGACAGAGGATGTTTTGTACTGTGTCTGTGGAACTACATCTTTGCTTGTTGGCTGGTTACATTTCTTTCTCTGGTTCCGAAAGAACACAGACCTGAGCTTGCTCGCTCACACACACAATAACATGCAAAGAGGAATATCGCTGGCAGCCAATTAGTATTCAGTCTGCTTCACCCAAAAGCTAAATAATTAGAGGGCCAGTCTGTGAGATCATTGACCCTGCATTAAATATTCATATGTTTAGACCTGCTCTGGGCTCAGCTTTGTTAAAGCAGACTAGCCAGGCATGGGCCGCATATGGGAAGTCAACCACACCTCTGACAAGTTTAAACACACACAGAGACATACACACACTCACACATTTGCTGTTCTTTAGTAAATTATAATAGGTAGAAACCTGCACTGTTATTCACCCTAATGCCTTTTCATAGGATTTTACCCCTGTGGTTTAATTTGTACCTTTACAGTTTGATAGACATAGTTATTTGCAATCTATTTGATTCCTTTCAGATCTGCCTGGGAAGAGTCTTTATTTCAACGTACGCTTCTATTGTTTCCTCTTTTATAGGGGTTCGTCTGGATCGTGTACGAGGGGGCAGACAGAAGTACAAGCGAAGGTTGGATACAGAAAATAACCCCTATCTTGGCTTGACGCTCCCCCCTCCTACCAAAAAGCCTCGTGAGTACTGCTCCGTCACTAGCCCATTGTCTCCCTTCTCCGTCGCTCCTTCTCTGCCAGGCCAGCAATCAGGTAAAACTGAGGAGAGATTTGAGGCCAAACTCATATTCATCTTTCATTCATTTTGCTCAAACAAGTCAGGCTTATTTGTATCTGTTGTAATTTGTCGAAAAAAATAAACAACAGCAAAGTGCTGTAGGGCAATTAGATCCAGCAATTTCATGTGTACATTTTCCATTTGTATGCAATCTGTCATGAAGCATCCAGTCATAATTCTAAGCATTGCACCATTTTTTTATTTTTATTTTAGCAGCCTACCTTGTTTATCAGTGCAGTGTATCTTTACTCCTTCTGAAACTATGATACGTGTTGCTTGGCTTTGATATCTTTTACCTTTCTCCTGTATCTGTAGTCACAAAGATAGTTTCACACCTGCTGGTGGCAGAGCCAGAAAAAATCTATGCTATGCCTGACCCCACCATGCCAGAGAGTGACATCAAGGCTCTGACCACACTGTGCGACCTGGCTGACCGCGAGCTGGTTGTCATCATTGGCTGGGCCAAGCACATCCCAGGTATAATCCCAGTTATTTTCCCCAAACTTTCTATCAACCTTTCTGCTTTCCTTAATTAGACCCACCTTCCCCACAAGTTTACTGTAATATTTATCTTCTTTACCTCTGTCTACTTTCTCAACCTATGTTCACACACATGCAGAAAATTAATGACAGAGGTCACGGCATGGGGGAATGGAAACTGTGCATAGCTGTGCAAAAAACAATCAACAGAGTGCATCTAAAATCTATGCACTAAATGGAGAGAGGGGAACACTGACTGCTGCCAATGCACATTGTAATCACCTGAGAGATATAGAGCAAAGTTGGGGACCTGCCCAATCAAAGAAGACATCATATCGTACCCACACAAATGCACACATGTGCACACAAAAAGCACAAGCATACACACACACACACACACACACACCAACACACACACACATACACTGAATTATTGATGGACATAATCGTGTTTCTTCCTTGCCCCCCAGAGATACTGATGAAGGAGGTGCTAGGTTATGAGGCTGTTGAGTTGAGGATACAGCACCTCATGTCAACAGAGATTTTGCTTCCTTCAAGAGTTTGTCTCTGATTTTGACATAAAACACATTGTTTAGCCACTCTTTTTTTGCAACCAAGGCAGATTCTCTTTGATATTGAGCATGACCCCCATAACTCTACCACATTACTGTGCTGTAGACATTGAAGAGTAACAAAACTAAAAGAACGTGTCCCTTGCCGTCACTCCCCGTAACCCCTTCTTCTCATCAACATACCTTGGACAGACACAGAGCTGTCGTCACATAACACACACACACACACACACACACACACACACACACACACACACACACACACACGCACACTTTGTGCCTTTGTCCAAACATAAGCACACATATAGAATAATTTTCTTTGGTGTCATGTCACTTGGCTCTGCCGATACATTTAAATCCAAAGTGTACCACTGCTAACCTCAGGCAGGTGTAGTTTGCACTGAATAGATTTGACTATACTAATCAGAAGGAGGGTTATTAATTAGGTACAGATCTGATTGTAAGAAGATTAGGGATAGATAGACTAGCCCCTGGCCTCAACCCCTGTCCCTTACATGTCTAAACAGTTTGGATCCCTCCCTGCAGGCCATGCGTGGTCAGCACACTGAGAGTTTAACCAAGAAGCTTACTCAGGATCACAGCTGACCTGATAACACAGACTCATTGTTGAGTCCCCAAAATTACATTTGTGAAGCAGACACAGCCAAAAACGGACAATCCACTGTTTGATTTTTGCTGCATACTATGCATACATAGCAGCATATGTGACCAATAATAATTCAAAATCCTGATTTATGAGAATGTCAGACATCATTTTGTATTTTGTTGAAAAACAAATACAGATTTTTTTTTACAGGTCACCAGAGCCCATGTCATCAGTGAACATATATCTGCATTCTACATGGGACTTATAATTTTGATAATTATTTCACAAATAAAAGCCATAACACGTATTTCAAACAGTCTACTGCATTGTTATTTTAATATTAAATGTGCACACCAATGAGGATTCCGCATGTCATTGTGTTGAAGCACAGTGTTAAGCAGCTTATACTGACGCGTCTTATACAGTAGTTTCATAATGTTAATGGGATTTGTCCTACAGATTGCAGCAGAGGGCTTGTCTTTCCAAATGCGTTGATAATGATCATTTAACCCAAAACCTTTGGCTGTAAGCAGGAGAGTCTGTCCCTGTATATACCTGGGACTTTGAACATTGTATAGTAGAGAAATATTGCAGACTGTAATTGATTATTGCTGTGTATACACATCTCCATATTCCTTTAAAAAAAAAAAAACTCTAACTTTCATATTACAATCCATCGCTTAATCTTTTAAGTGAATAATAAGTATAATTTATCAAAATGAATACTACAGCTGAGTGCTTGGTCAAGTCAGTCCCTTTGGTGGTGTCTGTATAAGGACAGCATGTGTCCTCTGGCCATGAAATGGCTGCATAATTGAGTTGTACATGGCTGAACCTGATCAGAGATGGTTCAATGCTTGAGTGTGACTCCATGCACTAACACTCCATGCACCAGCGGTACCCTTGAGCAGCCTACCAAGCTCCCTACCATATTTCTCCCACCGTGCGCTCCAGGACAAGAAAATAAAGAGGGGAAAATGGTGATTGCATTCTGATAGATTTTTGAGGCTGTAGGCAGTGGAATTAAAAAGAGTAACAGTTCATTATGAAGTAGCACACATTGATTAGACCATTGACAGATGGCCCAATAACTAAAGTCCAAATGTAACAATTTAAATGTCATGGAAAAGTGCTCTTTGTTTCCCAAACGATTTTTAATTTCTGCAGTTCTGTGGTAATGTTTAATAACATATTTCTAGAATGTGCACAATTTAGTGAGGAGTTCCATGGTTGCTCTCAGGATTTTGAAAGTGTGTCATTTGTGGAGATTGGTACATTGTATTGCAGAACGATATGTCAGCTTTTTATTAGGCCTTTTGAAATCACAATCAAAGTCTTAAATACTGTATACTATTTATGCTATAATTTTCTGAAAACAAACAAACAGAAATTTGTAGGACCACGGTTTTTCAAGCATATGAGTTGTACTCATTGACTTAGTTTAATCAAGTGCTTATTTACAGCTGGCATAATAGGGCAAAATAATTTTGCTGCTTGTTTTTATCATTTGATTCTACTTTTGATTATCTAATATTTATTGTGTTTTTTTGGAAAAGTGTCACTGCTTCAAATAGCACCACAAAGCAGAGCCTAACACTACTGTTGCCTAAGGGGGGCAGAGTCATTAGGAGCAGCATTATGGGGCCGCTGACAGATGGCTTGTTGCTCCTAAGGTGCTAACAACCCTTGACACACATAGTTGTCCACTGTCCACCGCTCTAGTCCGTTTCTCATAAAGCTGCATTTCACTTATCCATGAGGTTTAAAGTGGAAGTAAGTATATTGACAGCTTTAGTACACCAGAACCTGTTTACCACCTTGACATTACAGTCTTCTCTGGAGTGATGGGTTGCTACTGCAACCTCTGTTGACCCATGCAACCACACATTCCCACTCACACATGGTAATGTCATGTGTTCCTATGTAAAAACTGCTATGCATACTGCTTGCACAACAGAGGTGCGTGCTGGCTCCCTAACACTACTCCCTCAGCCTAGGAACCTTTTCATCCGGGAATTCTGTGAAGGCTAAAGGGCCAAGTAAACATTGACTCAATGCTACTGTTTGTTTGGCCCTCTACAATAAAATATATTTTTGCACTGGTATGTCTGCGACAGACTGCGCAGCCCTTGAGCCGCATGGAACTCATCTCCTCAGTTTGAATATAAAATAATCCTCCTGATCGTTAAGACCAATTAATTTAATACATTTTACTTAGCATTCTTTTTACTCATTTCTCGTGTTTAGGAAATATTAAGACATGCATGTTTTAGTGAATGCCAACCAATCAGCTCTGGGTTTGACAGACAAGCGCCCTGCGTGTTCTTTGGATTCGTAAGGATGGAGGCAGCGATGTTAAAATGTGATTGCGCCTCTTGTATGTTGTCGTGTTTGTGTCAGCTCAACCCTCCACTATAATCACCTATCGTCCCCTCCTCCACCCCCCTCTGGGCTCCTGTTTTCTCTTTGCCATTAAATTGTGAAATCTACTTACTGTGTTGCCAGCCTGATCCCACTCAAGCTGCGTAATCTCCTTGTAATAGAGTGTGAATACTGCCCGGCAATAAATCAGCACCTCATCAGTGCACTTTATTAAATATAGACACCAACAGACAGCTCTTAGTATATTCAATTTACGCTCTGACGTAAGCTTCAACATAGGAGATAAAGATAGATTGAGCAATCAGGTGGATGCTGAGGCTCGAACCCAGGCAAGAGAGCTGGTAGATGGCAGAAAAGCTGCAAGGAGATCAAGATGGGAGGGGGGCATTTCTGAGAAATACAGCCAGTCAGTACTATGCAGGGCCAGGAAGGGGACATCTGCCAGGCAGGGTGGGGGACGGCTTTGTTTAGCTACTTTGACACATGAGCAGGTAATGAAGTATTTAGGTTTCCCCCCCATGTCCAACTTTATACTAACATTTCTGTTAAAAATCCTTTCTGTTTATGTGCCTTTAAGTGATCGTCAGTAGAGCATCAACTCTTATTAAGCAATACTGCTTGATGGCAGCAGAGATAAATTGTGTAATTATTGCAGAGATTAAAGATGGATTCGTCCTGGTCTTGGCCTAAACATAGATATGTGACGGCAGTAACAGAGGGACCCTCGGGAGGCTAAAGATTTCCATGATAGGGTCAGAAGGTCATAGAGTGCAGATTAAAACAAGGGGATTACTATATCCCTTCTTCCCCCCTATAAAGTTCACAGGCTACTGCTCAAATCACCCATTCGCCAGCTACTTACAATGGGATAATAGGCTGGTTATCACATCTGAAAAAAGGTAGATAGTTTACACTCCTGCCTGTGAGCGCTGGAGCTGAAAAACAAGATTATTTTCATTCAGGCCTCTTTTTCAACAGGTCATTTTTGTTCCATACAAAAAGGCATCAGTGTCATCCAATGGGTGTCCACCCATTGAAGTGAATGGGTGTGAAGTGGGATACTTGTGTAATACATGGGTCTGGGCTAGAGGTCAAATGGGACCACGTAGCTGCCCCTACTTCCCCCACTTGCTGATATTTAAATTCAGGAAGAAGCATGGTGGTCATACGCAAATTACAAATATGCACAATTATGAAGCCACTCAAAATTGCCTTTCATCGCTGTATTGTGCAAGGTGCGTCACTTTGCTATATTAGAGGGATCTATACAAATGAGTGGTGCATACACTGTCCCTCTTTTTTAAAGTGCCATGTAAAATACAAAGCTTTGATACAGACTAAGCTTATGGCGCCATAATCACTCAGTTTGAGGTTGAAAAAAAAAAGACCTCTGGGGTGCTGTTAGGGGCAGTTTTATGCCAACTGGAGCCCAGAGAGTACTTGACTTGGCTGAGGTGAGATTGCCGCTGGGCAGGAGTCTTCAGGGCCTGCTTGTCCTTCTGATGGCCATGATAGATCAGCCCCCTTCCAGCCAGAATTACTGTCTTTCCTTTTTCTATCTCCCTCTTCCTTTTCCTCTCACGCTGCAGTCTGCTTTCACTTCGTGCTACTGCTCCATTTCTCTCTTCCTTATCTCCCTCCTCTCTGGCCCATATCTTCTTTTCTCTTTAATCCAGTATTTCTCTCTTCCTTTCTTTCCCTTTTCTCTCTCTCCCTCTTTCTGTCTGCGCTGTTGTCTGATTGAGGGTGAGTTACGAGGGGGCTACAGCTGGAGGGGGCCACGGTGCCTCGTAATTACATCTCTTTTTATTACCCGCGCTAATGGCCCTCGGGGAGAGGGAAACAATAATAAATTAATAGAATATGAACTCCAGCTCAACGGAAATCTCCAGCATTTCATTTTGGACCATCCTTAATCACTGCAATAGGTCTGAAGCAGCCGTCTGTGGTTTTGAGCTGCCCTCTCCTGCCCACAGCTGAGGACGTCTGCAGAGATAAAGGCAGAGTTGGTGGTTTTGGTGTTCGTCTGTTTTCTTTAGTGGTCAGTGAATTAGGGAAGGCTTCCTCCATGATGTTGTCCATCAGCTTTATACATTTTTCAGTCCTGATCACGAGAAGGTTGTGATCATTTTTTTAAATATACTACCGTTCTGATGTTATTATCTTTAAACACAGTTGTACATTTGGTAAATGAGCAGGGGTCAAACTGGGGATGAAAAAACTTCCGGGGGTTATTACATCTGTTACTCTTGCAGTAAAGAACTTTCAAAAACAAAATTGCCAGTATACTCAGCAGTGGAGTGGAAAAAGGCCTTGAGGGGCAGAAACAGGGCCCGCTGATTTGGTCAATATTGTGTCATGTTTGGTCAAACCCAGCCAAGGCAGTGGGGTGGAAATGAAGATGTAAATATTGATATTTCATTAGAGCAAATCACCCACTCTGACGGCACTTAACCGGGCCACCTTCAGAGTGCGGCGGCCGGAGCGCTGTGTGACCTGCGGAGTCGGGAAGTCACTTCATTACTCGATTAAATTGAGTGGAAAAAGGCGAGGCAACGACACAAGATCCCATTTGGAGCGATAATTTAGGCCCTGAAGAGAGGGGATGGAGCTGTGGAAAAACACCACCTCTCCATCTCACAACACTAGATTAAATTCAAGGACTTTTAGCGTCAAAGGTAATTGTAGGCTGCTGGGCTGTGTGTGCATATTGCTGAGAGATGTCGGCTGTATCAGAGCATTCAACAAGCCCCGAACAAGGCCTTCATGTAGGTTGTCACATTGGGAGCAGCGCTTTAGTTCCGCTTCAGTCCCCCTTGGCATTAAAAGGCTAGACAGAGCCTCGCCTGTGATTGTGATGCCAACCTGATGCGGCAATCAAGACTGCGTCCATGCTTGCATGACAGTTCCCTCTGGCCAGTCCACATTCTGTCCAAGTTAATGGCCACGTATGCAGACAAGGAAATAACACAACAAACGATTTTAACATGCAGGCTGGATGCGTGTAATGGTACTGGCCTTTACAAAATATGGTTTATTGCCTCCACAGATAATACCCAAGTGTTTTGAGTGCTTTCAGCAGTTTGTTTTTTGGGGTCTGATTTAGGCTGAATGCTCTTCAGACCTTTGACCAGTCCAGCTAGACTGTTTGTGCTCCGTTGTAGTGACTATTGATTCCCCTTCAAAATGTGAAGCCCCTCACATTCTGATCACAATCTCTTAATTAATGTATCCTCCAGCTCTCCTCCTGCAGTGGTCATCACCACGATAAGGGAAATTGAACACTCAGGTGCCACTCTTCCTGGCTCTTCTCTTCTCTCTGCTTGTCTCTCTCACAAAATCATTCTCTGTTTCTCTGCTGCCTCATCATCATGTCTCTTATTTTCTTCGAACTGCCCGCCTTTATGTGTGTCTGTGTGTGCTTGCGTGTGTGCGTGCGTGCGTGCGTGCGTGCGTGCGTGCGTGCGTGCGTGCGTGCGTGTTCATTCTGTCCTGGCAGGGCGAGATAAACATCAGGCAGGTGACGGCACCCAAGTGAGATCATTTATATATCAGAGAAAATGTGGGGCATAGACGTGGTGAGCGGCCTGGTCAATACTGTAATCTATCGCCTCTTAATCACGCTGTGGCAGGAAGCGTGGCAACAGCAAACTTTTAAAAGCAATCATGTTAATCAAGGGTGGAGCTGGAGAGCTTAATATGCTGACAGAATCTACTGCCTGCAGGCATGCAGCGCAAGCGGAGGGGGGGAATGAGGGAAGAGCGGGCTATGGTGAGTTCATGTAGTCTGTTGACAGTTTATTGCAGTGTGGTATGAAGGGAATATAGGATAGATAACTATCTGCACTTGGCTCTTCCTCTGTTTGGCTTTTTCCCTTTTAATGAGTTTGGATTTCTCGCAGCTCATCTTCATAGGTTTTTGTAGTGTTCATGTTTAATGTTCTCTACTAAACAGAGTTGAAGGAGAAATGACATTGGCTTGATATTCATGAGCCAATGTCAACCTATCCAGTTGCTGTTGGAGGGCAGTTTAGTCTTTAGGTAGGGCTTTAACCATTTGACCCCTCTGTTCTGTGTGTGTGTGTGTGTGTGTGTGTGTGTGTGTGTGTGTGTGCGTATGTACGTGCGTGCGTGCGTGTGTGTGTGTGTGTGTGTGTGTGTTACGCATGGAACTATTCACATACATAAAGCTAAGCATGCATGAGGGGTGTATGTGTTTGTTTTTCCTATCGCTACATCTTTTTGTGGGTTTGTGTGTGTTTTAATGCCCCTATCCCTTATCACCTCTTCCAATGACACACGGCATGTCATGTCCTCAACCCCACCAATGAGAATGTGTCTTGGTGCTAATGTCCCTCACACCAAGACAAGTGTGAAAGGATACAAGGGGTAACCACATGGCTTTGTGTATCCCAGACCTTTGCACCGATTTACTGTCCACACATACAGTAAAGCCCACTCAAGTGTTCTGACACTGGCTTCAAAGAGGACCTTCTTCTATGCATTTAAATTAAATCCTCTGGAATGTTCTGCATGCACTCCAGGCTACTGAGGTTTGACAACTCATATAAATATTCTGATCAATTGAAACTGCTATTTTGAACTGCTTTGTTCCATAAAGATATAACAAAATAAAAAAAAATGTTGCTCTTAGATATTTTCTATATATGAGCGGAAATGCACGCCCATACTCATGGGCTTACTTATCTCATTTTCATACAATATTTCTGTTCTCATTGACTTTTCCCCTCAGGCTTTTCTTCTTTGTCGCTTGGAGATCAAATGAGTCTACTGCAGAGCGCCTGGATGGAGATCCTCATCCTCAGTATCGTATTCCGCTCGCTGCCGTACGAGGACGAGCTAGTGTACGCGGAAGACTACATCATGGACGAGGAGCACTCACGGCTGACGGGCCTCCTTGACCTTTATGTCTCCATTCTACAGCTGGTCCGTAAATACAAGAAACTCAAAGTGGAGAAGGAGGAGTTTGTCACCCTCAAGGCCATCGCTCTCGCTAACTCAGGTAACTTAAGCAGCATAATTCATCAGTTTTTAACTTGTCATTATGTACATTGAGTACGTTTCCATTAGTTGTTTGTGCTGAGTAAGCAATATTCAATTCGTTTACAATATACAGCTTTGAAAAGCAGTTCTACTGACATGATTTTAGAACATCTTTATTTCATGTAGGATACCTTTTAGAAACGATTATCCAATTTGTGGGTAATGTTATTTAGAAATGTTCACTAATCAAAGATCCTGTGCAACATTCAATTGATTTTAAAATTTAATAGTCAATCCTACTTAAAAAGTCCTTAATTTGCATTAAATGTAGTCTTTTCTATCACACAATGATTCTTTCATCCAGTCTTATTCACTTTAGTTTGACTTATATATTACCTAAGTGTTTTTGTATTTTTGAAATACAGCCCACATTTTTTCTTTATTACAAACATGTGATATAAAGCTGATGTAAAAAATCCTACTAGCTATAGATTAATATCTCACAGATGCTGTATTGTTACAATATAATTTCAGGTACTGAGAGTCCTAGACTGTATATCCTGTTTAGGACATTTAATTTTTTGGGAAGACATTTATGCCTTCTGGACAATGAAGCGTCCAGAAAGAGTCAAGTATTTTTTAAGAGTTTCAGAGATGACATTTCTTGGTTTTTCACAAGTTTTACAGTGTAACCTTTAGTTCAGTGCTTGAGATGGAGAGATGGAGAGAAGATAGGGCAGTGCATTAGAAAGAAGGATGGAGGAGTGAGCTTTTTAATTGAACACCTTCTGTGTTGTGGTATTTCTCCAGCACTCCCTCTCGCTCTTTTTCTCTATCTCCATAACAGTAGCTGCAGGGCACAGCAGCCACAGGAGATAAATTTAGCATTTCATTAGGAGCACAGGGTCTGTCAATAAAATGTGTTAAGTCGAAAGGAAGGAGTATCAGGGAGTGATAGGCCTCGTTTGTTCAAATGCGAAGGCGGCACGCAACTATTGACAGGCTCCTTTTGAGGAGGCAAGACCCGTCCCACTCTGATCAATGCGCGGCTGGGTCACCGGGCCGCTCTTCCTTTTGTCCAGGCTGAAAAATGAAAATGCTGATGGTAGGTCTTTGCTTTCAGACAACAGGGCTTTGGTAGAGAGGTGCGGGGAAGGCGGGATGGGGGTCGGGGGGGCGAACAGGAAGAGGAGAGTGCCTGCAACATTAGAACAAGGTCTCAGGGAGATCGCTCTCTTGGGAGCCGCTCAGTCTGACATTTGTGAAAATTCATAGCAATTGATTTTGTAATTAGCAGTTTATCAATCGGATTGGCGTGGGCTCAATGATGGATTGCAAGGAAATTGTTTCTTCAAAGTTATTTTTTTTTTCAAGTCTACTCCTCCCCCAAGGACTTAAAACTGTTTACTTGTCGTCTCCTGGCCTCTTTTCTCCCAATCTGTTAAGGTGTCTCCATCGCTTTTATTATTTGCTGTTTTCCTCGTGGTACACAAAAAACCTTACAGAATGTTCGAATTATTATCATTTTTAAATGTAGTTGCCCAACCAGCAGAAACTGTTAATTGTAAAAATGTGGCAAGGTTATACTGTTTCTCTCGTTCCATGTGTAAAAATGAAGAGATGATTGTCAGTTTCTCTTTCCCTTCCGCATTCAGTTCTCCAGTTGACCAACTTTATTTTCCCACGATGGGTTTGAAAAACCATCATGGTGAGAAATGTTTCAAGGTTTTGGGAATACAGTTGTTCTAGTCATTGAATTTAGGGCAAAGTCTGAAATCTATTTTGCCTTTTACGGTCTCATTTGGTCACTTATGCACATCCAAGGTGAGGAGAGGCAGGCAGTCTCTGGATTGGCAGACACTGGTTATCCGGTGACTGAAGCACAACCCCAGACTGTCCCTGAGAGGCTGGGTGAAGAAAAGGCGAGAATGAGAGTGGAATGCTATAACACGATGTACAGTAGGATCAGTAAAAACAGCGGCACGTAGTGAAACAGTATAGGAGCAAGAAACAACCGGGGAGCAGCGCTCCAGACTGAAACTGTAGACTGATTATTTAAAACTGTCTGGGAGAAATTCGAGCTGAATGAAGCAGAGACACTTGAGGATAGTGTTGTCGACAGCGCATAATTCAAAAGCCTTTCAAAGGTGGATAAAAAAGCATTTGAATTAGTCTTTTCTTCTTTTTCTTTACAGAAAAAAGGCTGAATTGAGATTCTAAATGGAGAACCCTGTTATATTTCAGATGTATTTTGTTGCATAGAGCATTATAGGAAGCTGATAAGAATTTGTTAATGCTCTAATAACCACAGACCCCTTTTAGGGAGTTGCAAGGAAATGAATTGGGAGGAAGTGTTGTGTTCATTAGAGGCTGATTTCTGGATTCTAATTCTCTGGCAGAAATGCTTTTTTTGTCTTTTTTTTGATCACACCCTGCCCTCTGGAACACAGAGGGCTTTAATGGGTAGTCACTCAGCAGAGATTGTGTCCTATTCATACCATTGTTACAGAGGGATAACATTGATTTTCAGTCTCTCTGGTCAGATGGCCATATGAATATCCTGCGTAGCCCGCCATAGGATAAGTAAATAAATAAATAAACTAAAGCAGATGTTCTTTTGCTTTTATGATCTATTCTTTATCTTGTCAGGGTGCAAGTTCTAACAATAATTTGTTCCCAACCCTCCTGCACTGACAAGCAGTAAAGATCAGTCATGAGATTTAATTTAGCTTTTGAAAAATCCATTTCCTGTCACTCCTGTTATATTGCCGGTGTCTGAAAGTGAAAACTGTATTTCTTATTAGACTTCTTTTTTCCGTATGAAACTCTAAAATCTATCAATTTTCTTGCTCCTCTATGTACTCTGTTAGACTCCATGCACATAGAGGACATGGAGGGGGTCCAGAAGCTTCAGGATGCCCTCCACGAGGCACTGCAAGACTATGAGAGCAGCCAGCACCAGGAAGACCCACGACGAGCTGGGAAACTGCTCATGACCCTGCCCCTGCTGCGGCAGACGGCCACCAAGGCAGTGCAGCACTTTTACAGCATCAAGGTGCAAGGAAAGGTGCCCATGCACAAACTTTTCCTGGAGATGCTAGAGGCCAAAGTCTGATATGAAGATAGCTGGTTGGCCTCAGCAGAGGACTTCATCAATGAAACAGGAAGTGACTTGAACCAAGACTAAGGGGACTCAGGAGAAGGAGACGTCCACCCACGGTTCTGGGCAGGACAGAGACTGGCCTCCCTCCTCCTGGAACCCCAGGACACAATACAATTAAGAACAAATACAAAACTTGGTCATTAGTATAAATATTAGAATGATGAAGATAATTTAAAAAATATAAGAAATACTATGTACAGTAATATTTTCTTTTGTTTTTGTTATTTGTCAGTGTTCATGCTGTATATGAAATAGGTCCCTTGAGTCCTTCGTAATCTCCAGAATTGGTAGCTGCCAGGTCTCTAACACATGATAAATGGTTCTTTCTTTCACAAAATTTGAAAAAAAGTGATTTTAATTTGTTCAGAGGGTAGCAGAGGCATCAACAACCATAATGTCTCACAAATGTTCTATTGCCTGGACTTGGCCAGGACATGTATATATTTATTACTGGAAGGCTGATTGTACAGTTCAAGTCTGGTGAACTTGGTGGCCATTTTCTTTTCTCCGCCTAGGTAAAATGACTAAAATTGTTACTTAAATGTGAACTCTTTCAGTTAAAATGTCCTTGAATATACCTCTCCTGAGCGGTAAGCCGTGTGATCTCTTTGGATCTATCTCAGACTGGAAGGCTCGCTTGTCTCATGCGTAACCAAACTAGCATAGGCAGTTACAATAGTCATTTGTCTTATTCACTAGTAACACAGCAATAAAGAGAGCTGTGAGGAGGTCAGGCAAACATTCTATATTTCATGTGCTTTTCAAAGCTGCTGTTGCTGAAAGACTGTGCCTGTGTCTCTCTGTTCCACCAGCGGGACACACCATTGCACCATTGTTGCACACCAGTCTGTCTCCGCTCCTGTCATGGCTTGTGTCGTGGTGTTCGTGTAACAACTAAACCCCAAATGTAGTCATTATTTAAGCCTGTGGAAATGGCCCCCCGGCATTCAAATAAATGGCATGATTTGGATGACGTGAAAGATGATCGGCAGGTTGGCATGGCAGTATCAAAGGATTTATGCAGTGAGGCAGAATTCCAGGAGATTCCATGTTCAAACAATCAGAGGCCCATATGTCAACCACTCTATTTTGGAACCCTTTAAGCCTGTGGCAGAGTCATCCCCCTCACAGGGAACAAGGTGCAGAGCATCTGCTCTCACCATTTTAGACACCTCCTTTCTTTAAATAGCCCTGCCTGCTATTATGGAGCTTCAACCAAACGAAGGTGAATGGCAGGTGCAGGGCTGGAGTGGTGGCACTTCACACTGGGTTTATTTTTAACCTGGCAGGAGGTTGTTGTCGTTGCCACCTCACTCCTGGAGTATAGTAAACACGTGGAACACTGACCTCAAGCTGACACAGTGGCCAAGGCAGAAAAATATCATCCTCCCTGCTAGCCCTTAGGGCAGCCAGGCATCTGTGAGGAGGTCTTGGGCTGCCCAAGCATGCACATGAGAACCTATGCAAGAAACAACCTGGGTTGACAGCAACACTGCAGTGCGCAAGTACAAGGTGTGATCCCAAGTGGGAAAGAGAGCCAACGGGCTGTCTTCTTCCCTTGTCTAACTAGCTGTACATTATGCTTGATTGGGGTTATCCTGCAGTTGCAAACAGCACAAATGCAGTGCCCTTCTCTGTGGGAGAATGTGTCGAAGGTGTATACTGAAGGACTTTATGTGACATGTTAAATGGTGGACCTGTCACAACAATATGATACTGTGATCAAAGGAGTCCCTGACAATGCAGCGGGATAGAGTTGTTGCCATGCTTGCGATATCCAGCTGTCCACTTACCTTTTTTACAACAGCCTGATCGCTCTGAAATGGAGGACGAGCCTCTCCAGTGCGTACTCCTCCCAACTCGAACCAGCCACTGTCCAGTTGAGATGCACTGTAAAGGGTGACAATATAACTTGATTTCCTTGCTGTTGTGCAATACAACAGGGACCAATTCTGACTGAATTCATGCTAAAAGCATGCTTTTACTTAGACTTGGGAGAATTTGTAAGCTGTTGAGTAACATTCAAAATTCCCTCTAATCACAAACATGTATCCTGTATATCAGAGGAAACACTGAATTTGCTAAACTTATAAAAGTGACATTTGTGCTTGTTTGAATGAAACTGCAGAATAAAGGAGAAATTTTGCAGATAATCTTTACAAAAATAATTTTATAGTGGCCCAAGGTCATCAGCCATAAGACTCATTCTAATGTTTTCTTTTCATCTTACAAAGTGGCATTGTGTAAATCAAAGAGAACATGTCTTACACTATAAGCTGTGTCAAAGTGTGTAAATATATCAGCATTAATACAGTAGGTTCGCGAAATACCATTTAAAATAAAGTATGCAGCACCCTGCTGACTACTACCTCATGATCATATTGTCAATACTTTAAACCCATTCTGCCCTTTACCAACCTTACATGACCTTGAAGAACTTTAGCCATTCATGTTTGTTTCATTTAAAATGTCTCTCCCGGAGTAATCATGTCAAAATATTTGTGATTGTAGTTCCAGATCACATTCATTGTCGAGATCTGTTTGTAAATTAAATCATCACATAGCCATCAATGGGTGCCGCCTCAGATGCTTCCCCGACACACATACTCACACGCACACACAGACACAGACACACACAAACACAGTGACCGAGCATCAGTGTGTCAGAATTAGTCCGTTGATGACAAATTGTAGACATGGGCAGACAACTGATTCCCTGCATTTGTTATGAGTATTTATCATTTGAAATATCATTGATACATATCAACAGATCATATTTTCAACTGTGTACATTGATATCTCTGAATCGCCAATATCTGTGTAAGTTTTAAGTTTTGATTTTCAGAGGGGCAAGGGATGAATTAATGTAATATTCCCTGAACTATGTTGTACCTTGGCGTTATAACTAAATTTCAGCTGCAAAGCAAATTGAGACCATACATCCTCATATAGGGACAATATATTCATATATATATATATTCATACATATATATATATATATTCAGATTGCATGCCATAGACTTTATTTATAGACTTATAGCACTTGAGAAATGAAATATATAGATTCCCCTCAGTCAAGTCCTTCTGTCATACATCCCAGAGATACAAAAGTGGACATTATTCAGAATTTAGTCTGGTTTTATGTAAGGATGTTTTTATGTACATGTCAGGATGTAAAAGTAAGCTGCAGGAAATTTACTCAACCAAGGAAATCTAAATCAAACAATTCTGGGTGGATTTTACTTGTTCCGGAATTAGTCCTATGACATGTAAAAATCATTGTTTGAAAAAAAAAAAAAAACTGGAAAATCTGCTTCTACAAATTTGTTTCTCTCACTGGTCTGCACCCAACCATTCACCCTTCAGACTCAGCGGGACCAGGAGCTGTTGAAAATGGATCCGTCACAGGAAACAGGCAGACAGACATGCAAAAGCTGATGGAGTTGGGGGAAGTGAGGGGATGTTGCTCCATTATTGCAGGAAGCTGATATTCCAGGGAGATCAAGTATTCCCTTCTCTATATAATTATAAGAGCCAATTTCCCTTTTTGAAATAAAGTCTTGCTAACCAATTAATCGTAGTAATCCTCAACATAGAAACAATGGCATCACAATATGTGAGAAAAGATGATTTGGAGATGAAAATAAAATGAAAAAGGGATACACAAACAAATGAAATGTAGAACATGCCTGTTCTTCCAAATCAACATGCAACCTGTTTCTTATGCATCTGAGGGGACCAGATACACCTATCAATATGTTTCTCAAATACAGTTGCAAGGCAATCATTTTCCACCAATGATAGGTCAAAACACCTTTTATTTGAGGTGCGAGGTGACTCATCAAGATGCGGTCTAGCTCGCCGCTCTATGACTGCTATGCATTGCTTTAGTGTGTTTCATTATTCCCAAATAACATTGATGATGGTGAGGAAACGGATTTGATGTCAGCGTGAGCGATTGGGTTTGAACCGAGCTGCTGCATACACTTTGTATCAACCCAGCGCTCAAATTACACTAAGGCTGAAAACAGAGCACGCAAATTCCCAGGAGAGCTTGTGGCACAGAAATGAAGAGTGGGCCACCTTTTTTTCCTGTTTCTCAACCTGAACGTTAAACTTTCTTTGCTTCCCCTCCTAATTCCCCTCCCCTCCCCTCCTCTTTTTTTGGGTGAAACTTCCCTTTATAGGGTCTCTTAGTGTCTCACTTATTGTGTTATGTGTATTTATTGCTACATTTGTGAAACTGGAGGCACCGACCAATGAGATTATTACTAGTGAATACTAGGAGCTGGACATTTTCACAGCCATGAGCTATCAGTGGCCCAGAAAGGAACATTACATCATATCTCTTTCAAAGACTTTTATTGGGCATTATTTGGTAGCAGAAAAAATAATGGGTCTGAAGAAAGGAATCCAAGAGTGGCAGCTGCCAAAGCAGCGGATGATTCTGATCTTTAACTGGTAGATAACAGTTTTGAGCAAATCTCGTGGTTGATGCTGTTTCATACCTGTCCCACCAGCTGTATATAAGCCAAGCACTCCACACCTCTGACCCTGCCCTGGACTCCTTTGGGCTGATCAATAGCCTGTCAAACTGCCTAGCAGGCACACAGCCCAGGCCATCTGAGATTTCGCCCTCTCATTGTCTATCTTCACTGTTTTAAGTGCATTTATCAAGTTACATGCCTGCTCCCCTCACAGCTTAATGCATGGCTGGTGTTCTGAAACCCTATTGGCCATCAGAGGACCTTTGTCAAATTACTCCGGTTACATTTTTCATCAGTATTATGCAATCATACATAAATATGAGACTGTGGAGTAGGCACAGTTTAAATAGCCATTTTCATTCCTATTTTGGTTGCAAGGAAAAATCTGGATTAAAAAAGGACATCAGATTTCATTGTTTGTTTCCGTGTCAAACTCTACACACAGAATACCGGGGGACATTCCTCTCTGTGTCTGCTTTTAAGTGTGATACAAATTAAGAAAACACAGAGATTCCCTGAGGGAGTAGAAAAGCACATCTTCCAGACATGACGCGTGCTAGAATGAGATGGCAATGACCCTCTAGCAGCAACACGGAGAAAATACTGCTTATGGGTGAAAGCGCCACGTGTTTCCGAACATTTCAGCCACTGTAAGAACAGAAGTGTTGCAAGGGAGCAGGTAGCAGGTTGGTAATAAATTGTTTACAAACACACAAATACATACACACACACACTCAATGAATGTGAAGGGTTTTGTCCCTTCATTTGAGATTTATTTGCCCAACTGTATCTTTATCTGTGCTGCTCACTGATATGAGGCTGTGGGGAAGCAGAAATTTTCCCAACTATCTACTGAATGTATCTCCCTCCACCCAACGAAAACACTGCTGTAGATTGTGTGTGGGGGTCTTCTCCCACTGTTTTATTGCCTCTGCCATGTATTCACGCGTTCTTATGGGCTTTTCCAATTTAACCAGTGGTTTGGAAATAATGAAGGCAGATAAGGAGCCTTGATAAGCATGGATACGTCCATCAACTGGAGAAAAACTCACATGGAAGGCTATGTGCGCTCACCTCACAGACATTTACACAATTGCTGCGTTTTTTTTCCCGTGAAAGAAAAGCGGGTCTTAAATGATAAGACATTTGCTTCATCCTGGTAGGAAAGTGACGGATGTTTCAGGGGCTTAAACATATTTATTAAGCAATATAACAATAATATGTAGTAGGATGTATTTCTTACAGAGAAACCTAAAACGGGAGAAAGATTTTTATATATTACATGAATTACTTTTTTGGTTGTGGAATAAAAAAGTTATTCATCTCAATGGCTAATTTGAGCATAAGAAAAAAATATCTAAAAGCATTCCTTTTAAATTTAGGGTCCAAAAGTTTCTGGGTAAAAAAGATATAATTACTCCACCTGCTCATTACATGACACTAAAGTATTTCTTTACAAGTTGAACTCGTGGGATTAAGATCTACAGTCCAGAGAATCAGGCTCTGTTTATACATCATCATCGCATCGATTGAATAGTGTGTTTGTGTGTGTGTGTGTGTGTGTGTGTGTGTGTGTGTGTGTGTGTGTGTGTGTGTGTGTGTGTGTGTCTCACAACTTGTCCACACAAAGAGAGAGAAAAACGTGAATCAATTTACGTGAAAAATTCTACTGTTGACAAACACCCCACATTCATCAATCAGCAAAGTGATGCTGAAGTATCCAAATGCAGAAACAAGATTAAAAAATGGATTTTGCCTGGACGGTGAATTTACAGCAACACCTCAGTTGGAATATATGTTTTCCATGATACCCAGATCTTTCATAACCATTGAGAATAAACAAAGGAGTCACAATTTCAACAACTAGATCTTTACTATCTTTACTATATGCTTACTACTGCTTGACGATACCATGCGTACGAGGCAATGGAGCAGGGAGGAAATGGTCAGGCTCAACTCCAGAGGGAAGCTACGGATGGGCCTGACCTTTTCTGAGTGTCAAGCAAAGGTTAGAAATCTCCACTGGCCTTAAAGCAAATGCACTTGTTTGCCATAATGGAGGAGGCCCCTGCTTTTTTCAACCAGAGACCAGGTCTGGCCCTGAGAGACTTCACTCTGATAGAATTCTTTCTCCCCCCCACACACACACACACACACGGGCCACACTGGCATACACACATAGGTACACTGTACTCGCCTCGATTGTAGCCTGATTATGTTCTAACTAAGTGTCAAGCTTCCTTGTCTCAAACAATCACAGCTTAGGATTTATTATCACAAAATATTGCATTAGATGTTTTATGTTATTTCAGAGCGGAAAGAGCGAGAAGACCAGCAGTCAATACCGTAATGAAACTATATGTGATGTGAGAAAAACATATGTGATCAACTATCTATGGACATCACCTATCTCTTATCCTCTTACAAGATATAGTGAAGAACTCTCATAAATATTTGCAAGACAGTCTGTCTTAGGCCTGCAGACATATTGTGCATCATATAACAGATATGACGGCTCATAATTCACACATTTATATTCATAAATGTGATTTTGTATTTAAAATATGACTCGTAAAGTGTGATATATGGAAATTGACAGATCATATGTGATTCCTGAATTAAATTTCATATAGATCACATGCTTTATGTCCTTTTCTCTCCTCTCCGCTTGCCTGAGAAAGGAGCCTTGACCATGCAGGTAATTTACAGTGTTATGGGACGAGTGCAAAACATGCTGTAAATAAATAAGAGCCTACCCATTTCATTTTAGGACAGGGGGAGGTGAGCCACTCCCTCACCATTGCCCCATTGAAACTATGATGTCCCTCCACCGGGTGCATCTGTATATCACGTGGAGAAGAGGGGGCCGCAAATGGGGCAGCAAGCAACACTATGCAGTCCATTTGCTAATTTCAATACGGTGTCCGTCTGTGTGGGTATGGCCTTGGGCACAGTAGCAACCCCCCTCTTAGTTCAGCGCTCCCCCATCTTTCCCCTGTGTCCCTTTGACCTTGTACTCAATCACAAACAGCCCTCATACATACACACATACACTCATGGTGACTTTAAAAGAAAATCACATCTGCTTCCCAGCATTGGATACGCTCCTCTTTTTATACAATACACAACTTGAGGAGTGTCACACGAGGCCTCCTTGTGTGTATGTAAGGCCTCCTTGTAATATGTAAGATACATATTATTTTACACAGATAATATACATATACATAATCTTACACACTCAAACAAAATTTGTTCCACTGAATTAATTTTATTCATTTCAGTATCTGTTGACTTTTCTGAGAAATGGGAAAATGCCTACATCGAGGGGCTCTCGCATTGTTAGTTTGCTGCACACACAAAGGTTGTCAATGTGTGACACACATCAATACCTCCGGGTGAGCAGGCAGAGGACTCTTCCTATTGTCTTTGTGTAGTAAAAGCCCCACATATTGGCAGGCATTTTCGGACACTTTTCTGTGGAATTAACACCATCAATGAACACTGTCAGAGGATGGATTTTTTTTCAGCAGCCACACTGGTGAGTTTGTGTGTGTGTGTGTGTGTGTGTGTGTGTGTGTGTGTGTGTGTGTGTGTGAGCACGCACACATGCTTGTCTCTTGGCCCCTGTAGCACTAAAATATCCTGCAAATGTCACTTTAAATTGCTGTGATTTGCTCAATAACGCTCTAATGTGATATTGTTATGATCATCAACATCAAACACGTAAATCAGGCACACTTTCCCACAAATATTGCAATCTTTTGTTACCTGTCCACCTTCACACAAGGTGAACTACACTCTACGTGAGTCCTCCTGCTTTTGAGGAACGGATCACAAATGAAATAGTTTGTGGAAATTCTGCAATTTTGACCCGCTGCTGCTTGCGCTATTTCATCTTATAACACTGTCATTGTTTTGTCCTCACCGGGCCAAGCAAGCTTGAATGACGGCTGATTAAAGGTTTATTGGCCAATGAATCGTGATTAAAACATCTCTTGTGAAATGGTTTACGGTTGTTGTAGTTTGTGCCTGTATCCACAACCTCCTAACATATCCTTGTCTCCCACCCTTCTTTCATTCCCTGAGAAGCACATACAGGAGTGTGCGCTCTCATCTGTGTGTGTGTTCGCACGTGTGTGTGTGTGTGTGTGTGTGTGTGGGATAGGTGTGGAGCAGAAGCATGGGGAATATTACACAATCCTCGATGCATTATTGTAATTAGATTTCCCAGGACAGCTCAATTAAGTCACTCTGCTCCAGAGACCTGACAGTTTGTGGTTTGACATTCACTCACAAGGGGTCCGGTGTGTTAAGTAATGTAGAGAAACACAAATACAAAATTGACACAGGGGCTGGATATTGAAAGATCTCTATGTTTCTATTGCTTGGAGGTAGTTTGAGTGTAAGTTTTTCCTCTTCATTGATTCAGAGCAGCTTCTTCCACGCTTGCAGAGGGCAGGTAAAGTCATATTGCCACTCTACTCTTTCAAGAATTAAGTTACCCGAGGACAGACTTGTAATGTAAGGTAATGTATTCTAATGAGAAGAGCTCCATCTATGGACCACCTGTTGAACTGCATTCATAAGAAACGCAAAAAAAAAAAAAAAAAATACTATGAATCAAACAGGAATCTTGGTTTTCTACTTTGTTAAAATGGCGCAGTACTATAAGAATTGCTTGTTACTTGCTTTAAAGGGCTGTCCAGGCTCTTTGTGATTATTTATTTCTATGAATGGCAACAAACGAGAATGTGTTTGGAGGAATTGCATGTCATGTGCGGTGACAAAGGGAGATTCAGCACTTTTGATGATATGTAGTTGCATTACTGGTCTCAAGGCTGGCGCTGAGTTTAAATGCTCCAGTAACATTTCCTTTAATTTATATCCATAGACCTTGGCTGAAATAAATGAGTTGAGACAAGTGTGTGGCTGATGTTACGAACAATTTCTTCCTGACATCAGGAAACGAGTATGCGCGAGACATTCAGCTCTTTCACTGCTAGTGGCTGACAGGCTGTCCCAGCACTGCAGTAGGAGGCCTCTTAAAAAGATTCAATGTCGGCATCAATGTGAAAGTCGTTGTGTCATTATCTTAAATCTTAACTATCCAGCAGGATGAAAGTATGAGAGACAACCATATCTGTCAGGGGTCTGCAGAGGATGTTTTATTCTCTGTGTACAGTAAGCCTTCCTCTCACACGCTGAGATTAGCAGTCACAACCGAGGAAGTCACTTTTCAAGGGTCATTCTGCATTCAGCCTTCCTTCGATTTACTGCCATTTTTAATATTCTGTCATAGTAAAAATTTTTATTGGTCTCCTTTATTACCATATCCTTATGCCCCACGATTATGAACTTTTCTATGCAAATCACTTTTGAATCAAAAATGGTGTCCTGGTCTCTTTGTTTTGTTTGTAGCAGGAGGCACATAGGTTGGCACTCATTGGCACTTATTGTTGTCATCAATATTTTTCTTTTCCTGGGGTTTACAGCGGCAAAAACTTCTTTCTGTGCGAATGTGATCTGCCGGACAGAAGTGAACAAAAGAAGAAGATGAAGAAGAAGACATTCTGAAATATTAAGAAATCTAGATGCCAACACACCACCTTGTCTGTGGCATATCGAGGAAGGAGACTTTGCCCCTGTTAAGTCCACCATGAGAACCTTTACGGTGTTAATTTTATGAGATTGATGTTTTTGTGTGTTTTCTTGTGTTATTCCTTTTATGCGCCTCTGAAGCACTGGGAACGCACTCGCAGGGGACTAGTTTTTCTGAGCTTGACATTTGGTCTTGCCTCACCTCACTGTATTATCACACTCCTCTTCTTCACTGATGGACTGTCACAGTACTGGCTTTCTCGTCCTCTGAGGCTTGGACACACCGGCGGTTTCGATAAAAAGAAAAAAAGAAAAAAAGGGATGAGCCAGAGATTTAGGACTGTATGGCCCCGTCTTTTTGAGGGTGAAGTTTACGAGTACGTTTTGATTTCATCCACTGTATTATAAGTGTTACAGAGCTAAAAAAAGATTGCAAATGAAATGTTTTAATCTGCTGAAGTATGGATTATCGAGCCAGCTACTTGGGAGTTGGAGGGAAACAGTGGGGGTAGCTGGGAGACAGACCAGTTGCCGGCAGGACTGGACAATTGTCCTGGAGCCTTGTTGACTGGGGCTAATCAATAATACATTGGTATAATCACACTACCTGATACAAGTACCTTAGCAAACAGCTCTCTTGCTTTCTCTGTATCTCCTCCTGAAACGAGCCTTTATTTCTGGTCATTTGATTGGAAAACGTGCGTCAAGGAGAGGACAGACCTGAGCGAGGTGTTCGGGCGAATGTGCAGGGGGCCTCTAAGTGCTCATGAACGATCTTAATGAGGGTGGCAAATGGAGACATAAAGAGGGAATGGGTACACTTTTCACTTTAGCCTGACATACCGTTGCTGCCCCTGGAAGCCCTTGAGCGGGCATTTGTTGAGGGCACCTCAAACCTGCTTCAAATCCTCCTTCTCCCCCTCCTCCGTGGACTAATTGTTGAGGATATTGACCTTGGGATAGAGGAGAGAGCAAGAGAAGTAGGGGGTAATCAGGTGAAAGGTTCATGGTTTATGGTTCACGCTGGTTGCTTGACCCACCAGATGAGGATTTTTTTAAATTTTTTTTCATTATTATGGTTATTTTTATTTAGCCTCACAATTTCTATGCTGCGTGTGGGGATTTGCAAGTAGGAGGATTCAAAGGGGGAATCCTGCAAATCAAATTCATAACTGCTGGAATCGATCATTCTAATATCAGGCCTTATTTTCACCCCATGTCACCCATATGGAGCAAACACAGCAGTATTGGAGCCGCGCAGCAACAGACTTACACAAAATAAACATGCCGACCCTGCCCCTCGCCCTGACCCTGATCTCTGCAAGTTCACCATCTTGTTCTTCCTCAAGTCTCAGTCAGTGGTGTCAATATGTTGGATTGGCCGGCCGACAGGAGCGAGAAGGAGAGTCGATTGGGGCTGATAATCAGCGAGAGGCTGCTTTGTTTTAGTAATGACGGCTTAAATGAATGTCCATTGGCCCTTCAGTTAACCCAGCGTCACCTCAAACAACAAGCACTCATCGATAAAGGGACAGACACAAAGTCTGGTTTGACAGCAGCTACTGAGTCTGCAGCTCTTGGTTTCAGGAAAAACATATATTAAAAGTATATCAAACCTTGACTTTTCATGTTATATCAAAAGTTTGCATTTACCTCAACCTATTTTTGTTGGATTTGAGGATAATCTGCTGGCCATCATTTCTCAATTCTCCATATAGATAAAGAATTACAGTAACTTGTAGAGCCTTGAAATTTCTGAAAATGATGAATTGTCCATTTATTATTATATCTCAATAAACCCTTCCAGGAAATTATTTCATTTAACCCATCATGGATGAACCATGACTGTTGGCAGCCACTTGCAGCACCAGGGGAGTGATCAGGGATTCAGTGTCTTGCTCAACAACACTTCGACAGGGTTGGAGAAGCACTCTAACCCCTGAGACACACCGCTCTAGTTCTCTTGTGCCTGATATGGATTAACCAAAACCTATTGTAAGAAAATCATAACTCTTTATTGATATTAGTGGTTTTTGCAATAATATATATACACACACACACACACACACACACACACACATATATATATATATATATATATATATATATATACATATATATATATATTGGTATATATTTCTTATTATATTTATGGCTGATATTTAAAGAAGAAACTCTTGGAATGAGCCAGAATTGTATAAGGAGGGTGCATAGGCAGATCAGGGAACATATATTGAACCATCTACTCATCCAAGGAAAATACTCTGTAGTACCACAAACCCCAATTGCAATGAATTTGTGATGTTGTGTAATTTGTAAATAAAAACAGAATACAATGATTTGCTAATCATTTTCAACCAACATTCAGTTGAATACACTACAAAGACAAGATATCTAATGTTCAAACTGATAAAATTTAATGTTTTTGGCAAATATTCACTAATTTTGAATTTTAGGAAGACTATATATTCCAAAAAAGCTGGGTCGGGTGCATTTTCACCACAGTGTTACAACACCTTTCCTTTTAACATTATTCGGTAAGTGTTTTGGAACTGAGGACACTAATTATTTATGCTTTGTAAGTGGAATTCTTTCCCATTCATGTTTTATATACAACTTCAGCTGCTCAACAGTCCAGGGTCTCCGTTGTCATGTTTTGCGCTCATAATGCACCACACATTTTCAATAGGAGACAAGTCTGGACTGCAGGCAAGCCAGTCTAGTACCCGCACTCTTTAACAATGAAGCCACGCTGTTGTAATGCGTACAGAATGTGGCTTGGCATTGTCTTGCTCAAAATATTAGGGACATTTCTGAAAAAGACGCCACCTGGATGTTCTTCCAAAACCGGTATGTATCTTTCAGCATTCATGGTGCCTTCATGGATGTGCAAGTACCCAATGCCATGGGCACTAACACACCCCCATACTATCACAGATAGTCTGGTTTTTGAACTTTGCACTGATAACAATCTGGATGGTCCCTTTCTTCTTTGGCCCGGGGGACGTCCATTATTCCCAAAAACAGATTGAAATGTAGACTCATCGGACCGATGGCACTCTAAGTGTTGTTGATGTATGCCTTTAGCTTTGCATGACACAGTTTTAACTTGCATTTGTGGATACAGTTATTAACTGTATTAACTGTCAATGGTTTTCTGAAGTGATCCCACGTGGTAATATCCTGTCCACAAAGATACAATTTTTTAATGCAGAACCGTCTGAGGGATCGAAAGTCAAGGGCATTCAATATTGGTTTTCAGCCTTGCCACTTGCGCACAGAGGTTTCTCCAGATTCTCTGAATCTTTTGACAATATTATGGATTTGATTTTGAAACCTCTAAATTCCTTGCAATTGGACATTGAGAAATGTTCTTTAACTATTGGACTATTAGCTCACACAGTTGCTCACAAAGAGGTGAATCTTGCCCCATCCTTGCGTCAGGACAACAGAGGCTTTCGGGATGCTCCTTTTATATTCAATTGGGACACTCACCTTTCTCCAATTCACCTGTGGAATATTCCAAACAGGTGTTTTTTGAGCTTTCCTGAACTTCCCCAGTCTTTTGTTGCCTCTTTCCCAGCTTTTTTAGAATGTGTTTTAGGCATCAAATTCAAAATGAGTGCATATTTGCAAAAACACTTCAACTTTTATCTGTTTGAACAATAAATATATTGTCTTTGGAGGGTTTTAAGCTGAATATGGTTGAAAATTATTTACATGTTTAACCAATATCCACATTATAATTTTTGTATTTTGTTAGTATTTACATTTTACACATCATCCCAGCTTCATTGGAATTGGGGTTTGTAAAAGGAGTGTGTTATGCACTAAAGCAAGCAACACTATTCAAACAATGGTTTTTGTAGCCATCACAAAGGTGAATAAGCTGTATCAACAATGCAAAAGTATCTGTGACGGACTGAACAGAACATTTTTCATTCACAAACCCAAATGCAACCAAACTCATTCATATATCATACAAAACACGCGAACATCCCGAAATCATTAACAGACGTAATTGATAAAGTTAAGCACAAACAGCCAAAGAGTTCATTCCAGTTCACATACATTTCAAAGATGTTTTTTAAAACTAGCAAAACACAGTGAAATACTTCCATGCATTTTAATAAAGCGTATGTGCAGTAGTTTTGAATAGCTTCCGATTTGACCCTATTTTATTTCTAGTTTTAACATCACACTTGTTTGATTGTTATTTCTCTCAAACATTTTATCTTGATTCCTGGAGCATTTTTGAACCTCAAACCTCGCAAATTTTCCTCTTGTGTTTAGTAGCAAAATTTCAGAGCATGCAATGTTGTTTCATCCAGTGTGACATTACTGTATCTGCAACTTGATTTTTGCACATGTGCTTATTGCTATGTTGATGAAGAAGCAATTTACTGTGAGGCTGATTCAATATAATGTATACAAGTATAGCGAGAAACAGCCCTTTACGGCTGGGTCCAGCGATACTCAGGTGTCATCTCTGACATGATATACCAGCTTTGATCAAATCTTTCTCTGTTCCAAAAAACAGAACAAAACAAAACAAAACAAAAACATTTGCACGTCTACTTTAAAGAGCAGAGATCGCTTGCGTGGTTCCTAGATGCTTGAATAGACTATTATTCATGGTGTTCTTTTTAAATATTTAGATACAGTTGATGGGCATAGGAAACAATCCAGGAAAGTAGATCATTACAGTATAAAAGGGAACTGCTGTGATTTAATATTACATTAATATGGTGCATAACAGGGAAGAGGAGTCACATTTTCAATGGCTCATTTCCCCTGTTAACACTGAGCATACAGGCTGTTAGCCGATATTTTGACCACTTACTGTATTTTGTGACAGCAAACAATAGCCTTCTACTAGAAAGCCCTCCTCCTCTCCTATGACAGGCTTTTATGGTTTGACAATTGCACTGTACCTCTGCAATTACTTTTCAATTAGCACGCTGAACATTTCCAACACTATGGTGCAATTATTTTATAGCCCAGTGTCTTAGCCCATTAATGGCGCTACCAACAGCACGGGAAGTGATAAACCATCTGGCCAGGCTCTCAAAGAGATCACACGTAATGGAGTGAAAAAGTAAAAGCAATTAATGTCACATTAATATAATGATAATAATGCCTTCCCTTACAGCTCTGGCTGGCAGAGCAGGGAACTGGGGCAGTGCTTTCACGAGCAGTGCTGAGCCAAGGTGAGGGTCTCCTACTGCAACCTGCAAAGCCTCCAATCAGCCTGCAGCATGAGGGGTGATACTCAGTTCTTTTTACCTGTAATATGAAAGCGGTATTGCCTCAGCCATGGAGAGAAAGGAGGAGGTACATGTCTTCAATTTAAAAATTCAAGATCAGTTTCATCAAACTTATAAATGTTGTATAAGTGCAGCAATGCCCGTGCAATTCTGTCAATTCTAATCATTGCTTTTTTTTAAATGTAAGTCGACAGCGCCTCCCGATCCGGATATGACTGCTCATAATGAGAAGTAAGTCGTTTTGTAAAATCAGTGCTTTACTGGGAATCTCTTGAACTATAGTAATCTATGTAAACAATTGATGACATCAAAGATATTACAATTTCATTTCACTCTCGATATATTTCACTTGATATAGATAACATATCTTCACAGATATACATATAGCATACATATAGATAAACGCATGAATATTTTGTGTCCTGTTGGTTATCTCAAAGTACGTGTATTGTTTTTTTTCAACTAATTTACAGACACGGTCCACATTGTGATATATATTGAGATTTACATGTGACATTGAGGATTTCAAAATGATAATGAATAAAATAAGATCCCCTCTGTGTCGCACAGTCCTACTTGGACTAATTTATGAATGTAGAAAAAATTGAATGGAAGTAAAATATGTTTTATACTTCTGGTACCTCTAGGCATGTGTTTAGTGATTTAATTGAGTTTTTTTTTCTAAGAACATTTTCATCATCACAGGTGATTTATGAATTTACCTCCTTTTACATTTTGCTCTGCAATGTGAAGGCACTCTGCTGACAGGTGCTTCAGCTTGATCAGAAATGTGTTCACTGTTATGTTTGTAACGCTATGCAGCTAGTGTGTAACTATGCTGCCGTGTGCAGGAAAAGTTCAATTTCATTTTATTTAATTTTAGTTAGTGTGTGTGTGTGTGTGTGTGTGTGTGTGTGTGTGTGCGCGTGTGTGTGTGTGTGTGTGTGAGTGTCTGACTGTCTGTCTCAGGAATAGCTTCCCTGTCCTATCTCCTGACCCCTCTGTGTTCTCGACGCCCTGCTCTGTTTGTGTTAATTCCTCTACATCTCCAGGGTGGCTTACATTAGAATATCTTAACCACTGGGCTGCATTAGCATAGTGTGATGGATGCCGCTGAATCTCCATGCCAGATAATGTCCACATTTTGCATTTTAAACTAAGCTATGCAACGGACGTGCTATCCATTTTCACAGGGGGAAATTAGGTCTCGGTGGGAGAGCACTTGGCACTCTGTCATCCAACGCAAAGCTTCCTGCCCAGGTTTTATGACACCTCTGTGGCACCATACAGAGACAGGTTGAGGGTCATTGTCCAGCACTGGTCAGCTGTGATGTCACACAAACACATGAGGTGTCACTTTACGCTGTTCGTGTTTAAAGCTCCCTGAAGTTTGGAATGGAGTTTCGCTGCAATATTCATGTGTTTCTGTACGTCCACCTGGCCGCCAGTCATTCCCGATGCACGCTGTGTTTCCTCCAGCGGAGTAACTTTCAAGTGTGGTGTGATAAATCATGCCTATTTCCTGTTTTAATCCATATAGAAGGCCTGGGTGCATATGTCCAGAGTGCAGCCAGACTACCTTTACTGTGAGGTAGTGTCAATTTCTGATATAAGGCTGACACAGCTCCCAGTAGTTGATCAATAGGAATAAATCACCAGGCCCCTTTATGTGGCATGAGATAGTTATACGTTTATAAGTCTCTTTATGAGATAAGATCTCACCACTTGAAATTCTGTCATACCCACTGACACACTGGCATGCAAAGTCATGCCCTGGATGTTTATTAGACAACACCATGTCTGAATACTTGGCCTGAGGTGGGATGCTCCTCAATGAACAAACACATTGTTATCATTGTTATTTCAATCTGGACAATATTCCCCGGCTTTTTGATCTCTTTTTATCTGTGACAGGACAAAATACCCATAAATGCACTTATATAAATACAAGTCATCACAACAGTGGATGATTGATTTAATCCTGTTTGTTTAATGCACAGGTTTAGGAATGTGATGTCACTAGTATTACACCGTCATGGCACTTATATTTTATGCCCATCAATCGTTGTTTTTTTACAAGATTCTTTATTGCTGGCACGATACACATAAGGTGCGGATCAATTAAGAACAAAAAAAAGAGAAAAGGAATTCATGTAAAGTGTCAAGTGACAGCAGCAGAATATTGGCAAGAAATGGAAGTTAAATAAAAAATAGTGGCACTTAAATGCAGTATTTAAACAAATACACTAAATATATTTTCACTATTTTGTCATTATTATGAATGAGTGAAAATGTTGTAAATATTCTCTCAGTTAGAGCCCCACATGGTTTTTCAGTGAACTATATGGTGTCTCCAGGTATATAAACACGATCAAATAATAGGCTCATTGAGTAGCTGTAGTTGTCTCCTTGTTTTCCCTTCACACAAGCATGAAAGGCATTGCGGTGCAGCCTAGTAATTCTGTAATGTTCTGCCAATTACGTTTGACTAATTACGATTCTTTTATGTGGCAATATAAGCCGGGACTTTCCCCCTTATTACGATACAGGTCCTTGCTCTGCTTCGCTGATCATGATTGGATACCAAGGCCTCCATTTTCTGTTTATTTTCTAATTAAATATTAGCTTTAACCACTTTGAGGGAGGGGGGTGATAATGACACTATTACACCCCACCCATTGACCGCTCCAGAATGTGATCAAGTGAGACTCCGGCTTTAATTAGATACTTGGACATTAGTGTTTTTTTTTTCAGGTTAGGAAAACCAGGCAGGATGCTTTCAACACCAAGCACATTGACCGAGCTCAAATTACATCCTCCTTTAAGTAGCAAATTGATTGGGGAAGGGGAGGCTGTCTTTTTCAAGCTAAGTGTTTTCTGAATAGAGCTGCAGCGCATACCTCCTCTTCTGTCCTTCCATGCGCCCCATAAAGAGAGCTCCGCTGGAATGGAGTGTAGAGAATGTGAAAAACAGGAGGGATAATTGAACAACACAGGTTTATATGAAAGGAGGGGGGAGCAGGATGTCTCAACAGGGAGAAAAAGAGGGAAGTCTGCAGGGGAAGGTGTGAGAGTGAGGGGGATGTAGGTGTAAGGCAGCGTGCCACTGTGCGCTCTTTCTATTCCTCTGCAGATGATGGATAGCAACACTGTGGCGAACAAAACCAAGCATTGCTCATGCTGTCACCATGGTGAAACGGGGACATAACAGGATTTGGTCACAATGTGAGCGGAGCACTTCAGAGAGATGCCAGGCCATCATGCCACTTCGACTGGAAGTCAAAGACTCCATCCATCACCCATAACGTAGCCTTAGCATTTGACTGGAGCTGGCGTTGCTGTCTTCCTTGGGACTTCCCGGCCTAACTTGGGAGTCTGTGTGATTAATTTAATGCACCGGCCATTGTTTTGGTGTTGTTGTTATGCCACAGAGGAGGGGGGCTGTGAGTGGATTTGTAGAGCTTTCCATATAATATATGTTTTCAGGGCAAAAAAAGCACATTTGGTGATTTTCTTAAAGTGGTTTGAAACACTAAAGGACCCAGATTCAATTCTGTGGTGTACTCTTCCTTATTTGTGTGCTCTAAAACAGATCAAATTAATTTAATGTTTCCGGAGCCAAAGTAGAAGACGCCGGATGATCATATTCGTATTTCCCGGTCTTGCGCCTCTATTCATATGAAACCGCGGAAATGTTTGACTTCAGCAATGCAGGAGCACCACAAATCCTCGCTTCAAATGAAACCATAATATTGTTATAAAAATCCACCCCCCAAAAAACAGAAGAACGACATTATTCAAATAAAGAAAAGTAATAAACATAATGTAGCCCGTTATGGAACATAATTTTAACAGCCACTTTCTTGAGGTGTATACGTCAAGGGTGTACAGTTCAAGCAGGTGTTCCTGTCGAGAGCGAAAAGATCAGCTCTATCTATGGAGGTGGGCTCTTTACCTGTCTAATACGGGGAGTCCCCCAGTCACAACACAAGAAATAAGAGGAAAGACAGATTTAACAGTCAGACCCTGAAATAACTGGCACTGGGATAAAAACACAATTGTGTAATGCTCTTGTGTTTGATCATATGTATGTTGTGTTGCCAGGAGGTGAAAATGAGGGATAGGAGGAGGGGAGCCGCATTCTCAAAATTAAAAGTTGTAGCCTATTAGTCTGTGTTTGGTAGCTGAGCACGCGTCCATGCCTAGCAAGGCTACTAATAGGAAAAGATGTGTGGAAGTGTATGATTTATGGTTGCACGCAGGCAGGGGTAGAATAATTTGGTGCACAACGGGTACTTACTGAACGGCAACAACTCGGCTACTTATCCATACTTTCTGGTGATAAATTAGCTCTTGTTTAAAGTAGCCGGAGACCCATTTTTCATTTTGATTACTACACTTGATATCTCTTTCTCTCTTTGTCAGCGGCACTTCTTAGCATTTTTGTGTATGGTTTGGAGTATGGTGTGTGTGTGTGTGTGTGTGTGTGTGTGTGTGTGTGTATTCAGCTCAATGCTCTTTAACCCCTCAGTGACTGGACTCCACAGCACCAATAAAAACCTTACAGCCATGTTAATTGTGAGAAGACCCGATCTGGCCGGAGTGACACAGCTCCGCTTATTGACCGTGAGCTGTCCTGCTGCCAACAGAATGCCGTTCTCCTGTCAATCAGCAGCGACCCCCTTCTGAGACCTTCCCCTGCTCATACAAGGTTCCCATTGATCCCCCCGTCGACCCTCTGACAGGCAGTAGCCTCCGTGGGTAAAATAAGCAGGTGAAATATTAAGTTATAAGTCAGCTACCAATCAATAAACATAGCTAGGAGCAGAGAGAGACAGGGCCAAGTCTCCACAGCAGGAGCCCCTGTAGCCAAAGGGTAATACGATTTAGCGCCAGTGATCACCACAAAGACCTGCAGGTGGAGCCGGACCATCTCTGACTAGGGGCCATCACGCAGAGACCACTGCCAAGTCTTGCGGTGCGAGCTGGCACCGGTGCTCATAGTCCTCTATTTGGCACTGTTGCTTGTGCCAGTGCCTAGGCAGAGCTGGACACTCTACAGACAGCATAAATAAACCATATGAGAGCTATAATGAGAAACGAGCTGCCGGGCCAACCGAGGCAGAGATCCTCGTCCCATGATATGGACCGATAATTCAAACAGAGTCCAATGCACTTTCAATTGTAACAGAGGGCCGTAGCGCCAACAGCTCCACCCTAAGTTCTCCGTGAAAACTGCACAGACGAAGCATCTGCATGTGTCTCAAGTCCATTGTCCTGATTAAGTTTGGTTGAATCGCTGAGTCTCTGGCCCTGAGGTTCAATAGCTTGGCATGTGTCACTGGTTATCTTGGCCTGTCTTTTATGGACAGAGCAACTGAGGAGGTGGCGCAGTGCCCCTGTCAGCATCCTTCCTGCAGGGCATGGAGCAAAGAAGGCTTTCTCCATCTCTAGGGCCTGCTCCTCCAGCCCCCTCTCTGCTCTTGTCCATGTGTGCAGATGACTGACAGCTATCTTCCAGCTGTGGGACATGCACCCCGGCAACCCACCGCTGATAAAATGTTAATGTAATTAACAGATAATGGCTGTTGTTTTTAGCTGTCAATACTTGGACTGGAAAGGGATAAAGGATTGAAGCGGCACAAAGTCACATTCAGATATCTGCCAGTCTTTGTAAAATTCAATTATTTCGAAAACACTACCCTCCCCTGTCTTCAGCTACACCACCTTCCCAGAGCTCCTTCACCTGCGTTTATTCTCCAGAAACACAAATCTGATCTTCTTCATGCGATATTGACAGCCCTTCCTAACTGACCTACTGTTGGAGTTAGCTATGTAGGGAAGACAGCCGTAATCTCCTGACAGCCATTGTAAAAGTTGTAATATTCAGCTCTGTCGTCCTGTTGGCTGCTTTTTAGATCATAAATCATATAACTGAAGCAAGTAGCCCCTGTGCTCCTCTCACCCCAGACAGCGCGACAGACGTAGGCGCACCCAGCCAGCCAGCAGGCCGGCTGCCACAAGACAAATGTATTTATATTTGTAACCAAAAACACACCCCCTATCAGTACATGGCCAGTGCTGCTTTGGACACTTTCTCCCTGACTATTCTGGTATTTTAATAAGTATCAAGCCCACCAAGATTAGGCACTTCGAGTTTACAAAATGTCAGTGAAGGCAGCACTATCACTCATAATAAATGGGCTTATGCAAACGATGGGGTTTTTGCCATGCACAAGAGCTTGTTTGGCGAGCACCGCCTTGATACTGTATGCTGATATGCAATTATTCTAAAGAGTATCAAAAGTTCAAGTGTGTGTCCACCATCTTGCTGTGGCATGGGGGGGGGTTGTGTGAGCAGCTACAGATTACTGCAGGAATATTCCATGAATAAAAGGGGATGATAAGGTGGAGCCTGAGTCTGATAAATACTTTCCATAAGCGATGCTTTGTGTACATTTTGTTTCTGTTTTGTAGCTATAACTGATACATGTGATGGTTCTATAGTCTCAGCCCTCTCCTGGATTTACTCTTCACAATGTCAGACTGGAACTTTGATCAGTCCATCTCGAGTGTCTGTGCTCCTGCCCCCTAATTACCCCAGTTTGTATGTACTAATGACACCTAATTATCATTTGTGTAACAAGATTGCTCTCATTGCCATAATGAGAAAAACTCCTTCAAATGTTGTGCTGCTTACAAGCAGATTTCTGCCATTATTAGGAAAGTGTTTATGCAATCACGTCTAATTGAAGTGTTAATTAAATCAGGAATACCATATTGCGAAACAAACATGCTAAGTAGTGGGAGTTGTTAGCGAACAACCCCTTACCCATCGACTACCGCAGTGCGTACCCTTCAAACAAGAAAGCGCACACCATCCGACACACTCAATCCCATTTATTCCTCAGGAGCATTTACACTCCAGCAAAGAGAACCAATCAGAGGTGATTGGCACGTTGACTGGATAGAATAATCAGATGCCACCCTCCCACTGTTTTGACGTTAATAGCCATGTGCATGCAGGTGGGAGGGACACCAGTTTTTGACCTTGTTCACCCATCAGTGTCCATGCTATTGCAGGTAAATTCAAGCTCAGGTGACTGGAAAGAAACAAACAATGAAAGGGACATTTTAGGAAATAGGCCGACAAAATCTGTTTGTAAAACATCAGGTTTATGTGGTTATTTTTCACCAATAATGTGTGTGTATCATGATGGCTATTGTAGACTATGATATAGATATAGTAGCTGTGAGGAGCTTCTTTGCTAGATGTTCTTCATACATTTTGAAAAATGTAAACATTCTTTCTTTGTAAAAGATCCTATTTTAGTATTTATTGCTGTAATTGAAAGCACTCTGAACTTTTGCTGGCACAGAAATGAAAAAAAATTATCAATGAAATTAATAGTATCATTGCAGTTGTATTATTTTTTGTATTTATTTTTCAACTGTTCAATATCATTCGTTATGAATATACTGCTCAAAACAATAAAGGGAACACTAAAACAACACAATGTAACTCCAAGTCAATCGCACTTCTGTGAAATCAAACTTTCCATTTAGGAAGCAACACTGATTCATTTTGACTTGTTTTAAGGACATTATATCAAAGTTGGATAAGCCAATAGTGTGTTTTTCAACTTTAATTTTGAGTGTGACTCCAAATCCAGACCTCAATGGGTTAATACATTCGATTTCCATTGATAATTTTTGTGCGATGTTGTCAGCACATTCAACTATGTAAAGAACAAATAATTTAATAAGAATATTTCATTCATTCAGATCAAGGATGTGTTATTTTAATGTTCCCTTTATTTTTTGAGCAGTGTAAAATTTATCCTTCACTTGGGTTTTTTTTTGGGGGGGGGGGGCACAACACACCTATCCGAGCTGTCGTCGCGCCGTTTACCCTGGACTGATTGCCATTCGATCACAGGGCCTCATATAGACACGTACAGTACGGCCATTCATTCTCTCATTCACAAATCTTTGTAATTTAGGGCCTCTGACTACTGGGGACAGCAGAAGGAAACCGGAGAACCTGGAGGAAACACACACAGATACGGGGAGAATATGCAAACTGCTCACAGAAAAGGCCCCTTGTTGGAGTAGAACCGTGGACCTTCTTGCTGTGAGGCGGAAGCGCCGATCACTGCATTGAATAACAATGTTTCAAAATTTCAAAATGAAGTAGCAGCTAACCAAGATCCGATGTCTTTCAAATTTCCATTCACCATGAAATTTACATAGAAGGTGCATTATAAAGAATCTTGCCAAAAGGCCAGTATCATGGTAAGTAAGAAATTGGAAAAGTAATAATTGGCCCATTTACAAGTGTTTTCAGTTTTTCTAATATTAAGAATATTCATCTGGCAACACTTTTGCACACACTAATTGAAAATAATATTGAGTTATGAATATCTTTAATATTACCTATTCAAAGCCATCATTTGATTACAGTTTGATGTGAAAATCCCCATCTCATTGCATTCATTTCAATGCATTTCAAGTTGTATCACACCTTCATTCACATAAAGGAGGTGTTGGAAATACTAAATGAGAAATTTATGAATAGCGTCTCTTGTTCCATCAACAAATGGGCATTTTTTCACAATAGGGTAGTACTCATATTATATACTCTCTATTTGAAACATATACAGTATATGTTCAAACTCTCACAAATGACCAGACATATTTTCCCGAACATAGTTGGCAGTCATAGTTGTATGTCTTCATCTTAAGATTATGTCGGTATATTGTTAATAATAAAAAGCCTGACATTTAGTTTTACAATTTATAAGACAAGTGATACATACAATTCCTTTATGTGTTACCTATGACATACTCTATGGGTGAATATATTAATCCTGTAAATGTTGCAGCTACATTTATCGCCCAGGTATTATACTTCACAGCTTTGCGATCACTTTCTTCTGCCTTGGAGGGATGATCCATTTCTCTCTTCTTTCTTGGGTTCTTTTACCCCTCCTCTCAATCTCATTTCATACCCAAGTCATTATGTGTCTCCCCCTTCTCCCATCCTGCTCCTGAACAGGACCCAATGGCCCTGATTAATTTGCTGCAGTTGACTTAATGAGAGGTCATTCACATATCTGATCACAATGGCTGCAGCAATCAATGATAGATAGCCACTTGGCAGAAACACAGAGGTGATGTGAAAAAAAGCTCCAACTGAATCTGTTAAGACTTTTATGCAATGTGTGTCTGAGTGTGTTGGGTTTCTGTGTGTAACATCTCTCCTTCCAGCCGTTGACAGACTCAGATTGCTTCTCTTCCTCTCTGCGATCTCAGAGCCACTGCCTCTAAGTCAAGTACAAAATGTACTATTTAGATTCTCAACTCGGAGAAGGTGAGTGTTATGACTGAAATAGTGGGTTTGTGCTTGTTAAGACTTCATACACCATAGGTCATTCGATAATATTACACTTTGCTACACACGGAGAAAGCGAGAGATACAGTCAGACAGTCCGTCTGTGTACACACCCATGCAGAAAAAACTTCGGTTAGGAGAATATGAATTGATTCTTCCGCCCTATAAAGTCCATGCCTTCCTTGCTGAATGCAGTAATGTGCCCACTTGACCTTTCTTGGTGGGCTCTTTTCTAGTGAATTGACTCCTAAGTGTTAGGCTCTGGCCTTTTCAGCGCCACGGGTGTGCTCCATCTGCAGTGTGGCCTGGCCGCCAGACATCAGGAGCCTGTCAGCAAATTACATTCATGTGTGCTAATGCAAATGCACTATGGCTCACGCACAAAAATAAGTGAGCGGAACTGCTGAGACATGGCAGAGAAGGTCAGTGTAGGCCTCGGAGTCCATCTAAGGCTGTAACAATGCAAGCCGTTGCATTTTGTCAAATCCTCCGATCCAGACGAATGGATATTACAGACCCTCGCGCGTGTGCATTAAACTGTATACCGGATAAAGTTCCTCACAGAATAGTAGCACGTCAGTGAAGATTATGCAGAGTGAGACACATGTATGGGGTATATGTTGTCACTGAATTTTCTGGTCTTTGTCCAAATACCATCTTAGGTCCAGGGGATGTGGTGACGAAGTGCGGCCAGTGACACCGAGGTCTCAAGTATATAAAATAGCATCTGCTCAGACGGGAGCAGCACAGCGGCTGCCCTGTCCTCGCTGTTGGCCCAACACCATGCTGCACTATCCACTGTCTGTCACACCCAGTGCCCTGCACAGTTAATTGTGAGCTGGACTGGCGCATTGGGGCCCTCTTGCTAAGCAGCCCCTAATGACAAGCAGAGAGACAGCTACACATGTTCGCTGGCTCTCCCTCTGGAGGAGGCTACAGATAGCGCTCCGGCACAGACACTGACCTGTCACAAAGCTGTCAGCAGCCAGCCTGTCAGCAATGCGGCCCAGCACGCGGCCCACCTATCCCAGATGCTTGGCTGACAATCTCTGCACAATGTTCCACTAGCAGCTCTGCCAAACCTGCTGTCACTAAGATTCATTAAGGATTTATTCAAAGGATCCTCAGCCAATTCATAATGAGCACACCTATGAGTGTACAGGACAGAAATAAACAGCACGTTACTGCTTTGAACTGCTGTCCAAAGTCCCCCAGAGTCAATGTTTGTCAGTCATCTTGTACTCTGCCTGTAAATGTCTTGAAAAAAACACTTATACTCGGTTCCATACTTGGTATGCTTGGTTAAGATGACTCCTTGGTTGTGCTTTCAGTGTTTATGAAAGGTTCTCTTGATAGAGCAATGGAGCCCAACACAGACGTATGGAACACATGTGCTAATATCTCCTCATAGGAGCCCAAATGAGCCATTACAGGAGCTCATCTGACAGGCAACCTGCATTCAGTTCCCCATCTGCTAGCCACGGTGCTGAGAGCCTCTGTTTGTTCCTCCCGAGTGCCGAGTGGGGATAGATGGATCAGATGGAAGACAAACTATGTTAGAAGCAAGCCACTGACCGTGGATGCAGGGGAAGCAAAGGGCGTCTGAATGCATGCTCACAACATGAGCAGATCACACATCTTAGCATGGACTTCAAAGCATCTGATATCCAGTTCATTGCTTATGTTGACTTGGTTTTTTTTTTGTTTTTTTTTTTCTTTACATCCATAGTCACTCTATGGCCAGAATAGTTGGTCTTCTGGTTCTTTCCACACCCTTAACCCACAGAAAGCGAGACGAGAAATTGTGGAGGGAACAAAAAGGCCCATATCGGCTGTCGCCTACCTCTTGGGGAAGAAGACATATAACATTAATGGTATCCGTTAACATCTCCTTAACCCCAATCCCCCTTGCTTGCTGAGTACCTCCCATCTCTTTCTTTCCCCCTGCAGCCTACCACAACCCACCCACCACCCCACTATGGTCCCCTCTACCCCCACCCCCTCAGGCTCTGCTCCCTGGGGGCCTGTTTGTTTCCCTGCCAGGGGCACAGGCGGCAGAACACTGATGAGGTGCTCAGGCCACCGTGAAATGCGCCATAACCTACCAGTGGAGGGGCCTGGTGAGATTGCCGTATTTACTTTTTAATCTGGCCGCCTTAATACATGCGATAAAAACTTTGTCACATTAGATGGTGACAGATGGGCCCGGGGATGTTATTACTGGTTGGAGGAGGCAGGGGGGAGAGGGTGTCGGGTTGAGCGGATGTGGGCCGGGGACCACAGGGCAGCGAGGGGGAGAGCTGCAATGTCCCCAATCACGATAATTTTTCATCACCCCAATTACATTGTTGAGTGCGTCTCGGCGGTGGCATGTGCACAACCAGCCCCGCTGCTGGTAAGAGAGCGAAGCAGAGAGACATAAATATAGATAAAATGAGGTGCCCTCGGTCTTCTATCCCGCTGACTATTCCTCTGCCATCTCTCCAAACTGATGGAGGCCCTGTTTAAATGAAGGCTAAATCTTATTTAGATAAGAGAACTGAACTGCTGCCTGGGAGGAGAGCATCATTGTTTGTTAGTGATGGCTGGAGAGGAAGAGAAGAGGAAGGGCTCGGGGGAGGCAGCTGCTGGTCTTTGCATGTTCTTATGCTATAAGAGAGAGTGAAGGTTTGCATGTTTGTGAGAAAGCAAGCACATACACGCAGAGAGGCCACACTGAAAGAATATCAGTCACTAGAAAGAGGGACAAGCAATGTTTTCAGTTTTTAAGTGTGTATTTGGAGAATGAGTCCCATGGTAATATAATTTCATCGCAGTATATCCATCTTAAAGTCAATTCCTATCCAGAGGCTCTTGGGCTGTGTATTGTGTGGAATACAATATAAAAATACTGGTGTTGTTTGCTCTTCAGAGTTGACCATCAAAATGCCCATTTGTGTGTATATATTGATTACGCAAACATACCCGAGCCAATAAGCACGCTGCCCTGAGCTGCCTCCAGCAGCATAAGTTTAGCAATTGTTGTCTTTTTTAATTGTTGCACAAATCAAATAAGAGTGTTTGTGACATGAATATTGAAGGTAATGAGAGCCTGATAGCAGCTGGGAGGCGAGAGGCCTGCATGAGCCTCATTAGAAGCTCAGAGGGTCCCAGGCTCCACGCTGGCGTAAGCTGCTAATAAAAAGAATGCAGTCATAGATCTCATTTTTCAGGCAATTCTTGTGTAAACTGGAGATTTTCCAGTGTATGCACAGTGGGACAGAGCCCCCACATAAATCACACAGGCAAGACACTGCCAGTGGAAGAAAGAGGGAGTTTTTTTGCACATGCAAACCACACGGACATATGCTGCAGGAGCCAGAAAATCTGCAGCAGCACAGCTTGAGGGAAAACCACTCCAAGTACCTACACCTGTCAGCTCCCCCACCCCACCTCTATCCGTGTCTTCTAGCTCTCAATCCATCTCCACTGCAATGTCCATCGGCCCTCTACAGCCATACACCCCTTATCCCACGTCCCCTCCTACCAGCAGACAAACCAACCAGAATCGCCCACATGCGAGCCATTGAAATGGGTCATTTTTTAATTAAATACAATATTAATTACTGCGAGCATCATTACCGATATGTGAGATTTGACTAATTAGTGTAATAGTTTTGGAGTCACGCTCATTAAATATGAAAATTACAGCAGTTGAAAGGATTGGGTCCGTGATCAATCTTGTATGGACAGAGAGGAAATGCTTTAGTGGATAGCTCTTATTGTACAATTAGCTCCATTACAGCCTGCCAGACAGGAATAAAAAGAGCAGGGAATTTGGTCGGTGTTAGGGAGTTTGACACAAGTGCTGCCTTTGGTGACTCACTCTTTCAAATACAATCTTTATCCTGTGACAAGATGAGACACTTGCCAAAGCATACAATGCCCTCTAGAGAAGTCTTGGTCTCATCACCCACTCAATTAGGACAGCTGCTAAATGGAAGACTTGTTGATCTCCTCTATTTGACACCATCACAGTTCATTTTACTGAAGTTCGACCTGATTAGCAAAGCAGGCCTTTGTCAGTTGACGGGACTGGCTCATTTGGGTGAAACGCCATTCATTTTGAGCCAAAGTTTAGCCCTGAACCTTAGCTCATAAGAATGAGCCATCGACGCCGATTGTTTCCCGGAATAAAGCAATATGAGAAAACATGCCTAACATAAGACGTAAATGAAAGAGGATTAAGTTATCTCACTGGACTTGAAAAAGAAGGATTTAGAGAAAACAAAACTTACAAACAGGGTATGGATGGTCTCCAAGGTGGTTCATGAGAGCGATTGTTGTTTCTGTACATTACAGTCTCTCTCCACTGCTGTGGTAAACACATCGTATCGGACCAGAGCCAGCGGATGAGAGCTGAGCAGGACTCCTCTATGTCCTCACCATGTGTGTTGCTAAACAGTGAGCAACCAAAATTGGCCCTTTTGCCGGAGTGGGTTTTGTGTGTTTAGCATATCAAAGCTGTGGTCATGTTTGCGTTGCCTCTTCACTTTCCAGGTGGTCTATCATATCTGGGTCCTCAGACCGGATGGCACGCTCTGTGTGTATTGATCACTATGGCATCTGGGAAAAGGGAACACCCCTGGCTGGCACTGCAAGTGGTTTAGTTTCAATACAAGGGTTGGCAGCTGCGGCAAAACAAACAAAACAAAAACCTGATTTACATCGGGCCTCTTTTTACACAAACGTGAAAATGCTGATAGACAAATGAGAGTGAGTAAAGTACTAGGCAAAGACATCCTTGCCCTTCCTAAGTTTCAATTGTTAATTTAATTGTAGACTGGATAAATGAGTATTTCAAGGAATCATTTGAACAAGAATTTCAACGTTTTCGGGTACAACTCTTTTCAATGGTCTTAAATATTTTTTTACAAGACTGATACCTTTATTTGTGATGCTTTAGGTGGAATTATATTATCCACCCTGAGCAACTCTCCCTTGCTTATGACCTTGTGCATCCAATGTCTTTGTGAATCTGCTTGTGCACCTATGTACCATAAATACATGAATATATGCAATAATCCTATCTCCAGCCACATGAATACTGGCCCTCCATATTATTGTAATACTAACCTTCAGACTGCATACCTGATAGCCAATACTTTATCACAGCTTTGCCTTTTTTATGGGTCTGGTGTCTCTTTAAAATGATTGCCCCTGTTTTGATCTGATTAATTTTGTGTGAGCACAAACAATTACTTTTCATCTTTATCTGCTCAGGGAATCACCCCCTTTTATGGGTATCATTTATTACAGGTGGACAGCTACTTGTTTATTAGAATTTCAAGCAGCCTATCACAGATAAGATCTCTCATGGTCTATATTTACATTTCAACTTCACCTAAACATGCATGACGAGCACACATGGGAAAGGATCAGCAGCAGTTGCACTTAATTTTCACACTGGTGCGCTCACAGGCCAGACAGACTGGACTTATTGCAAAAGTTCCTGACACAGTGGCAGACGGCATGGAGCAGGAGAGAGGGGCAAAAAAACAAAGAAAAAGAGAAAATGAGAAAGGAAACATGCAAGGGATTGAGAGTGAGTTGAATGGTGAGAGCAGGTTGACTGAGTATGTATTTGAGCTTTCAGGTGTGTGTCCATCATTCAGGGAAAGAGGATGGGTTCATGGCCTCTGAAATCCATCCATGGCAAAGGGGTCTTCACAGTGAATATCAATATAAGTGTGTGTGCCATGGCCAGGGCCACTTTTGACAAGCCAACAGCTGTTAATTATGAATTGGCCTGCAGAGTGGGAGACAGGCTGGTGAATATGCAGAGCTGAAGGAGCGCAAAGAGTCCATGCAACACAAGTGTCAGACCCCTACCGTACCCGGAGTGGCAGAGGTTGACCTGAGTGTCAATCACTAGCATTGGCCAAGCAACAGGACAGGGATTGCTTGGCATGCAACCAAAAACTACAGTTTGACTTACTAAGGATTAAACTTTATTTAGTGAAAGTACAGAACTTCCTACTTGTGATGAATATTGGGGTATTGCAAGTAAAGCTCAAAGCTTTTAAAGTCAAACAGAATCGACTGATCTTGCAACAACGTACCGATTAACGTCTCTAATTGTACTGAGCGTAAACAATTTTGTGCTTAGTTCTATCAACTTGCTGGGTAAAAAGATGCAAACTGATGTTGCAATAACAAAGTAGAAAGAGGAAATAAAAGGTAACTCAAAAGATGTCAGTTCAACAGACATGGTGTCAGGATACCCCATATGGAATCATATAGCTAATGACGAGATTAAGTCAGAATATCCCTGGCATGAGAAACCTAAAAGGTCATGCTTTTAAAATCATCTAGCAGTTGTCGTACTGGCTGTCAGGCAGGCAAGGACACACCAACATACCAATTTTATCCACATCCAAACCCTCCCAATTTGGTTCAAAGATACATTAATAGCGAAGACATTATGAAGGAAGATTTTTAGGTAGTTGGGACAACATATTTAGACACATGAGAATAAACATAGTAAAGCCCATTTCATTTCATTTAACCACTGCATAGATTAAAAAGCAACCACAGTGTCCCGAATGAAACTGCACTGAATGCCATTATCCTATTGAAAAGTTATAAGCCTCATGCATCTGGCCTAGATATGTCAGCTAGTAGCAACTTTGGAAACCTTTTATGGATTGACCTTTCCAGCAGCTGCAGGGACTATAACTAAAATATGCAGTGTATGGTGACAGCAATATGAAACAAGGCAGTAGGCAAAACTGGTTTAGGAGAATAGACCTACAATATATCAAAACTCTAAATTGCAGGGTGACAGCACAAGCTCCTGTACATGGACTCGATGGGTTCAGACTTGATTGGACAATATCATGAAAAACTTGTGACAAGGCTGACTTTTTACCATTAACTGATTGTGGCATCATTCTCGCTGTTATGCCCACAAAGTCCTCCGACATCCATATTTTATTTTATTTTTTTTGCACTTATATCAAGCCACAAAAAGAGTATGAGGGAATCGGCTTTTCTTAAAGTGGTGGTTCCATAAAATTAATCTTTGAATAAATCTTTTTTTTAATTCTGCTACGCAGCATGTATACCCGTGGGGGAAAAATATATTGACTGCATTTGACCAGTCCTACCTGCTTGGGAGCCTAGATTTATTAGGGCTCCCCTGGCCCATGTTTTATGATAGATGTGAATTGATAATATCTGCTTAGTGAGTTGTCTTCCATACCCACCCATATGGTATTATGATATGATGAGGTTTCTTGATAATCACAGAGGTCAATATAGAAATTTGAGTATCATACTGTGCATTATCGATATTAAGGGTTGGTACCACAACTGTCGGGGAAGTAAAACCTAAACAAATGCAAAGCCCCAAATATCATCAAGCATCTCTAGTGCTATTGACATTTATTTATCATCCTTTGAAACCCAGCATATGTGCCTCCAATTACTGTGCAGGACCCCCTGTGTGGACACACAAGCCATTCACAGTAGGACGTGGGGTGGCAGGGCCTGTGCCTCTCATGACAGGAATATCTCAAAGAATTTTAATTAATTTTCCACTCTCAGCAGCCAAATCTGCGTTAATTTCCCCCCTCAAGGACTTTTATAAATTTCATCATTAATAAAATCAGACATTCAATTAGACCCAAAATCCAGATTGCCAACTGTTTCATAACAGTCTTGTTCTGAGTTTCCCTTTTATATTAAAAGGGCTCAGGAAAAAAAAAAAAAAAGTTAAAACTAATTTCATTAATCTAATTGTCATAACTTGAAACCATCTCTTAATTAGTTCAAATTAATATGATTAATCACAATAATGACAAAAACTCATTCAATTACAGGTTTTCAATGGGAAGTGGATGTGTCGGGGGTGATAGGGGCATAAAAGATGAGGGCGGGAAGCAGAGCTGGCTGTGGGGGACGGGATTGGTCATGATTATTCCGATGACTGACAGGTTATCAATCATACCTCACTTTTAATAAAAGCTGCAGAAACTTCAGTCGAAGGCCTGGCTCAGTTTCTTCTTTTACGTTTTATATCTTTCAAATCCTTTAGAACTCTCCTTGCTCCTCTATGAAATATGATCCCTCTTTGAATGACATGAGCCACACATTTTAATGAATAAAGTGGTGTGCATGAAAACACAAATGGACTCATCTGTATATCAGTTAATTGACAGCGGTGAGAATATTCATCTCGACTACCCTACTATTGCAAGAGGCAGCATATGGTTGTGCGCTCCAATGATATTGCTTTTTTTTTTTCCAATTATACAAATGTTTGCGAAAGCTGACCATGAGTTTGCCTGGTTCCTTGTTCTCTAGCCTCCATCTCTGCAGACATATGGATCTGCAAAAAGCCTGCTGTGCTGCTTTCAATCGGGACAAGTGATCTAACAATGCAGGGGAGCAAAAGCATGTCACCATTTGTCACATGCCACCGGGGCACAAGTTGAGCAGCAGGTACACCCTCGGGTGTGTTAGGCCAGGAGGGAGTGCTGCAGCTGCCAGTCTCAGGCAGGTTCCCTCTTGTCCCATGCTGTCCCCTGGGACCAGCCACCCAAATGTCCCCAGTCAGTTGTCTGGGATGATTTGACCTGTGATCCACCCATCTGGATAGAAGGCTACATTGAGAAGCCTGTTTAGCTTCCCTCACCCAGAAAAAGGAGTCTGATCAGCAGGCCCATCTGGAGGATAGAGATCCCCCCTGGAGAGTCCAAACCTCCCGGAGATGCGCCTCGACTCATTCTCTCCGCTGCTGCTTTCAACCTTTCAGTCCTGCATTTCGACAGTAAGCCGAGAATTCACCTGCCACCCCAGGTAAAGTCAAGTAAAGGCTGCTGGAGCATAACGTAAAGCATAGCATAGATACATATGTTATGTCCCTGTGACAGTGCTTATCATGCAGCTCAAGGGCTCCCATTCTTTACCCAATGGTTATATCTAGCACAGTATTGGATCCATGTCTGATACATATCATAGCTGACAGTATACTTAAAAGCCTTGAGCATGACAGACATGTAAAAACATACATTGTATACCAAAGTGAGCTGAAGTATCATGTGGTGTGGCTTTTCAGCTGCCGTGGAGTATGTTTACCAGTGATTGTAGACCCCAGTGATTAGAGGGTGCTAGAAGGGCTGCAAAACTAGAAAGCCAATGTTTCTGTGCTTGCAGGGGTCTGGAGCAATATCAGGGAGCATATAGAGCTATTTCATCTTCTCCCTGGCTATGACTTTATAGACATGTCAGTCATCCCTTCATCATGCATTCCTGTGTGTATAAGGGAAAAACAGGAGTGCCGGTGCTGAGGTAACTTCTTTACCCTGCAGATCTTCACCAGTAAAACCCATCAGTTACCTTCGGTCCCATTCCGAGGCCTTGGCTTCGGATGTCCATTACTCAGAGCAAAATGCATTGGACAATTTCCTTATTGTCATCATGCTTTTTAATTACAGGAGCATGGTAAGCGGTGGTTGGGGGATATACCTCAATAGTTCAGCCTTCGTGAGAGTCAGGGACAAAAGAGACATTTTTCAAGGTCTAAACCCACCCTCCCCTCATATGCACCGCCATCTCTAAGTCACCGGCCACCCTTGAGAGGGAAGCACAGCCATCCATGTGCATAAAGTTGAAATAAACTGCAGTCTGTATTTTCATTGGGGAAAGTGAACCCAATTTACACGCTGCTCCATTGGAGATGAGCACTCTAGCATACCCTAGCAGGTAATCTTGCCTAGATTCCCCCTATGTGTCCTGCATTATTGTTGAAATAAATAACCTTTCACTGCAATCAGTGTGGGGATCTTCACTTAAATTATCGCCTCACAGATAGCTCACTCATGATCTGCTTCTATATCCATTAACTATCCGGGAAAGTGATTTATTGGTGAAGGGTATGGGGGGAAAAGGGAATGGGACAGAGAGGGAAGTTGTCAGTTTGGTTAGACAATAGTGCCCTCTACTGTCGGTAAATTGGATAACTAACACAATTGCTCAAGTCTTTAAAACTGATACAGTTTGTTACTGGGTCCCAAGTTGGTCAGCAACCCTTTAACGTAGTTTGTATGAGATTTTTATCATGTAGAAATAAAACACAAAATAAATACATCTTAATTTAAAACCAAAGCCAATCGTAGCTTATGACAATCTCCTATCACCAAAGACTAAAGAGTAAAGGTACATGAAAATTGCACTTCAGAAATTAGCAGTTCAGATGGAAGCAGAGACAGGCATTGTGCCCTGGGCCCCCCCACTCCCACCCCACCCCACCCCATCCCCTTGCATTTTTAGCAAGTGCTCTTGTGTGTGTGTGTGTGTGTGTGTGTGTGTAGGGGGCACCCCCTCCCCATCTCTCTCCATCCATCCATCCCCTCCTTCCCCACACTCCTGTGATGTGTCGTTACACGCTCAGCTGGCTCCTCTTCCATGACAGACTGTTACTTCCTGGAGCGGAAACACATTTGATTGTTAACATCTGGGCCATTACAATTGCAAACTAGGGCTCTGTACATCAATCAGGAAGTGATTTCAAAACAAAGAGACCGTCCTCCAATCAATCTATTGGGAAGCGGGAGCATTACATGCTCCTGTAATCCCGGCTAATTAGCGGGATAATGGGAATGAGATTTATGAATCTGCTGAGGAGAGTGGAGGTGCGAGGGTACACTCAAATTAGCAGGGATGCGCCCAAGCCAAGGTGGCAATAAGGAGGATGTGCTGTTTGTTTTTATCAACTTCTCACTGCCTGGCCACCTTTGGCTCAGTGTGACTGTCAGGGGAGCATCAGCAGCCTGCACAGACACTGGTACATAAGGTACATAAAATATCTCTTGAAAAATTTGTTGAACTTAGTGTTTAACACTCACCGCAAGAGCATCTTTCTGTTTCTCAGTCCTTCTGTTTAACATCTGGCCCTTCGCAAACAAATAAATGTACTGTCCGTCATCAATGAGTCAGAATGGATCATTGATAGAGCTGATGTCCTAAGGCCAGAAAATTATGAGTGTAATTTGCTCTTCTAGATGTTTATGTAGATTTGGATCTGACACCCAAACACCCCCCACCCTTCTTTTTCCAGGCCTCTAAAACCATAAGAACAATCTTCGGATTTCTGTTTGACAGGCTTAACATGGCAAGTGAAATCAAAAAGTAACACAGATGATTAAAAGCTACATAAAGCTGCAAAATGTGAAATTATTGATAACCTATGATAGAGGTCAGCTTCTTTATATTATATAAAGTATATAGATTAGAATAGCCCTCAAACATCATGAGATTTAGAAGAGAGTAATCTCATAAAGATAGTAAGGCCAAGGACATATTCTAACAAAGATCGGTGACATGCCTCAAAAATATTCAATAAATAACTTTCAAACCAACACAGTGCTGGGAGTAGCCAATGCTAAGAAAGCCACACCTTATTAATATTAAATCCTGGGAATGATTTGGGCAAAATGAATGAGGTTTTACGTAAAATTTGTTCCAAAAGTAAATTGCCCAAATGACACTTTTTAATATACTGAGCAGAGGTTTTCATCCCCTCTGTTCCCCCTTGAATTCATCATGTCCCTTCATGAATAATCTATAATATAAATAATGAATATAATTTAAGAGAACTGTATTGAGAAATATCCAAACAAATCTCAAGTCATCTTCAACTTAAGAATACAACTGGAAAAAAATTGCAAAAAATTGATGATGATGATGATGATGATGGTGTGTGGTTATCATTATTATTATTATTATTATTATTATTATTGGTATCAATAGTAATATTGTTGATATCAATACTATTAATAATGATAACTTTTCATTCACTTTTAATAATTCCACCAATCGACAACATTTTTGAGACTTTTGGACCTGGTGCATGAGAGAGCATGTGCAAGGCACTGCATCCCTGGAGGTAGCTGCTCAGTGCCACCCTGAAGCATTTTCCTCCCCAGCGGTGTCAGGCCTGACCTTGCCTGCTGGCGGGGGACATCTCCTATTAAAGCAGTGCATTGTGATAAGGCCATTTCTTTTCCTTCAGCATCCCTTTAATGTCATCCCTGAAATATGAAGTCATTAAGCGATATTAAAACAGTGCTGACAAACTAATTAACAGAAGACATTATACGGGATGGGCTCGATTAATCCGCTTTAATTGCTCTTTTAAATGGGGGCTCCAATTAAAATTAATAAAGATTTACTGGTGATCACACCAAACTACACCAAGAAGTGGTTGTCTGAAGGGCAGCCTAAAGTCAGCCTCCCCAGCTCTCAAGTTCCACTCCCGCTGCTCTCCATGCCCTACAGTGCCACAAAGCCTGTGTCTGTGAGCATGAGAGCTGAGATTAAACAGGGAGAGGGTCCCAGTCCACAAGCTCCTTTTGTCTGCAGCTCATGGGTGTTTGATCCTGCCTGAGTCTTTTGGGGACCCTGCTAAAGAGAGATTTTTCTAATTCTATTATGCCTCCGATGACATTTTACGCAATCAGCCATGTCTGTCTGAATCGTAAATGTATTAAACACGTTGTTGACATTTTGACGATGAGATAGCGATGCTGATGAAAAATATTAATAATAATTATAATGAAACAGATTTCACCGAGTGCAAATCCCCACAGTTTGCCTTCTGAGAAGTGAGTGGACAGCATCACCTTTGCACCAGTTCACCCGCTCTGCATTTACAAGGGCACCCCTGTGTGGCCGTTCGTGTGAAGCACAGGATATGAACCTGCATATCTCTGCTTAAAATAAGTATTTAGTGCATAGCTTCATATTAGAAACAAAGAAAATATGGAATAGATAAAGTATGTATATTTTTTCACTCCTGCGACTCTCTTCATTGGAACCACAAAGGATATCAGACAACTTATCTCAGGTGAAGGGAGGCTGGCTCTCTGCCTGACAGCAAAGATTCACTAGATGATGCTGTTACTCTTTCCCGTGATCAGATTCATCTTGAAGAACTGTGTCTGATCTTCAGTCAGTAGGAAAATAACCCTGGTGTCAATTAAAACCAAATCACTGAAGCTTCATTAACATCAGCATTTTGCTGAAATGTAAAGTTATAAATTGTTGTTAGACGCAATGTTTATATTTCAATTTTAATCTTGTTCTAATTTTATATCGTTCTATTTAAGTTGAAGCCTTGTTAGCCAGAGGCGGTTAAACAACTGAAGGTATTTTCTTTGTTTTCTTTCATTATATCAGAGGTTACCAAGTCTTGTTCAGAAAATGTCACACAACAAATTAATTTGAGCAAAGCACTTTGGTTGTACCAGAGGCATTTTAATTGAGTTGAGAATGTAAATCAATTTACTGAAGAAGACAGATCTAATTGAAAAGAACTGTCTATTAAAAGATTAGTAAGGTTTATTGTCTCCAGTCTTTGTCATCAACCAATCCAACTAATGTTTTAATTTCCTTAATGTTATCATTTCTGATGTAATTGGTGCTTGGGTGCCTAACAGGTTTTCCAATTAAATGTTTAGTTTTGGGCACTCACAATGTCATCTCACACAATAACAAGAAATGTTATAAAAGTGGTTCATGTCCCTTTGCACAGAGCAGTCTCCCTGACTTAATTCTTTATTTGAAAGGTATCCCGTAGCCTTTTTTGGTCAAATTTTGCAGGAATACAATAAGATAATCATAAAATGGCAATATTCTAAATACTTCAGTGATTCACCCCCCATTGAAATATCCAATTAATGTATTGAAAACATTTTGCTGCAGTGATTATCTGCTCTACGTTCAGCCAAGGGCATCAAAAGTAGTCCGCCTGTGATTTGTGTGATGTCAACCAACTTGCTTGTGCACTGGTGCTCTTTTGCGATTAGTTTGCTTTGAGTGTGTGCCTGGAAGAAAGAGTCAACGGGTTTGTGGAATTTTGCTTTGGTGGCACAACTATGATATGAGGTCACCTCGGGCGTTAGTCATTAGGAGGGAATGCATTGTGGCTGTTTTCAAGACATGGCAGTTGTCTGCATCCGCAGCAGCCGCACAATGAATGCAGGCCTTAGAAAGTTGACTTGAATTGGCTTCGGAGAACAATGTGAACGGCATAGTTTGGGGTACATTTAACAGCTGGCTGCTCGACGTGGATTAGAGGCACCTTAGGGGCTTGGGTCGGTGACATGTTCTTTTCACACTTTAACACTCACCATCGAAAAGCATTGATTTGGCAACGCACTTTTTTCTTTGTGTATTAATCATTGCGAAAGAAAATCACAAAGCACAAGTTTTGTATCATAATTTAGTGCATCTTTAATTTCAACGATTCTGCAGTACAACACCTGTGACTGAAATCTCTGGAAATTATTGTATTTTACACAACCAAAGGCCTCACCTTTATACATGGTAATAAAACTCTCGACAGTCATTGCATTATTTTAGTGTTCTGTCAAGCAAATAGTTTGTAACATAATCATAGCACGGTATCCGGCAGAAAACAGAAATCCATGTACTTTTACACAACACACAGCTATGGGATAAAATGTGAAAACTCTTCCAATACAACAATGTAAATCAGCCTATACTCAGATTAATGGCACTGAAAAGAATGATTACATCCTTGTAAACATTTTACACACCTAAAACTCAGTAATTCTCTAAATGCAATGAGGCAGATTTTAGAAGTAAACACTAAACAGTAGAATAAACCGGAAAAAAAGCATTCATACTAAATTTCAATCAGTATTGGCTTTAAAGAAAAAAGTAGAACACAGAATATATCGGACTAAAGATTGTTTCTAAATTCTCAAAAGCCTGTGTTTTTACAGATTTACAATGTACTTCATCATCCAACATCTACATGCCACCTCACTAAACCGCACTAGAAGAATGGAAGAATTTGTACTTTCAGGGGAATAACTTCAGATGTCACCAATCCATTCATTCGATTATATCTCTCCACCACAGCCTATAAATATGAAGATGTCTTGAATTCTTCTGGAACGTCACTGTCCAGCTTACAGATCACCTTGTATATTGCCTTTTTCCAGGAGGGGTCAGAATCTTTGGCAGCAGAAATTGCGTTGTAAAACTCATGCAGGGTGATCTCAGCCACTTCCAGGAATTTGTCAGGAACCTGGAGAAAAGAGGAGTAGCGTAAGAACCACTGTTACAAAGAAACATCTTCTTACAAACATATTGAAATATGTCCTCAGTTTACACAATGTGATTTTTTTTAAAACAATGAAGACCTGTGGAGGAATTCTTCAAACACTGATGAAAGAGAGCTCATCTCTTTGTTCTTCACATACAGAAGATGCAGCGCAGCAGTCATTAACTTTCCTCTTTGATTAGCTAGATGGGCTTTCTTTGACCTAAATTAACTAACTGACATCGACTAGCTCTCCTTGCAGGTATTCTTACCAGTGCCGATTCAGTAACTGAAAAAAAACCAGGAAGACTACCTGGCCGAAGATGAAGCACCAAGCCTCGGAGAAAACTAGACAACAGCCAGGGTTTGGATTTTGGACCCGGTTGAGAACAGCTGTTTTGTTGTTAAAGTTTGAGCTGAGAGTCAATAATCGTGCTAAAATATGAAGTGCAGATGCAAGGAATGCTGGGAGAAAACCTCCCCACAGCACTTGTTTCCCATCCACTGGCCTGTTAGCACAACAGTTGTTGTCATAACTTATTTTTCTTTCCCCTCATCTCCTGACAAAAAGCATCCCTGGGAAAGGAATGTCTTGGTCCCAAGGTAAAGAAAACGCTCCCATCCCTTTCCCACCACGCGGCCTTCTGCCTCGGAATCCACAACGTCTTTCTCAGCATTCCGCATCAGTAGCAATCTCTGTCTCGCTCAGGCGTATGGGTCCTCTAATCCTAAGTTGTTTTAGTGGGATTTCGCGGCTTCCTCTTCCCACAGTTTGATAAAGCATCACTCTGGAGTTTAGATAATGGCAGTACATGTTGGCCAGTCACAGGTGCAGCGTGACACTATGGTGAAGAATGTTTCTGCTTCAAAATAAAGGGTAATACTATTATGAATACAACTGCAATTTATTGTCTTTACAGTTTTGTGTATTTTGCTTGACAATCGCATGAAACAACAAAGGAGGTTAAGCGCGATATAAAAGAGGAATGACTAAGAAGTGACACTTACATGGAAGTCATTGGCTTTGTTGTAGTGCATGTTGAGTGCCCGGAACAGCTCCGAGTCCCTACTAACTGTAATATCTTTGACTTCATTGATGCCGTCGACAATGGCCTGCCGGGCAAATTTCTCCATCTGGATGTAGTAGAACTCCCTGAAGTTACTGAACCACTTGATCAGCTGAGATGTGATGCAGCGATTGAACTGGGGAGAGAAGAAAGACCCAGAGGTGTTGATGCCTTTTTCACATTTACAGCTTGAGAGAAAAGGCAGGATCCCCCTCTAATAAAAGCACCTGCATGGATGAGATGCATCTTAAGTGACTAAGATGTATTATTCTGACCTTTGACCTCCATATAGTAAGGCAAATGGAAACAGAGATCATCCTTTCGGGGATGAATGAAATAAGTCATTTGATATTTCAATCAGAGACTTCAGTGAGAGCACACAGAAAATGAAAAATATTAAGCTCCATGCTTTCCAATTAAAAAAATCAAATGGACTTCTGATTCTGTGGCCCTTTCTATAATTGATTGAAAACTCACATTTAGTACCTGTGGGGCAAAATTCCATCTAATGGTCTGTCACTCTACGTGATATTAATTGCTCTGATCTTTTCCCACCAATGTCCAGGGTGAAAAAACATCTGCCAGGGCTCTGTGTTTCTAAACTCAGTCTTGACATTAGTCTTGTTATTCTATCTCGTCATCCAGAAAGACAGAAAAAAAATGCCTAAGGGCTGGGCAGGCATCAAAGACGCTTCTTCCCACTGGTGTGATGGGTGAGAAAGCGGCAGTGTAAGGACAGAAGGAAGCTTCCCTCTCATTGACTCGGGCTGATAGGATGGAATCAGACACTGGGATTAGGTGCTCTTTTGTTCAGTGCCACTTCCCACCACGGGATTGTAAGCAAGGAGGAGACGTGCACAGGCTGCAGCAACAGCATCCTCCCCCCTGACCCCTGGGGTCAGGGCAGTTTGCGAGGCAGGGACCGATGCCAGCTTGGTGATCCGGGACACCGTTCGAAGGAGAAGATAGGCGAAGAGATGCAAATGGTTGTTTGGGGGAGACGACGGGTGCGCGAGGGGGATCTTGTGAAGTGACCGGGAAAGATGTGTCGAGAGCGAAAAACACGCAAGAAAAAAAAAGGGGGGAGGTGAAGAGCAACAACAACAGAACGAAGATAAAGAGAGAGGGGAGACAGCCTAAAAGAGGAAATAGAAGAGGAGGCACGACACGAGACTAAGGCCAAAATACACAGGATGTTGTGTTTAGGGCCAGCACTCACAGCTCACCGCCTGGTTGCAAGTCTCTAATACCAACTCTCTGTTGACACTCAATAGCAATGCCTTGCCTACAGAGTCCTTTGTCACTCCATTTGCTGACTGGAGAGGCTTTTTTAAAGAGAGAATGCCCCTGTATCTCCCTCTGCCCCCAGGACATACTAGCAGCTCAGTGGCTTTGTTATTTAAACCCTCTGCATTTTTGTTTCTCTCCTCCGACACACTGCTGGTTTTTCTGTCCCAAACAGACACTGACAAGTCGATAGCGGGAAGTAAAAGCAGGACAAACATCGCTGAAGGTTGTTCCGTTCGTTCAAATAAAAATTCTCAAATTGCAACGCGTTACCTTAACATCAGGGAAGAAGGTCTTCAGCACATTGGAGCTGGGGTAGCGGGTGTAAAAAAACATGAGCTTGGCCTTCTTCAGATGGCTCGGGGTTAGACCCTCCTGGATGTTCACATTTACATTAAGGCGGAAAAACTTACAATTAAATCACACAGCATACAGTTCTCTGCAAAGTGATAGTAGAGAGGAGTATTGTGTTGCTTCAAATTTGCAGCTAAATTGAATTTCACTAAAGAACAGCTCGGCATTAACCACAGAGTCAATAATGACCCTAACATGTGCTTATTGGCAAAACAGAATTACGAATTAGATTAGGGATTTTTAATTAGAGAGCAAAGCACTTCATGCCTGGCAGTTAAGACAGCTTATTTGGAAATGTTTTTAAAAAAAGGGGGCATAATTGTTATGATTTAAAGACGACATATGTGGCTTTTTCATTTGAAAAATAGTGCAGAAGTGGAAAAATCCTGTGAAATCTAGTTGAGGATAATGTGCATTTTGAAATTCTTTAAAGGTAATCATGCAGCATTTGATTTCATTCAATTATTTCAATTAAAAAAAAAAGGCTTAATAAACTGTTTTTTTTTTGGTTTTTTTTTGCTCAGCACACGCAAGTATATATATTCCATTACTGAAAATATTTAATCAGTGCAGTCCTGTCTCATGTTTTCTGCCCCTGGCAATGAAGATGCTAAGGAGTATTTCCTCTGTAGTCCACCACCATGCCCGAGGTCATAATATTTCCTGATCAGGTCACCACACCATACATTTATTAGGAAACCCTACCTTTGAAATAAGGAAGTTGGGATAAAATATTAATGCAGTATTGTTCAAAGAGAAGCAAGGCTCTTTGCACTGGAAAGATAAAATAAACCCTGAGAGGTGTCACGTAATATTCCTCTCTAATTTTCCACACAAGTTCAACAAAACTGAGAACTACTTCTAGATATCTTTTGTCTGCGATAAGATTAGCGTAACACGCACGCAATTTAAATTACTTTGGGGATGATTTTAAAACACATATTGATCATGCTTATACATCAACAATTCACACAATTTAAAAGAGGTTATTTAACTCTCAGAAAGATGGACAATAATGTTTTCTGTCAGCAACTTATCCCGGATTGAATTTCTTTCCGAGTTTGTGTAAGAGAAAATACTGTTATCTTGTACTCTCATTTCAATCATGAACATTCTGACAAAGGTATCCAACAACAAATGTTCAAGACAAGAGCTCAAGTGTTATGGTTCGGAGGCACTTGTGGTTTCCACCAGCACTCAGATGTGACCTTTTAGATGCACCCCCATCACTCTGATGATGGAGAAATAGATCCTGCACCTTTTCAAGTATGAAAAAACGACGCTTCCTGAAACAGAAACCAATGCATTCTATGCCTTTGAAAATTGGCTTTTGTTCCTGGCAATTCTTATCAAAGCCTTGTATTCCTTTTTATTTGTCTTTTTCTGGACTTAAAGTCATTACTCTGCTCAGATTAAAGAAGACGCTGTAATTTTCTGTGGGGTTAGCGAGATCAAAGAAAAAATTCTCCTTGAAGTTACTGGAACTGCCCATGCTGCAATAAACCTCGCCAGTCCTTGTTGAAATGGAAAAGCTGAAATATAGTGAGTTGTATACACTATAAAAGTAAATGCAATATAGACAGGACATTAACACATATGGAGTGTGAATATCAGGTTACTGTGAAGTTTTACGAACTGACGTCCACATTTTCGCTCTAAAATATATCACTTTGCTCAAACGTGTATTCCTGATTGATTAACAATTTAATTAAAGGTAGAAATTACGTTTGTATGTTTTACAGTTGATTATACAACACTGCTCTCTCTATTTGTGTTTTTAAAAAAAGGCTTGTCTGTTTTTAACAGTTACTGAAATATCAGGAACTTATTGGTTATTCTTGTATCAAGAAAAGACAAAAAGATCAGACATGAATATTACTTGTAGGCAGAAGGATATGTTGAGAGACATGTAGGGGTTCCGTTCGGCCATACTTTGCAGCTCACCACACTCGATCTTGACGTGAGGGAGGCACAGATTGTCGACGGTGACCGGCCCCAGGGCAGAGGCGCGAGGGTGGTGGCTGAGGTGGCTGGATGTTACCTTAGATCTCATTGCAATGGTGTCCCAGGGCAAATCCACTGAGTCTGGGGAGGTTCTGTCCATTGAAGGGGGCATGCAGTGGAGACCCCCAAAGTTAGAATGCGGACCATATTTAAGAAGGTGCTCTAAGATCTGGCTGTCATGCAGTGGGGTGCTGTAGTTAAACTGAAAAGGAGTCTGATGAACAGGATAGGGCCTCTTCACAGTGGAGGTGACAGAACTCAAAGCGGTCACTGTTGGTTTGCGGACAACCAGCGACAGCGCCTCTGTCTGGTCTTGAGGGCTTTGGACTTCAGAGCTTTCATAATATTCCAAGGAGCGGGGTTTCACGGCAGTCTCCTCTGGCTGAGGCGGTTCAGGTGCGGTACCTGCCTGCTGGCCCTGTCTCTCCGTGCCAATGCCGATCGGCATCTCTGGGGACAAGCACATCCTCTGCTGAGGGGACAGGTCCAGCCCTGGCGGCAAGACCTTCTTGAACACTCTGTCTACACACTCGCTTACAGCTCTGGAAAGCTCTTGCTTCAGGGTTTCCTGTAGGTTCTGGCTTTCACCTTGCTGCAGCGCATAATCACTCACTTTCATCCTGGCCTTACACTCTGAAGCCACCCTCACGTTCTTGCGCTCGAGACCATCTTCTCTGCTCATGAGGTTTGATTCTGTGCTTTCGCCAAGGGTGTCACAATCGATGGCCATCTCATCTCCGTCATCATTTTCGGGCTCTTCCTGGTTATATACCTGGAGGAATTTTTCCTGTAGCTGCCGCAGCAACTTTTGCATGCTGTGCAGTTGCTCTTTCAGCTTGTGGCACTCCTCATCCTTGGTGTCACTATTGCTACCGGGTCTCTTACTTGCTGGTCCTCCAATGCTGTGTTCCTGGTGCTGAGGCAGCCGTTGCTTGCGTTTGTTCTCCCTGTAGGCTTCTCTTGCCTCCCTGAAGTCTCGGCCATCCGTGTCTGACCTCTCGCCATCACCGTGCTGCCTGCTGTTGGGAGAGCCCGCCATGACCCTGATGATGTTTTCCACTCTCGCCCTCTTTGCTTGCAGGTGGTCAGTTATCAGATGATCCCTCTCAGGGCTGCACCCCGTAGAGACATGGCCAGTGGGGGAGGAGGCTTCGGCTGTGCTGTCTTTTGAGGAGACGCTACTCCGGTCCTCTTGGCCGGAGTCAGCAGCAGTGGAGCTGGGGAGGTAAAAATGGCTTTCATCGAGTGTCCTCTTGTTGTGTATGGTCTTCCGGAGGAGCTGAGATATGATGGATCCGTTAGAGAACGAGGCCAGAGGCTCATCATACATGTTTCTGCGGAAACACGGAAGCACGACATTGGGTTTGTCATCCTCCAGGCAGCTTTCGCTGGAGTTGTGAGCACTCTGGTCTGCAGAACTGAGGTTCATGCTCACTGAAAAAAATCAGCTACACACAATGCAAAGTAAAAGTTAGGTGAAATTCTAGATCCTGAAACAAAAGAGGAAAATACGAGCGTTGTGTTAAAAAAACAAAAACAGATAAAAAGACAGATAGTCAAATTCAAATTCACTTGAATTTTTGAATGACTTTTCTCTGTATAAAGCTAGGATGTATGAGTTTGAAGTCCTTTAATGCTTTGGCTGTTTTCAAATATAAAAAAAATACTGATGTCAACCTCACTGTGATAGCGTTCATAGGTAATGTTAATACTTTGTGTTTAAAACGTCACATTACTTTAATATTATTAATTTAAAAAGGAAAAATAAACTGTTACACATGAGACATACACACACACACACACACACACACACACACACACACAGATATTTATGTGTGTGTGTGTGTGTGTGCGTGTGCGTGTGCGTGTGCGTGTGTGTGTGTGTGTTTTATGTGTGCGTGTGTGTCTGTGCGCGTGTGTGTGTGTGTACACATTTAAATGTATATATATAATATATACATTTATATATATGCTCCTTGATCTAAAGCATTAAGCAATATGGGAGTTTCTTCCTTGTATCTTGGTGTTGCAATACCAAAAGGATAAAAAGAACAATCATGAAATTCTAATGAAAATAAAAAACAAAGAATAGGGAAACTAAATACGTTCTTCAAAGGAAAAATTATTGGCGCTATTGATTCAATACAATTTTGACCATAAAGACCATCTTCAACGGGTAAAATGGAGAAAACAATATCAAGATGGTCTGAAGCTGCGGCAACTGGCTTTCAAACCCTGCAATATGTTTGAGATGTTACACGAAATTAACTCACACACAGGACTACAACTGTATTGTTGAACTTATCAAAAATACATCTGTACACACATGTGGAATAGATGGACTTAAAAAGAACGGACTCCTTTTTTCTGTTTCAAAACTGGACGATGGACTCAAGTTAAGGAATTTGCATTTAAAAATCTCCAGATTGTGTTTTTTCCTTTATTGTAATAAAACAAAATGTGAAATTAGGAGGATCACACTAAAGTACAGCAATAGAATAATTAAATGCAATTATTTTATACGATGAGGTTTGGACAATTGAAATCCCCTATAATTTGCAACACCCATCACCTCTACATGTTGCTTTTTTCTATTTAGACTCTATTTGTACTATTGTTTCTAATTATATGATTCATTAATAATTGGTATTTGACTCATGCAAAGTGATAAGTATAAAATGATGCTATAAAGTGACAAAGAGTTAGGCACACATTTACGAAACAAGGAAGAGGTAAAGAACAAGGTAAAGATCAAATTATTGACATACATGACCCAAAACATAGGTCATATGTCTGAAAATGAGTAAAACTACTTTTGTCTTTGTGATTGAAACATTTTCAAGACAACAAAAACTTAATTAAAAAAATAAATAAAACAAAATAAAATAAAATAAAATAAAATAAAATAAAATAAAATAAAATAAAATAAAATAAAATAAAACAAGAACTCTATCAACACGTTATTACAGTTGTCAGTTTTGGAAAGCTTGTGTGATAGTTTTGTTTTTGTTTTGTTTTGGTTTTTTTTTACTTTTTAACATTTAAAAATAATCCAAGTAAGAAGTGAAAGGATGTGATCTGCAAGCGGAAGCGGTGATGGGCGCCTACCTGTTGCGCTCGGACGTGCTGGTTTCGAAGTGCTGGCCTGCGGAGACTGGCAGTGAGTGAGAGCAGCCGCAGCAGCAGCGGGGGCGATGCATCACTGGGCTGGGCGTGGCCATTTGATAGAGCGCTGTGCCCGTGAACGCATCACTCACACAATGTTAACACGGGCGAAGTATTTGTTAGGCAGTGGTTCAAATAAGTTTGACAGACAAATTCAGGACAGGACCTTATTCGTGTGTATATTCAATTACGTGTTTTTAGAAAATAACTTTCTGTAGACATCAGAGAAATCATTCTGCTGAAAGAAACTCTAAAACCATCCATCCATCCTCTACCGCTTGCCAGTAAAGTTCTATATAAATCAGCTCAATTTTTGACAAATGTAAATAAAGGTTTCTGTTCGTAATGCTGCCGCTCGCTCAGCTTTCTTTTCGACGTATTTTAACCTGAAATAAAGTTTGTCATTAAATAGTTTTTATTCATTTGCAGAAAAAGTTGTTTATTTATTGTATCCAGAGTATCTTGTTGTTACAACAACTGCAGTTTGAAAAAAAAAACGATATACATATGTGTTTCTTAACTGTAGGGGTCCATGCTAATATAGGCTGAATATGGATGCATTTTGACTCAAAAGCATAGGATATTCAGAAATGTTTATGTTTGAAACCATGATTCATATTCAGTTACCATGCTCTTATTCTATTTCAGATGTTCCATCGCTACTAATGAAACTCATTATACCTTAAAATACAACACTTGCCTATTCCTGATATAAATCTTATTTGTTTTTGAACAGTTTTTAATTTACTGTTTTAGTAATTATTATTGCTGATGGCTTATCGCATTTCCCCAGGAAATATATGTTATTGATTTCACTTTCAAGCAAACAAAACAACAACAAATAAGTTTGATACCAAAAAACACATTACAATCTTATTTGAGAGGCCTCATTTGGTTTGTAATAGGCAAAAAAGAAATTGGCCATCAAGATGTACAAGAGTTACTAATGCAGTACATGGTGTATTTTATCACACTATAACGTATGGTAGACACGTCAAATCTGACTTTTTGAAACTTTTTCTGTGCTTGTATTCATGCATGTCTTTCCTACCTGAGGCTATCAGCCTTTTTAATTTCTCTCCCTTCAGCCACAGGGAATCTCAAAATCTTTGTACTTAGGACCTTAAAACACTTTACAGCCTTGACTTTGACACTTTATAGTTTAATTTGTATTTCTGATCCCCCTCCCCCCCCCCCCCTTTTTTTACTGTTTATACTACAATTATTTATTATTGTTATGTTTTACTTGAAACTCTGGCACAACAATTTCCTTCGAGATAAATAAAGTTGTTCTTATTCTTATTCTTATTCTTATTCTTATTCTTATTCTTATTCTTATTCTTATTCTTATTCTTATTCTTATTCTTATTCTTATTCTTATGCATAGGTGGGGAATTGGAAATGGGTGTGTGGAACAGGGGAGGGGGTGCTTTTTGCGGCACATGAGAGGTATTGCGACTAACCTTCACAGCCGCCACCCCTCAGACAGTGGACTTGGTTCATCCCGCACCGCTTCCTAGTTCCTGGCGGTGCAGAGTCTGTCGTCTGTGTGACCGGAGTTGTTCTTCGCTGAGCGGGTCGCTGTCACACAGCACCATGTTATCCCATTCCCGGTGTCTCACCAGGAATTTCGGTCGCTCTCTCACCGCCATCCGCCAGGTAGGCGTCAAGCACAAGTAAATCGGTACGATTGCATTGCTGGCGGCTGCCCTCGCTGCAACTGTCCGTGCCTGTCGAGCTTTCATGCTGTTAGCCTTAGCATTAGCCTGCAGTCAACTGTAGGCCATGCACAGGCCGTAACGTCTGAGCCAAGGACAGTATGACACTTTGCCTCACAAGTCTTTGGTGCTGCCTTTACGAAAGAGATAAGTGCTCTCAAAGCCGTAATGTGCACTTGTTTTATCCAGATTATTGTAGGCGATCAAACAATTGTGATAGAACTCTTTGTATAGTTATAAAGTTGTGTTAAACTTCTTCCAGGCAGCCACATGCTAATGCTAGCGAAACTGAGCTAAATGAATGCATGAGAAGGTGGCTAGCTGAGGTCATATTGAGACTTCTGACACGATAACGCGAGGAGATGAGCCAAACTGATGACAACGTTATTCTGTCAGTTCTGACAGAGCTCATTAATTTGTGACTTACGTATTTTGGTAAGTATAGAACTTCACTGTCAAACGAAAAGAAATGTCAAAAAGACCCCAGTCACAGGGTCAGAGGTAACGTTGGATCAACGTAATTAAACGTAGCAGTCAAATCAGCTACTAACATGAAATCCCATGCATTTGCCCAGTTACTGATTACCGAACAATCGCGTCCTATTGAGCGTGTCAGAGGTCGTGTTCTAAGGAAGAAATGACTGTTGACCTGCAAATCAAAAAGTGCAAGCCCAGTCAACATAAGTCCTATATGTCGTGGAATCCTTGCGATATGTTAGTGTTTTTAATCCCACATTAATCCCACATTGTTTCCTCTGACAGGGGAATAATGTGTTAGCACGTCGGAGCTTGGCAGGTATGTGTGTCTACTCTTCAACAAAGGTGTCTTAAATTCTGACAGTTGCATTTGGTTAATCCTGTAGCTTACCGTTGTTTACACGCTTTCCTTTTCCCTCCCTCAATAGCTGTATCAGCTAGCTGCCCTGTCACTGTCACCAACAATTTGTAAGTTCACACCCTTGAACACTAGCAAATCAAGGAGCCATTGCTCTGATACAATTAAAGAACAACATTTGTATCAGACATTAGCATCAAGATGATCATGACCTTTAACTCCATGACTGATGTTAAAAAAGCCCTGTAACAATAAATGTAAGATAAATGTAAAAAACACAAATTGGATTTGTGTTCCCTCAGTGGTCTAATTTAGAGTCGGTACGTTCGCTGCACATGTTCCTCATTCATGCTGTTTTTTTGGGGGGTGTCTAACTCTTTGCTGGTGTTATTTTCTGCAGATGTTTGTTGTGTTTTCTAAAATTGTTTCGAAATGTTGACTAAAGTCAATGTCATAAGTAGGAATTGAGATGAAAATTTTGATTTGATGATTCAAAAATAAAGTCAAAATCTTGTTTACTTGTTCAAATCAACTGCCATGGTACTTCTCACATCCACGACTTTAACTCAGTTAAAGGAATTAATCCAAAAATTAGAAATAGGCAGCACTATATACTCACTAAAAACCTATCACCATTCAAAACCACCTTCACACTGTATCTAATAACTTTGACTTGATAGTACATTGATTATAAATGCATTTGTATTTCATTTTATTTCCTCAGAAAATCTGATCCAAGGGCCAGCGTATTCCAAATCCAGTACTTCAGGACATCAGTAGCATACAGTATGTTTATGCCTGCATGCAGCTCATCTTTACATTTCTGTCAATAAAATCCTCATCTCTGAAATTGTACAGATTTCATTGTCCCCATGTCATGTGTCCTTCAGGAGATGATGTCGTAACAGTTAAGACCCCTGCGTTTGCAGAATCTGTCACAGAGGGGGATGTTAGGTGGGAAAAGGGTGAGTCTGTTTTCCCAAAACACATATTAGAAGTATCTGATGCACGTCAGACAGACCAAATCACAAGTACAATCAATCAGTTTTCAGAAATTTAAACAAAGGTCTGTTTCTGCAGCTGTTGGAGAGACCGTCTCAGAAGATGAGGTGGTGTGTGAAATTGAAACGGACAAGGTAAAATTCAGTGTTACATGTTCACTGTACTATTGAGTGCTTTGAGAGTCCGGAGAATAATACCTGCATGAAGGCTTGTCTTAGTAGTGTAATTTGAGACATTCAAGACATTTGCTTCTAGACCTGAAAGAAAATTATTATAATTATTATGATCACCTTTAGTGATTGGGGAAAATATAATTGAGATTATATCAGTTTGATTCCGGTGGATATCGAGTGTTTTTTTTTTTTCCACTTTCCTCTCCAATCAGACCTCAGTCCAGGTTCCCTCTCCCGCTGCTGGGGTGATTGAAGAGCTCTTAGTTCCTGATGGAGGAAAGGTTGAAGGGGGAACACCTCTGTTCAAACTTCGAAAAGGAGGTTTTTAGTTCTTGCCTTTATCTAATTCAAACCCAATATATAAAGATTCAATTGAGAACAAACTTTTTATCCCAACTTTTGTTCTCTGCTGATTAAGCTGGTGCCCCCAAAGCTGTTCCGAAAGCTGAGGCCCCACCCGCTGCAATTCCTTCACCACCGTCTGCTGCTCCACCTCCTCCCCCCACTTCAGCTGTCGGCCCCATTCCCACCACTATGCCCCCTGTGCCGCCTGTGCCAGCACATCCTGTGGACTCCAAACCAGGTTAGTTGTCATTGGACAGACGGTGTATGTCATGTGAGAACATTTTGCTTGACACTCTTCTCTTGACCTGCTGCATTAATGATTAATCATTTTGAGCTCCAAAGACAGGGGCTTTTCGTCACCGTTAAATCTGCCCCTTATTTTCTCAGTCTCTGCAATTAAGCCAAGTGTGGCTCCAGCGTCACCAGCAGCCAGCTCAGATGGAGGTGTGAAAGCAGCCAGGACAGAGAGCAGGGTAAGTTGCAAAAATCAAAATATTTTGAGGATATTTGATGTCTATTAGATTAAGGTACTGTGGAAGACCACAGCCTCTCACTGAAACTGATGCATAGATTTTATATATATATATATATATATATATATATATATATATATATACATATATTATTATTATTATTTTTTATTTTTATTTTATTTTTTAGGTGAAGATGAACCGCATGCGACTGAGAATTGCCCAGAGACTGAAGGAAGCCCAGGACACCTGTGCAATGTTGACCACATTTAATGAGGTTGACATGAGGTAGGAAATTCTAAATGGGTTGACCTACATTATTAAACCCTCTATGCCATATTAAATCATAAGAAATGTGTCATAAGTCACCATGGTAACATCTATATGTAATATTGTATAAAATTCCCAATATATTCCATTAAGATGTTTCAGAGTATGTGGATGCACACAGCATGTGTGCTGTGTCTGAGTTTAAAATTAAAATCATTACTTGCACAAATGGTTATAGATTGGTATCAACCCATAGGAAAAGCTTTTTGAAACCTGATATGCTCTTACACATCGAAATGTAAATATTTGGTCATAATTCCATCTAAAACAAAGATAAGAATTGTTAAAACAGGTTTTATTAATTTACAAGGAAATGTTATTGTCTGTACTTGCCCCCTGTGATGAAGAGGACACTTTGAGGATTTCTTTTCTCTGTAAATGTGTGGTGTCAACTTTCGGCTATTCAGGGTTTTCTGTGTATCTTAATTGGATTGCCATTGATGTCTGGAGAAAGACTTCCCAGGCTAGGGCTCATCTGGAGCCGAAGGAGCTTGTCAGAGCAGGAGGCTGGAGCATCTGCAGAGGCCCACAGAGACCTGTGTTCTGAGTGGAAGGGCTGCCTCAACCGATATGGGCTTTTATGACAGCCCAATAAGATTTACCAGCTCTAGAAAGTGAAGATTTTTATCGCTTCTTCTCTCCTTTCTCGGAGAGTCTGTGTCTTGGGAGGGGCTAACTACATTAGTAGAGAAACCCTAGAGCTTCAACCGGGTTAGAGACAGGAAAACAAACAATTAAAAAGAAAGATACAAGAAGAAAAATGAGCAATAGGGAAATAATTAGTGGGCCAATTTCAGTAGCTATAATTCACAATATGTAAGAGCACTCTTCAATTGCAGTAACAGTTATGTCATTTGTGACACATAGAATTGTT